>NC_091770.1:64039016-64726516 GCF_029378745.1 Bos indicus | reverse complement strand
GTACATTGCTTTTAGTTCTCAACTCAGATTTGAGTATATCAAACATGTTTGCGTACTCAGTTGCTAAGTCATGTCCAACTCTTTGAGGCCTCATGGACTGTAGCCCACCCAGGCTCCTCTATCCATGGGATTTCCAGGCAAGAATACTGAAGTGGGTTGCCATTTCCTTCTCCAGGGGATCTTCCTGACCCAAGGACTGAATGCACGTCTCCTGTATTGCAGGCAGATTCTTTACCACTGAGCTACCTGGGAAGTTCATATCCAACATGAGTACCACATAAAAAAATACAATGAAGATTTTAATACTGTACTGTTAATAATTAAAGGACCCACAGTCTAGGGACTTCCCTGGCAGTCCAGTGGTTAAGACTCTGCACTTCCAATGCAGGGGATGTGAGTTTGATTCCTGGTTGGGGAACCAAGAGCCCACATGGTATGTTGTGCTGCCACAAACTTAGGACCTCCATTCCAGCATGAATCCTAATTGGTAAGTCTGCCAACTTCAGGAAGGAAAACAGTTCCTGAAATACAAGCCATTAAACAGACAGGCTTCCTTTGTGGCTCTGCTGGTAAATAATCCACCTGCAATGTGGGAGACCTGGGTTCGATCCCTGGGTTGGGAAGATCCCCTGGAGAAGGAAAAGGCTACCCAACTCCAGTATTCTGGCCTGGAGAATTCCATGAACTGTATAGTCCACGGGGTCCCAAAGAGTTGGACACAACCGAGCAACTTTCACTTTTCACTTTCACTTTCAAACAGGCAGGCATAGGTTTTTTAAATAAAAAAATGCATACTTCATGACATTTTAAGATTCTAAACTTTCTTATATCCTTATGTTCTTTATCTTAGAAGTAATTAAAATAACGAATGAAACTGGAATCTAACTAAAAAGATATTGGTTAGTGTTAACTCTTATTGACAACATATATTAAATTGGTTCTCATATATGAAGTCTCCAAACTTCTAATAAAAATATTTAAAACACAATCTACAACAAATTGTGTTGCAAATCAGGTTATCATTATCTTGTATAAACCATGAAAATTGGAATCATGTGAGCAGAAGGTTAGATTAATTCTCCATTCTCATTATAAGCACAGGTGTAGCACAAACACCATGTGAAATAACCAATTAAAATGAAAAAAAAATCTGCTTTTTCATTAGCTGTCTTCACTGCATGACCAATCAGAAAATTATTTAATATTAATATTCTGCATATACCAAGAGTAATTTTCATAGTAACTAACATAGGTAAGAGAGCAAAAATGCCTCTTTATCTATGGTATTATTCAAAATCTGCATTCTCTTAAAAGGAACTCTGATAACTTTTTTCAAGTTCTTTTAAAAACATAATATTTTATGGATATATATTACTTATCTAAAAATAAGGAGAGTCTTTTTTAACAGATGAGAAGCCAAGGCTCCGAGAAATTAAGTGACTTATTTGAGGTTACATGTAACCCAAGAGATGTTAATAATTTGGCAAACAGTAGCAAGCATACCCCTCTCACCACCACAATGTCCTGACCAGAGCATGGCCACTACTGTGCCACCCATCTAGAATATTCTGGACTAGATATCTAAACATGAGCTGATTTTGAGCCAGTCACCACTGGCGACAACCTCACTGTTGAGTCCAGGAATAAGAATGACAACATTTTGGAGACTTTGGGATTTTGATGACTGTACTACTTGTGTATAAAGACCAAAAAAAAAAAAAAAAGCTATGCCTAAGAAGACTCAGCAAATTGGGTTATCTATATTCCAAAGCTTGCCTCCTTCAAACTCATACATTCAGATTTCCAAAGACCAGTTCATGATAACCATCTCAGGTCTGAATCCATGACAGTTAACCCATGGGGCCGGAAAAGCCACCTATCAGGTTTGATCATCACCTAGCTTGGTCACTAACACGAATCCCCTCTCTCTGATATCCCTACCAGGTTGATGGGTAGCCTCTGCTAGACTTTTTTTTTTTTTTTTATTCAAGTATAGTTGGTTTACAATGTTGCATTAATTTCTGCTGCATAGAAAAGTGACTCGGTTATACACATATACCCATTCTGTTTCATATTCTTTTCCATTTATGGTTTATCACAGGATATTGAAAATGGTTCCCTGAGCTACACAGTAGGACCTTGTTGGTTATCTATTCTATATATGCTAGTTTACATATGCTAACCCCAGACTCCCAGTTCATCCCTTTCCCACTTACCCACCCCCACCCCTTTCCTTGGCAACCACAAATCTGTTCTCTGGGTGCTGGACTATTTCTAATACAGCACTGGTCACCTTAACTGAGAGCCTACTTCCTCTACAGACACAATAACTGTTAGAAGGTTCTGTCTTACCTGATCTAAAATCCTTTCACCAGGACTTCTTGGGGGTAATTTAAACAATTCTAATCTCACTTCTTCAGATAGCCTTTCAAACATTAGAACTATAGCCACTGTGCCCCATAGGTCTCCCCTCTTCTCCCTAGGTTAAACATCCGTGATTCCTAACAAGTTCCTTCCAGAATGTGAGTTCTAGGATTTTGAGTCCACTCACCCCTTGGGCCACTCTCTGCTCAAAATGCTGAGTCTCTCTGCATGCCTCTGCGAGCAACACTAAATGCAGCGACTTCAGGCCTGCTCAGGTCCCCGTGGAGAGAGCAAACATCTCACCCCAGCCTCTTAGTTAGGGCCCCCAGGTACAGGATGCTAGTTGCTTCTCTTTGGGTGGCAATAACCATTTGTTGTTATTCACAACACAGATGTGGGCTACCTAAAGGATATGTAGGTATATAGGTGGGAATCCTTTCATTAACTAAAAATTTTAAAACCTTGAAAACCTAAGGACACAGCATTTTATCCAAACTTCTTGACCACATTAGTAGGTATACTTGGAAGTCCTCACTTTTGTAAACTTTAATTAAAAACAATATTTGTTTCAATATGATGGACATTATCAGTACATGTAGGACATAGTAAACTCTCAGAATGCTACTGAATTATAATTCCTATACTTATATGAAATACATAGTATTATCTGGGGTCATGGTAGACATCTTTATCTGAAAATAACTGAATAAATAGCAAAATATTTTATTTTTAACAACAATACCACCTTTTCAATTCTAAAACCATTCCAACATTAGACTCTATTCAGTGTATTTTATGATTTTCCTTGAATGTCTTATATGTACTCTCTTTGGAATTAGCTATATACAGCAAGGTCATGTGTTTAGATGGCTTGTGTTGAATTCAGATAAGAAAACATTTTCCTTCTGGGCAAAGTAATAAAATGACATACTTGCTCCTCCCACTATAAGTCAAACAGAGGTCAGTTCCCCCATCCCTGTATCTGTTTAAATAAACTGGTCCAGCTGTTTGTTTCCAAAATGCCCTTTGACCTTGTGTCTCATCCTCCCTGCTTTTGTGACAGAATGCTTTACTTTCCATTGTGGAATATTCTAAATTATCAAGAATCTTCTAAACACTAAGAACCAAAAAAAGATCTTTGGGTTTTATGTAAACTCACATGAACATATTCCCTTCTAAAACACTGTCATTTTAAGAAACATTAGTAAAATAGTTATTTTAAACTCATATGTATGAATACATAAATACATATTAGAGCTTGAACATAAGAAAAAACAATGTTTTTGAAGAGAAATGAAGAGGATGACAAAAATTCCAATCTGAATGTACAATAAAAAATACATTCTTCAATACCCATAAAATAGTTTAAGATGAAATATATCCATGAAATACACACAATCTTTGGAATTTTCCATATTGATAAGGTGATTTTTAAAAAGCTTATTTGTTTAAAGATGTAAAAGAAACTTTTAGAATTTTATATTGATGTCCAGGCATTACAGTCCTTAAAACACAGATATATAATGTCAGGAATACAATAACAGGACAGTTTGCTTTTCTTACTCATTAAAATAGTTTCACACCTTGGCTCAATAGAATGATGCTCAAATTTGCCACAGATTGGGCATTTTACAAAGTAATCCTTTTAGTTAAGTATTCTTTAAGGTTGAGAAACATCCTGTTTGCATTTCCACATTTCATTCCAAACATCAAGGTATATGTTTTTAAAAATCCCGTTTTGCTTTGAAAACAGTCTTCTTTTGTGAAGTACTAAGAACTGGACACCTTGTAGGTGGTTGAAAACTGAATTAGAGAAAGAATTCTTAAATTTCCTTTTTTCATGGAATCATGGATTAGAATTTCCTCCTGTGACCAAATGGTCTCCTTTCTCAAAACAAGAAGTTTTACAAAGGAAAGGAAGATAATGGATTGGCTTTAGAGCTTTATTCCATGTCAAAAGAAACAGAGGTGTATTTCTTTTTACCTAGTTATTTGTTTAGAACTCAAGTCCTATTAAGGGGCCAGTAGGAAGTTGAAAGGGGAGCAAAAGTCTTAAATATCTGAGACATGGGATCATCTAAAAACTGAGTTTTACCATCTGCATTTTTTAAAAAATAGGAATCAGACAAGGAAAATGGAAGATGAACCCTGAGTTATGCTAAAAAGAAATACAGGAAGTTTTGCTCTATTCTTTCTTGTCTCTGCCCTTAGATGTTTGTTTATTATTGGACTTTTTCTCCCCGCTTCTGTTAATTCCACCTATCTCCTTTATTCTTCATCTTTGGATACGTGAATAGTTTTCCGAGCCAGATCTGGTAGCACCGCGTTCTAAAGTTGACCTTTGTCCATTGGTTTATCCTCCACTCCCTGACCAGGTTCCTTTCCACAAAACTGGATTCTTAAATGTAGTCTTCTCTTGGTGCGAACCGGAGGGGTGGCCAGATCATAGTGGACATCCTTTAGGCCCAAACACCAGGTTTATTTGCCCAGTTCCACAGGCAATTTTCCTACATGGCTTCGCCCTATTCCTATACTCTTACACCTTTGGTCCTCCACAATACTGACAAAAGGAAGGAAAAACTACTTGCTTACTCTCAAAAATATAATTTTCACCTTTACTCAATTCTACTCCCCCGTGCTTACCACCCTACTTATTCACTGATGATTAAGGGAGACTGTCTTTTGTTATTTTAGCATGCCACAGCTTATTCATGGAAATCAAAATAAAATTCTCACAAAATACTGTGGTTTCTAAACAACGACATGACTCTCAGTCATCTCCAAAGAGCTTCTTGCCAATCAGGTATAAGCGACTAGCCAGCAGAAAGGTAGGTATCCATTTAAGTATGGAGAAATGCCATTCTATAATACGTACCCTTCTTTGTTCAAGAAGCTAAAATTATTAACTATTAAGAAAAAATTTCATTAAATAACAGGATACGTTAGTAAAAATGCCTTCTATACCTATACTATCCATTAAAGAAAGTATTAATTATATCATCTTGATTAATATTTAGGTATACTTAAGAATACTTACATATATATTTAATAATAAAAATTAATGCCATGCCTTCTTAAGTACGGGTGATTTCTTCATGAACTGTTCTTTATTCAATTAAACGTGAACAACATGCAAGTATAATATTTAATTGCTATATAATTCATTTTACTTATATTCATTGCTATAAATATTTTTAAGGGCAGAATTAAGTCTTGTAAAATAGCTTCTAATATAAGTTACCATCTTGGAAAGTAGTTGCTGAATTCCAGAATTTTGTTCTTTCTTTTTCCATGAATTTTCTTATGAAGCATTTCTTTCAACTTTATCAGAGTCATTTAAAGAAAACTACATATACGACTCTTTTTTTTTTTTAAGTCAGCATTTCCTAATAACTTTAAAGCCTGTTTTATAAACAAACCTTTCAGGGAATGAATTCCAGCTATCTCCCACATAACACTCTGTTCTTTTAAACAAGAATTTCACTTCAAAATCTTTTGTTGGAATTCTGTATTTTAGATTTACATTTACTTATTGGATTTAATGATCCGTAACTGGCAGGCTTTAGGGTCCAAGCCTTCCACACTCCCTTTCTTTGTGAAGTAAAATTTCATGAAACATGATTTTTAGACGCTCAAAAAAGTTGACTCAATCTCAAGTCAAACCTTATGAAATCATGTTTTTGGCACTGTCTTCCAGTTTCTCAACCTCCTCCAGGATCCGACAGTTCCAGGACTGCAATACATCATCTGTGCGTCTGGGGTTGGGGGAGGTGAATGAACGGGAGGGAAGAAGGAAGCACGTGTTTTGCTCTCCTTCTACTCTAGAAACATAGTATTGGAATTTGTTCAAATCACAATAAGCCCATCCATCAGAGGTCTGAAAAGGTTCCCCTTCTCTAGAAGTGATAGGTGTATTTGTCAAACTACTCTTAAAAAAAGCTGAAACTAAGAAAGTTGAGAAAGTTAATCACATATAAAATTTTCTTCCAAGCAACTAGTGAAAAAAAGAAGTCGCTAATTAGTTGAAAATTGTAATGCAAAGTAAAAACAAAATCCAAGCATCATTTTGGACTTTATAAGTTGAAATAGCTTGCAAATACATCATCACTTGGTTATATATTACAGAAAGTTTTCCTTGAAAGCAAATTGGAAAATTATTTTCTTCACTCTAAAAAAAAAAGCAGCAGCTCAGTTTGCTAAATCCTTTAATCTGAACTGAATTCAAAGCAAGGGTGGCTCCCTTAGGGGGGGGATCTCTATTTCCTTTGCTGTCTTCTAGATCACTAAAACCTTAGGCTCCAAACCCAGTGGAATGAATTATAGGGATGTATCACTAGACTTAGCATAAGAAATATCCAGTAGTTATACATACTGTAAGTATCATATAAAGCATAAGGAACAAAATAGCATTTATAAAATATTTACTTACAAGTGACAGACAAGTTACCAAATTTGATTTTGTTTAACCTAATAAATATTTTAAAAGTGGTTAACTTAGAGTATGTGAAATTAGAGTGATTATTAGCACAATGTATAAACAATAGGATAATCTAGGATAATACAGCAAAACCTCTTTTACTAACAAAAACCTAAATTAGGTACAATAATATCTTTAAATAACAAATGTGTCTATTTAAGCTGAATCATATAAATTCTCATTTTCCCATATTCACAAAAGTCAATAAAAGTGCATCTTACTAAACATCCCTTAATTACAGAATAAGTACACAGTTATTTAAACAAGTCTTAATGTTCTGTCAATTTCCATTATAAGTAGGATAACCAGATAATTTATCATCTATGCTGGGACACTTTTAAGACTAAAGGGACATTAGGGACTTCCTTGGTGGTCTAGTGGTTAAGAATCTGCCTTCCAATGCAGGGGACATGGGTTTGATCCCTGGTTTGGGACCTAAGATCCCACATGACTCAAGGCAAACCAAATTAGAGCATCACACCTACTAAGTCCACATGCTCTAGAGCTCACACACCACAAAGAAGATCCAGCACAGCCCCCCCCCCAAAAAAAAAGGAGTAAAGAAAAGTTACTGATAATTATGCTGGGCACCAGGCATAAACTGTGAATGTCCCAAGGAATCAGGGTGTATGTGTTACCCTAGTAATCAAATATTCACTTTTTTCCCAAAATAGAATTTCCCCTGAATGACTGGAACTGAAACTCTTTTGTGTTAAGTGACCAGCCAAGCATGCATAAGGTATTCTAGAATCCTAGTGCCAATCTGGAGAATCTTTCGGCTCTTTCCTTTCTCTAGAATCTCTCCTTTATTTGCCTCCACACTCCAAGCCTTCACTAATTAAATTTCCCTTAGCATGAGTCTCCACTCATGCTAAGGGAAGGTATATCAAAATTTAGCTTGATTTCTTTTTTCACCTCGTTACAGATTAGGTTTTACCTGAATGGAGACCTACTGTCTATTCCTTAGAATGTTCACTGTAACTTCTGTTTCAATTAGTAACGTTTGAAACCTAAGCTTTACGTACTGTATATCAATATGTAACCTGTAGGTCCTTATATGTAAATAGATCCACTTGAAAAGGCAAAAGCTCTCAATTGAGGGACATGACAAAATCTTTCAAATGAGGACAATAAAGCCAACAAAATGACCTCCTCATGGAACTTGTCAAATCTTTGAAAAATGCTTATGGTCATCAAAGTCACACTGGGGAAAGTTCAGAGAATGTACATTTCACTTCTGAGCTGCCATCCTTTCCTTTGAACACCACTGCTCCTAATTATCACAGTCAAAATACTGGCCAAGGGCAGGAAGAGTGAGAACAGTGTCCAGTGGAAAGCATATGACAACTGAGTAGGAAAACTGCCACTTCCTGGTTCTGAGATTATAGCAGTATTTAGGTGATGGAACTGTGATGATCAAATGGGTGAATGTTTATGGAAGTTTGCTGAGGATACTGTCATTATGATTCTCAAAAGTATCTAATGGTACAAAAGCTTATAAACAAATTCTTAGGCCAGCGAAAGATGGAAACAACCCAAATGTCCATCAATGAATGAACTAATAAAGAAAATGTGGTATATCCATACGATGAAATATTATTCAGTCATAAACAGGAATAAAGTATGGCATATGCTTCAAAGTAAATGAAACTTGAAAATATAATGCTAAGTGAAGGAAACCAGTCATAAAAGACCAGAGATATCATGATCACATTTATATGAACTGTCCAGAATAGGCAACCCATGGATAGAGGAGTCTGGTGGTCTACAGTCCATGGGGTCGTAAGACTCAGACACAATTTAGTGACTAAATCACCATAGAGACAGAAAGTAGATCTGTGACAGAGTTGGGGATGGAAGTATGGAGGGTGAGGGGTAGAGGGTTTCTTTTTGAGGTGATGAAATTGTTCTCAAATGGACTCTGAGGATGATTGCACATATCTGTGACTATACTTAAAACCACTGAACCACTTTAAATGAGTAAATTGCATAGTTTGTGAATTATATCTCAATAAAGCTCTTAAAAATACATAATGGGACTTCCCTCATGGCTCAGGGGTAAAGAATCCTTCTGCCAATGCAGGGGACACTGGTTCAATCCCTGATCTGGGAAGATCCCACATGCCACAGGACAGCTGGGCCCTGTGCCACAACTACTGAACCTATGTGCTGCAACTCCTGAAGCCCATGTACCTAGAGTCCACGCTCTGCAGTAAGAGAAGTTACCACAGTGAGAAGGCTGCGATACAAAACTAAGGAGTATTCTCTGCTGGCTGCAATAGAGAAAGGCTGTGCACAGTAACGAAGACCCAACACAGCCAAAAAAAAAAAAAAAAAAATCAACTAATTAAAAAGAAAAATACATAATGGTGGACTGCAGGAGACACTGAAGCAGGAGTCAGCCCCCTCCCCGCCTCTAATTAAGAATGTAACATCGCAAGGCCCTGAGCCTCATCTGTCAAAGGATGCTACAATCCCATCCAGACTTGGACTCTGTGGTTCTGTTGCAGTGTTTCTAAAATTTTAATCCATGCTCCCTTTGATAAACTTCAAAAATCTCCTATCTCTTTGTTAACTTACTATTTCAGGAGAAATAGCATGACAAAAATCAAGTTAATTCTTAAGATGCTTTTTTATACTACATTCACTCAGAATGATTCTGATCTGTCTTTTCTGGCCACTCCCTCCGCCACTACTTGGCCTTGAGGATGGGAATCCTAGCCATAACCCATCGCACTGTCCATTCTGTACACAATCCTGCCAGGTGACCAGCCGTGGGGGCTGAGACCCGACATCTTTGGATCCACACAATTCTTTCCATTAGCTTCACAATATTTCCTCCTCCCTACCCTTTCCAAGTACGTATGAATTCTGACTCAAACTAGAGATCAAATACAGTCAACCGTAGCAGATGTTCTAGTGATACAGGCCAGCAAAACCCTTCAACTAGACAACAACCCTCAAAACTATTCATTTACATTCAAATCAGCATCCTAAAGTAGAACATACTGGAAACTTAAAGATATTTGTTTTTAATCATGGTGCATTTAATTCCATCCTTTGGCAATATATTATTCTTGAAAAACAGTGACCAAATCAATAGAATGCCAGACATCTCCCATGACAGGAAGTACATTTTTGAGCTAAGTTACATTTGGTATCCAAGACCAATAATTCCCATGGGCCTGAAAGAGTTAATGTATTTGCAAAAGGAAGTACTTTTTTCCTTCTTCGGTGACAGGATCTAATTTTACGAGGCATTAGGTCCTTCAGCCACACTGGTTAAGAGGGTAAAAGGGAAAAGGAGTTCTCAAAGATGGGAACCGATTAAGGTATTTTTGCTTATTTGTTATTGTTCAGGTGTCTAGAGCCCAACAGAGTTCATTATTTCCCACATTAATGGGTCAGGTTTAAAGACCTCATAAGAATGGACATAAAATCAGGAGGAAAATACCCAGAGACCATGAGGGCATGGAGTGTGACAGTCCTGTACTTGCCAAAGTTACAAACATCCATGCTGTTGGCGTGTTTTTGTTAGATTTTTTTTTTTTATATTCTCTTGCCCCTTAAAAATTAAAGAAAGAAAGAAAGAAAAAAAAAAACACCCTAAGTGTCTACACAAAGTGTAGTGTCTACTGCAGGCATTTGCCCATCAGAACCATGCAGATCCAAGACCACATTTGCCCTCAGAAGCACTTCCGTCCCAGCACCCCTGCCTCCTCTCCATTTTTGAGAAAACTGTCTTATTTAACAAGAAGGCAACATTTGCCCCATTTTTTACTGTTTCAGACTGCCTCTTTAACCACTCAGAAATGCTGTTTGTTTCATGTAGGTGCAGCCTGAAGCCAGAGGGTGATGTAAGCGCAAGGGGAGAGGGGGTCTTCTCTGTGGGCACAGCTCCGGGGCCCAGTGCTCAATGGTTAATCACCCAACACCAGCCCCGGCAACTGTTGACACAAAATAGGTGGAGATCAGGTCTGTGCAAGCAGAAAATACCAGAAAGGCAAACTATATGTAAACACACTTAAGACAGATTTGACAAGAATAGACCTCAACCTGACTTGCTAGGAAACTCCTCAGGCTGGGAGCTTCAGTTCCTCTACTGAGGAGGCTTCCCCTGACAAAGTTTCCTTTGAGCAGAGAAAGAGTAACATTTTCAAAACTAAAAAGTTTACAGAAGTCAGTGGAGACATGTGTCCCCTTGATTCACACAGTGTGAGTTTCGAATCTGCTCCTACATGCAGGATTTATGTAATGTAATACAGTTCTTGCAAGTACTTCTGGACCAGAGCCAAACGAGAGAAAGAGAGAGAGGGAGAGAAAGAGAGAGAGAGAGGGAGTGAGGGAGAGAGGGAGGAAAAACCAGCATGTGCAAACAACCACAATTCAAAAAGTTATTTCTCTTGACCTATAAGACTCATGCAAAGAAGCAAATGGATAATGCTTAAACAGTCTTTTAATCTTATCTAACTGACACCTGACAACCCATTACTTATAGATTATTAATGCACCCACTAAAAAGTTTGTCATGTACAAAATCACTAGAGAAAAAAGATTGAATGCCTGAGGAAAAAACAAATTTTACTGTACAATAACTTCAGAAATTCCAAGCCTATTATCTGTCATGCCCTTCACAGACTCAGAGCGCACTGCTAAAAACAACTGATTTATCTTTATTATGGACCCAAAAGTGACAGCACGCATGTTTTCCACGTCTTGCGATAATGTTTAATTTCATCTCGTTTTTATTTTAAGGGCTAGATTTGCTTATTTAAGATGAAGAAAAGTAACAACTTTTAAATGAATAATCCTTTTCGTCTGTTTATCAAAGGCCCTGTTGTGTGGGTTTTTTCTTTTTTTTTTTCACTTCTAATGTAAAACGGGAATAAAAATCAGTTTCAGAACATTCACCTTGCTTCCGTTCACTTTTTTACACTATCTAGAATATTAGGGCTGGAAGAGGCTTAGAGTCCCACCGATTCCTCAGCCCTACCCATCCATTTAAGGCAGAGGAAGCTGTTGCCCAGGGAGACAAAGGGAGTTGATCAAGGACATGCATCTAATTGGTGAGGAGTGGGGACAGCAGATGACATGTTTGGACTCCAAATGTTCTTTCCCCTGCATATTCCCTTCCCTGATTCCCTCTATGTAAATGCTGTGTTGTCATGAGGCTTTCATGGGAATTTGTCCCTTGTCTGTGAGTTGCTCAGTCGTGTCTGACTTTTTGCGACCCCAGGGACTGTAACCTGCCAGGCTCCTCTATCCATGGAATTCTCCAGGCAAGAACACTGGAGGGGTTGCCATTTCCTCCTACCGGGCATCTTCCTGACCCAGGGATCAAATCCAAGTCTTCTGCATTGCAGGCAGACTCTTTATCCTCTGAGCCACCCTTAGACCTGTGGGTGCTGGAACTTTTCTCCTTGACCAGGGTGCCTCTCAGCCCATTTCCCACACTCTCTGCAAGGGAGTCAGCTCCGAGAACAGTGCTTGATGGTTAATGACCCAATGGTTAATCACCCTCTGCTGGCTGGGTGACACCCCAGGAGTTCCTGCTTAACTAGGACTTGCACCAAGCCCTACTGACCTCCAAACCATGTTCAAGGTCAAGCACCAAGCCACTGGTTTCACTGCCTTGAAAGGGATGTCGAGGAACACTGGGTTCATGATGGAATCAGTCTCCCAGCTCACTCTTCTCTGTGCCTTGCTTGAACCCCAACCCTAAGGGGTCCCGAAAGCATCCTCAAGTCAATACCAACTCTAAGCTCCAGACGTCACACTCTTGTCCTGAAAAGCTGAGACTGGCTTTGAATGTTAGCTGGAGGAGAAAGAGCAGATACACAAAACAGTGTTTGGACTTTCTAATCCATCTTCCTACAATCCACCCCTTCCTGTTTCTCTTCTCACCTAGACTCAGGGTCCTAGTCTGGTGGAGGGGGCAGGGTTTTTCCACGTGGTGCAGTGGGCCAATACCTACCCTTTCGTGAGGAGTTTCCATTCTTCCTAGTATTAGCCATCTGATTGAACACAGCGAGGGAAACCTCTGAGTAAACTAAGGAAAAAAACCTATAACAAAGTATATTTCACAGACTGCAGAGTCATTTTCAAAGAGGCTTGTTTGCTGGAAATTTTTTAAAATCTGCAGACAAAAGCAGCATCTCCGTTGAACTCCTAAGACTCTCTGACATGACAATACCTGAAGGTTTCAAATTCACAGCTCTTTTCCCTGCGAGCTATTTGCTCAGCTTTCCTAAATAATACCCTGCCTGCCTGGCGCCTTGCCAGCTCTGTCTGAGGCAATATACAAGCTATACATTTTTTGACTGATTTCAATATTTTCTCATGGGCAACTAGACAGTATTTTATCTAGTGAGTATTACTGATTGCTCTAATCTAAGCCCAGAGTAAGCTCCTGTAAAGGTAATATTATTAGAATTGACACTCAAGGTGAAAAGCATAGCAATTAACTATGGCTTGGAGAACAACAACCCATTCCAAGAGATGCTGGAGAGCTGTTCTATTTGTGTTTCCTTCTCTTCCTCCTTCTTTTAAAAATACTGCACCTGTTACTCCATTGATCAGTTAGGAAGTCTACCTTAAATGTAGGTTACACTTGAATTCTCAAGGGAAGAAGTTAGGCCACCTGCTTAATAAAATTACCTCTTACGTGTGAAGTGGTTCCATCCCTAGGTGATTTCTAGGCAAGGAAAATCACTGTATACTCTGCACTCTCATTTTGTAGTGAATAGGAGACAAATGACCCAACACTCCTTGCTTGGTGCTCTCTTTTTTCTTTTTACATCTGTTTTCCTTGCTTTTGTGTCATGCCTCTGTTTAGTTTTATTGACAAAACAATCTGTGCCTAATGTTTAAACAACATCTGTAAAATGTATTATTAAATTATGTTGGAAGAAAAAGCAGAGCAATTCTATGAAACCCTGTGACCCCCTATTGATTTTTAGATCTCAGAAGTTGAAAGGATAATTTGTGAATGTTTTAACATTTACATCTACACAGGTACCTGTATTTATAGAATCTTTGATTACTTCTAAAAGTATTTGCTACATTATTACCATAATTCAGAAAGAAACTTGACCTTTTACAGTTGAATCTGTTTATTATAATAAGAGCGATCCTATTAGAAAAATAAGTTTACATTTTTACCTACCAATGGCTGAAACCTCCAAAGATAACATACTTCCCCTGCCACTGGTAATCAATGGGAAGTGATGCCTGAATGCTTTGTAGTTTTGAAGACAACAAATGAAAAAACTAGGAAAATCTGGTATGTGTACTAAATCTGAGAACTTGAAGAGCTATGATGGTTCCGTAAAGTGTCATCTTGGAGTTCCCATGTTCCCTGAAATCTTAGGCACTCTATTGATGGAGAGGGATTCTTCTGTCCACATCAACACTGTATTTCTTTTAACTATGTATTTTGCACCTAAAACCCACTGCCCTCTGAGAGACAACAGAGTAATCATGGAACATTAGGCCTTAATGGGAAAGTGCACAGATGAGAAGGGCTAAACAAAGGCAATGTAACATTTATTCAGTACACTCTAGGCTAGAACTCTGCTGAGGCAGGAGGCATCTGAGGCATGCAGCAAGTAAGATACAATTGCAGGCACAAGTTTTCATCATATGGAATTCCCAAGTCTGCAACATGGCTGTGAAAACATGTAAGGGAGCCTTTATTTGACCATTCTACACTCATATTTTCAATATAAAAGAATAAAGTTGGTGTATTCAGGAGAGAAAAGAACCCAGTATTGACATTGTGCATATGTGTGTTTGTTTTCTTCAAAGTTCTGCCTTCATATGAAAAGGTCTACATAACCATCTAATCTAAAAATTTAAGAAGTTTCCACCTAAATGACAGTCAACATATTAGTAATAGTTTTACCCTGATATAACTGAAGTATTTATTGCAACCAGAACAACAATGAAAAAACAATAAGACAAAGGCATCAAATGCTATTATTTATCATTTTTGGCTCAAAACATAATTGGGAGTGAGAGAGCAAAGGAAGAAGACACACACATTTATAGCACACATTATTAATATATTTTTAAAATTATTATGCTTTAAGTCAAAGTCTACCATAGAATGCTAGTAGATAGAAATGTTTAGGCCATTAGTTATGGAGGTTGATTTTTTTAAAAAACATGCGGTTACCTCAAATAGTTGGATAATTTAGGTAAAATATTTTTACCCAAATTATTTGCATAATTGCCTCAATTCTCAAAAAATGTCTTGGCATAGATTTTTGCTACAATGTCTCATCTAATAAATGTCACATTCCATCCCAGAGCCCAATTCCTACAAAGTGCTAGTACCAACCATTTTACGATTTCTCCTGTTTGTACTCTGATACATAGACCAAACACACAAGTTAAAACTTATTTCTTTTAATTCAAATTTTCTCTTAATCAAATCTGTCTTGTTGTTTTACATTTAAATTCTCCCTGTGATCCCCTCTCCCCACCAAATCCCATCTGCTTTATCCTTAGTCAGCCAAGGCAGGTAGTATATATTACTTATGTCAATTAAAAAGGCGTAAAATTAGTTCAGAGAGGGAATGAAAGAATTATTACAATGCATCAAACTTTTCTCATCTCATTTTTCTGTCAAAATCTAACTTTAAGCTGCATCAGCCAGGGTTTCTATGACAAGCTAACAACTCAACAGGAGTTTATATTTTTCATACTCATATTGTGTATTTCAATACATTATGTTGCTGCCAATAATTATGACTGATCTACACCCAACCTGCCCTTCAGCATCTTATTACATCTCTTCAACAGTGACTCATAGTTTGTACAAAATGTACATGTGTGTTAACAAGTCTTAAAAAATCCAAAAAGGAAGACACACAATTTTAAATGTGCCTAAATGAAGTGAAAGGGAAATGCTAAAATACTTATGAAGTGGTTTTTTTTTTTTAATTATTATTTCCAGAGTGAGGTAACGTGGGCTTGATGTTCAATACGGGAAAAGTATTTACAGGCTCTCAAAAAAACTTTGTATAATTTTTTTACTACGATAAAGAAAAATGAGCTCCACTTAGTGTTGTGTTCTTTCATCTTCAAGTCTGCCATCATCATTTAAGATTCTCTCGCATCTTGGGTTTCAATAGAGTGCCATCTGGGTTTCCCCATTTTTGCCTCATATTTGCAACTCAAAGTCCAGAGAAAAAGAAATCAGTTATCCGTTCCATAAAAGGAGAAGGTTTGGATGAAAAGTAATACACCGTTAAAAATTCAAATCAAATGTGGGAATGTCATTATTCACCGAATTTAAAAGAAACAACTTCTCTTACAACTTTCAGCTACTGGAGGGGAATTTCTCTACCACAGTGGCCCTCAGTCTTTTGGTCACCAGGGGCCCATTTGGTGGAAGACAATTTTCCACGGACCGGTCAGCAGCGGGTGGTTTCAGGATGATTCAAGCACAGTTGTGTTTGAGCTCCTGTGAGAATCTAATGCCTTTGCTGATATGACAGGAGGTGGAACTCAGGTGGTAATGCGAGAGATGGGGAGCGGCTGGAAATACAGATGAACAGCTTGGCTCACTCACCCACCTCTCACTTGCTGCTGTGTGGTTTGGTTTCTAACAGAGGTTGAGGATCCTTGGTCCACCACAAAGCTGTTGTAGAGTTGAAACAATTGCCAAATGCGAAGCAATGAAGTGCCAGCAGAGGTCACTTCTCACTTCATACAGAAGCAGAGAGCCCGTGCACACTGCATGGTGCCAGGTGAGAAGAGAGTTGGGTTTACATCCCAGGTTATAAGGAAAAGGGATTTTCAAGTTATGTGCCTGTGCAGAATTGAATATCACAGTGAAGTTTAGGGTAGAGTCTGCATCTATGTTGAAAAATTATTATCTGGTACGTATGATAACTTTTTAAAGTCCTTATTTTTTCCCTCTTAATCGCAAAACCGCGGAAATCTGACTGTGACTACTGTGCAGAGACTCTATGAAAAGACAACCGTGCCCGGCTCTGTGCCACAGGAATGTCTGCCTGCCCTAGCACCCAGAGGAAATATCCCAGGAGGCTGTCTACCTGTAACAAGCAGCTTGTATTGGAATCTGTTCTCTGGTAACGATGTTTGTGGATAGAGTTTTCTAGCAACACTGAAGAGGAAGAGAGATGGCGTGTGTGATAGCTCACCTGAACGGGTAGTGTATTGCCTTGCTTAATGAGAATTGGCCCAGCCACTCCTTGGCCCTCAAAGGGGATCATTTCCCAGAGAAATAAATCTTTGTACAGCCTCCATTGTATTCAAATTGCGTCCTCATCAGTTTAACTTTTAAAATATGTAGGAATTTAGGAACGCGTGCAAAATGGATAGTCTGCCCTATAATACTGTCCAGAACAATTTGAAAGACAGAGTTCAAGTATACAGTATCAAGAATGTTGAAAAGTAAGATACAGCTGCAGGTATAAGAGGCAAACAAAAAACCCGCAGCAGCCACAAGACTCCCAGTAACATGCTCAGGTACAGCATGTCTTCTGTTGGTTCCTGATCCACTTCACTAAAAGGGCTGCAAAAATTGATCTCCAAGGCCGCCATAAGGTCACTGAAATTGATAACCCTTACAAGCAATGCTTATATGGGTCTGCCTGTGTCTTGGAGATAGTGCACTTTGTAAATTAATCCTCCAAAGGCAAATATATTGTAAGTAGCTTGTTATCTCTAAAATACTAAATTGAAGAATACATGGGATTATATTGACAGAAATTACATTTTCTGTAATGGGGCTTAATATATCTGAAATCTCTCCCAAAGGCTCCCAGGCTCTCTAACAGAGAAGAGTCTGTTAATGTAGGTGCAATGGACATCAAGAACAAATTTATTCACCAAAATGGATTAGGCCATGTAATCAGAGATTCTGTAATATTAATCTTTGACACTTATTGAACAGAAAGAAACACTTCTGTCTGCAGACTGGCATTCTCAGTTCTCCTTTTTCCCCAATCAGGCTTTGGGCCTTTTCTGGATTTTACTTCAAAGAGGATAAGGTTTCCCCATCATAAACACTAATCTAAAAATATTGGGACAATTAATTAGATACACTTAGTTTTAAAGGAGATCAGATTTCGATACCCTTCAAATATGACACTAGCTCTGGGTGATTATATGGACCTGGCTTTCAGCACAATCACAAAGGGTAATAAATCATACTTCCTCAAAGGCTGTTTGCCACACTGCTATACATTGAGTCAGAATATTGTTGGCTATCCTTGGTACATAATCTCAGCTTCTCTTCCAAATCAGGAATTTACACATTTACTTAGAAACAGTATTACACAACCCTGAGATACATCAAGTTTTGAATAGCTTCAAAGTAGAAACGCTTTTTTTTTTCTTTTTTCCATAGGGAGATAAGAAGGATGGAGTGCCCATCCTGGAATGCACTGTCTAACAAATTCTCAGTGAGCTTAGTTATTCAGCGAATTTAAAATCTAACAGATGTGACAGTGGAGTTTCTTGTTTCATAGAAACAAGGATATTACTCTTTCTATTGATCGTCCTTAAAGATAAAAAAAAAAAAAAAAAAAATACCTGAGACATTTACAGAGCCACAGCTAAATGAATTAAACACTTATTTTTACTATGCCTAAAATTTGTCAATTTATAAAGGAGGTGTAGAACAATACGGTGTTTTCTTTTCTAGCAAGTGCTAGAAAGAAAACTTTCTAATCTAGCAAGTGCTGTGGCTCATCCTGTGTTCTCACCTTTGGATCAACAAGCCACTAGGGAAAACTGGGTGTGTCTTCTTAATGCAAAACAAGAGCTGTAGGTTGCCAGAGGGGAAAGCAGATTGTGTGTAAACACAAAGCCAAATTACTTACCAATTGTTCACTTGAAGGATGGTGAGTCCCGTGTCTTGTGCCAACTGCTTTTTCTGTTCTTCAGAAGGGTAAGGGTGCTGAAAGAGGACAAAAAGGATGGGTGTATACCTATATGCTCCAAACACACAATGTGCACATCACAACAGGTGCAATGCTAGGTGCAAGGGATTCAATAATAAACACATATGCTCTGTTAAAAATAAAAAGATGTGTGCATCAGGCAATTTGAGGCGATTTTGTCAATAACGTAAATGTCTGCTGAGGTCTATAATTAAAGGTAAAAATGCTGAGGTGTGTCACTCTTATTAATGGAATACTACATCATCTAATTAACAGCAGTAAAAGACAAGCCAATTACAAAGATTAGTGAAGTGTATAAATAGCTACTTAGGATACTTGCAGAACCTTGATACAGAGTTTATTCTTTAACAGGTTTATTTGTTACAAACACAGAAAGTTCAATAGGATCTTCCTTGTATTTTACAGGATTAAAATAACAAATCCTTTTTGACCATACAAAAGTGTACCACCTTGACATAATATTTTTCTAGAACCATAGATTTCTAAAGCTGACCATTGGACCAACAAGCTCAGCCTAGGCCCCCAGAAAGTAAGCATTTTGTTAGCATCACATTCTCCTCTCAAAAAAAGCACCATGTTGCTGGATACCAATATCAAAGCTGCTGCTGCTGCTGCTAAATTGCTTCAATCGTGTCCAACTCTGGGCGACTGCATAGAGGGCAGCCCACCAGGCTCTCCCGTCCCTGGGATTCTCCAGGCAAGAACACTGGAGTGGGTTGCCATTTCCTTCTCCAGTGCATGAAAGTGAAAGTGAACGGGCTCATTCATGTCCGACTCTTCGAGATTCCATGGACTGTAGCCCACCAGGCTTCTCCGTCCATGGGATTCTCCAGGCAAGAGTTTTGGAGTGAGTTGCCATTGCCTTCTCCATATCAAAGTTGAAGTGGGTGTATTTAAAAAAAAAAAAACACTATTCATTTCAACTCTTCTGTAAAGCACAACCAAATGAAATTCTACCAAAGTTGGTTCCCTATCTGAATGTCAACATACTCTAGGATTCTGAACACAGGCCAATGTAGTAAGGTCAAAGACCAGGACATTTTGCGTGCGAAGAACAAGTCTCAGGAGTTAAGAGTGGACAAAAAATATTACATGATTAGATAATAAAATGAAATCCATACTTCTTGTAAAAATGTTTAGAATTCTACTAAGATTAGTTTTGGCACAGATACTTTCTATTTAATAGTCAACTATATCTAAGTTTGAAATATACATTTCTAAAGCCTGGGAGAGAAGCTGAGGACATGATTTCCATCTAGTTGAGACACTGACTATTTTGAACACTTCACCCCAATAAACTCTCCCAAGATAGAAACTGTCCTGATAGTCAACTTTCTCTTCTCTATATGAATGGGAAAGAGCACCCCAACTCTCCATTTTACTGTATGTGCCATCAGAAATTAAATTCTGGTCTATTGAATGTTAATTAACATAGCTTTCAATCTTATTAATAATGTCCGATTAGATGCTTAGAAGTCTCGTTAATGACTTCAATGCTCTTATATGTAAGTTTAAATATGTTCTATATCTATACACATGGGATTCGTTTGTGGCAAGCAGAGATGTAGCCATTTTTCCCATAAGCATTGTGACTTGATTGTCACTTAATCAATAAATACACAATTAGAATAAGGCTTTGCTTTCATGGAATATAGTGCTGCTCTCTTAAGAGCTTCGAGTATATTACAGACAAAGTGGTAATTAATCCCCATTATATCCCTTTGAGGGACATAAATGGAATCTATTGTCCCTCCCGTTTTACAGGTGAGGACACTGGCCCGGGGCTGGCACGATCGGCAGCAACATGACCCAGGCATACTTCCTGCTTCCCATCCAGCATCTAAGCCTCTTCATGACAGAAGGGTGTGGCAAGGCCTTTCATAATCTCCATTCCTGTCCCCCTTCAAAAACCTCCATACACTCACCTTGCCTGCAAGACTCACCACCATCCAGCCCCACCCACCTTCTAGATGGTATCCTCTTCGCCTCACCCCACCTCACTTTCTGTTCAGCCATCTTCCATTCTTCCAACACACCAAGTAGGTTCCTACTCGCAAGTTCCTACTCCAATGTCATTGTCAAGTCTCAACTCAAATGCCAAGCCCTACCCTCCCCACTCTCCACTAGCCTGCCTTATCATTCTCACACCATTCTCTCCGCTTTATCCCCATAAAAGCAAGCATCACACTCAGAAACACCCATTCTGATTATTTCTTTCCTTGGTCATGTTTCTTTTCCCACTCATTTAAGCATCTCAAACACCCTCAAATTTCTCATTCACCATCCTCAAAGCCCAGACCTTCACATAAAGGAAACCAAATATTGATGAGACAAAGGAATGGCTCTAACTTGCCATGATACACAGATACTTTCCACTCAAATGCAACATCAAAATGTATGACAAGATTTTTTTCAAAGCCCATAGGAAGTATAAACAGTCTAATCCGAGATCCACAGCACTACTTTTCTTACTTCATTCCTAAAAGTGATAGTTACCCATTCTTTTCAAAGCAAAGTATATCACCTCCATAATCGGTGAAGATCATAGGTGACAATCACCCTACTCACTAGGATGCCAGTCATCACAGGCAAAATCTAATGATTGAACACTGACCTAAAAGCAATTCACTGCCCAAGGTTTAAAACACGACTCCTATTGCATAAATATTTGCCACACAATACAAGCCAAATGAAGGGTTTCCCAGGTGGGACAATGGTAAAGAATCCCTGCCAATGCAGGAGATTCAAAAGACATGGGTTTGATCCCTGGGTTGGGAAGATCCCCTAGAGTAGGAAATGGCGATCCACTCCAGTATTTTTGCCTGGGAAATTACATGGACAGAGGAGCCTGGTGGGCTACAGTCTATGCGGTTGCACAGAGTTGAACACAACTGAGCACAAAGCACGTATATATACATATAGTAGATCTACATCTATACTAGTTGAAAAACTACATAGTTATATATGACCCTATTAGATTGTATAAATTACACTGCTATTCACTAACCATGAGACTTTGAACAACAGATAACTTTTCCTTGATTTTATCATCTGGGAGTTCTCCAGGCTAGCAATTCTTAAGTAATACAAACCTGACTGAAATATGCAAATTTTAGCATCTAGTTGTTGGTACTATTTGCTATATAGGGTTGTATACTGATGTACCTAAGTCATTTCCAATCTATAACATCCTCTATAATATAATTTGCTTACAGTTTTGCCAGGTCTTCTTTCAGTGATTTTCGAAAGAATTAATAAACATGTCAATGGTCCCTCTTCACCACAGCTGAATGGTAACACCTTTTGCCCTGTCTTGTTAGTTGTGTTTTAATATTATGACCAGAACTGGATAAAAATTAATATTTATGCCATTTACCTTTAGTTACTTTGAAAATTGAGAATTGTCACAGTCATTTATTTGTGCTGTGTTTTCAAGAGTATTTTTGCATGCTTGTTTGTGAGCAAGTTTTACATAAATTCTTAGAAAGCAAAAGAGATTCACATTTTATTTATGCAAGGGGTGTCAGGAAAATTCTCTTTGGATCTTTAAAGTCACCTGAATCATTATAGCTTCAAAGAGCAATCTATGGCCTGCAAATTGTCAGTGCAAATTTAGATTGTTTCTTTACATCATGCAGTTTCTGATTTCATAATTTAAATATCATAAAATGAGAAAGTTCAACCCTTTTATTTTCCCCTCTGTCACTTTTCATGTGATCTGATTTTAAGTAATTGGAACAAACTGTGCCTAATTTCATGCAGCATAATTGCCAGGCAGCCTCAAGCTATGGAGACCCAGCACTCTGTCTCCATTAAACAATTTTCAGTTGTTCAGGATATATTTTTTTAATAGAAATGAACGAGCCTGGATGAAATTAAATATCACAATAATCTGGTCATTGTTAAGGGGAAAAAAGAGGTATCAACAAAATTCCTAAACCTTTGTCTATGGTAGGACAACTGGATATTTTTCTTTTTCTGATAGTTCTTGGACCTAGTGTCCTGCAAACTTTCCATTCCCTGAAAAAATAAAAATTCATATTTGCTAGAATCACATGAAAGCCACGGCTTCAGGTAGTTAATCCACACTCAGCCAAAAATTCACAAAGAAGGAGGCTTTTTAACTGAAATCCAGTATGTTTAACTATCTTAAATCCTAATCATCTTTACTAGATAAGCGTTTTCTGGACAGTATGAGTTACTCCTTTGTAGACTTAAAAAGAAAAAATGACTTGACAAAAACCCCACATGCCACAGGCAAGGCTGCTGTGAAAACATTCAAAGCCCAGTTTGCGTTCTGCCCATAGGGCTAGGGAGACCATGAGAAGGGCAAAGGTAGATGTCATTTTACAAAAGAGAGGAGGAGTGCCATTTTAGGAAGAAAATAGAAAATTTATTTCAAACCATTGCAACCACAGGGCTAGGCCCCCCTTGCCATTTTCCTGAACACCTTTGCTATTATGGCATCTAACCAGCAAGGACGCTGGTTGAAGAAAGATCAGTGGGTTCTCGTGAAGGAAAGAGGGATTGCACTTGCCAGATATACCAACCATCCTAATCACTGTGGGATATCAAAGCAAATTTGACCACAGTCCAATAGACGGTGACGGGAGACCTCTCCTTTGTTGTGTACATTAGCTTCCTGCCATTATCTCTTAAAAGCTTAATTATTTGCAAACAATTGATCAAGATGGGAATTTGAGAAAGGATATGCAAGGACCACTGGGAGAACTGCAACGCATTAAGAGAGCAAACAAAATTACCTTTAGATCTTACAATAAGAATTAACGATTGAGACGGGAGAGTGAGGCAGGGCAGTAGCTGCAAGGCTTCTTTCTGGAGTGTTTCCCATTTGATCTGCATTAACACCTCAGGAATGAGTGAAAGCCATAAAACAGTGATTATGTATGGGTAAAGCTGACCCTCCCTTCCAACATTAAACCTGCACACATGTATTAGGCTGGCTTCCCTGGAGAGAGCAGAGCTGCTGGACTCAGAGGGAAAACAAGTGGCTTGTGGGCAGTGGAACCCGAGCTAAAGGAAAGAACTCACTCAATGACCATCCTGATTTCAATAATCAACACCCTGACTTCTTCCCCATCTCCTGCTGAAATAGACACTACTTGCCACTCTTCCTATGTTTCTGGAACTGCAGTGTGGCTTCTAATAATGACCTCAGATAGCAGTGATGGCTCAATAACCCCATCAAAGAATAAAATGATCCCCAGAGTATGTGTCCTGTGTAGTAGAAATAGAGGTTGTCTGGAAAAAAAAATCTAAAAATAGCTTACATAAAAATTAAGTCTGAACTGTCCTTTTACCAGAGAGAGAGGATAGAAAGTGACAGTAAGAAAATGGCAACTCTCTAAAGAAAGTTATCTCTGTCCAATTCCAATCTTGTGCTTGAGAATAGGGAGGGGGGTCCTGATGTTGGTTATCTGGTATTTACAAATTTACAACACACTGGAAGAAAACTTATTTCTTTAAACAATCCAGCCCACTCTTTGAGATGCGCGTTAATGGGAAAAGAAACTCTTCAGCACACACAGATGGAAAATGTCCAGCTTTCTATCTTAACGATATCCTTGACCAAATGTACTCCTTTCATCAAATCTTCCACCCCTGACTGCAAATGTGGATGCCAAGACAGTGATGAACTTTATCTTATCTACCCTGGTAACCAAGTTTCAATAATGCTCCCCCTTCACTGCCTTGCCCACTCTAACAGCTCATTGTAATGGCAGCAGAAAATTTGAAAATAATCCTGTACAGAGCTCACTGGTGAGATAATGGAAAGCTACGCTGCCCCTTCTCAAGCCTCAGATTAGTAATTTCTTGTGACACAGAACTGCCTCTCCACCGAAACTGCAAAACAGCTATAACAAAGCAATAGAGGTGGAAGCAATTTTCAAGCAAAATGTTACATGCTATACTTTAAAAGGTATGGGAATAGGTACCAGGGGAGCTGAATCTAACAGGAGGAATTATGGCAACTGTCCAATATCACCCTTATCAAGGCAATGTTCTGTTGCTTGGCGGAATATGTTGGAAGAACAATTTCGGAACTTCTTTTATCCCTTTTTCTCCAGCCCTTTGCCTCCTCCACAGCCAAGTTTAATGCATTAATATAAGTTGACCTTGAGCTAAACTCTGGTATGTGATGGAGAGATACTCCCTTTAAAGAAGAAGAAGAAAAAAAAACTACCATATGGCTCTTAACCATTGGATCTCTGTGTTCTTTTAAAACTTCTACTGAGTTCTTGTCACTAAGGGAATATTGTAGATCTAAAATAAAATAACCAGCTATGTATGTGACCTCTAAGAGCAGAAGCAGAGGCTTGTTAACCAAATATATTTGTATTTGTTTAACATCATCTTTTTTTGCCTATAAAAACTTCTGCCACTTTAAATAAACTTGCAGCCATTTTCCCCTTTTGCACTGACTATGAATAGCTTACACTGTGACAATTACATTGATCTAGGATACTTCTTTCCTTTAAAAAAATCCATAATGCTTCCCTATTGTCTTTCAGCCTTATGAATTAGTTTTACTGTTTCAGTGAATGCTTTTTTGTCTTCTGACTGCACATTATCAAAGAGACACTTTGTGCCTCCCATTTGCATTACAAAAGCAGAGTACCGTGCAGTGGAAGAGCAAAGCCTGAATGCATAGCAGTTGAGTCCTGCATCCTCACGGGCTGAAATCAAAAGAACGGTGGTGGGGTCCTGACTGGCTAAGAAGCCAAAAATGTTTGGAGCATCATCAGTGAAGTTACAGGATTTCAACTTGCTTTCTTAATTCTCAACCAACGGTCCCAGATTGCCCAGCGGCTCAGACTAAGTGCTCAGCACTGGCTTCTTCTGAAGCCCAGTCGAGCCATTTTCCAGACAAGCCCTCCAATTTCTTGTCTATCCAGCAGTGGTTATAAGAAGTTGCTAGTAGGAAGTGTGCAAGCAGGAAGGTCAGGTAGGAATCTCTAAACTTGATCTTATTACATGAAAATGACATGAATGTGGAAGGAAAAATTGAACACTAGGTAGTATTTAGTAACAGTCTTCAGTTTTGCACTAATGAGACTATACAATACACAGCACTGAAAACGTTGTTATATATTTAATTATAAGAGGCTAATACTATAATGTATTCCCTGTCTCATCTATCTGATCTTTTAATTTCTTATAAATATCCTTCAAACATAAAAACACCAAATAAAGAAAAAAAAAAAGGATACTACATTAGAATACATTCATAATCCTCTGTATTGGGAAATTTTTTTAAGTTGCTTGCAATTCCATTATAATAACAATGTTTAGATCTATTCTTCAGTAGCTATAGATATGTTCCAGGAGTATTTTTAAATATATGCATTAAAGATATAAAATTTAGACTCTAAATTAGCAATTACTTATATCCTTCTAAAAGTATTAAAATTCATGAAGAGTGCTGAAATTACTTTGAACAGTTATGATTATTAATGAACCCCCTGAATATTGATTCTCTTAGTAGGAAACCATGGCTATAAAAGGAAACACAGAAAAACCTATAAGAAAAACAGGGTAAGAGGAGTAGGGGATGGGGGTAGGGGTGAGAACAGGGGAGAAAATGAACTTCTTTTGTGTACTTTTTGGATCACTTTAAATAACAGCTCGTTTGAACTCTTCTAGATTGTCAGTAGGACATGTGCATTACACAGATATACTCTTGGTGACCCTAGGAGTGGGGACTATGCTCAGTTCCACTGTACAGATGAGAAAGCTGAGGCTCGGCTAGGTCCCAAAATGTGCACAAAGGTTCACAGCTACATAGATCTGGAGCCAGGTCAGCCTCCCTCCGAGTTTCTCCACTTGGCTACACTTTCACTGATGTTTCTTTCCCATCTCTCCATTCCCTTTTTAAGCTAAACATTGTAAAACCAAAAACATATTCTAATGGAACATGAACACGAAAGTTCTCCATTGCAGTGAGTGGTGACTGTTTCTCTGCAGTTTTAATAGCCTAGATCCAGGGAGAGTTGCCTCCTTCCTCCCCTCCACCCCCAGCTCACATCCCCACTGCTTCTGCCCTGCAGGCAAACATCAAGGGTCAGGGAAGGAGCTGTGAGGTGGAAGTTAGTTCATCAGGACTTTTCCCCATATTCTCCCTCCAGCATCCATCCAAAGGGACTTGATTAAATAGCAGCTTAGTAGTATTAGTAAGAGTGATCGAAGCGGTCATAGCAACATACACTAAGAAGTAAGGATGTAACAGGCAGTGTTTCAAATCCTTCACATGCATTAACTCACGTCATCTCCACAAAACATTATAAGAGAGGCTCAATTATTATACCCATTTTACAGATGAAGAAACTGGAGTACCAAAAGGACAAATAACTTTCTCTTCACACAGTTTGTAATAGAGCTGGGATTTGAAACTTGGTGACTGCAGATGGTAACTGCAGCCATGAAATTAAAAGACTCTTACTCCTTCGAAGAAAAGTTATGACCAACCTAGATAGCATATTGAAAAGCAGAGACATTACTTTGCCAACAAAGGTCCGTCTAGTCAAGGCTATGGTTTTTCCAGTGGTCATGTATGGATATGAGAGTTGGACTGTGAAGAAAGCTGAGCGCCAAAGAATTGACGCTTTTGAACTATGGTGCTGGAGAAGACTCTTGAGAGTCCCTTGGACTGCAAGGAGATCCAACCAGTCCATTCTAAAGCAGATCAGCTCTGGGTGTTCTCCAGCTGAAACTCCAGTACTTTGGCCACTTCATGCGAAGAGTTGACTTATTGGAAAAGACTCTGATGCTGGGAGGGACTGGGGACAGGAGGAGAAGGGGACGACAGAAAATGAGACGGCTGGATGGCATCACTGACTCAATGGACGTGAGTCTGAGTGAACTCCGGGAGTTGGTGATGGACAGGGAGACCTGGCGTGCTGCAATTCATGGGGTCGCAAAGAGTCGGACATGACTGAGTGACTGAACTGAACTGAACTGATACCATACAAGTTGAGAAAATTCACTTCCAAATTATTTTTGTTTTCTAAATGCTGGGTGGAGCCAACCCACTCATTCCTGATGAGTTAATCATGAATACATAGATGATGATTACTACTCATTTTATGAAGAAGCTATTATCTTAATGTGTGTGGGTCTACACCTCAGTTCTGTTAATGGAAGTAATAGGAAATTTTGTTACAAGATACAAAACTTAATGGAAACTAATACATCCATCACTTTATTCATTCTTCTCGTGTTGCTTATAAACATAAGAATGAGGGTAGGTTATATGCAAGAACACTCTTTAAGGATTATAGAAACAAATGCCTGCTCTTCCATCCAACTGCATTACAATATGCCTTAAATTGTCTGCTTTGAAATTAATTGTTGTGTGTTTTTCTACCAATTACTTTCATTTTGTATGTGATTCTTAATCAAATATGAGTTAAATTCCATTTGGAACCATTTCATTTTAGTAGAATACTAATAAAAACACAGGAATGCTATTGCCATTTACAAGGCAACCAGCCCAGTTCTGTGCCCAATAAATATTTGTTGTATAAACGAATGAGTGCTATTGAAGTTAGAGACACCCAAAATGCGTCAACTAGCATTTATAAGTAGATGACTTCAGATAAACAGCAGAAAACTAGCAGCCCCGTTTTAACAACTGTTCATCCTTCTCACTCAGTTCTACAAATCCCAAAAGCAGCGTAGATTTTATTTATTTAACTGACATGTTATAATGCTCACACTGTGCCAGGCAATGTTCTCAGTACTTTACAAGTATTTACTTGTTTAATCCTTCTAACAAATCTATGAGGTCAGTGTTTTTACCCTGATGTTACAAATGGGGAAACTGAGGTGCAGTTTAAGTTACATGCAAATAGGAGGAAGTTGGTATTTGACCCTAAGAAACCTAGTTCTTCATGTTCTTCATTCCTGAGTTATTCTGTTTGTCTTTCTTAGCATGTACAAATTCCCCTGAAGTTTCTTCAAAACCCACTCTATGTTGTTTTGGGTTCACATGTTGCAAAAGTTCCCTTCCCACTCTCCAACTGCAATGTAATAAAATTCAAGTTCTCCATCTCACAGGACTGAAGAAAGAATAGAGAAGACAGTTTCGACATACAAGCCTCCCCCAAGAATTTCACTGTAACAAATAAAACAGTGGCATACCATCCTAGATCACTTTGCTGAAAAGAAAGTTCATGACCAGTTAATACAATAAACTTCAATAAAGTAAGGATCTTTTCCAAACTATATACAGCTCATCTCCACTATTGCCGAGAGCGTGCCAGCTACAAGGAGACCTATCCCCCACCCGAAGAACACTTTTCCTCTTTAAAAATCAAAGCAAAAGAGTTTTGAAACCGTGAAGAGAAAAGACCAGGAAGATAAAATACAATGATAACACTTGGAACGAGTCTGTTGACAGTCGTCATTATTGCCTTTACAGACACTTTGTCCAGCATTAAATATTGAGGAAAAACACTTGTACAAAGAATAAAGTATCCATAAGTGAGAAACAAAACCAATACACTTGTTGAGAAGATGTCTTGAGAGAGAGAAAGCGAGAGCTAGGGAGAGAGATGGAGAATTCGTGCTGCTCCCAATATGACTAAAGACCCCTGGAACTGGTACTCATTCTCTAGTGCTAATTTTCCCACTTAAATTACAGTGATGGTGTAGCCTCATCTCATTAGAGATCATTGTCCCCAGTAGACAGTTGTGTTTATGGGGGACTCTGGCTGTTCCACACCTGCTGATCAGGTTGCTATGTGATCAAGGCTGCATACAAACAGCAGACTCGAGCTTGCTGGACTGCGACTGATGAGCCCAGGCTAATTCAGGGGTGATTATGTAGTTTACTGGACCACTAAACCTCTTTAAGCTTGTAATTACTGCCTATTTGAGTAAAGAACATTCAAAAGCAATTCACTGCATCATGCCTGCCACAGCTGGAAGCAGGCTGCCAGCAGTCTGTGGGGACATTAAAATCTACAGGGACGTGGATTGAAGCCCAGCTAGCAGACACTGTCAGCAGCACCCGCAGCCAAGTCTGTGCACATTCCCGCTCACCTCTCCTGACCAAGCTTACCATTAAAGGTGCCATGAAAACTATAGAACAGCCATAAAGATGACAAATAACGGACTGAAATGATACAAACTACATTTTAATGATTTTCCCCCTTTTGTAAAGCTAAAATCGAAAACCTCTTTTCACAATGCCAAAGAGAGAGAAAGCATATGCTTTACATAACACGCAACACTGAGATTTGCCATGCACTTGGTAAAAGTTCTATCCAAAAAAACACCAACTTGAAAACAAAATGCCCACCTTTTAGGTGTTCTAAAAGAACTGGGATGTACCGTCATCTGAGATTTCTTCCACCCACTTAGCAGTCGTGTTTATTACCTTAGCTGGAAAAATATTGTTTAGCTAGTGGATTGACATTTTCAAAGATCACGTGTAGATTTCTCCTGTTAATGAATTAAAATGCTGTTCAGACACCTAAGTGAAATTTACTTTCAGGAGTCAGAGAAGATTTCAGGGGAAAAACATGTATCAGTATTTATCAATGTTCTGGTTTTCTTTTGCTGACACCTTAACAACTGTAGTTCTTTTGTACAACAAAAGTGTAAAACATGCTCTGCATTGCTGCAGATATAATTATTACTTGTCTCTAAGTAACCAAAAGAAAAAAAAGACTGGAACCTAATGAAGGGGGATTAAGTTAATTTCTTTTTTAGCTAACAGTTTCCTGTCTCTCAAAATGCAGACCTTGGTGAAGATAATGTTCAGGGAAGGAAAATTAAGCTTTTTATTTCACTAAAATCTCCACTTTGGAATATTGATATTAAAATATTAAGATGATGTTTATTCTTTAAAAGTATGTAAATTTGGTATTAAATAAAGCCACAGAAATCCTTTCTGACTACTTCATCCAAAGTCCACAGATCCAGGGGGTTTATGTATTATCTACACATCATTCCTATTAATATTCATTAGGTAGGTCTGCTTGCATTTTTATAAGCTGTGAGAGAGGCAAAGAAACAACCAGAATTCTTTAACACACAGGCATTATCAATTCAATGTATGCCAAATAGCAGAGCACCCTAATCTGAAGTTAAGATTCTAATACAATTTACCTTTGCTTAGCTAATTTTTATGAAAACTCTTTCCCCTTTACCCACTGTAGTCTAAGCTATTTAATTATCTCTATTCTCTGCAACATACACTTCAATTTTTAATTTAAGAGATTATTCAGCACTGTACTTTATCTTGGTTAGCAACAAAACTCTTACCTTGCAATCAAACTAAAGAGAATTTCCCTTTAAGGAAAAAAAAAAAAAAAAACTAAAAACTTTAAATTGTCTTAGTAATAAGATTACCTTTATCTTTATGAACCTTTTTAAGCAAACCCCTTTTAACTCCCCAAAGCATTTATTGATGTGAATTCACGGTCTGTCTCCAGAGTGGATTATAGAAGAGGGAAGAGTCTTAGTCAAAATTTGGGCAGATCCCCAGTATTTGTTTCCCAAATCATGTTTCCTCGGTCACGCAGTCTACCCAGACAGGGAAATGCTCACAGGGCTGTGGATGTTTTTCTGTGGCATTCCCAAAGAGCCCACAGACATTCCTGGAACATCTTAGATGAGTGGGATAAAGAGTGGAACCTGTCACCAACAAGATGACAGGATAAAGGTGACAGAAATAAAGGTACTCAAAGTTAACTTGGAATGTAAATTGGGGCAACCACTACAGAAAACGTATAGAGGATCCTTAAAAAACTAAAAAGTGGTACTACCAGGTGATCTAGCAATTTCACTCCTGAGTCTATATCTAGAAAAAAACAAAAACTCTACTTCAAAAAGACACATGCATGCCAATGTTCATAGCAGCACTATTTACAATAGTCAAGACATGGAAGCAACCCAACTGCCCATCAACAGGTTGACTTAAGAAGATGCATGTGTATATATATACATATATATGTATATATATAGTCCATTTTATATATATATATAAATATATATATAATGGAATATTACTCTGTCAGAAAAAATAATGAAATCCTGCCATTTGCAGCAATCATGGATGGACTTAGAGAGTATTATGCTTAGTGAAAGACAAATATACTATATTATATAACTTATGTGTGAAAAAATAATACAGGGACTTTCCTGGCGGTCCAGTGGCTAAGACTCTGTGCTCCCAAGGCAGAGGGCTGGGGCTCAATTCCTGGTCAGGGAACTAGATCCCACATGCTACAACTAAGACCTGGAACAGTCAAATAAATAAATAAATATTTTAAAAATAATAATACAAACAAATCTATACACAAAACAGAAACACAGTCACAGATAGAAATAGAAAACAAATTTATGGTTACCAAAAGGGGAGGAGGGACAAATTAGGAGTATGGGACTACCAGATACAAACTATTCTATATAAAACAGATAAGCAACAAGGATTTACTGTATAGCATGGAAAGTTATACCCAATATCTTGTAATAAACTATAATGGAATATAATTTGATAAAAAACAAACAAACAAACAAAAGTTAATAGCCAGTCTGAAGTGGTTTTTTTAAGCTATGCGTTTGGGTGAGCTTTTATGTACTCTATATTTTATAACACTTCACATTTTCAAAGGCCTTTATTATATTTCATGAAATTTGAGACTTACACTTACTTGGTCAGGTTGGCAGCATAGGTAAAGCCGCCTCCATTTTATGGACGAAAAGATAAAACTCAGAGTGGACACATGGCAGGTTATGTGGGCAGGAAGTTGCGGCTCACAGGCCTGGAGCTCAGGCTCTAACTTCTCAATCTAGTTCTCTTTACACTCTTATGAAGCTCAAAGTTAATCTTGTAATGATAAAATAAAGAGCTGGAGCCATGTTTTTCAGAAAGCTACCAAGAGTTGGCCTCTACAATGTAAGCAAACGTGGGCCCAGCCTCTGTTTTACTGTGTAAACACGCATTGGTCTATACACAAAGGGTGAAACAAAAAACCCAGACTAAAATCAGATAAAGCAGAACATCTTTCAAAATGGCTGTCATCATTTCTAACAAAACGTACACTACGTTTTGTTACGGTGCTGTTAAGTGCTACGTCACTTCTGTCGTGTCCGACTCTGTGCAACCCCAGAGACAGCAGCCCACCAGGCTCCCCCGTCCCTGAGATTCTCCAGGCAAGAACACTGGAGTGGGTTGCCATTGCCTTCTCCAATGCATGAAAGTGAAAAGTGAAAGTGAAGTCGCTCAGTCGTGTCCGGCTCTTAGCGACCCCATGGACTGCAGCCTACCAGGCTCCTCCATCCCTGGGATATTCCAGGCAAGAGTACTGGAGTGGGGTGCCATTGCCTTCTCTGACATATGTAAGCTAAGTAGTGCTAAAAGGTCTTGAATAATGGCATTAGTCCCTTCTACAACAGGCTTTGGGAAAGAGATAGCTCAGTTGGTAAAGAATCTGCCCGCAATGCAGGAGACCCTGGTTTGATCTCTGGGTCAGGAAGATCCACTGGAGAAGGGATAGGCAACTCACTCCAGTATTCTTGGGCTTCCCTTGTGGCTCAGCGGGTGAAGAATCCACCTGCAATGTGGGAGACCTGGGTTCGATCCCTGGGCTGGGATGGTCTCCTGGAGAAGAGAAAGGCTACCCACTTCAGTATTCTGACCTGGAGAATTCCAAGGACTGTATAGTCCATGGGTCACAAAGAGTTGGACACAACTGAGCGACTTTCACTTCACTACCCAATGACTGAGTGGTTTGTTTCTCTTTGAATCAACTAGACAATCTTATTTTATTTAATATGTCATTCCTTGCCATTTCATGTGTGATGTGAGGTTGCTAATAACATATACAAGAGGCCTAATTTCCCCCATGCCTACAATTCTTCCTAGGAGGACTTGGGCCTGTGTGGAGAGCCATTAACCTGGGCAGGTCAGGGGAGTGCTCATCAAGTCCATTTCTGCTTCAGTGATGTGGTTATACATTGACAAACAGCAAATCCAAAGGAAAGCATTTTAAGAGGTATTGGTTTCAAGAGATGCCGTTAGGTATACCAATTGAGCTAGATAACTGAAGCTCAAGTCCTGAGGAACCCACACGAATTGGGTGACCTTGATCAAGGCATTTCAAGTCTCTGAGCCTCAGCCTCCTCATCAGTGAAAATGAGGATGACAAAACCAGCAGGGGTCAAATGATACAACAGACACTGCATCGCTTGGCACAGTGGCTGGCCCGGATGGAGGGCTTAGTAAAGCGTAGATAAATGTGACATGCAAGGTCATGCAAGGTTGCAAGGTTGGGCTAATCTAACCAATCATACCATATATATATAATTTTTTTTTCTCAGTTTGTTGGGAAGAGGGTCTGACTAGGTAATCCTTGAAATTTATTTTTCTAGTGTTTGTTAGGTTTTAATGTTTTCTTACAATTCTCTTTATTTAGACAATCACTTCTAGGGTATCTAAAGGCAGGGCAGCTTCAAAGGCAGTCACACAGGGCCCCCCACACAAAAGAGCCCATGTCTGTTTTCATTTGCTGGTATTGCCATCTTGAAGTTCTTCATAAGCCTTCTGGAAGCCCTGCATTTTCAATGTGCACAGTTTATATGGAGGATGTATGCATTCTCTAGAAATCCTATAGCAGGTCCTGCTAGAAGAAGGGAGGCCACATTTTCCCCATCAGATGTTTTATATGCAGCTACAACCCCCTTGAAGTTATCTGAACTCCACATGGAAGTGAACTAATAATTACTATATTCGTACTAAACAAATGTGAAAAAAGAAAACAGTAAGTAGGTGAGACATTGTAGATGTGTTCAGGCCTCAGACAGAAGAGTAAAGACACTCAGACGACCCTCTGCTGGGCTGCAAGGGCTCACACACTCCTGTAAGTGCCTAAATCACCCTTGGGGACAAACTGAGTCACCGAGAAAATATCCCATAATATCCAGTCCATGGGGAAAAAAATCAATAATCCGGAACCTTCAAGGTGTGAGGCCCATTCTGGCCCACTGGATGCAGGGGCGTTGGGAGCCTTTGTCTTTTGGTGGCTGGGAGTTAGAAGTGGCAGTTCGCCCACCTTCCTTGGCAGGGGATGAGCGTCACATTTGGCAGAAAAGTGTGCTCTCGAGAAAAGGGAGCAGAGAATCTTTTGGCCTGGGCTCCAGCTAGGCTAGATCAAGAGTGAGAACTCACCCTTGCATGCCAACCAAATGCCACTGTAATTAAAAACAAACCTTTGGAAATAAAAGTATCTGGAAATTATTTCGGTTCCAGCACATTCACAATAGGATCTCATCAATAGTTACAATTAACTCACTTGGTCATAGGTTTCTGGAGGTTGGAGATGGGGTGGAGCTGCCATTTTATTTTCTCAGCCTGCTTAAACAGAATTCTGCTTTTTGTTTAAGGAGGTCCAGATAAATATATAAATAGGCAAACTAAAGAGAAAAATGTATGTAATAAGGCATAAAGTTTCAGAAACCTCTAGCATATTTGAATCAGCACCTTATAGCAAATCTTCTAAGGTGGCAGCCCTGATTTTTAAAAAATGCAAAATTCTGTTATTCTGATGATGCCAAATGATGAACTCGAGTATTATATGCATATATTTTGTTTAATGGCTTCATTTATTTTAATAACAAAGGGAAACTAGATTTTACAGATGAAAGCTTTTTTTTTTTTTTCCTTGGCTCCAATGCAACTGGGATTTTAAAAATCCGTGATGTTAACCAATATGTGATAATGGCTGCTCTCAGGAGCCCTACTTCATACCACTTTATGCAGTGGAAACCTACACAGAGTAACTACCAGTAGAGTGCCACAGATTTAAGAGGGCACGATTGGGTCTTATGATTGTTCGTGTCTTTCCTCTGAATGGTTACATGTTCAGTAAAGCGTCAGCTGTGGAATTACTGAAGCAATGGGATTAACTCACTAAAGATTTATTATAAATGAGGCAGGAAGGTGCTGCTCATGTGATTTCGAGGATAAGAAAATAATTGCATAAACCCCTTTTTCCTCTGTTCAGAAATCTGCCTACAGGGTTTAATATTTTGTTGAGAATCAAAAAAATAAATCACAGCAAGTAACTTCAGTTTAATTCTTGTCTGATTTCTTCATTACACTGGATATCTATAATGAATCAGGACACCAGGAGCTCATCAAAATCAGTTCTCATGGGAACAAAAGGCACGCCACCCCAGAACCTCCCTGTCAGCCCCTAAAACGTGCTCATTTATTCAAAATGTCTGGCTACCTTCAGAAAAGAAAGAGAGAGAGGAAAGAGAAAGAACGAAAGAAAGAGAAGGAAGAATGGAAGGAAAGAAGAGAGGGAGGGAAGGGAAGGAGAGAGGGAAGTATTTGACCCATTAAACATTCTGGTGAGATGACACAAACCAAAAGTCTGAAGTGTTTTTTTACTGAGAGCCATACCTTGAAACTCTAGAACACAACAGATGCAATTCACCAGCCACACACAGGATGTAGAGTGATTTTACCGACACTATAGTGGCCTAAGATGGCAGCTCGTGATTAATAGCTGTGTCATCCTTGGCCCCGCTGCAGTCAGGCCTGGGGTCTGATCCTGACACACAGAGCCTTCGTCTGCAGCCAATCAGCAGATGTAAGCACACAGGCTCTGTCAGGTTGACATATCATGCCTTCAACGATGTCAGCGAGTATTAATGTTCAATTATCTGTCCTAGAAATGACCCACGCCTTTATGCATTGTGTGACTGCGCACATGGCACTCTGGTAATCCCAAAGACAAGGGCAGAGATGCCCGCAGTAAACCAGCTACTGGGGGTTGGCTTTCCAACGCTGTCATGACATTGCCTTGCAGTACAGAATAGGAGATTTATTCTTAGATTTTTTTCCTGAACCTTATTTGAAAAACCAATAAGCTATCTATCTATCTTCCTTTCAGTATGTCTGCATGCCAGTAGTCCTTTCTATTTAAACATCAACCCTTCACATGAGTCATCAGTGACTAGCCAATTGCACTGAGCCAATCGTTCTTTATATACGACAATGAGCTGCTCATTATGTGTGGGGTGCTGTGTTATTTCATGAAACCAGGTGTATTTCATTTACCATCAAAACAAAATGACAATAGTAGGTGCTTCTGGAGCGATGTCAAGATCAATTCAACTTCAACTCGCAAATCTGAAGGAATCTATTCAAGCCAGCCACCCCTCCTGTCCACTATTAAAGATCAGGCCTCTGGCAGAGGCATGATTTAAAAAGCATACCTGATATTGTTTTACTTGTTAACCTTTACAGTTTTGCTCCAGTGTTTTAAAATACTGTGTTGATTTGTTGTAGTTAAATTTAAAATCCTCCTTTCTCACGTATCATGGTAAGAAAAGAAATTTTATCTTAGTAGACAGCTGCATTTGCATGGTTTTTTTTGAACTCAGGTTCAAAGGTTATCAATAACAAGTTTGCAAACTTCTCATACAACCAGCACTGAAAGATAATGTACAGTAATTGCATGATAACTTCCTCCAAAACTGAGATAAAGCCTTTAATGCAATCTCAAGTTCACCAACCTGTACATGATAGTAAGAACTTAAGTAGTTCATACTGCAACTCAACAAATCTGCCCCATGAGACAAATTTTTAAAGAATAGAAAATGCAATTATTTTTCCTGTGGAAAACCACTAAAAATCATTATTTTGCCTTAATTTTACCATGTGAAAAGCAAGCTGATTATGAAACATATCTATTAAAAGTCTAGCCAGTCACAGTTTGGTGACTTGTGTTATTTCAATCTATACATGTACTCTCAACTGCACTGTGAGAGTCCTTTTATCTTCTTTACTCTTTTTTTCCCTTTTCTTGGTCTGTCTACTGTGTTCCCAACAGCAATTTTTTCCAAATGACTCCCACTCGCCTCTAGCTCCCAATCCTACCCCTGGGACTCTTAGCAGTTGACTTTGCCTCCTGGCCTGCTAACAGAACTAGGAGGGGAAGAGTACCCAAAACCTACCTCTTGTGTATTTCTAAACCTCCCTGCCTTGATCTTCCTCTCCTGGTTCTCACTTGGTGCTAAGTCCATGCTCTCAGATGCCATCCCATAACTCTCCCCACTAACCCTCTACTGCCAACTTGCTCTTGATCCTTGCTACATTAATCAGTTCTTTTCTACATTTATCTTCAATGGTTCCTGCTCTATTGCCTAAGTAATTAATTAGACTGGGCTTTAACAAATTGCATGGAACATAGTAGCAATTCCATGAAGGACAGCTGTATGCTATGTGTAAAGGTTCAAATCTCCCTTCTCCTAAATATTAAAAAAAGAGAGAAACTTTTCCCTCTTGTTACCACTTCCTCCTGCTGCTGCTGCTGCTGCTGCTGGTGCTAAGTCACGTCAGTCGTGTCCGACTCTGTGCGACCCCACAGACGGCAGCCCACCAGGCTCCGCCGTCCCTGGGATTCTCCAGGCAAGAATACTGGAGTGGGCTGCCATTTCCTTCTCCAATGCATGAAAGTGAAAAGTGAAAGTGAAGTCGCTCAATCGTGTCCAACTCTTAGCGACCCCATGGACTGCAGCCCACCAGGCTCCTCTGTCCATGGGATTTTCCAGGCAAGAGTACTGGAGTGGGGTGCCATTGCCTTCTCCGACTACTTCCTCCTGCTCCTGCCCAAATTGTAACCCTTTGTATATTACCCCTTAATCAATTGCAAGCCTCTACTGTCACATTGCCCATATGCCCTAGAATACAGCTTCTTTCTCTTCCAAAGGCCTGAAACAGGTCTTTCAAAGGTCACTGGTGATCTCCTAATCCCCATACCAAGACCTTTTCTAGTCTTTCTACTTCTCAGGGTTTGATTGCCTCTATTTTGAAACTTTGCTCTTGCATTTGGTCAATAAATATCATCAAGCATCTCTCTTATGGCTCTGAAGATACAGAGGTGAAAGACTCAATCATCTTATTTATGAGGGAGGCAGTTCATAAATAAACAGTCACCGTGACAAGTATTCTTTATCAGATGACCATCAAGGTGCTATGGATCTGAAGGCAGGGGCCATTTTCCTTTCTCCTGGAAAGAACCAGGAATGGCTTCCCCAAGCTGTGACATCTGAGATAAGATGTTAAGGATGTAGGAAAAAGTGTGAAGTAGAAAAGGGGTCATGGAGGTTCCAGATGAGGGAACAGCACATGCCAGAGTGCAGAGTACAGGACCGCTTAGCATCTGTTGGGTAAGCATGTGTAGAAAGGGGGAAAGAGGAGCCTTGGTGCTCAGTGGGTCAGTGTCTGACCTCAAGAGTCCGTGAATGGCAGGCTGAGGATGTTGTATCCTAAGGACAATGAGGAGATATTACAAGATTTCAAGTAGGGGTGAGATTTGGCTCAGAAAAATCACTCAACCGGCAAAACGGGGGTTGCTTGTAAGGAATCAATTTTAACAATTGTCATTGATTAGAGGCAGGGAGGCTGATTAGGGAAATGGGTAAGCAGAAAACAAGGAGGCTATGGCAGCGGGACCAGACAAGGATAAGAGAATGGAGATGTGTCTAGGAGGGAGAATTAATGGGACTCAGGGAGTAAGCAACTATCTGTGAAGTGGGGAAAAGAGGAAACCTTCAGGGCTGACTCTGAGGCTCCTGGCTGGAGCGTTTAGGTCCATGGTGATGCTGTTAGCTGAGACGAGGATGACAGAAAGGGGAGACAGTTTGGGACCATGATGTGTTCTATCCGGGAATCGACCCTGATTTTCTCATCATGGGACCTTCTTTCCTTTTCTTAGAACTTAATGTATTGGAGCTAGAAGGATCCCCAGAGATGATTGCAGCCCACCTCCACTTTGGACAGACTTCTTGCCTGCCCCTTTGTCTCTTTCTCTAGGTTTTTCCTCCAGACAGCCTTTAAAGCGAGGCATTGCCTGAATTCTGCTCCTGCCTCCTCCCTTTCTTTCTCAGCACTCTCTGGGTCCATGATTCATCTCCATCTCTAGCTTTGGTGGAGGCAACACTAAGCCTTGTGCTCTCACCAAAGACACAGTCATCCCATTTCCAACTACTGACCCACAACTCACGAGGATGCCCCACCATCACCAGTATCACAGGTACCCCGTACTGAACTCCCCACCCTCCCCTAAAACGAGTTCCTCCTTCTAACTTTCTTTCTTCCCTGGAAGAGACTCCAGCTCTGGAACTGCCAGCGTGAAACGGGGAAATCACCTTTGAATGTCTTCTGTACCAAACGTCTCCCCATGAGTGGTTATGAAAACAGGCCTGAGAGTCAGATGGGTTGGAGTTAAAATCCAGTCCCTGCTTCTCGCTGTGCCACTGCAGGCAAGTTGTTTAATCTCTCCAAACCTTGATTTCCTTAACAGCAAAATAGAGCGACTAGGAGGCTCTCCTTGAGAGGATCATTGTGGGAATTTGGTGAGATAAAACATGGAAGTGCTGAGCAAGGCCTGCCATGGTGGGGGCGGGGTAGGGGAAGTCTGCCCCAGCCTGGAAGACACTTTATTCACTGATATTATTTAGAATTGCCAGTACATGGTGATAATAATAAACAGACTGACTTTTAGTCATTTTATTTTTATTTGTAAGTTCTCTGTGCACATGGCACCGAGCACCCACCTTGGCATATCACTGGCACTCAGCACAGTGTATGGTACACATACACTATGCATGTGCACCATGAGCCAGCTATGAATGTTTCTATTTATGAGATGCCCAGTTTACCTCCAAGATATTTTCCACCATCCATTTCTTCTTCCTCCCCCGCCCCCTTTTTGGCTGTGCCACTTGACTTGCAGGATCTTACTTCCTTGACAAGGGATTGAATCGAACCCAGGCCACCAGAGTGAAAACCACCAGGGGATTCCCCACCATCCATTTCTTTACACTCTCACAACCAAAACCTTCCCAACTGACTGCTGTAACTGTCTCCAAACTGTCCTCCTCACTCTGGTTCTTTTTGCAAACTGCACCACCAACTAGATCTGTGCTCTTTCCAAAGAGCATAGAAAGCTCCCAGGTGTACACAGTGCATTGCACACAGTAGACACTCAAAATGTATTTGTACTCAAAAAAAAAAAAAAAATTGAATGGCCCAATTTATATTGTTATTCAAAGAGAAGGGTAGTTGTGGCCTGAACTTCAGTCATCATGATGGGGAAAAATAAAAAGCAGATTTGAAAGGTCCTTCTTCCACTGTGCATGGGATTAGGTCACTCTGTTGTGGAAAACATCCCAGCCATCTCTCCGCACAAACCAAACAATTTTAGGTATTTTTCAGATAAGAGCCCTGTCTTCATCCTGTTGCCACATAATCCTTTCCCCCTCCTCTGCCACCACACACATTTGAGCAGCATAGGTGTCAGACCCATGGACAGTTTAGAGGCAGCATGGCACCCATGCAGGGAGATGCCATAGAACAGCTGTGATGGCTTTTGAGTGAGTGTGGCAAAGGCATGGCCCTGATGACGTCATGAGGACTTCTGCCTCAGTTCTCACCAGACCTAGTCAATGTTTCAAGAGCAAAAACAAACCACTATTTTAAGTCTCAAGGTCTGGAAGGAGCGACACCCAACAGATTGACAATTAAGGCACTGAATTTTTCTCCAGATTCTACTTTATCCTACACAAAGACCTCTGGTAGATCTTCAGGCTTTTCCAGCCCACTTCCTTCCATTAAATGTTCCATCTGTGAAGTGGGGGTATAATGATTAATTGTAGCATCACATGCGAAGTACCCAATAATCATTTCAAATCAAACAGGATACTTGCTTACAGCTGGATTTTTCAAAATTCAAATATATACTATTTCATACATGTTAATTTGGCCTTTTTTCCTTGAAAATTCACCCCACTCAATCACTCTTACACACTGATGAATGTTACTGAGTGCTCACAGTTTCTGGTCCAAAACGAACTCTTTCAGGGAGTAAGTCCAGGGTGCCTGTCGTCTTGGTAATTGATGATGTTTTCACTTCAAGGTGTGGACCCGAGACCCACAGGGCTCAATGGGGGGAGTAAATGAATCGACCTGACTACATCTCTTGCCCACCACTCCCGATACGCATAAACTCATTACTGCCAAGTGTACTTCAACATTATCAAGAGGGGATGGCAATATACATTTTTGACAACGGCTAAAGCGATTTCCTTATTCTCCTCTACATTCGCAAATTAAAGCGCTTGCTTTGTCGTTACAATTCTTTGTGAGAATCTGGTCTTCCCTAGCTTCGCAATGAATTATAAATGCCTGCACCAAAACAAAGGCTAATCCACAATGCCATCAAATGTATGCCTCTCTTCCTAATTTTGATTTCCAGGGCCCCTGGTTTCCATAAGAGGACACACGCAGGGGCACACACATACTGTATTTCAAATGGAGATTTTATGTAAGCTTATTTTTATAGTGATTCTGAGAGTAGCTGCTCTGCTTTTTATCTATGCAAACTGGAAATAAAGTAGGCACCCTGCCAGCTCCCTGACAGCAGGCCAGGCCCGGGCTGCCATGGGTGACTCGCACAATGGCATCTAAGGGCTCCAGAAAAGAACCCTGACTAATGGCTTTTGGATTCCTTGTGACCTTTGATCCTCAATGACTTAGACCAAAATAAACGACCTAATTTCAAGAAACTACATCCAGCCTGTGAACTCTAATGAGTGAGAGAATTTACCCACCAAGCAATGATTAATAGGTATGTGCTATTTATAATAATCTTTAGATCTTTGCCCAACTAGAGAGAATATACTTTTTGGATGCTCCTTCTTCCCTTGTATGTTATTTATTGCTTTTCCCTTGTTGCTTTTAATATTTTTCTTGGTATTTAATTTTTGTCAGTTTAATATGTGTCTCAGTGTGTTCCTTGTTGGGTTTACCCTATATGGGACTCTCTGTGCTTCCTGGACTTGGGTGACTGTTTCTTTGGATGCTCACTTTTTAAAACAAATTCATCATCCAGGATGCTGTGAAATTTGAGAGTGCCCATGGCAGACAAAGTACACCAGGCAGCGGAAATACAAAAGGATTTCCTGAAGCAGACTGAAGTTGGTGAGTAGGACTAGGAACAAAAGCATTTCTCCCTCAAATGAACATATTGTTTCTGTAGTTGGTGATTCTGTTACTTCCTCGCTGACAAAGCCAACCAGATCTGTGTGTGCTAAGTCGCTTCGGTTGTGTCTGACTCTTTGCAACCCTATGGACCACAGCGCGCCAGGGTCCTCTGTCCATGGGATCCTCCAGGCAAGAATACTGGAGTGGGTTTCCATTTCCTTCTCCAGGGGATCTTCCCTACCCAGGGATGGAACCAGCTTCTCCTGCATCTCCTGCACTGGGGGGCAGACTCTTTACCATAAGCGCCACCTGGGAAGCCCGTACCAGATCTGGAGTGCTAAAGTAAGAATCTGAGAGCCAGCACAGCAATGCACATGCTGCCCTCCCCCTGTGATAACTCCCATCCCTGCCTACTGTCACCAGAGCACTGACGCCAAGTATGGGCAAGGAGTAAGAATCTGTAACATCCAACCTTGAGAACCACCATTTCACCCATCCTATCACACAAGTGTGCTGTCAACAAGTCCCAAAGAAAAATACAGTCTATCTGCAGAGTCTTTGATCTATCAGGAATTTTCAGCCAATGAAAACACTGTGATACTCATTTAGGGCATGAATTTACCCCATATGATACTATAATGATGGATAACATGTCACACATTTGTGCAAACCCATAGAATATACAACACCAAGAGTGAACGCTGATGGAAACCTTGAACTTTGGGTGATACTGATGTGTCAGTGTAGGTTCATCAACCTTAAGAAATGTACCACTCTGGTTGGGGGGCCCTGCTAATGGGAGACGCCCGTATGTGGTGGTGGTGGGGAGGTCTATGGGAAACCTAGGTCACTTTCCCTCAGTTTTGTTATGAACTCAAAAATGTTCTAAAACATAAAGTCTATCTTTTAAAACCTCTTTGATAATTAAAAGAAAGGTCTTATACATTGAGAAAGAACTGAAAGTTAGCCGAGGAAAAAGAAAACACTTTAGTTCAATAGATGTGATAAAAATAATACATTGTTTCAAGATCAGAGGGGGAAAAAAATCAAAGTATAAAAAAATCAAAGATGGAGAAAAACAATCATCTTTCCATTTAAAAATCTGTTATCTTGCTCATGTTCCTTAGATCCTTGCTATGAACAGTCTGTTCTGCAGTCCAATAGCAGCAGGGAGCTTATTAAAAATGCAGATTCTCAGGCCCCATCCCTCTGAGAATCCCCACGCAAAAAGGGATTCCCAGATAACTGGAATGCACATGAAAGTTTAAGAAGCACTGCTTTGAAGAAGCAAAGGAATCTTCAATTCCAAAGTAATTTCCATTTCCCAGTTTTTTAGATGGTAGACTGTGAAGTTACTATTTATACCTCAGTTTAACCTCCAAATGTATACATTGTTAAATTTCCAGATTTAGGGGAATGTTATAGTTACATATACTATATTGTATGAAGATTAAAAATCAGGAAACTATCTTCCATTTAGAAACCTAAATGATTATGCTACTTCTCGCCATCATTCCAACCTAGCAATGTTTCCAAGAACTTGGTTCATTACAGTATCACCTTTAAAAAGTTCAATGCCTTTTTTTTAAAGATTTTTCTTCCATGTGGACCATTTTTAAAGTCTTTTATTGAATTTGTTATCATATTACTTCTGTTTTATGTTTTGTTTTTTTGGTCACAAGGCATGTGGGATCTTAGCACCCTGACCAGGGATCAAACCCACACCCTCTGAATTAGAAGGTGAAGTCTTAACCACTGGACCACCAGGGAAACCCCACAATATCACCTTTAAATGCCAATTTTCAAAACCCAGATGCAGGCTGGCCCAGGTCTGCTTTGTCAAGGGCAGAGAAGGAAGGAATGATTGTCTGAATTCACTCAGCATAAGAAGATAAACAGGACACTGCAAGCCAAAACAGCTTTCTTTCTCTGCAACAAAAGGCACCTTCTCCTTGAATGACCAACACAACGAGTTCAACCCTCCATTTTGTTTTGGTTTGGAAATTAGCTTTGGTTCCTGAAGCCAGTACTCATGTACATTTTTTCTTCCTGTCTCTAGTAATCAACAATCCAACTCTGGGAGAGTATTTCCACCATTTCTCTTGACGTTGATAATGGGAGCAATGGATGGGGGAATGCACATTCTGTGATGCTACCAGAAGGCTGACCTTCTCATTCTCAGAGGTCAATACCTACCACTAAGAACATTAGGACAGCCCTGAAATTCCACATGCTGTGAGAGTCAACCTATGTGACATGTGATCCATGTTGGTACAAATGTAAAATATAGCATTAGAGCCCTGGAGATTAACTGAATTCTAATGCCACATTTCCGTGGTTTCTTACAGATTTTTTTCCCCAAAGGCTCTGAGCATCTACCCCTTAATTAAATCTAATTTGGTTTCCACATAGAGTGTTATGGAGCATATTCACTTCACGAGACATGGAAGCTTGATATACATCATCTTTACCTTTCAACTACAGCCTTATGAAGATGTTTCCGTGTGGGAACATTCAAAACTGATTTATGGTGCTATTGCAACAACTAATCTTCCAGTATAAATGTTTCACGTAAGAACAACCTCCCTGAAATGTATAAATTCCATATATACTTAAAAATATTATTGTCTGTAATGTAATATAGCGGAATGTTTCGAAGCCTATATAACCTTGCATGCAGAAGCAGTTTTTCAGGCATTAATACTTAAATGGGTCATAGACACCACATCTGTCATTCTGTCCCGAAGTCTATGAGGCAAAACCAAGACTATGCTGGCCTATTGATTTTTCTAGCATTTGCTTTAATTTACTTAACCATTGAGAAATCCATCAGTACATAAAGGGCAACTGTCCATTACTGCCTCATTTGCAGACATTCCTTCCCCTCGTTTTTGGTAAATATTTCCCTTAAATTGCTATGTGTTTACAGTGTAAAAACGAATTAGGGAAGTGCTCACACCTGTTTCTGTTCAGTAACTGCTGCACTGAGGTATACGTAACGTGCTTAAAGATAGAATAAATATCTAGACATTATTACATCTGTGTGCAAAGGGTGGTAAATTAGATCCTAATTACATTAACAGGGATTCTGCCTCCCAGCTTAAATTTTACATGAGCACTCTGCAAAAACCCAAAAGCTCTGCTGTGGTTTCTTTATGAGCTGGTGATTACAGCTACTTCCTATGCGGTCACTAAATATTCTGTTTACAAATAAATGAAGAAGCTTTGAGCCAACTTGCCAGGGTAATAATCTATTTTTTTCCCTCTCCCTCCCTCTTCGCAACAAACCCTCGCCACATATGCATGGCAACAATCAGGAGCCCTGGCTTCATCTAATTACTCCATCACATAATTTCACAAATTGCCTTGTCACTGGGGAGCCAAGTGCAAAACACGCTCACAGTGGGATTTCAGGCAGCAGCTTTCATTTACTACTCATTCCTTGTTAAATTAAACACAAAAACACCAGTTGTGTGAAAGAAGTCAAAAAGAATGCCTGCAAACGAGCCAGACAAGTATATCTTCTATTTACCATTTTGCCAAATACATCATTGGCAACAGGCATTGTAAACAGGAGGCTCCTCTTGGCTGGCCCACTCCTATTTCGATCTAGTTGTTCCAATAGACCAGAACCAAAAGGTCAAGAGCAAACAGGCTTCTCCAGAAAAGGCTTCATCCTGTATCAACAGGAAACCTGGGTATATGGTTAAAAAAAAAAAAGTGGTAGACTCAAGCCCTTCTATCCTTCACCTGCTCTGCTCTATGAAATGCCTGCCATGATCCTCCCATGAGCAAGTGTATCTGTATCAGATGAATGATGTTAAGCCTTTTGAAGGTATAAACGGATTCCCGTATTTTCATTCTGGCTAGAAAGAACTAGATTCCACTAATCTTTAAAAAAGTTCTCCAATGGAAAGATCATCAATCAAGTTCATATAGTATTAGATGTTTTCCTTTTAAGTATTAATGCCTTGCATGTTTCTGAAACACATCAAGATAAACACCCATCTCACTACGGATGTGGGTGGAAGGAAAAGTGTGTATGGTGGGTGACATGACTAGAGGGAGTCAACCTGAGGTTACAGCCCTGGAAGCTGACATTTTCATGTCAACAACTAAACACAGCCACTGGTAATTAAAGGTATTTCTCTGCAGCTCAGGAGCCAGCAGGGTCAGGTACCATTTTACATCACAAACCAGTCCTTTATGCATGTAGATTTGCCAGCATTATCTGCACAGGGAGAAGGAGACATTAGCAGCAGCTGTCTCTCTGCTTTTACACTGAAAATTCTATTCATACAGACAGGTGGAGTAATTTAAAAGCCAATGTGGTGCAATTTGGATGTGACTAATGTCACTGCCTACTAAAATGCCACCATTACCACTGTTTATGGAAACATTACTAAAATTACATTTTATTCATAAGAATTTTAGGATTCTGGTTATTACTAGCTTTAAAATGATCAGACCTCAGTGTCATACCCCAGAGCGGTGGCTTAATTCTCCAGGGTTTAGCAGCCTTCTTTGCTGAGAAACGACAGTTGGATTGTAGTTTCAAGAGTAATCGGGGCTGCATAAGCAGTTTCCTCTATCTCCATAAAGCAAATTAAAGACATAGCTCTTTGGCGTCCTGAACATGTGACAGGCAAAAAAAAAAAAAAAAAAAAAATCTTCAAGGAGCTAAATTCTGTGTTCAAAGCACCACAGAAACACAAATTATAATTTTATTTAACCTTTTGATCAATTTTTTCCTTTAGCTTTTAACAAGACAGAATGATCCAGTGTCAAAAGAGCCAAGCAATCAATAGATCGTTGTTTAAAAATTCAGTAACAAGTAAAAAAACAAGTAACATTATGCAGGCAGGAGATCATTTCTTTTTAAGAATGACATCAAGCCATTTTTGTGGAGCTCCTCCTCCAAGAAGTTTGAAAACTGACTTTTCTTTAAATAAGAGATAGGAATTATTCTTAAACTTCTATAAACTGCAATAGAAATTTTCTCCACTCATTGATCTTTCTTAGGATGAGCGTTCTGATTAACAGACTACATCTCGTGGCCTTTGGATGTCCCAAGAACTTCCTAGGACACCGAATTCTCAGAGGTCATTCCTGTCACGGGAGAGTGCTCTGAGGGGCTGCTAGCAACAAGTTAATGTGAAACCAGACAAACACTGATGGCAGAATATTAGGAACTGAAAAGCAAATTTACCCAAAAGGTTAAGTTCATATATCTATTGCCTCATTTTTTTTCTGGAGTGATAATATCAGAAGGACATTCAAATGCAAGCAAGTTATTTAAATCAAACCAAAGCTTTCTGTTTCCCAATATTTTGAAAAATCCATTATAAAACTAAGTAACTTATGTCTCATTTGAATATGAACCAACTTAAGGTGTTTGCATTTATAACCTTAAGTTATGTGAGGCCTATCTTTTCTTTGGAGTGTCTGAAGATAGAGCAATAAATACTTCTTGTATTGGGAGACACACTTCCTGGGCTATCAGTTGCTGAGTGAAGGCATTTTGCAATAGCAAGAAAACACAAAAACTAAAAGGTTTTTGAAATGTTAGACAATTTCCTGGCATCATGCTTTTAGCTGCTCCTTTGCTCTTGGAGGCTGTCTATAGGCCCACCAAGAAATGGATGCCTTATCTGAATGTCTTTGGGCTCTCTCCTGCTCCTACACAACTGAGCCAAGTATCCAATCCATTGAGAAAAGCCACCTTTACCAGGCTTGGGACTTGCAAATGGAAGGACCAGCAGTATTGAAACACGAGTATGCTTGTCTAGAACAGTCATTTTAATGTGACTCTGCACAGTCACTATTGTTACGACCTTGGAACTTTAATAAAATGATGTCATTTAGTAATCATAGCTCAGGTAAGCTTGGCCCATAACCCAGAGAATTTTGTGACCATTGCAAATGTGGTCTCCGGTCATTGCTTACCCTCTGGCATTGGCTTCCATCAGCAGAAACAGAAAAATGAGAAAAATCATTTTTTTTTCCTCAGAAAAAAATCCTCTAAATAGCTTGAACACAGCTACTTAGAGGATTAAAACAAGTAAAATGGATCAGTTATCCACAAGTGCTGGTACGGATGGCAGGGGTTCAGATAGATTTGTCTGACAGAAAAACGCCCAAGCACATAGGGACACATATGTACACAGAATCATAATCACACTTCCGTAAGAAAGACTGAGATGTGCGGAGGATGCTTCAAGTTAAGTGAAATCTCCTGAATTCCATGACATAGAGATTTACTTCTACTGGCAAACAACCAACCAGTCAGACCAAACTAAAACACTGGAATCCTTTCTAAAACAAAACCATTGGATTTTCTCTCCATCAAACCTCCATTCTTTAAACCAAAGTACTTTCACTAGGAATCTTAAACACTGAGAAAGTTAAAAGCCAAGTTTATATTACATAAAATTCCTAAGGGCTAGACTGAGCTAGTTTAGCGAATACACTCACACATATGTATGTAACGCTCCAATTTTAACTCGAAAGATAAATTAAGGAGGAGCAGTTGCACATTCATTGACTGAGTTTGGTATTTTGCCTTCAAAAATATATCATCACCAGGAGGAATCGGAAGACATGATATTGATATATGTGTTGAAGTGTAAATGGCCAGCCAGTGTTCCAACAGTTATATGCATCAGCAACCGTCAACTTAAACTGTGCTTATATGAGCACTTCCATTTTGAACCTAATCCTTTATTTAATCAACCCAATTAAGAGTATATCAGAAAACCAAATTATAGCATATTTTTAACTTAGTCTTGGAAACAAATAAAAATTTTAAAATAATCTGACAAATTGCCATCAAGATACTACAAAAGTCCCTCACATAAGGTACCACATAAAGGCCCCAATCATCTGTGAAATGAATAAACCATTTGAGCACAAAAATCTCAATCACACCCTGAAATTCACAGAGCCCCAGTCAGAGTTCATCTGCTTAGGGGTCCTATGTACCTGGATAAATGAGCAGTTTTCAAGTTGGACTTTTGTTTTCCCTTTTGATTGTTTTTCCCCATCCCTCTTCATCAACGGACTGGACTGTAATTCCCCCAGGTCAGAGGTGCATAACTAGGATGGTGAAGAAAGGCTGGGGCAGAGGCAAGGAGGTGTGCAAGAGGCTGGGAGAGAGCTCTACCAGGTCACTAATGGCCTCTGGGGCAGCAACTTGGAGAACAGGCTGATGCTTCGCCTTTGATCTTCTAATTCACAATGATCATTAGTATTAACTCCGATTCTTCTGGGTGAAGAATTCCAGCTGTAGCCTTTTCAGTTTACCTGACCTAAGAAAATTCATCACCCATCCCATTAGGATTTCAATAACCAGCTAAGAAAAAGAAAAAAGCAGTTGCCCCAGAATCTAGAAACCACTCATCTCATTATTAAAATAGAGCTTATATGATGTATACTGCAGAAGAATGAGGACATTCCAACATCACCGCCAAGTAATTAAATAATCTATATTCCATTTTCCTCCTGAGACAAATGATTCTCAACTGGGAAAAAGATATTTAGGATCCTGGCTAACCAAATTGAAATATACAATCTCCAAAGTAGCAGAGATCTTTTAAATGGAAGATGGATTTGTCATCCAAGCCTGTGTTAGTTTCAGCAAAGCCAAGCTCTGACCATCATCATGACTAAAGCCTGGAAAGGTGAATGGTAACCACACAAAAGAAAAAAGTAAGAACTGTGAAGATATTCTTATGAATTTCAGAAAGCTCATTTTTGATATGGGACACAGGCACCTGAAAGGAGAACAGAAATCTCACTTCTTAGTACTAGTTTTCAAGCATCTTAATTTAATAAAGTATCTGTAGATACCACATAATAAAAAAAAAAGGAAAAAATTTAGCTGCCAGCCTTACAAGCCACCCTCCTTAGCTCAGGCACAGGAACACAGAGGACTTTGTTTGGACCATCCTCCCCAAATACTTTGCATTACCCTGATTAACATTTCAGACAAAAGTTCAAGAACATAGTCTTCCTGCCTCACTACCTTCTTAGGGCTAATGGTAGCTGAAGGATGCTAACTGGGAAGGCACAATAAGAATATTCACTGTTAAAACTGGCAAAGAATAGAGATGAGGGATAGGAAAAGAAATAGAAATGGGAGGAGAGGAGCAAATTCCATCTGCTACCTAACCATGTACCTCCTTGTAGGCACGTCTCTCTGCCTTTTGACCTTCCACTCACCTTGATCAACAAAATGCATTATGGGATACCAATGAGAAGTACTTTTTCATTGTAACAATAATTCATAATGTTTATAGAGCAATTCTTCCAAAATTGCAAGCAGAGATATGACACTAAGATGGCTCCACCAGATCTTGTTACCAAAAGCAAAACCAATGAAACAACATCTGTCTCTTCTAGAGCATTCAATTCCCAATTCAATTCCATTTACTCCATCCTTAGAGTGGCGGACCCGCAGGGCACTTTTCATCTAATAGTGTTTCTATGGCAACGCAATTCTCAACCTGGAAGATTCTACAACCCCTCACTTTGGCTTTATCCACACTGAGAGGAAAGTCTTATAAATCAGAAACTGAGACATAAATTTTGCTACAGCAAAAACAAAACAAAAAAATTTCAGGCTAAAAGTTGAAAGAAAGAAAACAAACTCAAACAGCAAAATGTGTATATAACGTAGAAACGAAGTTTGTCTCTATAGTACCCAATGGAATCCTCAAGATCAGTGAAAAGATGGGGAATCCAAGAGAATGTGAATGAAAGTCAAATATGTCACCCCCTGTCTGATTTCTTCACAAGTATGCATTTTGACAACTTCCACTTTCCCTAACTCTCAGGATTCCTAGGGCACACAATAGCTCCATACAGGAAAATATGTCACTGCATATTTTAAATAAATAAGAATAATATTAACTGCTTTTCTACTTAGATTTTATTTAAGATTGCAGTATTTTAGGTGTGTGTGTGTACAACATGCTAGGGTAGAAAAACAGACTTGATTTTTTTTTTACCTTAAACATTGTATTTATTCCTTCTCCTCATTTTTACTAGCCCTTAGGCATGTATCTTTGTAATGCTAAGTAGCAAGATAACCAGTAATATGCAAAACACATCCAGCTTAAACATTATGACATAGTAGGTTATATTTACAGTTGGAATAATACCCTTAAGGAAGGAAAAATATCTTGATGTGGTATATGCCCCTGAACTGATCGTGACTATATAGTGACTCACAGCCAAATATTAAGTACTTTCTAATTGTTCGCAGTGATCTGTCTTCAGGCAAATGCAAGCATTTCTCTAATACATACTTTCATTTTCTTTCGAATTCTATCTCATTATCTAAATAATGTTACTCTTCTCAATTCCAGGCAATATTTTTCTTTTTTTTTAGGAGACCTCTAGTTATCAAAACTGGCTAACTGGAAATTCACATCACTGAAATTTACTTTTACCCCATCAGCACCAAAGTTTAAAATCTGTTTCCTTTTTCTTTTATTGTCTTCATAATACACAAGTATGTCCAGTTTAGCTTGCTAGAGACTGTGAGTCCAAGAATGAAGTTTTAGTTCTCTCCTTGGAGTAGTAAAATGTGCTACTGATTAAATCTACCTGCAGCCAACTCAGAAAGGCACATTTTTCTTATGCAGCTGGGGTGAAAATCCAGAAAGTTTTTTTTTTTTTTTTTTTAATTCAGGGCTTTTCTACTCCCCTAACAAACAAATGCTGAAAGCCCTTTCAAAGGCAGATTTTTTTTTAAACTGAATACACTCAATGAAAAGATTGACCCATTTATTTTAAAAAGAAAAAAAAAAAACACAGTAATTTGCTTTCCAAAAGGTGTGTGAGGTTTTATAATATGCGTTTTGGTATTTAAAAGATTAGTTTTTACAATTTGCTAATAAACTGCGATTGCTATTGTTTTAATTAGCCAGAGTTTCAATTGCTCTTTTATATTTAGCAAGACTTCAGAAAGAATCTCCTGGTTAAGTTGCATTAATCATATAGAAGAATGTGATCCTCTAAAATTTGTACACAGTCTTTCAGTTGAATCGTGCCTCCCTAAAAGCCTTCCCGACTCTGAAATAAATTTGCTAAAGAATTAACACTAAGATAACAGTAGTTACTTACATTTGGACAAATAATAATAAAACTCTCTTTATAGGTTTTTTCATAGCACTTATTATAATCAGCTCTTGACTCTAAATGTTACCTAAACAGTTTGTGCATTCCTTCCAGTATAAGGAGACAAGGAGAAGGCTATTCCTTGTAACTGGAGATCTATCTACTTTAGCAATTGGAGAAGAGGAATGGAGGGGGATCTTTCTCATTGGGCTAAGGAAAGAGGGAGAAAATGTCAATATTTCTTCTCAGTTTTCTGTTTTAGATGATATTATGAGAGTTTTTACCTTTTAGAGACCATTATCATTACCAATATTTTATACGAGTAGATGGCAGTGGAGAGGGGAAGGAGGGTGGAAACATCCAATGGAAGCCAGGAGACAATGTCTACACACATTCCTAGAATGCCAGGGAGACTAGAACAAATGGGTTTCCCTCTTCGGGGTAGTGGTACAGGCCAGCACCGACCCCCGGCCTGAAGGAAGTTAGCTGGACCTCCACAAAATTGGATAGTTCATGAATAATTTCTATTGCAACTGCCCCAATAATATATGGACCACAAAGAGCATTGCAATGTAGGTAAAGTTATGCTGGCTATTTAAAAAGTGTTTTTTTTTTTTTTTTTAATAACACAGCTCTTGGCAAGGTTCTTCACAAGGATACGACCTAGAAAACCAAGAAATCTGGTGGATGAATAAAAGAACTTGCTTCTCTCTCTCCTGATTCTGTCTGAACCAATATTTGATTATATTTTATTCAGGGGCACCTCAGCTTCAAGGGAAGCCAAAAGTCCTTTGCAGATCGAAATAGAGGCTGATGAAGTCTATCTGTTTTTTCTGTTAGTATACAAAATAGAGTTTGGCTGTGACTTCAGGATCAACCTGATTTTGTCCTCTCTACCCACTCATCCAGAGGTTAGTCAGTTAGCTCTAGCGGTGAAACATCAACATGGCTGCATCAGCACTTTTGCCCAATTGTCACTTCTTATCTCCTGCTGACTTTAGATGCTGGACTATTTTTCATGCTATGCCCTCTAGACCCTAGTCCTTCCCTCCCCGCTTTGGTGGTGGTCGATAATCCTCAACAGCAAACTTTCAAAAGGCAGATCTCATACCATCCACATAAATGCAGCAAGTGTCAGGCAAGAAATGGCACCCAAATCAGGTTTTAGGTCAACCTAATATGATGTTAAAATCAGCTAAACCATCTACATTTTCAACTCACTACCAGTATTATTCTCAAAGCTGATTCCAAAACTTTCAGCATGGTCTAGTTACTGTTTGGAATCATACAGGGAAGAAGAAAAGGAAAGAAACTATTTTTTAGTTAGTCCTGCTGCTCTCAGTTTTTATTTATTTTAGGGATGCTGTACAACTGGGATTAATTTATAGCCTCGAGTGTTATTGAAGGCACATTTTCTATCCAGAGGAGCCGAACCAGCATGGCCTCCCACATCCCCTGTTTGTCTCCCTGTATCAGTGTAAATCACTGAGGAACATGGGTTTGAAAGTGGGCAAGGATGTGAGGGTCAACAGGTCTGGACACATTAGTGACAATGGAGAATAAACTTTGATACTGAAGAAAAACAAATGACTTTAAGAAAGGCAAACTAACCTAAAAATAGTCACAAAAGGTCTGCTCCTAATATTTAAAAAAAAAAAAAAGATTTTTAACATTCATTCATTTTAGGCTAGTCTGTACTATGACTTGCCTAAATTCCACCCTTTGTCTGTACTGTTGAAAATCCTCCAGGTCAACAACTTTTTGATTTTCAACATATTACTTTATCCATAAATTTTCATGTTATCTTCTTCCTTAGATGTCCTTAAATAAGTATGCACTTCCAAAAACATCCACCAAAATATTGTAAGTGTTTTCAACATGAAATCCATTCACAACAATAACCAAACAAAACAAACCCCTCAGTAGCATAAAGCTTCAAATCTCCAGTTTCTCACATCTCCAGGAGAATTCCTGCAGTGAAAACAGCAATACTCACACAGACAATATAAACTGTTAACTCGGCTTGAAAAGTCACTAGGGACTACACAGGAAGGGCTGACTCTATATTGCTGTTTTCCTTTACAGTTCTAAATACAGGGACAACTTTCACTGTGCAGCTCTGACTCGGATGAACATTTTGTAATGGCAGCCAGTGCATTCAAACCACTTAAACGCAAATTATGTGAGCATCCTGCCATTGCAACAAGATTTAAATTTCTGCAGACCAGTCATCATAAAGGTCCACTGTAAAGCATTGGAAGAAATTAAGTCCTTCTCTTTGGGGTTTGTCTGACTTTGTTCTTAGTGGGATCTGGTTCCTGGTACTTAAGAGTCACGCTGAGAAAAGCAACATTCATTAACATACATACTTCAAATTACAAGTGCTCATGATCTCCTAAACCTTATAATGTACGAAAGTGAGCAAAATTGAAATAGCAAATTTCAAATAAAACTCCTCATTTGGGGTATGGATCTAGGAAGCAAGTGCTAACACTTTCGTAAGAACTGTGGGCACACAGTGATTTATGAAATATTCCAAGTCCAGAGGGATCATTCTTCCCCATTTTTTTTTCTATCAAAACTGGTTCATTGTCCATATTTAGTTTACATATGTCATTTAGAATCCACTTACTGTTAGATGCTGGAACAGCCACGCCCTCATGATATTTGTGGCTACTTTGGGAAAGATGCCACGCTTTTTGTGACGCTTTTTGTCCTTATCTGGATCATCATCGTCACCTGTGCTGGGGGAAGCTACACTGTTGTCCAAGCCATCACCTGCAAACATAGTGAATCAAATTTTGACTGATGCTACCTTGACATGCTTTATTCAAATAGAATGCCTTTGGATATAAACAAAACCAAAAGAGCAATATCAGTGATTCATAGTTTATTTGGTACTGTTTTTTTTTTTTTTTTTTATCAAGACAGAAAGAACAAGGCCTAGGCTCAAAAGTAGTCAGGTCTAAGGAACTTCTTCCAAGGAACAGTGGGAAAGGTTAAAGGGAATGGAGGGGAATACCCAATCTCCTTAGCAGCTTTGTTGCTATGATAACTATTCACATGTGGATAGCGGAGACATGTTAAGTGTAACTTCTACTGGGGAGTTAAATATGGTGGAAGCCATGAGTAGAGGTGCTGTCCCTGCCTGAGTATCCAACTCCCACATAAAGTCATTGATGTCAACTTGTGAGAAGATACATTTACGATATCAACTGTTTCCGCAAGTGATCTATCTTAAGACTAAAGTAGGCTGTGGAAATGTAGGTAATCCATCATATAAGCAGTTTAACATAGGAATGCTTCAAATAGAATATAATTTTTCTTGTCATAGAAAGAGAGCCTCAAGTATAATAAGGGAAAAACTCTTGAAATCATTTTATTGGAAAACAATGACTATTGAAATCAACTAAGTGATGTTAAATTAATAGTCCATTGGGACTGTATTCCTCTAATAATCCAGGCAGTTTCTGAAATTTCTTCTAGATTTACATTTTTCTCACTGAAAAGTCACCTGCTTACATAATCCTGCACACTGGATCCTATTTTTCCGTTGATTTTTGTCACAACATTTAAGTTGTTTCTTCTAGATAATTTTTGGGGTCTGTGACACAAAATCAAAAATGTAGTGTTCCTTTTAAAATGGCATACTGAATAAGGGGAAAAAAAGGTGAACTTTCAGCCTATATAGTAACACTGTCCAAAAAACAAGGCAAAAGGTACAATTGGAAAGTAAACACTTGAAGTTTAGGCACTAAAGTTAAAAAGGAAAACAACAGTCGACTAAAGTTACTGCCCTAAAAAAAAAAGTAGCTTAGCTTTTGTCAGACTAGTACCCCAGCTTTCTCGGTGGAAGCTACTGGCTTTTAGAGAGGGACAGGTTGATCTCAGCCCAGAAAGAAGAGCTAGAGAGACAAGGCTTAGCAATAAGCTAACACACTCCCTGTGTTCACCCATCCACATGGCCCAAAGAACTCTGGCAAATCCATACAGGGAAACTAGCCTCAGATTCCTTCATATTGCTTCATGAATTTCTGTATTCTTAGCTTCTTTTATCTAAATTCTACACACAAAAAGAATTTTTTGTTTAAAAAAAGAATTCTACTGAAGTATAGTTGATTTACAATGTTGCATTTAATTTCTGCTATACAGCAAAGTGACTCAGTTACACATATATATATTTTTCATGTTTTTTTCCATATCGTTTATCACAGGATATTAAATAATTCCCTATTTTGATTTAAGCTATTTCAGTCGAATCTAAAGTAGTTAGCCTGTCATTAATTTGTTGCTCTTAATAGAGCTCCCTCAGGAAACTCTCCCCATCCCTCCAAAAAAGAAAACTGTCCCCCAAATTACCTTGACTGAGTTGACATTTAAAAACTTTGTTGGGTGAGTAAGAGACTGATTTTAACATTTCTGCTAGGATTACAGCATATGCCACAAATACAAAACTTTCCTGTTGAATGTTTATCAATTTATTGTTGTTCAGTCGCCCCATCGTGTCTGACTCTCTGCGACCCCACGGACTGCAGCATGCCAGGCCTCCCTATCCCTCACCATTTTAGAAGTTTCCCCAAGTTCAAACATTTTAACTGATTTTATCAATTTAAAATCCATGATTTAATTTTATTCAAAGGTCTGTTGACAAAAATCATATATTCTGTGAAAAGCCCACAGAACTGTAGCTGTGTTCGCAGTGAAAAAGATCATAAAGACCCACAATGCCCAAGCCTTCATGGTAGAAATGAAGAAAGTACTTGTGAACCTTCTGGGTGACTCGCCCAAGGGGGATGGGCTGGTGGTCCAGGCAGGGCCAGGCACCCACATCCCTAAACCAGGGCTCCTGCCACCTCACAGGATCCTGTATTTGCATAACCAAGTGTTTTATAAGGAGTCCCCTTGGATTTGCCTAATAAATTCTTTGAAAGTCCAATATTTAAAGAGGCTTTTTATTCAGAGAAGCAATTCACCATATAAAATAACAATTCATTAAAGAAACATGAGAAAAGAAAACAACTCAACAGCATTTAAAATTTCAATGGGCTAATCCACTTTCAATATGCAAAAGGTAACCAAGGAAAAGAAACATATTACTAGATCATCGATTAAAAAGCTTCTAACCTAAGGACACAGTTTTTCATCACCTCGCCATGACTGTTTTCCACCTTAAAAAAAAAAAAAAATTGCCTTTCTCTCTATCTCAAAACCCCTTCAGATTAATTTAACAGGCAATGCTTAGTGCCTGCCTCGAAGAGAATTCATTGATAATTTATGGAAATATCTACTATAATCCAGAGGAGATGACTTTTTTCCAGCTTTGTGCATCAATAGATAATCAAGGCCTTAAAGCAGCCTTAGCTTCCCATTACCTCAGGCAAAAGAATTCCTGAAAGCGTGCCTTAAGGGCACCTGAATTATATACTCCATTAGGAGAGGAAGGCTTTCTGCATTCCATGGGTAACACTCACCAGAACCTTTCCTGTTTATTTCTGCTGTATGAAAGCAGAAGCATTAGGAACAGAATTTTTTAAGTGAAGACTTATGTAGATACAATGGAGAAACCTTTCAAGCAAGAGCCAGATCACCCCCTTCAGTCCCTGGCAGTGACCTCTCTCGAATAAAAGGTTTCTATTACATCATTAGCTCAAGCCAAAAACAGCCTTGGCTTAATGCTCAGTTTGTTCTTCCTACTGTTTTTAGGCAAATACAGCTACTTTACTCCCATCTGGGAGGGAAATTACACTGCTGGGTTGTAATCTAAGACAAGATTTTCATTGGAAGCAAATGCTTTCAATCCAGTGTAAATACTGGTGCATGTTCAGAAAAGCCTAAAACAATAAACCCCGCTCCTTCCTGACACAAGTTAGGGAAATGGAGAGGACGGGGAAGGAGGAGAGCATACTAAAACAGACGATTCTCAAAGCAAACGCTTTCATAGATCTTAATAAATTGTTTAACCTCTTCCACTTTCTAAAACTGGAAAATTGATCTCGGAACGTCTCCACCTCAGAGGAAAGTCTCAATGGTCAATTGTACCTTGCACATTTCCATCCACACTGCAATTTGATACAGTCACTTCTCTGCGGTCTCTGGAGGATTTATTTCCTTTTTTTATTTTTAAGATCACTAAACAAACTTGGAGGACCGCCGGCCGACCACACGGCAGCAGGCAGCGGCTCTGAACCACATTTGTAAAATGTCAGCAGTGACTTCATTCCCGGAGCTGACTTCTCCTGCCGCCAAATGAAGGCAAACTGAAAAGGTGGAAATAATCATAAAAATGATGCTAGTCCATAAACAAGCTTACAGCCTCATTAGGATAGCAGTAGGCTCCAGTGGGTGATTTATGCTCGTTTTGCTGATGCTATGAGGAAATGCCATAGGGCGACTTTAGCCAATTGCTAATGGGTTCTGACAGCTTCTTAGCAACTAGTGCAAGCAACGTTGTGGCGTTTGCTAGTGACAGAAACCGAAAATGTCATATTATCTGCCCATGTGTCATGAAGTCCGTGTGGCAATTAACTAGCAGGCCAGTGACTGAGGGGCCAGAGGCTCCTGAAAATGGCCTTTGGCGATGCAGAGGCAGCCCGTGGGCGCTGAGCCGCACACGCACATTCTAATGCAGAAAGCCACTTCCCAGCGACTTCCCTGGCTCTGATGAGACCGGGCCACTCAAAGCCCCCCTCGCCCCCTCACTGAAGTGCCACTCTGGGCTCCTCTCTCTTTGGGCACTGGCTCCGGCGCTATCAGAAGACTCCACCGCCATCTGCTTTGATCTGATCGTCTGCATGGCTCCTTAATTGGCACTACCTGGTCCTGTTCTTTTCGGATGCCGGATTCAAAGGTGCCAGCTCCTTTTCCTGCTCGCTCACAAATGAGTCTAAAAGGATTTCAGATCACTGAAGCAGACTCCTGGCCTGTCAGATGGCTGGGAGCAGAGGAACTCTGGGCGGCCACAAAACACTGCTTAAAAAACACCAGGCTTCTAACAAGCTGGGGAGGAATCCTGGCCGCACTTTTCAGGTTGCGAGCTCTCAAAACCATGCACTATATGTCAAACTGTCAAACCTTTCAGCGTGGGCCATTTGCCCTTTCAAATAATATTTAAGAATTGTTTTTACAAAATTTTATAGGCCATGGTCTAGTGAAAGAGGCCAACCAACAAAGAAAGGAATTTGTACTACAATTCGTCTACGGACAATTTCTTGTGAGACCTGGGCCCGTCCCAGCGGAGCAAGGCAGGTGACCTGTGACAGCTCCCAGGCTGTCAGAGAGCTCAGATTTCAAACACGCTCAACTCAAACATCCCTGGTCGCCTATTTAAGCATGCCCAGGCATTTAGACTGCGCTATCTCGTGCCTTTCAAGGCAGGATAAAGCGGCATTTATCGTATTCAGACCATTCAATGGGTCAGACTGACCGTGTCAGCGGGGGCTCTTTCCTTGGCAGGTCAAAGCCCGACTCCCATTTTTCTTCCCCTCCTAACTCCCTCTCCACCTCCAGGACTACCAGTACCCCAAACCTATTCTGAGGGAGGCAAAAACAAAATGCCCAAAAGCGCCTGATATTTACATCACAAGGGCTGGGCACTTCCCGTGGCAGTGGGCCAGCAGGTAGAAATAAACTGGGTTGTCAGTCAGAGGGTTCTTTATGTCATAGAGGCAAAACTCCTAATTAGGGAGATGAACTTTCAACTGCCAGGGCAAAAGAACGCGTAAGGTTGTGGACCCTCTTGTTTTGCTAGAAACCAAGCTGGAAACCACCCCTGCTTCAAAACCATATCACTGACAACTCTGTATTGAGACTCCATCTTTTCAGGCCACATTCTCTCCTTAACCTTTACTTCTCTCCTCCTTGAGTGTTTAGAGATAGAGTCTTTGTCCCCAGAATGTACCTAGACTCAAAAATCAAGGTCAACGATAACCACTATCTTTCAATACTGAGTCAATTCTATTGTGCCTTGAAAGTTGTGTGAATGATCAAAGTTTGCCTAGGACTGTACAGGTCATGTTGAGAGGTGGTTAAATTTTAGGGTTTCCTGGTTTCAAGGTTAAATATTAAGGGTTTCTGTTTTTTCTCTTGTCTGTTTTCTCATGTAGCACATCTTCTTGAAAGAATATGGCATTCAACTCTTAAATGGGGTGCAGGCACACTCCAGTCTTTCTAGTGGCCACTGGTGCAGACACCCCTATGCTGTGGGGAGGTCAGGTTTCCTTTGTAGTCGGGCTATCTGGGTGTGCCAGGTTGCTAGGAAAAATGTAAAACCTACCCCAAGCCCACTTCTCCAGATCCTGACGTGTCTACTTAGCCAGAAGTCAGAGGGGATAATGTTTCTGTGTTATGTTAAGAGGATAAATGGCGAGAATTATAGACAAGCCTTTCTCAGGAACCAGCTAGAATACTTCAGAGGCTTTATGGAGGTGTTTTGTCTTCATTTAGAATGTGTAATAGCTATCAGAATGATTTTTCTAAAACACGTTTCTGATCGTATAACCCTGGCACTTAAAATCCTTCTGTGGCTGCCCTTTGCCTTCAGGATAAAGGTCACACTTTTTAGCCTGGCATAGAAGGCCTTTCATGATCTCTCTCTGGGGTGTTTTTCCAGCCTGTCTTCCACCAGATCCCCACGGGCACTGCACTGGCCAGCCCACCTCCAGCCCAGTCCTGAGTCCACCTGGCCTTCTCAGGATCTCACCGTACACAAGGCTCTCTCACGTCCCTTTGTGTGCTAGTTCTATGCTGGTCCCTTTCCCTGTAGCATCCTTCCTGGCAAACTCCTTGGTGAACCTTGTAGATTCGGCTCAACCACCATCTCCTCTAAGGAGTCTTTGCTGGACTCTAATAATCTTTACTATTCCTCCACTCCAGTTCTGAGTGATTTTTCTTCTCCCCACATTCCTCTACCCAAACATACATCATACTCTACTAGGTCTTCTGATTTCCATATATGTTCCCTCAGTGTGACCACAGAATACGTGACAACGGGGACCTGGTCATACTCCTCACTAAAATTCTCTAATCCCAGAGCCACCCTAATATATAGGGCACAGCCTTGTCAATTGCTTATTAAATGAATGTGTGAATGCACATTTTTTCACTGCATGGAGAAAATCATAGTTTCAATTTCCAGCTGTTACAATTTTGTTTGAAACACACCTAAATGAAATTCTTGAAAAATATTCACCAATGAAATGTAAGAAGACATTTAAAAATGCATTCTCCAAAGCTGGGAAATTTTCTTACAATTTTTAAGCAATCTTGGACAAGAGATGAACTAAGAGTTGAAGTATCAGACTTCTTTATAATGTTTACTGTAACCTTTGAGAAATACATCTCTTCTCCCTGAAATTACAACTTAAAACTATTTACTTAACTAAAATGCCTGCTGTTTTCTTCATTTTTCCTGAGTTCAATATCAAAAAATAAAGCAAGAGCTATTTGCTTCCTTCTGCATTTTCCCCTCAGTGAATTAATTATATCACCTCGCCTCCACCACCCTTGACAATCTCCCAGTTTAACCCTAGCAAAGAATCTCAACTGTCCCCAAGCAGACAATTTGATCCTGAGCTCAGACTCCAGACTCACACTTCACAGCTATGGTGCAAACACAAAACTGTGGTTTTCCCTTGGCTTAGCCAAATTATGTGTCAGTCCTTCCCATAGCACCCCTCCACACATGCCTTAGCAATTCTTCAGCAACAGGTATCCAGGGACATTAATATCTGATACTGTTACAAATTGACATGTCACAGGATCCTAGGAGACATCAGAAAGGTTTTTGCAAGATAAATGAAAACATAATACACCCTCATAAGCCTTCTTCCGCATTTTCAAAAGAAATTGAGTGAACTTCTTATATCTCCAAATCTACAGCCAGTAGACATATATAATAGTCTAAATCCAATGGTTAACTTCTACATTTAACTTTGATTAGGGTTCTGTTAACTCAGCTTCTCTTTTGTATCTCTTCTCATCCTTAGGTGTTGAAGGTTTCCTTGTTCTTAGTTCAAAGGGATTCTCAGTTGATCAAAGAAAAATAACAAAGGAAAGCAGACTCTCATATATTTTTATTTAACCACCACAGCTTTCCTGAAATTGTTGAGGTAGTTCCTTTGGGAACCAAGATGAGGTGTTGTTGGTACCTGCCCAACAACAGGCAGTGCTGAGTCCTAGAAGGGACTTTGCAAATGCCCAGTGGGACAGATGCATCAGTGGTACTGATCAACAAGTTGGAGGAAATGGGAGCAGAGGAGAAGATCAAGAGATCAAGAAGAGCAAACTTTAAGTAAACATATTCTTGGCACTTATAAAAAGAAATATCTAGCTATGCTTTCTAAGGTTGGCTTCACAGAAATTCACTATGAGGCTTTTCCTTTCTAGTTGAATTTAGGCTTGTTAAACTATGACAGATATTTATTAATAGTTAACCACTGTGGAATGAGCTCACAGTCTCACTCTGCCCTTTAGTGGACTCCTGATATCACAGAAACCCCAGGGAAGAGATGGAGAAGCTGAGCCTGGAAGCAGGAGCTCTCTCTATAAACCTACTGTCTCCTTTTTTAAAGAGTAAATGTAGCATTGAAAAATGAGCTCTGGATATATATCCATCTTTTGCACAAGCTGTCACTCTTATCATTCATTCATTCATTTAACAAAAATGTACTGAATTCCTACTATGTCCCAAACATGAATGCCAACCCCTAGAGATACAAACGGTGAACCAAACCAAAAGAGTCCTTGTTTCGATGTGCTTTCCAGTTAGAGGGCACAGATGTTAAACAAAATAGTCACAGCAATAAGTATACAACTGCACCCCATCAGAAAGAAATATAAATCCATGAGTGTGTGAAACAAAGGACATTGACTTAGGTGGGAGTGATCTGGAGCAGAAATCTCCAGAAGGTGAGAGAAAAGTCAACTCGGTAGTGGGCAGCCTGAAACAGCAGACGGAAGGGAAATATTGCAGGTTGGAATTGCATGTACAGAGGCCCTACCTGTCTGGAGAAGGCATGAAGCAACCACAGTACCAGGACCTGGCAAAGCAAGAGGAGGTGAAGCTGGAGAGGAAAGAGGAGCAAGACCACACAGGGCCTTGGGGGATGTGGTCAGGATTTAGGTGCTCATCCCTAGGCTTCTAAGAGTTGTGACCTATAAAGGTATTTCTGTGGGGTCATCAGTGTCTTCTCCATTGCATGCTCTGATATTACATAAATTTTACCACATAAAGCCTCAACCTCCAGTGTCTCTTTCTGGTTCAACCTAAGAAATTTCTCCATTCCAAACCAAAACTGGAGAATGAAGGGACAATGGGAAAACAAAGAGTCTATTCAGGTGGACCCCTATTTAGGCACCCATCCTGGAGTTAATTTGTAAGCAGGTCTCTTGGACATCAGGACATATTTTCCCGAAGAAGCAAGTGATGAATGGTGATACTTTCCAAGTCTAGTTCATCAAAAGCCAAAGTAATTCATTAAGTGAATGAAGTTCCACCTGACAGGTGAGCCCTGGGTACAGGAAGTCAGAAGGTGCAAAAATAATGAGGAAGATGAGTTTCTTCTCATATTTCTGTGCATAGAGCCAGCCTAGGAAAATACTAAAATACATGTAATTGTCTTTAGTACCTCTTTTTTTTTTTTGTATCTCGTCTCTGCTAAATCGTTTCCCTCTCCTGGAATTTCCAAGTATCCCAATGCCTTATAGAAGCACTTGTGACTATGGTCACATTACTGGACCAATTCTCTTCCTGTTATGAAATCCCACCTGTCACCTCCTGCCAATCACAATACCCAGCCTTTCAGTCTAGGTGACCTGAGGCAGACTTCAGATAGCCGGCAAACTGAAAGAATTAATTCAGACGAGGAATGAATCACCGATGCCTTTCTCACCTTTCCAGAAGTGTTGGAATTTTTAAAAGAGCTGTTAAAGTAAATGAACTTTTAATGGCAGGATTTCATGAAGAGATATAAAGTTAAAAATAAATATATATGGCTTGTGTATTTTAATCAGTGGATGCCAATCTTTCAAAAAAGCCCAGTGTCACTTTCCTAACTGATGGTTGTAACTGATGGTTACAACCCACAACCCCCACCCCTGACCCCAATCCCCGGCCTCTATTTGGGAAGTCAAGTGCTTCTTCCAGAAACCATGATGGTACTAAATGGGTCCTGTAGATGCAAAGCATGGAGGACAGGAGTAAAAGATCCAGGTTGGACATTGTGTGTGTGTGTGTGTGTATGTGTGTGTGTGTGGTGTGTGTATTTCATTCATAATTTGGGTTTATTACTCAGAGATTGCCAGCCTATTGAAATACATTTGGAATAAGTTCTTTCCCATTAATCACACATTCCATTAAGCTTCTGTCTTCATTGTCGACTCAAATAATGCATAAAACATAACTGAGTGAAAACCAAAGAAGGAAATTCACTAAATAACTGAGACCCAGAAGGAAAATATTTGCTGGATTTTTACAGATTACAAAAAAAAAATTTTTTTTTGTTAAAGTTTTAATGTGTAGTTGATGGGATTAAAGGAAGAAACTGGACTTTCTAAATTCATGGAATTTAGAAGTAAGTAAGTAAGTAAGATTGTCAGATGGAGTTAACCAATAATCATATTTATAGTTTACTTTGGATTTAGTTTATCTAAGTGTTCATACAAATAAGAGTACAGTGGACAATACAACTACCACAAAAATTAAATATTTTCCACTTTTTTTCCCTTAAATCATTGTATCCTTTGTTCTTTTGAGATAGGAATACCTGTTTCTAGTAACTCAGTATGACTCTTTGACTTGAAATCCCCCCTCCAGAGAAACAACAGCAAATTAGTTGCCTACACACAGAAAACAAACAGCAATGATGAATAGGAAAGAAGAAAAAACTACATTTTACTCATTTTTCATCCATTCAGCAATTTCTTACAACCAAACACCATGGAAAATCCCTGCAAAAACAGCATAACTCCTTAATGAAGTCTTAGAAACTTCAGGATGTGAGTGTACTGCAAAATATTACTGAAATCTATGTATTTATACGAACAATAAAACAAAATGGAAATCCCCGACTTCTTTCCAAGAAACAAAAAGAGAACACACTTCAATTGCAAAGGTAAAACAATATAAAACCATAAACTTTTGTTTGGAATCAACATCTCAGAAAGTATGTTAGGACCCAGCATTTGCCTATTCTTTAATATTAATGTATGAATTACTAATAAAATAAGGAAATGGCAATCCACTCCAGTATTCTTGCCTGAAGAATCCCATGGACAGAGGCACCTGGCAAGCTACAGTCATGGGGTCACAGTGTCGGACACGACTGAACGACTAACACTTCACTTCACTTGTGGCGTATGGCAAGTTCATTGCTTAGAATATTCCTTCCAACAGTTATAAAATATATACTAGTGAATGGCCACAAGGTTCTATATTACCATGAAAATACACGGTTTGTCAGTAAAAAACAAACAAACAAAAAATGACACTCTAACAGACAGGCAGACACATCATTTACTTTGTGATATCTTCCAAAGCTTGCCATATAATTTATTTTTATTCTTCTATATGCTCTGCATGTGTGTATGTATATAGGTGCACACACACACACACATTTTTACACAGATAGGAAAACACTGATTTATCAGAGGTCATTTCTTCAAAAAATGTATAGGATACAGTTGAAAAGTAGGATTAAAAAAAAATGTCTCTGGCATGAAGATTAGAAGCAGAGTTGCTCAATTTTGGCTACACGAGAAATCACGTGGCAGCTTTTACAGACGCTGATGCCTTATGCTGTACTCGAGACCAATTAAACTAGTATTTTGGAGTGTGAGAGTCCAGCATTAGCTATTTTTAAAGCTCCAAGACGATTAAAATGTACATCCCAGTTTGGGAACCACTGGATTAAAAATCACAGATTAAATGTAGTTAAAGCTCATAGACTTTTCACAGAGAAATGACCAAAAGCTCCTTAATCAGAGAACTGTTATGTTTATTTTAGATACAGTTTTAAAAAGTTTACTCATCTGGTTTCCTGCTTTATAGTCTGTAGGCTGAAATCTTTGTAAAAATATAGGATGATTAACAGGCAAAAAATAAGCACCTAAAAAGCACAGCACACCAGAGCCATTTAGCTTTGGGGAAAGCAGCTCTACAAATGCTAAAGAGGCTGTATAAACAAGAAAAGATAAGGTGCAGGGCCATAACTCACGTATCTACTGACTTCCAATTATTTTTTAACTTGATTGTAATCAGATATGGTAGAGCATACAAATAGTCTGGAGACAGTTTCATTAAAAATGTCCCTACATCTTAAAATATTTTTAAAATATTTTTTATTTAAAAAAAGTAGGATTCTGTTCATCTGGACCACATTATTTTTGAATGACTCCAGATAAACCAGGATAAGGTGTGGATTCCATCCTGTGGGAACTCTATCCCTGTGTTCGCTCTCACTTCTCTGGTCTGTGTGGCTGGATGAACAGAGCCTTGGCACTGAGCTCTGTGCGTTGGTTAAATGTGGGGCATCAGTCCATCTTGACCGGCCTGGCTTCCTAGGGATCTTCCCTCCAGGTACTTGTGGGCACTCTCCTCCTCACTCCTTACTGATGCCCTTTTATTCTGCTCTCCATTTATCAGGAGGTGTGAGGCAAGGTCATGGTGTGTACAGTAAGGGCACCAAGGCAGCGGAAGGCAGATTACTGTGGATGAGAGAGTGGGACCCACCTCCTGGGACAGAAGCTGGAGTGAGAGAAATGCCATGGATCAAGGAGGAAAAAAGGAGATGATATTCTGCACAGATTTCTTTGCACAAAGTCAAATGGAACGAGGTTGTGAAATGTAGATTAGCAAGTCTTTGGGGAGAAGGAAGAGATATGAAGTAGAGGTAGCAGGAAAATGGGCAAGAAAGAAATCGTAGTTTTTAAAAAAAAACACTTGTTATTCACTTATTCATTTATTTTATAGCCATCTAAAACAGTTTCTGAAAGAAGAGGATGGAGAATTACTGATATGTGTCTGTGAAGACACCCAACCTTCTTTCTGATTATCTAAGACTTCAGCTCTCATGTAGGTGTGTGCCGCCACACACACCAGCCACTCAATTAATTAGGGACCGGAGCCTGCACACTCCGAAATCAGCACACTCTGAAAAGTGGTGACTTGTCCTTGGTGGGCAGAATAAACATAAAACTTTTTAGAGCAGTGCCATTTCAGCTTTAATGTGTGCCAGGGATTTTGTGGCAGCCTGGATGGAAGGGGAGCTTGAGGGAGCATGGAAATATGTGGATGTGTGACTGAGTCGCTCTGCTGTGGGACTCAACTATCGTAACATTGTTAAACAGCTATACTCCAATATATAAAATAAAAAGTTTTTTTTTAAAAAGAGTCCAGGTTTGGATTTAGCAGGGAAGGTACCTGAGATTATGCATTTCTAACAAGCTCCTAGGAGATGTGGATGCTGCGCTGCTTGTCCAAGGACCACCAGGTTCATCTTGGCAAGGCTCTGGAGCATCTTCCCCCCAGGACACCAAAAGCCAGCAGGTGCCTGAGGATGCCTAGCTACAGGGCAAGACGGGGACAGCCTCCCATCCCTCCACACGATGAAATGTACCTGTGCCCGCTGGACAAGCCTGAGGGCAGGGCTGTTCAGGTACTCATGTGAGCAGGCAACCTCACTGATGTCTCCAGGATGAAGAAACAAGCCAGGATGCCCTCACTGGTGACTCCTCTTTCTGTGAGTGCTACAGTCCTCCTCCTTACCATCTCCTCAGCATTTACTACACCTCGCTTCTCGCCTCCTCTGTTGGAGGTGTTGGAGCTGTTCTAAGAGAAGGTTTAGCCTCTGGAGTTGGACTGCCTAGGTTCATGGAAGTCCCATCTTCCTGCTTAATTAGTGTGTGACTCTGGGCAAGTTACTTAACCTCTCCAAGCTTCAGTTTTGCCCCACTGGAAAAAAATGAGCATAGTAATACTGCTGTGCTGTGCTTAGTTTCTCAATCATGTCCGACTCCTTGTGACCTCATGAACTGTAGCATGCCAGGCTCTTTTGCCCATGGGGATTCTCCAGGAAAGAATACTGGAGTGGCTAGCCTTTCCCTTCTCCAGGGGATCTTCCCAACCCAGGGATCAAAGCCAGGTCTCCCACATTGCAGGCAGATTCTTTACCAGCTGAGCCACCAAGGAAGCCCAAGAATACCGAACTGGGTAGCCTATTCCTTCTCCAAGGGATTTTCCCAACCCAGGAATCAAACTGGGGTCTCCTGCATTGCAGGCAGATTTTTTTTTTTACCAGCTAAGCTACCCAGGGAAGCCCATAGTAATAGTACTTGCACCTTAGAGTTATTGGGCAGATGAAGCAAAATAAGCTGCATTAAGTGATTAACTCCACATCTGGCAGTGGTGGCTCAGCTCAGTGAATTCTAGTCCCTGTGGTGACTTTGCTATGGAGGATGTTCTTTGAACAAGGGAACATTTATCTTGAGCCCCTCAGCCCAAGCAGGGAAACAGTCCTTGCCACTCCTGTCATGGCTCCTCCCCCAATCCCATTCTCATTTCCAGGAGCCAAACTTTTCCAAAATAAATATACCCACTCTCCTAGCATGGCATGTGTTTTTCGTTTTTTCTTTTCTTCAATTTCCCCAAAAAACCCTGAAGTGATGTTGAACTCTGTGGGTGGGCTTCAGATTAAAAAGGGTAGGCAGGGCAGTCTACAAAGAGTCCTATCACAGGAAGCTGGCAGCCCATGGCTGGATGGTGATATACTAGAAACAATTTTGATTAATACAGGTTCTCACTTCCTACCCCAAATAGTTTCATTCCTGATATCTTGCCCTCTGCTCTCTAAATATTTCCATAGTGGTTGTCACTAGCAAAGGTTTTGTTCTTGGTTTACAAATGTTGAGAGGGGGAGTTCATTCAGATAAGAAAGTATCTTTAAGGTCTAGGAAAATCAAGATACTCTAAAGAATAACAGGGTTAGGGGACCTTCCTGGTGGTCCAATGGTTAGCAATCCACCTTGCAATGCAGAGGACACAAGCTCAATCCCTGGTCAAGGAACTAAGATCCCACATGTGGCGTGCAACTGAGCCAGCACCACGACTAGAGTCCGTCAACTCTGGAGGCCACACCCAACTAGGGAGAAGCCAGTGTGCATTTCAGTGAAGACCCCGAGCACCACATCTAACAACACAGCCAAATAACTAAATAAACATTTTTTTAAAAAAAAGAATTACAGGGCTAATTGTCCATTACAGGGCTAATTGTCAACTATTGTCCATCCCTTGATGGTAAAGAATCCGCCTGCAATGCAGAAGACCCTGGTTCGATTCCTGGGTTGGGAAGATCCCCTGGAGAAAGGATAGGTTACCCACTACAGAATTCTTGGGTTTTCCTGGTGGCTCAGACAGTAAAGAATCCACCTGCAATGTGGGAGACCTGGGTTCAATCCCTGGGTTGGGAAGATCCCCTGGAGGAGATGATGGCAACCCACTCCAGTATTCTTGCCTGGAGAATTCCATGGACAGAGGAGCCTGGTGGGCTACTGTCCATGGGGTCACACAGAGTCAGACACAACTGAAGCAACTAAGCACCAGCAGCAGCAGCAATCCATCCCCTTGTCCAGATAGTGAGACCAGGGATAGACTATGTTAGTAATGATGAAAACTAGCATTTATTGAGCACTTACTAGATACTTGAAATGGTGTCTAGCCTTTATTTTCTACTAACTAATTCTTACGAAATCCTTAGACATTACAGCTAAATTATCACAGTAAAAAATCAATTTCTCCCGATTTCAAAAACTCTTTACGTGTTATGGATCTTTCAAAGACTGTTTTAGTAGCCAACAGAAATAACTCATACTTACAGGCTTCACAGAGAGCACAAGCCACGCTAGCTGCTTTTCTGAATTATCTCTTGTTGTCTTTGCAGTAACCCTAATACACAGAAAAGGAAACAGCCTACTCTTTGTTGTTGTTCAGTCACTAAGTCATGTCTGACTCTTTGGAACCCCATGGACTAGAGCATGCCAGGCTTCTCTGTCCTCTACTATCTCTCTGTCCTCTACTATCTACAAGCTCAAATTCATGTTCATTGAATCAGTGACGCCATCTAACTGTTTAACCTAGAAAATAGAGTTCCCAGTGAATTTGAATCCAGATCTAGCTCAAGGCTAAACCTCTAACCACTCCAGAGTTAGCCTCTCCATTTAACACTCAATTAGATAATGATGATGATCTAGGTGCACTTCTTTAGCTTCTAGAAAGATCTTCCAGAACGAACAGTGTCGTTTCTCATGCATGTCGTTCACAGCAGAACAAAATCTGACCCATAATGTGGGCTTTGTAACAGCTCCTGGATCATACTCTTTCTACTGAAGTCACAGATAAAGGAGATACAGAAGCAGCAACCTCAGATGCCACATGAGTGGCTGTTCCTTAGGCAAAGGGAATGGGGAAGGGTTACGTATAAAAACCACCTCTGAAATGCACAAGAAAGAAAACAAATACCGAGTGTTTACAGATCTGAAGAACACACACAGGAATGGGAGGGTGTCAAAAATAGCCACAGTGAGGGGACTTCCTTGAAGGTACCTCCGAAAATTAAAAGAGAAAGTCATACCGAAAAACTTAAGAGGTGGAAAACTGAGGAACCAGCCATCAAAATGCAGAAGGGAGGCCTGTGTTAGCTAGAGCGTCACCCCACAGAGGCCCCTGCCACCTCCTAGGGCCTCTGAGTTGTCACCTACAAAATGACAAAAATGCCTATGCCTAGGACATGGGCATAAAACACAACAGAGAACACATCTCTTAGCACCACACTACGGCGTCCAACTGTCTTTCCGTGTCAGGAGTCTGCAGTTCTGCTAGTAGGAAAGTTGTGTGTATGTGGGGGCAGGAGGACTACCCTTTCTGAGACCCCCGCCCCGCACCCTCTGGAATCAGGAGTCCACTCAGGACAGGTGCAGCCAGGCTGCTCCACCTGAGAGGAGTGGGAAGGAGATGGATGGACCACAAGCTCCCATCAGAACTGATTTTCTCTCACCATTTATGTATCAAAGAAAGGAAGATCTCTCCTCCTGGGCAGGGGCAGGGTATAGACATCCAAACAAGGTTGCCTCGTGGATACCAGCCTGGAGCAGAGGACGCAAGGGGGTGGGGGGCAGCGACTGACCTGTGTGGTTTTCAGTGACGATGTCACCTACATGCTAATTGGAAATCTACCTAGGGCAGAAAGGAGGAGCTGAGACCCTCCCTCCCATGGAAAGGGGGTTGATGCACCCAGCACCTGCTCTCTTTTCCAGTTTGTTCTTTTCTTTTCCTGAGCCTTGTAGCTGCCTCTTCATAAGCTCTGCCTGGGACCCAGGGCCCCACTCAGTTTCTGAGACATTCTTCCCACAAGACTGAAAGAGTCAAAGCTGCTCGGTCCCATGATACTTTCCCAGACCTAGATTCACAGAACTGCTCACCTTCACCCAAAGCCACTCAACATACTCCCTCTCCTCATTCAGATACATCCTCCAGTGCAGGCATGTCTCTGGATTCCCCACTCTGCTCCTGGTCCTCTTCTGGGTCTGGTCTTGCTCTTGACCACAAACTGGCAGGAGTCTCTATTCCCCTCCCATCTCCCAGCCCCTGCCAGCCTTCTTTTCCAGGACTGAATACTGCTCCCAGCTGGAGGGATCCTCTCCTTCAAAAACAGACCTCAGAAAACCAATCCCAGCCTCTCCTGGCTTCTGAGTTGGCCTCTGGCCTAGAATTCCTTGTTGCTGGCCCCACCTATCAGACTAGGTATCCTGAAATGCCAGCCTGAGCTTGCTACTCCCTTTGGATGTTATTTCTTGGACCACCCAGCTGCCAGCTTCTCTACTGAGCGAGGTTAGATGCTCCAAGCTCTAGTCCTGTTAATAACTGGGAGGGTGGGGGTGGGTGTGGGGTAGGGTGAGGATGCTTCCACTCTTCCCCAGCCTCCTGAGTTGCCAGACTCTAGCATAACTTCTAGGTCATGTCCTGCCTTCTCATCTGGCATACCAACCCAGGAGACAGACCTAACTTGCATCCATTCAAACCCAGATGTTTGGTGAGATACAATTTCCATATCAGGCACTGAAACAGATGTGGGAAACATAGCCCTCCTCTCTGTATCTCATGCATACCCAAGGAATTCTCCCTTCCAGAAACCTCTCTGAAGGAATTCTCCAAAAGCCGGGCATCTCTGCAATACTTGGAGCAATGAGTTCCATCTCATTGAAGAGAGACAACCACAGGAAGAACAGGAGCTGGCACAAGGCACAGTCTGGCCTGAGCAAAAAGACTTGAAAGTTGAAGCGTGGGTCACTGCAGGCCCAAAACTAGATATTTGGTCCCCTCACTAGTGCAAAGACATGTGTGGGATCGGGTTAAAAATACATAACTTAGAAGAATCAGTTATGGGAAGATGATGTCCATCAGAGAAGCCTAAAAACTTCCAGCACATGGTATGTGACTATTTGTTATCACAAAAGAAAGGATGTAACTGAAATTATGAAAGCTGCTCTGAGTGATCATGTTCACTGTCTCTCTTCTGTCCTTGTTTGTTTGCCTTATTTTTTTTAATATGGGAAAGTGGGTGTTTTGAAGCTCTGCCTGGGCTATTTGAATGTGAAATGGTTGTTCCAGGTCTTCTTAAACTTGGCAGTGAATCGGGGCCAAATTCCCAGATGGTCACACAGTGATTTCACAACGTCAGGCCACTATTTCTCATCTCTCCAAGTTTCCCCCCACATCCCCAAACACAGACAACTCATGACTGACCCAGAGGCCAGGGCCCAGTTCTGACTTTCCAGGGCAGCCCCTCCTATCTGTGTCGCCTTTGTCAAGTGATTCCATTTGCCGAGTCCTCCTTCCTCCATCCACAGTGGTCATAAAAGAACTAGCTGGTTCAAAAGGGCGTTCTGAGGAACAAGTGGGATTATACATGTGAAAACTCTTGGGAGAATGTGAAATAGTGTAAAAATGCCCCTTCTTGAGGAGAACTTCTATGATTCTCCAAGACAGAAGTAGATGCATATTCCAGGCGCCTACAATTACAGTGGGTGTTCCACTATATTTCCATGGCCTATTTATTTAGTTAGTTTTAATTATTTTTGGCTGTGCTGGGTCCTTGTTGCTGTGCATGGCTTTCTCTAGCTGCGGCGAGCAGGGGTTACTCTTTAGGCATGGCACACAGGCCTCATTGCAATGGCTTCTCCTTGCGGAGCACAGGTTCTGGAGCACTTAGTCTGAGGTGCTTCACGGCACGCAGGATCTTCCTGGACTAGCGATGGAACCTGTGTCCTCTGCACTGGCAGGTCGGATTTTTAACCACTGGACCACCAGGGAAGTCTCTCCATGGCCTGTTTATCCTCTAGCCATCCCCACTGAACTCTAAGCAATTTGGGCACAGTCAGTGGAGAAGGCAATAGCAACCCACTCCAGTACTCTTGCCTGGAAAATCCCATGGACAGAGGAGCCTGGTAGGCTGTAGTCCGTGGGGTTGCTAAGAGCCGGACATGACTGAGTGACTTCACTTTCACTTTTCACTTTCCTGCATTGGAGAAACAAATGTCAACCCACTCCAGTGTTCTTGCCTGGAGAATCCCAGGGACAGGGGAGCCTGGTGGGTTGCCATCTATGGGGTCGCACAGAGTTGAACACGACTGAAGCAACTTAGCAGCAGCAGCAGCAGTGGGTCTTGCTCACCATTGTGTATCCTTAGGACCTCCCACTAGTAGGCAGCCAGTGTTTGTTGAATGAATGTCAGACTGAGATCCTAAATGCACAACATTTCTTGAGAGTTAATGCAGGAATGTGTTGGGAGGGGGGCAGTCAGAAAGCACATTTATCTTTATAGCTTTTGCTTGCCTACAGAAAAAAGTTCAACTTCTTGCCTGGGTTAGTTCCACTCTCTTCATATACATGGAAAATACAGAATACATTATCAGGAAAATTTAACAAAGAGTGTGGTTATACGTTCTGTGAGTTTGCAAAATCCTCATTTCTATAGGAGGAGAGCTACTGCAGCCGGAACAACTGATTGAGTGGCTGATTCCACTGATGGAAAGGACAGGAGAGGCTGGGGACGATTCTGACATCAAGCGACTCTTTTTCGTCAGAAGTAAACTAGCGAAGTATGATCTTCATTGGTCTGTGTTAAGTCTGTGTTTCCAGCCAGCCTATTACGCCGCCACCTGTACACACTGAAGACAGTGACACTTGCACAGGAAACAATGAGATGGCTAAAGGCTCATCTGAAGCTTAAATTCTACTCATATTGCCACCAAATGAAATACAGACAGATGATCCACTTGTATTTTCAATCTCTCTCTCTCTGCTTAAATTGGTCTGATTAAGTGATGGATGGGTCACTCAGAGCAGAAGCAGTTAAAATGATCATTTTACATTTAATGAAGAACATCCGTATTTTTAGTTGCTCTATTTATTAGAAAGAGCATTAGAGAGTGTCTGACAGTGGATGGTGTGCTTTGCTGTTAGGGGAGTCACAATGTGCGGCCAAAGGGGGAAATCAAATGGTCAGGAATATATTGTTCCTGCTCATTTTCAGTGAATGAAAATTCACATCATAACAAGTGGGTGTCCTATGTATCCACTTCACATAGGCTATGTGAAAAGTAATGATAACTTCTTGGCTTACTTTATTTTTATTGATATGATGGTAGAAGAAAACCAAGATCATTTTCTAAAGAAACAGTTGAAATGGGGAATTCACTTATAAAGAAGTAAAGAAACCACAGTACTAACAATTTTCATATGACCAAATCTCTCAGTTTTTAAGGCAACCCAGCATGCAACATATAACTGTAACATAAGGTACAGATATTACAGTTAGGAAAACAGCAAGGCCCCATGGTAAACTAAGAGAGATGGGATTACAATAGACAGAACCAAAGTATACATTTCTGTCCAAATGGTAACAACTGTATCATTGGGAGAATGATGAGAGAGATGGAGAGAGGCTTGGACCCCGGATTCAGCTCCAAATGATACCTTCAAGGTCACACTGTGGAGTAGTAAGTACCACCATGTCCGCTGATTCTAGCTGCCTCAGGGTGCTAAGAGACGCAGGCGATCTCTCAGACAAACCAGTCACATGCAATTTAGGGTTTTATTATCATGGGTCATCTGCTGATGTGCTTGGGCTACATGGGCTTCTCTGTCCAGTGACATGGTTCCAAAGTCCATCTCCAAGGCTGAAAGCCAACCTTGGTGACACAGGCTTTCTCTGACTCCTCTTTATGAAGACGAGGTACCCCTACCTACATGGGAATGGGTGACAACTTATCCAAAAGTAAGGGTATAATAACAGCCCCCCCAAATGTGTTCGACAACATACACAAGGATATGCAACTCTCCTCAGAGCAATGACACAAACTTCCAGTCTCCTGAATAGGACAAAGACTTTTCCAACTGGTTCTTACAAATGAGCGACAGTCACTTGGTACCCCTTCTTTTCACTCGCTCTGATGTAGAAATGTCTGGCCATCAGCTAGGAGGCCAGGTCAGCAAAAACAACCAAGGAGCGCACGCTCTCTCCCTCTCTCTCTCTCTCTCTCTCTCTTTCTCCGGCTTCTGCTCTAAGGATCTCCAGAAACAAGCAGATGGGGGCTGGGAATGCTCAACCCAGAATCAGCTGCAGACTTGCAGAAAGGAAGGAGAGTCTGCATTCTCCTGACATCCTTATCCTGCTGCACCCGGCCAGAGGAGAGCAGCGATTTTCTTAGCTTAGTGCCCAGGAGGCAGTCTCTCAAGAGCACAGGAGAGAAGGCAACCAAGTGAAAGAGTTATCGACCATGTTTGTGCAGTGTTGAGCTTGGCAAATACAGCTGGATAAAGGATTAAGACCTCAGCACTCCACCCAGAGTCTTGCTTTAGAAAATTTACAGAAGCCCACATCCTGCCCTCATGGGCCAAAACAACCTGTAGGCATCGTCTACGTTCTTTCTTTAAAATTTTATTTATTTTAATTGGAAGATAATTCCTTTACAATATTATGATGGTTTTTGCCATACATCCATATGTATTGGCCATAGGTATACATGTGTCATCTTCCACGTCTGACTCTCCCCTCCAGAACACATGGTCTTGTGTCTGTCAGGGCAGTGAGAATTCAGAGAGTGGAAGCTGGCTCCCTCTTCTGTTCTGGGAGGACTTCAAGGGTACTGGAGGAGCCTCTCCAGCTTGTCTGTGTGAGGGGGTCTCCCACAGCTGCCCTCCACTTGGCCTTCCTTCATTATACACACACACACACACACACACACAGGTTAAGTTTTTGCTCACTCTTCATATCTTAATGAGCTCCTTTCCTTTAGATCTTAATTCATTGTATTACTAGAGACTATAACAGATTCATTATTAAATAGCTGTACTATGTTATACTTTCACAATACTGCTCACATTCTGGCACGATGGGTATTCTTTTCAAAAGGGCCATTTGATGGAAGTTAGCTTTCCTACAATTTCCTTCTAACTTGTCTTTGCTCTTTTAAGAAAGAAATACTAAAAATACAGAGAGTCATAGCAATAAATCACTTCAAGAAAGAAGTGTACATACAACACTATTGTTGCTCCTGAATTCTTCAGTAAGAATTGAGAGTGGATATATGTATATATAACCGATACACTTTGCTGTACAGCAGAAACTAACAACATTGTAAATCAACTATACTCTAATAAAAATGTTTTGAAAAGAAAAAACAATGGGTCATTGGAAAATAGAAACAGACTCACAGATACAGAAAACAAACTTATGGTTACCAAAAGAGAAAGGGGGTTTATAAATTAGGAGTTTGGGAGTAACAGATTAACACACCACTATATATAAAATAAACAACGAGGACCTGCTGTATAGCATGGAGAACCACACTCACTGTTTTGTAATAACCTATAAGAGTAGAGAATCTGAAAAAGAGTTTGTATGTGTGTGTGTGTATACGTAGAACTGAATCACTATGCTGTACACCTAAAACTAACAAAACATTATGAATCAACTATACTTCAATTTTTCCAAAAAGGTCATTTGAGTGATATTAATAATTTTCTGGTGCAGCTTTCAGTGTATTAGGCAATAAGGAGAGGACAGAGACCAGTATCAGTTGCCTTCAACATGGCATTAAAGGAGAGCACCAAGGCTCACACGTGAGGGAAGAACCAGAGCTGTAAATGGCTGTCAAGTAAGTTTTGAAAGCCAGAATTTGGCGACTGCCCCCAACTGTGCATTCTTATGGCATTTCTTGGTCTAACGTAATAGATTGATTCTAAAAACACGCACTAATTTTTAAAATGCAAAACAGACCCACTTGTGTTACAGCTTGCACAAACAGAGGACTACAAGAGTGGAAACAGCATAAACAATGTTGTTTATATCCAAGTCCTGAGAAAACTGCTGCGTTTTCCTCCAAAATTGCAGGAAGTATCTGAGTAACTCTCATCCATTAAGAAGGAATAAGAACCATATTTTCCATAGGCATGGACAGAATTTTTCAGAAATCCTGACATTACAGGATCTCAAAACAGGAGCGTAATTAATAAAGGGTGATCTCCTCAAACCTGCGACTGAAAGCACAAAAAACTCCAGCCACAAACAAAGCTGAAAAGTTAAAACCTAAGTGAAGCCAAACACAGCAAAAGGTCAGAAATGCTGACCATTTTCATTGTTCTGCTTCACTCTTGACCTCCTGTGAAGGCAGAGGGTTGGTTCCTCTAGTTGAGTAGCCAAAAGGGACTATGATTGATGGTATCAGGAGTGACTAGCCTCATGCATTTGAGCCCTGAAGTTTCAGAATCACAGCAGACTAGATCTGCTTTATTCCTTTTGTCATCAGTCGGCTTCCTTAACACATCTCTTCATTTTTGTGTTGTTGTTGTAACAAAACTATATTTAAAAGCAAGCAACAGGAAGCTTTTACTTGGGAAGTTGAGGTTTAAGCACTTGGAGGCAAACAATGAACCGGAGAGATAAAGATGCAACGCAAATGGTCGGGAACAGACCCTGGGCTAGTTTCCTGCCAAAGTTGACTCGTGAGCATGTGTGAGGCCACGATATGGACTCACAGTGCTATTTTGCTTTTATTTACTCCAATTTATTTGTTCCTGTGAGAACCCCTATAAAAACAAAGTGTGGGGACAAACAATGGAAGCGTTGCCATCTCCTCCTTGCCAGGGCTTTTATTTTCCACATTATCAAATGTTTTCATCAGTGGAGCTCAGCCCATTCATTCAACTCTGAATCACGACCCAGATCATATTGCAATGGTGGGTGGGGAGAACCCTATGTGTTGCTTGTATAAAAGAGAGAAAGAAAGAGAAAGACAGAACGAAAGGAAGGAAGGAAAAAAGGAATGTTTCTCAATCATCTTTTCCCCTTGACACTACAAACAGGTTTGTGGTCCTTTATGATACTCCACAATGCACGCTATGCCCCCAAATAGTCATGTGAACGAGAATGTTTAAAAAAGCAAGCTTGCAAGTCCAGAACATAATTTTATCTTCATCCCTCCCATTTTGGTCCCTTTTTCCAAACAGGTATCCATGTCAAAGGAGAGCTCTTGAGTTGGGGGTTTGTTTGACCTAGGTCATGCAAAGGTCAAGCTTTTCACCAGTTGTTAACACAAAGCTTCCAGCCAACCCACCCTCCAAATCTGGCTACACAGTCCGTTTCCATCTGCAAATGCGCTATGCACATTGGATTTTTCTCAGTTTTGCAGGAACTAACAATCCCTTCACTGTGAAGTGGTCTCAGTGACAAATAAATAGGTCAAACACTCTTCGGTGAAACTGTAGGCGCTGTATTTGCCAAATATGGAAATGGAATGGATTTTGACTTTTTCATTTTTAAAAAGGCTTTTTAAAGTGTTATTTTAAAACCGGTTGAACAGATCACTTTATTCCTTTATTGAACTTCAAGGGATGCTGTCTCTTAAGCAGTTTTATGCAATCCCAACTATATTTTTGCTTCTCTGAAAGAGATCAATATTTATTCAGATTGATTTTTAAGATTTACATGTGAAAAATAGATAAAATTGGATCACATATAAACCAAAACTAATTCTGTCAACTCCCATGAAAGTCAATAAAGCCAAAATAAATTGAGCAGATTTCATCTACCTGCATTTGAGAATTGTTTTACTTCATTATTTCTTATAAACTTACTGAGAAGAAATTTGCTTAACTCTTAACCAAGCTTCTCTTACTGAAACAATAAGGCTCTCTATGGAATATTTTGCACTCGAATATTATCACCAGGATAGCATATGGCAAACTAGCGGTAGGCAGTTTATCTTCATCCTCTTTGTAAGCTAAAATTAGCACAATGCTTTCACAGCATTCTCCCCTTGACTCGGGCCAGGGTGATATTCTCCACAATGCCATGCTTGTTCCACATCCTGCCAGCTTCCAATATTTAAGCAAATTGGTTGAAAGTTTATATGAACAATCACAGATACATTCTAATGCAATAAAACACCAAAGTAACACCAATGATGAAAAGTAAACCAGCTATATTAGGAATCAATCTGAAAAACCTTCCTTCATCTGCTTCCTGAAATACATAACATTTCCACTACAAAGACGGTCAAATGTTTACAGAGGCTAATTGTACCAAGTGGGATGTATATATAAGGCGCCAAAAGCAAGACACAATTACCTTTTTAGACAACTAAGGCTTATTTTTCTACTTGTTTACCATATTCAGTTTTTCTTGGTAATGTGTTCTTGATGCTAAAAATGCACTGTTGCTAAGAATTAAGTATGTAGTTTCAGAGGATTAAACGAAGGTGATCTGCCCATGGAAAGCCCTCACTCTTTAAACAGGAAAGCAGCTACTGGCTAGCATTTTGAAAGGATTACAACACAAACAATGATTTTAAAAACAATGGAAGAGGTTCAAAAAAATACATCCCTTTTAGCTGGCCTGTAGCAGTGTAATCTTCTGACCAAACAGTTAAAAACAAAAAACTCTAGGAAGAATTAACTTTAGGAATCCCAAGATTGGCAGGTAAGCAGCAAAGAGAAATTTACATTAGGGATAGCAACACCTCTGTCTCCTATACCTCCCCACCTTTAACGTTGTTTATTAGGGCAGATGTTACACTGACAAGATTTTGCTGGAAATTTCACTAACTGCCTTCAGATTAAAGTTTCTATTATTGTGTGCTGGGGCAGATGTATTCAGTTTGTTAACAACAGATTAAATCTAAGATGACACATGCTGACAGTGTCAGCTGATCTACATAGAGAAAAAAATTCATCAGTTCTTGAAGAAGAAAAAAAAAAAATTTCCCAAGAGCTCATTGTATCTCAAACTGATTCACACTAATCTCAGACGTATACATTTTGTTAGAGGGAAAAAAATAGGGGAAAATCTTCCCCAAACCTTGTAAGACAACCTCAAACATGATTTAACTAAAAGAATATTTCACTTGACGTTAGATATTAATCCATCTGTCCCAGTCATTTCCTAACTCACATCCTCCCTCAACACAGAAAAAGTATACCGGAGAGCAGAATGCAAACATTTAAATAGGTAAATCATTTAGAAATTTCAGTGATAGCCAAATGAAGCAGTTATGTATTTCACATCTAATCAAAAAGCTGTATGCATTTGGACCTTTTCAGCTGTATCTGTATGAAAAAAAATCAAAACTATGACACAACCTCATACCCAGGTATTCTGAAAACTCAGATAGTTTTCAGGGATAATCTATAGTTTTCAATTGTCCTTAAAATGCTAAGTCCTACATTCAGAATTTCTCTTCACTGACCACGAAGTTACATGGAATTTACTGACCTTCAGTAAATTTCAATCTATATGTAAAATGTTTATTGAAGTTCTTCATTCCATCTAGGTTTGTACACAAAGTTTCAACTTGGTTCTTAGAATCTCAGTATCTCAGAACTGAAGGAAAACACTTCAGTTATCTAACCCAGCTCTCTCTCTCTCTTTTTTTTATTTACAGAAGAAATTCCATCCTAGTGAGGCTGAGTGAGTCATCCAGCCCAGCGCACAGAGCTCACAAATTGGTCGGTGGGGAGGGCACCTGAGGACCGCCACACCAGGGACCACGGTCTTCCCAGCCTGTCCCACATCCTCACAGGAAAATACCTAAAAGTTCCCAGTGTAAAGGGCACATAGACAAACATTTAAAATAGCAACTGATTACAAGGAGTTGATCTTCATATACAGTCAAGTATTATCCTCATGTTTCATCATTTGTTTCCATACTAAGTTGTTTAGTGCTTTGATGAGGGAATGTAGGTATCACTAATGTATTCAAATCCCAGAGATATACGGTTCCTTAAATATTCTTTCTATACTGAAGAGGAATATATATCACTATTACACATGTGTGTGTTTATCTATATACACAGACAGAGCAAATATTGCCAAATGTTAACAACTGTTGAAAGGGAATGGTGAGTTATGGGTATTTACTATGCTATTCATACTGTTTTTTGGTACATATGACAATATTCTTGATATATATTCAGAAAGAATGTTAACAAATAACATGTGGGGAAAAATCTCAATACAACGAGCCACAAGTCTTGCCCTGTATTTTCCATTTTCTATGTGACATCCCCAGCTTTGGAGTGAGGATCTCTGAACATTGTCACTGAACTGTGCTATAACAGAATAGAGTCAGCATCACACATATAAGAAACTCCTCTCTTTAAAAGGAAGTTCCCTGGTAGGCCAGTGGTTAAGAATCCGCCTGCCAATGCAGGGGACACAGGTTTGATCTCTGGTCCAGGAAGATCCCACATGCTGTGGAGCAACTAAGCCTGTGCACCATAGCTCTGCAACGAGAGCAGCCACCGCAATAAGAAGCCAGCGCACCACGACGAAGAGTAGTCTCTGCTGTCCACAACTAGAGAAAGCCCTCAGGCCGCAATGAAAGCCCCAACCAGCTATAAAAATAAATAAATTTTAAAAAAAGGAACAGGATCATGTTGGTTGTTAGGAAACCACCTCCACTCTCTTGACAAGGGATGGGTTTGCACCTAATAGAGAAAGACAGATACTACAACATCACTTAGAGGCAGAATTTTAAAATAATACAAATGAATCTAGACACAAAACAGATCCACAGACATAGAAAAACACAAACTTATGTTTACCAAAGGAGAAAGACGGGGAGGGAAGGGATAAATCAGGAGTCTGAGAGTAACTGATACTAACTACTATACATAAAATATATAAGCAACAAGGACCTACTGTATAGCACAAGGAACCATATTCAATATCTTATAATTGAAAATGGAATTAATCTTGAAAAAAAATATGTATATATATTGGCTTCCCTGATGGCTCAAGTTATAAAGAATCCACCTGCAATGCAGGAGACACAGAGATGTGGGTTCAATCCCTGGGTTGAGAAGGTCCCCTGGAGGAGGGTATGGTAACCCACTCCAGCATTCTTGCTGGGAAAATCTCATGGACAGAGGAGCCTGGTGGGCTATGGTCCATGGGGTCACAGAGTCGGACACTACTGAAGCAACTGAACACACACACACACACACATACATGTGTATAAGTATGTCTGAATCACTTTGCTGTACACTTGAAACTAATACAATATTGTGTATCAACTGCACTTCAGTTAAAAATTTAAAAAAATTCAAGGACCTTAGTGCGTCATGAGAAAGTGGATTGAAAAAAATTAAAATAGTCACCGTGTGAAATAGCCTCTCTGGTCTCATCATGTCTAGGCTACAACATGGTACATACACAGAAGAACAAGAAGAGACAATTAGAACGAGGTGTGGGAGATAGAGAGTGGGCAGTCAACACCACCAGTTATTTTGTAGACAAAAGAAGAAGTAAAGCTGATTTGCTATAAACAAATAAAGACCTGCCTGTAAATCTGGTTTTGCCTCCCTGTAACTTCCCAGCACAAGCTGGAATCAAGATTGACGGGAGAAATATCAATAACCTCAGATATGCAGATGACACCACCCTTATGGCAGAAAGTGAAGAGGAACTAAAAAGCCTCTTGATGAAAGTGAAAGAGGAGAGTGAAAAAGTTGGCTTCAAGCTCAACATTCAGAAAACTAAGATCATGGCATCTGGTCCCATCACTTCATGGGAAATAGATGGGGAAACAGTGGGAACAGTGCCAGACTTTATTTTTTGGGGCTCCAAAATCACTGCAGATGGTGATTGCAGCCATAAGATTAAAAGACACTTACTCCTTGGAAGGGAAGTTATGACCAACCTAGACAACATATTAAAAAGCAGAGATATTACTTTGCCAACAAAGGTCCATCTAGTCAAGGCTATGGTTTTTCCAGTGATCATGTATGGATGTTAGAGTTGGACTGTGAAAAAAGCTGAGCACCAAAGAATTGATGCTTTTGAACTGTGGTGTTGGAGAAGACTCTTGAGAGTCCTTTGGACTGCAAGGAGATCCAACCAGTCCATCCTGAAGGAGACCAGTCCTGGGTGTTCATTGGAAGGACTGATGCTGAGGCTGAAACTCTAGTACTTTGGCCACCTCATGCGAAGAGTTGACTCATTGGAAAAGACCCTGATGCTGGGAGGGATTGGGGGCAGGAGGAGAAGGGGATGACTGAGGATGAGATGGCTGGATGGTATTACCGACTCCATGCATATGAGTTTGGGTGAACTCTGGGAGTTGGTGATGGACAGGGAGGCCTGGCATGATGTGATTCATGGGGTCGCAAAGTCGGACACGACTGAGTGACTTAACTGAACTTCCCAGAATCAGAATTTCCTATTCAGTATTAATAGGCAAGGGATGCTTTGCACCTTATTTTACCAACTGCAATTACTATAAAGCTAGTCCTCAAGCTCTATATAACATTTGGTGAAATTTATCTATAATACAAAGGATTATCTTCCTGTATTTTAAATTTCACTGATAACAAGACATCCTGAAATTCAAAGGCCTGATACTGCCCAATAGCTTCATCAAAGACCAAAGATTAATGTCACAACATGAGACCAGAGATGCTAGAAGAAATTGTGTTACTGGGCAAATACATTCCCCATTCTAATTGGACTCCTGGGAGGAAATTTCAGCCAGGTCTTCAGAGAGCTCTGAATCCACCTCAATTGGACCATCAACAAGAGGTACGCCATGCAACATGTCATCCTGACTGACACTGCAAACCTCATTTTTTTTCAGACACCTCACTATGTGGTAGAAATAGCACTAGCTGTGTTTAAACGAATCCAGTGGACTGGAAGTCTGAGGTGAGAAGTATCATCTGCAATCTAAATCTCTTCTTCCTCATTCACTTCCTCCCCATCACCTCCAAAGGTAAAAGTGACAGATTTATGACAAGGCATTTGAGGGTGATGAACAATAGAAGGGATTCCCGCATAGGTGGCAATTTCAGTGGCCCACCAAGAATAGAGGGCTCCCTGTCCTGACACCAAGGGCAAACAAACGCTCTGTGCTGTAAAGTGAAGACACACTTGGGAATAGTACTCGAGTCTCCATCCCCCATTATGTCATCACTCAAACTCAGAAATCAGCGCCAGTACTAACCAGATCATGATGATGATAGCAGCTAATACAGACATAATGTTTACTATGTGCCAGGCACTGTTCTCAGTTCTATATATCAACTTGTTTAATCTCACCAACAACCCAATAAGTAGATGTTAATATCACCCACATGTTTTAAGTGTCTAGGCTACTCTTCTGCCCAAAGAAGATAAAGTCATTTTTCCCATGAGAAGAGACCAATACTCTTCGGGTCTAATCACATATTGAACCCCCCTCATGCCTGAAAATTAATCTACAGCATCAACCAATACTTTGGCCACCTGATGCAAAGAACTGACTCATTGGAAAAGATGCTCATGCTGGGAAAGATTGAAGGCGGGAGGAGAAGGGGATGACAGAGGATGAGATGGTTGGACAGCATCACTGACTTGATGGACATGAGTTTGAGTAAGCTCTGGGAGTTGGTGATGGACAAGGAAGCCTGGCATGCTGCAGTCTATGGGGTCGCAAAGATTTGGACACAACTGAGCTACTGAACTGAACTGATCAACCAAGTTGGATGAATGTGTCAGTAACTCCTAGGAGAACAGCATCAGGAAATATGTTTGTCCCAGATATTTCTCAATTCAGAAGTGAGGGGAGGGACTTCAGTGATGGTCCAGTGGATAAGAATCTGCCTTGCAATGCAGGGGATGCAGGTTCGATCCTGGTCCAGTATCTAAGATCCCATATGCCTTGGGGCAACTAAAAGCCTGCACACTGCAAGCACTGAAGCCTGCGCACTCCAGAGCCTGTGCTCCACAACTAGAGAATCCATGCGCCGCAACAAAGGATCTCATATGACACAGCAAAGATGCCTTGAGCCACAACTAAGGCCTGATGCAGCCAAACAAACAAAAATTAATAAATAAATATTAAAAAGAAAAAAAGTGAGGGGAGAAGCAAACACTGGACTGTAAATTCCTGAAGGCAGGAATGGTCTTATTCATCTTCGTTGTCTCGGGATTTAGCACAGTGTCTAGTACTCTGTGAATGAATGAATGAATGAGTGAGTGAGTGAATAATGAATAAAATAGAAGTGTCTGATCACTTCTTGCTAAAGATCTTCCCTAATTTTATTCTCTCTTCTCTCTTCTCAATGAGAGATACGATGAATACATTTCACAAATACATGGACCAAGAAGATATCAGTTATTAGGTTACTTCTTAAGTTGGTACAAAAGAAAGGTGTCGGAGTTGAAAACCTGGCAGATTCTGGTTCTGGTATTTCCCACCTACAGCCTGTGAGAGGCAATTCTCATCTATAAAATGGAGACGTGGAGATTTTATAAGATTACTATAGGATTAGTGGTCAAGACTCACAAACTGAGATAGGTAGACACATTTCAGAAAAAAAAAAATGCTCTTTGTTAGGAGATTTTTCCTTCCCATGATCCCACATTGTGTGTGTGTTTGTCAGTTGCTTAGTCGTGTCCGACTCTTTGCAGCCTCATAGACTGCAGCCCACCAGGCCCCTCTGTCCATGGGATTCTCCAGGCAAGAACACTGGAATGGGTTGCTATTTCCTACTTACCCCAAAAGGAACTATAGAAAGAAAGTGAAGTTGCTCAGCTGTGTCTGACTCTTTGCGACCCCATGGACTGCAGCCTACCAAGCTCCTCCATCCATGGGATTTTCCAGGCAAGAGTACTGGAATAGGGTGCCATTGCCTTCTCCATTCCCACATTGTATGTGACCCATAATAGGTGTTCAATAAACATTTGTTAAATAATGGAGGATCAGAACAAAAGAGACACCTGTTTCTGATCCTCTAAATACCAATTCATAAGATTTTCTCTGAGGGGCTCACCTCAGGTCAGGGCTGACCTCAGCAGATGGGATGAGAGTAAGTTCAGGCAAAGTTACCCTTGATTTCTTCAGGTTACAGTTGGAAAAGTTACATTCAAGTGCACACTGAAATCAACAATATTGTCAGCCTTTGGGAGAAAAAAGAGTGATGACAGAATAGAGGAGACTCCAGGTACCAGGTCTGAAAAGCAAGCCCATGGGCCCCAATTCTTGTACCTCTTTTCTCTGCTCCCCACACCAGCACCCCAGGTCACAAGCCAAGAAATGGCAGCGTCATTGCTGTCACTCTGCCCCTCTGAAATAGGAACCAGGATTAGCTCTGGCTGGCTGAAGCTCAACCCAGATAAGTCTAGAGCGATGCTGATAGGCAGCGGGAAGGAATTTGAGGAAGTGACAAGAAATGCCACGTCACCCACCATAAAGAAAGCTTTCCCACAAAGTGGCCTGGGAGGCAGCTACAAAGCCAACTGGTGCTCAGAAAAATGCAGATAAACACAGAAGTCTTTCCTAGAAGCAGGACAGAAAGCCAGCCACACACAATTCATGTCCTTGCCACATCCTTCAGCAACTACAAGGAAGGATGTAGAAAGCTCCCCTCATGCAGCCCAGAGGAGGCTGAACAGAGAGTCCCTGAGCCCTCCTGCTGCCAGAGGCCAGGACCTCCCAGGCACACATTCACCTCTGCCATTTCTAATGTGTCAACCAGAGAATCACCAGTAATCCTAAAGGAGTGTGTGTGTGTGTGTGTGTTTGTTTACAGAGATTCTAGGTTATAGTCTTTCTGTCACAGGGAAGGGTTTGTGGCCATGTCAGAAATACACTTTCTAATTTTATCCACCAGGTAATAGACATCAGAATAATCCTCAATGGCATCTGTCAGCGTAAAGATTTCCACTGTTCTTCACAAAAGTTTCGTGGAGAAGTGGAAGCCAGCAAGCAGTGATTTCCCAAGAAATTCACAAGGAAAGAGATAGGGCCTAGCAAGAAGACTAGCCAGGGAACTCTTCTGCTCTACCGTTGCTGTTTATTTTCTTTCTTTTTTTTTTTTTTAAGACAGCACAAAATTCCCCACTGGTTATCTATGGCATGACCTTCTTTCCTTTTATTTTAAAATTTCATTCAAAGGACCTCTTCTCCCAAAAGTATATCCAAAACTTACTGGAGATATCATCATGAGGAAATCTGTACTTTGATAGATGGAATATAAGGTCAAATATTTACAATATATTTAGAAAAATATCTTGTTATTAAATAATACCAGTGACCACTTATAAAGATATGGTTTTTCCAGTAGTCATGTATCAATGTGAGAGTTGGACTATAAAGAAAGCTGAGTGTCAAAGAATTGATGCTTTTGAACTGTGGTGTTGGAGAAGACTCTTGAGAGTCCCTTGGACTGCAAGGAGATCCAACCAGTCCATCCTAAAGGAAATCAGTCCTGAATATTCATTGGAAGACTGACGCTGAAGCTGAAACTCCAATACTTTGGCCACCTGATGCGAAGAACTGACTCATTGGAAAAGACCCTGATGTTGGGAAAGATTGAGGGTGGGAGGAGAAGGGGACGACAGAGGATGAGATGGTTGGATGGCATCACCGACTTGATAGACATGAGTTTGAGCCAGCTCTGGGAGTTGGTGATGGCCAGGGAAGCCTGTCATGTTGCAGTCCATGCGGTTGCAAAGAGTCAAACACGACTCAGCTACTGAACTGAACTCACTACTTACAAGGTCATGGTGGATCAGTCCCCTAGGCCAGTGTTCTAAGTGTCTCTGCAAGAAACTCTGGCTAAGATTCTGCCATCTCACACTGTCCCACAACTTCTATCTAGAAAGAAATTTGACTCACTGGTATCCCAGAGATCTCATAAGGGCCACAGGTGTCAGTAGACCAGTCTTTCGTCTGGGTAGCTGGGAAAATAGTTCAGTGCAATGTATTTTTGCTCAGGATTCTTTGAGAACACACCAAACAGGAAATGATTAGAATTACATTTACTTACTCTCACGTATTAGCATTAAATTATTAGTTGTATTAGTGGCTTACATTTACATTAAACTTGCAAATTATATAGACCCTTATTTCCATTCTACAAGCATCTCCATTTTTTCCCTGCATGCATATCTAATCATTCGCTTACCTCTTATCACTCCGGGAACCCACAGTTCTTAATTCCATGGATTTCCACAGGGCAAGAATCTAGGCCACCGTTTATGCACAGAAATCAATTCAGCCATCACTACAGTATGCATCAAAACAACATTTTAAGAGCAGAAGTTGCAGCCAGTGGCATTGAGCCAAAGCACCTCTTCTCTAAAGGAAAATGCAGTGGGATTTTTTAAGAGCAAATAGGCCAAGTCACCGAGGCTTTATGCCTCACCAAGAAGTGGGGGATTCTTAATGGCCCAAAGTGTCTTGATTCAAATCTGGAACTTAATAAGACTTGTGCCTGAAGAAAAGCACTGATTGCCACATCCCCCAGCATCCTTTAGTAGTGCCCCACATCAATATATTCACCAGGCCCATTTTCTCTTTCTTTGCCCCTAGTGAGATTACTAACCAACAATATTTTTATGCTTTTAATTAGAATCTGAAAGACCATTTGGGCACCATATTGTATTTTTACAAGCACTGCATCTCTGAAACACAAGATTATATTAACGTGATATTTTCCAAAGAAATCATGTTACTAAGTATCATAAATCACAGAAACATCATTGGCTTCTTCTAAAATTGTAATCTGCAAACTACACCATTCACAAGTTATAACAGTCTATTCAAATATATATTAAAGCCATAAAAAGTTTCCCCTCACCCACATTCTTTTCCCACAGGCCAAATAAAGGTGAATTAAGGAAATTTGGCAAAGGGTATACATGGCTATTGCCATTTCCCACAGCAAACAGGGTATTTTCCTCTGGGAATAAAACATTTTCCTTAAACTACTGTTTATAACCCTTATCAGCTCAACAGCAATAGAGCCATCAAGTCCAATCTCTTATGGAAAAAAGTCAAGGTCAACAAGTACTTGCATTTTTGTTTATCTTTAGCTGCAATTGCTACTGACATTCAATTGGGTAATAAACACAGGTCTGTCAAATGTTCCCAACGAACAGGTGATCCAAAAGCTATCTCAGAACAAGGCCACAGCCAGGTAATCAAACAATCCTGTTATAACGATTATGATTTGAGTACATTTATTTATAGATGCAAACATCAGTCAATTCTGAGCGAACATTGCCATACCATTCCCACCACCGGGTAATAAGAGTGAGGAAGTACAGGAGGGCATTTGTTAGCATTGCTCACCAACAATAATGCGTACATTCTCACGAGCAGAGTACTGTTCAAAGAAAAGGTTTTCTCCTCTTATCTCTTCTATTTAAAAGCAATTTTGTGTAGTTCAATACAGCCATGTCCTATACTCTGCTTGCCACCAAGGTTCCTGAGCCCAGTTTCCTCTCTCTGCCTGAAAACCAATTCTACGGTTATGTGCGTGTGTCTGTTTGGAACTGTTGCATGATTCCTTTAAGCCAGCATGGTTGCTACCTTAGAAAACACTTCGTTTTAACTTGAAAAGTGCTAGGATTTGTTCAGCATGTTTATTCTACAGAGGCAGAGAAAGATCTGTAATAAATACTTCTTTCCAATCCATCAAGAAACTCACTGATAGCAACAGGAGTTATGCATTTGGATCTGGGCAGCACATGGCTCCATGCCACATTCAACTTACAGATTAAAAATAGAATCTGTTCCAGATGCAAAGTAAGGCACGTTAAACCAACTGCCTCTACCTGAAATGCGGAAACCAAATCTAAGGACCACAGCCATGATCTAGGATGATGACTCTGACCCACATTAACCTGTCTACTGCCTCCACCTCACGTATGAAAAATAAGCCTAGGGAATATTCTTGGAACCTCAAAGGAATGCTTCCACTCCTTGCTATGTAGCTTTTATTAACATTCCATCATTTAGTGGAGCAATTAATGTTTTCCAAAGCTGATTCCTTTCCTATCAAGAGCATCAGGACATCTGGAAACAAAGTAATGGGCAGTCTTTCTAAAAATACACAAGCCTACATCCTGGGAAAGAAAGTGAAAACTAACAGCGAAACAAAATTCCGGACACACAAAATGAGGTACACTATTTTAAAGGCCAACTTTCAATGTAGACACACTACGGACCAGGTGACAGATTGTGAGTCAAGAAAATACTGTTTCAGTATTAAAAAACAGTATCCTGGATTCTTCAACATTCTGGCAAAAGTGGATGGAATGGAGTTGTATCAGCAAGTGTTAAGAGTACACTATTTTCCATCCTGGAATCGATTAAGTCGTAGGCAGGTAATTTGAAGATTCTACATAAAAAGAAAACTCAGCAGTCTGGGAAGGGGAAAGACAGGATTAGCACCCACTGAGAGTCCATGAACACGAAGGCTTGTGAAACAAAGCATCTACTCCGAGGAAATGCTCATCAATCAGCTGTCAAGCAAAGGGGGAAGTCACCTCATGTTCAGAGCAGTAAACTGATGAAATGAGTCACCAAATTCCCATGATAGCTTGACTGGCCCCTTCCTTTCCATGCAGCCCCTGGTCACCATGGAGCCAGAGCCTTCTCTGCGGGAAAGCAGGCCAGCAGAGGGTGGTGGCCGGGCTTCCAGGAGCTGCCCTCAGACAGGGTGGGAAGAACATGCAGCCAGGGTGTGGGGGAGAAGCCATATGCCACAATGACCAGCCTACTCAGGGAGGCTACCCTGAGAATACAGGGAATGTGCCGGAAGGGACCTGTGGTCTAGAGAGCAGTGTTCTGAGACTTGGCCTGCTTCCAGCCCTTCTGAGCTCCTCTACCCCTCACCACTCAGTCTGGTCCTGTCTCCTCCTCAAAGGTTCTCCAGAGCCTCCTCCTTCTGACTCAACCCACAACCCCAGTCTTCCTGCATATGAAAAGTGCTGGCCCCAACCTTCCCCCTGACGCATCCCTCTTCACTCAGATCTGCCCAGGACACAACACTGTTTTCAGTGGCTCCCCAATTTCCAGCCAACTCCCAACTCCCAAGGCAATGTATATGACCCTTCACGGTCTGGTCCTGCTCCCTGCCGGCCTCACCTCAGACTTTCCTTGCCCCTGTTCTCTGCTCACACACCAGCTACAGTGGCATGCTTTCTCTTTCCTTCATGCCACTACACAAACTAATTTCTGTGCCTCGCATGCCCCTCTACTTCTCCATCCATATCAAGTTTCCATAGCAAGCTGCTCCTCGAGGAAGCTGGGTAGGAGACTGGGAATGAAAGCAGATGGCTCTCAGGGCTAACTCTGGGAGTGGTGGCAGTGGTTGCCTGGAGTGCTGAGATGGACCCACATCCAAGTCTCATTCAACGAGAAAGGGCACTGTGATGGATTAATGTTGCCTGCCATGGAAGGCTGGGGAGAGGCAGTCACTGCATCTTCGCCAGTTTGTTAGGTGCCACGTCTCTGCTTCCAAATTACACTGAGTCCAATGAACCGTGAGACTTAACCTGCCCTGTGTGAACTGTCTGCTCCATCACTGGACGTTCAGCGCCTTGATTCCAGGAGTAGCCTCTCTCATTCTCAAGTCTCACATCTAGCAATGGGCTGGTACACAGTGGACATTCCATTAATACTCAGTAAGTTGGTGAATGGGACTACTTCTATCTTCACCTTTTCTAGGTTTGGGAGCACTCCTGTCATCAGCTTAAAATTCACGATATCAAACAATACCTTTTATTGGCACTAAGAGAATTCCTTTCATGTGGGGAGATGTTCTGAGTGCTTGGTAAATCAAATATTCACAACACACAATCCCCTCCAATTTTACAGGCTGAAATCATAAACACTGTGGCCACCATATCTTACCATCCCAGTATCCCAGCTCAGTCCCTCAGCATCTCCATTTTAATCATCACTTATCTGAATCTTAAATTGGGGCTTCCCTGGTGGCTCAGATGGTAAAGCGTCTGCCTGCAATGCGGGAGACCTGGGTTCGATCCCTGGGTCAGAAAGATCCCCTAGAGAAGGAAATGGCAATCCACTCCAGTACTCTTGCCTGGAAAATTCCATGGACAGAGGAGCCTGGTAGGCTACAGTCCATGGAGTTGCAAAGAGTCATACACGACTGAATCACTTTCTATCTCAATCTCTCCAGATCCATTTACCTCATTTCAGAGGATAACGACCAAAAGGACAAGAGTATTCTCACCTGTACCCCTGTCCCCAGGTACAGGGAGAAAAGACTGGAGAATGGAGCTGGCTCACCATAAAATGGTCAGAAGGGGGTGACAGAAACTGGGAAAGACACTCATGGCATCACAAAACAATCAGCACTGCAGTTCATATGAAGACAAGCTGTCATCTGTTTCAGCCACGGCAATCAAACTTAGCTTAGATACCAAGGAGTTAAAATGTGAATGGGCTGAATATAAATCTAGAAATCCAGACAAATAAAGCAAATATTGATCAAGCACTTACTCTATTTGCAGCACTGTGCTAGGGAGCTGAGGGAGATGTAAAGGAGCCCTGCAGGTGCAGTGAGGATGTCAGCCTATGCCGTCTTCCTGGATTAGCTGGGTGAGGATATGTGGGTTCTAATGCCTGTCAAAGAGATTCTTCTGAGCAACTTCCAAGGATGCTCTAAATCTCGGAACTAATTATATTTCACTCTTCATTTTGGCTGCTAGGAAGCTCAGAGCCAAATTAACTGCCTACTTCTTACAACTGGACATGAGCCTATAATTCATAATGTTCCATGCTCTCTTAAGAATGACTTCTTATTTTCTTTTCATTCTAATTTTTTCATCTACTTTTTTTGAATTTTATAATATACTATATATTTCTCCTTCCTTCCTTAAATCCTTTCATAGAATGAAAAGGAAAATACGTAAAAACATTGTATAATTAAGATATATCCTCTTCACCTAAGGTATCAAAATACAAAAGGGTGTCAAGGTCTTACCTGTCCTGCTGTCACGGGTGTATTGTAAAAGGGGGCACTCAAGGAAAGAGTCAAACAAAACAAATAAAATGTTTAAAAAGAGAGAGAACTGATCAAATGCTAAAGATCTAGCCATAAGCCTATTGGCAAATACGATGCTTTCCGTATTGACTCTTCAATTCCTTCTTTCTTAAAAAAAAAGTTTTGAAGATAATTTTGACTTTCTAGGTAGAGCCTTGTTCCCTTCTTCTCCTGATGTGGGAATAGGTAGGAGAAGTTCTACCTCTTCCATTCTTTGTTAGGAAATAAGATGAGTTTCGTCTAGTTGGGAAGGCACATGGGTTGATATTGGTAAACAGGGAAGGCCAAAGCTAATGGTACTAATCAGACAGAATGCTTTTAGGTTAAGTAATTACAGAAAATTATCTGCAAGACTGAACTAATCCACAAAGCCAGACACTTGAGCAAAACCCAACTTATCAACTACACTTCTGGGACCAATCAATGTAAAAGGGAGACAACGCCTACCTCTTTTAAAGGAGAATGCTTGGCATAAATTTACTGTTTGGGTTAGTTTTTGCTAGGCCAACAGCCAAAACCTCCACCACTATCCTTAATTAGTGCTAGCAGTCATGAGGGAGAGAGATAAATTCAGGAGCAGAGCTCAATATCACATCCCAGGGGATGGAATCACGTCTGCTTCTGGGAACAGCACAGGACATAAAAGCATTCTCCCAGGGCGGCACAGTTACTCCTGTAATCCATCCTTAACCTCTTACCTCAAGGTTCCTCAAAAGATTCCAGAATGCTGCAGCCAGTCCCCAGCCATCTTCTGTTGGACACCCATTCAGGCCCAGAGGATAGAACCCAAGAGGAGGAGTAGGCAGAACTAGCAACTAGGCAGATGCTGCGATTTAAGGTGCATCCCCAAGCCCCGTCTACCACCAAATTCTGCAAGAGCTACCAATAGAATCTTTCCTTGAGTGCCCCAGTCAAAACACCTCTCTGGGGGTGGGAACAGGCAAAACTTTGGTATCTGTTTACATTTTGACAGAGAGGATCGTGTGTGATCTGGTACCCAGAAGAAATCAGTCCTGGGGGAATGTAGTGCAGACAGTTTGAAAGCATGAGAGAGTCCCCAGTCCTCTTCAACAAATAATTATCCATCAGTGGTCATGTGCCATAACTATGCTGGGCACAGGAGAGTTAAAGATGAAGAAAACATAATCCCTTGGGGAGGCTGATGCATGAATGTTTCATTTAAATATATGAGAAAGGAGGCACTTACCTAGAGGGCCAATGGTTAAGACTAGGGGTGTGGGTTTGATCCCTGCTTGGGGAACTAAGATCCTGCATGTTGCATTGTGTGGCCAAAAATTTATGTTGTTGTTTAGTCATGTCTAACTCTTTTGCGACCCCATGGACTGTGTAGGCCATCAGGCTCCTCTGTCCATGAGATTTTCCAGGCAAGAATACTCGAGTGGGTTGCCATTTCTTTCTCCAGGGGATTTTCCTGACTCAGGGATTAAACTCATGTCTCTTGCATTGCAGGTGGATTCTTTACCACTGAGCCACCAGGGAAGCCCCCTACACACACACACACACACACACACACACACACACACACACATATATACTTAGAATGTCTAGGAGGATGGACATGAAAATATGTGTGTGTGTGTATTTGTGTATATATACACACATATGTTTATGAAAAAGGACAAGACACAGGATACCCTGAGAGCATAAAAGGGGGTCACTTCCTCCAATCGGGGGGTTCACAGAATACTTCTTACAGATGACACAAATTAACATAGAAGTTTTTAACCTGGACTTCCCCAAGGGGACCCATGGTTTAGAACTCAGAAGACCTAAGTACTTAGGAGGGAAAAAAATAATCTTTTATTATCAGTAAACTTTAACTGGAATGAGTATTTACCTCAAGTGTGTATCTAGGTAGGCACAAATCACAGAACTATTAGTAGGACCTGTGACTTTGTCACCTGTGGAAATCATAATAACATATCCCAAAATAGTTGTTATAAATACCTTAAGACACTGTTTACATTCATCATTCAAAAATGTGGTAGACAACAGAATTATTGCTAGACTTCATTATTTAATGCATATTAAAACAAGAAACTTATATCATTATATTACAATTTGTTTTTTAAAATATTTTGATAACTGGATTTCAGTATAGTTTCCCTCATAATCTTATGTATTTGATTTTATGCATTAATAAAAATACTACTGACAAGGGATCCATTGACCTCACCAAACTGCCAAAGGGATCTTCTCCCCTTCAAAGTGTCAGGATTCCCTGAAGAAGATCAGTATGAATCAGCTGATGTGAATAAAGACTGAGAAAGCAATGAGGACCCCACTGGTTCAAACAGCAGAGACCCTTGGTGGCCACTTGGGCCAAGTTCCCAAGAAGGGACTATGGATCACAGTTGGCCTCACAGGGCCCCAGAGATGCTGAACTTACATGGCAGTCTGAGGATCAAGGTAGAAGTGTCCCTCTGCCAGTTAGGACAAACCCCATCCACTCTGTGTTTCAGTCAACATCCTTGGCCACAGAGTTCAGTGTATCTGCATCACTGGTGTATTGTGAAATACATACACTCATAGCTTCCTAAGAATATTCAGTATTTAGTGAATATTTCACCTCCATAAGCTTAATGCTCTTGGTAGCACACATGAGCTTCCTGAGGGCAAATACTATGACCTACTCAATTTAATAGCCTCACACAGGGCACCTTCCATACAGTAAGTGCTTAATCTATTTCTAATGACTTGACTGAAATGTATAAATTTACATTTCTCCCCTTAAATACAACTTGTGATCATATTCTGGCTCATCTGCAAGAAGTGATTACAATTTTAAACTCTTTTTAGCTCCTTGGGCTATATGAAAGGGATGCTTCCCTAAAATTAACTTCCTCATTGCAGCCTTGCCAAGAATGACACCTTATAAAGAATCTACTACCAGGGACAATGGATTCTCTCCTGGTTTATTTTCTAGAGTAGAAACTGAAACACATGTTTCAGCTGTGCCAGGCTGTATGTGGTGACCTTAGAATGCCTAGGAGGATGGACCTGAAAAGCAAGTTATTGCTTATAGTTTAAAACTCAATGCAGAGTCAAGAGGAAAAAGGAAAGTGAAAGAGAAGAAAAGAAAAGAAAGGCCTTATTTGGAAACTGAATTAAATAATTACACACTAATATCTGAGTTTTGAAAGCACAGGTGACCCTTTTATTATTTACATAAGGCAATAAAATGCATGTTATTAATACAAATGTGGAATATATTCTTCTATACGAGATATGTTTTTGAAAAACACTTCACGGTTTTGGGAAGAAAGAACTAACCATTTACTTCCAGGTCCACTACAACAGAAAGTATCACATCCCACTCTCCCTGAGAGGCCAGCGTTGTTACAGTCAGAAAAGCTTTCTCTAATCTTCAGTAGACAAAGTGAAATTGTAAAGAAGACACCTTTCTAAAATGTTTTCATACCTTCTGGCTTGCAGGACTTCCTGATGAGTTGACATAACATCATCATTCATAGAATTCTTTGCTACTCATTTTTTATTTTAAAATATTACAAGACTCTTGAGAGACCAATGCCATTAATTCTTGGAAAGTCAGAGAACTGGGGTATAATTTCAGAAGTCCGACAAGTCACACCGAAGTCGGTATTTCTTAAGAAACCAACACAACAAAAACAAAATTTCAATTCATCGAAGGCAACAAAAATCCCAGTATCTGCACAGGTGACAGAGCAAGTGTCAGTGGCAAAGCCCACATTACGTACAGAGTATTCTATAACTGCAAACCAGGGGGGAAACAGACTTGTGGTTTTAAGGCCATACTTAACAAGTACCGCACTTCTTACATTTCAAAACCTAGAGTACAAAATTTGATAAGCTATCCAGACCTTGAGTTCACACATAAATAAAAATGAGCAATCAACAGAAAATATACGAAATGAGCCTGTTGACTAATGTCCTGTCTTTTCCAATCGAGGGTCAGACCCATTCAAACCCAATCACATGAGGATGGACTCTGTAAAGGTCAATCAAAGGCAGGCTGAAACTCCAACTGTCTCGCTGACCTTCAGAGCTTGTGACAAATTGCTATCAGTCAATGTCAACTAATGACAGGAGCTCTTTGGCTAATCAATTGTTCTAAAAATGATCAAGAAACTACTCACAGGACAGCTCATTTTCACATCAATGCCTCTGAAGTATGAAAAGCTCATTTTTTGAGTTTTTAATAAGCTCATAAGTAAAGCAGTTACTTGGTAACAGAGGTCACCTTACAGAAAAAGACAGAACCTTTGTCTGCCTTTTACATATTCTTTTATTACCATATTATAGTAAAAATATGCCATGGATATGCCACAGGGCTACATAATAAAGTAGGTAACACTTCATCCACTTTGCAACACACACTTTTGTGTTAGAGGGAAATCTATTTGGGAGTAAATAATTTCAAGTGAATTTTTCAGTTAAGATGAAAACCAATGACCAAGTCCACTGGGGATGTACCCCTGGTATTAGTGAGAATATGCACTTTCTGTGAAAACACTCGTGGCCAAGTTCATGCCCCTAAATAAACAGTAATGCCTTTCAGATTATGCAGTTATTTTTTTTTGTTTAAAGACAACCTGCTTCCATGATGCCTGAAGCCAAGCAAATGGAGAACAGAAAACAGTTACTCACATTTGATGAGTCAATAAAAGATAAGGTGATTAGAGTACAGGGTGTTCTTGGGAAAAAACAATTCTCTGTCCATACATCTAATTTAACATATTTGATAAGTTAGTAATATGGAACTTTTTGATAACATGGATTTGCAGAGTATAATAACTTCCCCTTTCTTTTTTTACACCTGACTTTTCCCATCAGGAAATCATTTTCCTGTTCTGCCTGCCACTGCAAGCAAAGACCACACTTGAATTTGCAATCAACATTAAATGTAACTGAAGTACAACACAGGGCAGCAGTGGCCCAAGGCCTAAGGCCTGTGATCACAATTGTATTCTACTTTTTTTACCAAAGTGTATTTTGCAAAATGCATTCTAGTGCTATTGAAATAGAGGACATTCTGGGAGAAGAACAAGGCTTAAGAAGTAAGTGTGAACAAATATAGGATCATTTAAGTCACCTGGACCAACAGACAAATAAATGAAAAAAAAAAAAGTCTACTTTTTAGACATTTTTCTTTCTTTTCAGGGTGCTTAGATTATTATAAATATTTTGTTTTTAAAATAAATTGGGATAAAAAAAAAACAAAATAAAACTGTTTCAAAACAAGCAGTATTTACTTTGTGTCTTCATCTGAAAAACTGCAGATTACAGATTATATCCTAAACCAGAGTTGCTACAGTAGTTTTTCAAATTAAAATATCTTCTGTGGCCTCAACTACTCTCAAGTTGTCCATAGGAAAGAAATAAAGGAGGGAGGGCAACACTTGAGCCAAGCCATAATTGGAAGTATGTGAAAAATGAAGTGTCAGTTTGGTCAATAAAGGGCAAAGGTCAAGGGGAACTGCAGCCCAAACTCTGTGCGAAATTGCTCATTAAGACATCCAATCAGAGAGCTCCTTCCCACCTACCCCATTATTCATCAGACAGCTGACTGTTTCAAATGCCCGGGTTTGGGCTGTTATTACTTTTCTTCTTCATGTAAAAAGGCGAGCGGGTATATAAATCGTTGCTTAGTCATCTGGAACAAAATGTGGCCCTTCCCTACCTCCTTCTCTCCACGCACCCGCCCCCCCACCCCCACCCCACCGCCCTGCTCTCACCCAGCTCTGCCTGCTGGCTTCACAGGTCTGAAATGACTGCCTCCAAATTCCCTTCAATAATAAATGGAATTGCCTTCTGCCTATAGGTTGCCGGAACGCCTACAAAAGCTGGTGTGCAGGGGGGAGGGGCAGTGGCAACTGCTGACACATTATTGTAAAGAAATAGCAGTGCTTCTCAATGGTTCCTCTTTAAAGAAACATCCTGATTTTGCATTTTTTTGTGGGAGCAAAGATACCATTGTTGATCTGAGCCCTGGCCCCCCAAGAAGTTCATAAGCGGGTTTTAGAAAAATTCTAGAGACCGGCAAAATTCTTTAGGGTTGAAATGTTTCATGTGCAATTTCAATGTAAAAATCAGACTTTTTCTTTCTCCTCACAAAAGAGGAAAATGAGATGAGCTTGAAGTGGGAAATGTTCTGCGAGAGAAATGTCCTTACTTGTTTTCTAGGCTCCTCTTCTCAATTCAATAAATCTTTGAATGAGTGCAATGGTGGAGGCTCTTCATACATAATACAAATTAATCATATCAATCATCCTACTCCGCTGTCAAGAGCTCAGTCATCCTTCTACTTAGCACACAAAACTGGATTCTCAGTCCCCAGCAGAGTAGAACCCCCCTGAAGCTAACGCTGATTCTGTTTGATTCACAGCTTCATCACCCGATTACAGACAAGAGCACCAGGCCCAGCGCAGGCAATAGGAGCCAGAGTCCTTGAGGTGATCACAGAGAGAATGGCCCTCGCAGGACCTGTTTTCCCATTTCTAGGTAACATCCCAGGATCACATCAAATAGTGGCTTGGGCTCTGGAGTCAGACTGCATGGGTTCAAGTCCCTGCTGTACCACCAACCAGGATGTGACTGTGGGTAAGTCTCTCCACCTCTCTGGACCTCGGTGACCTTCTCCACAACACGAGTGATGAAATACCTACACTGACTGACAGCCCATAGTGGGTTATTTTATTATTTCATTGCTATCACGTATTCATCTCTCTTGACTTTCAACCCAAAAAGGAGACTTGCCCAAACTCAAAACGTGGAAGCACAGCTAAGGCTGCTTATGAGCTACAGAGTGGCTCTGGAAGCCCTGGGGTGGGGGTGGGGGTTTACTGTGCCGTGGTTAGTCGCTCAGTCATGTCTGATTCTGTGTGACCCCATGGACTGTAGACCGCCAGACTTCTCGGTCCATGGGGATTCTCAAGGCAAGTGTACTAGGGTGGGTTGCCATGCCCTCCTCCAGGGGATCTTCCCTACTCAGGGATCAAACCCGGATCTCCTGCGTTGCAAGAGGATTCTTTACCATCTGAGCCACCAGGGGAGCCCCGGGCCGAGGGGAGCAGTGGGAGAAAAATCCATGAAGAAAACACCAGATTTGCTTGTGTTCTTCCTGTCCAAACCACATGCTTACTAGAATAGACCCTGATTACGATCAGTAGGGCAGCTGCACCCAGTAGGATAAAAAAGACACACGAAAGAGCCCAGGATCTGCCAATGTGCACCTCATCCTAGGTCCTGAACACACCACGTCCTAAAGCAGTTACAAAGACAAGAGATGAAGATTCCGAGGTGGCTGACAGTGACTCATTTCCAGATTTCTCAGCTCTACTTTTGCCTCTTCTGAAATGGGAAAATAGCAAATCATTGACAGGGCGAAAATAAGAATCAAATCTCATATCTCTGGAAGTGCTTTGAGGAAAGTTAAAAAGTAGACAAAAATCAATGTTGCAGCCACATCAGCTGAAACCCCCAACCAAATACAGATGTTAGGCCTTCCTTATAAATCCCCATTTAAAGGTACTTCGCTATTGAAGACTCAATTTCCTGCAAGGGACCACAAGTGTTAATATGAAATGAATGTAGATGCCATAAGAAGACTTGCCATGATAAATAATTTGAGTTGGGCGAGAGATATATTATATAAATCATTCATGTATGTTCATTCACTTCAGCCATGTCCGACTCTTTGCAACCCCAAGGACTATAGCCCACCAGGCTCCTCTGTCCATGGGGATTCTTCAGGCAAGAGCACTGGAGTGGGTTGCCATTTCCTCCACCAGGGGAATCTTCCTGACCCAGGGATTGAACCCACATCTCCTGCATTGCAGGTGGATTCTTTACTGCTAAGTAAATCATGAATAAACACTGCTGCTGCTGCTAAGTCGCTTCAGTCGTGTCCGACTCTGTGCAACCCCATAGACAGCAGCCCACCAGGCTCCCCCGTCCCTGGGATTCTCCAGGCAAGAACACTGGAGTGGGTTGCCATTTCCTTCTCCAGTGCATGAAAGTGAAAAGTGAAAGTGAAAGTGAAGTTGCTCAGTCGAGTCCGACTCTGTGACCCCACGGACTGCGGCCCACCAGGCTCCTCCGTCCATGGGACTTTCCAGGCAAGAGTGCTGGAGTGGGGTGCCATTGCCTTCTCCACTAAATCCCCGAAAAAGAAGAATATCGCTGGCATTTTCTTGGTTATATACCTCATGTATATTCTCTTCAGAATGACCAGCATTTGATTCTGTACTTTATTGTTTATGCTTAGGTAAAAATGTAGACTAAAACTCCTCTATCAACCAGAAGAGTCACTCATTTGTCTAATTATCAGGTTCTCAAAATTCCTCAAACTGCTGGAACTCTTTACTAGGAACTGTTAATGTATTTTGAAATCTGTCAGAATATTATGATTTCCTGGATGACTGATTTTCTTTTCTTTACTTTGTAAGTCCGAAAGAACAAGGCTCGCTTGAGAGTCTGTCACATGCCTACCTTGCACTGTAGACAAGGTTGTTTAACAGAAGACCAAAGCCTAGGGGATTTTTTTCTCTTTTTTTGTACCTTGGGTGCCATAATAAAGTGGCAAACATTGAAAACGAATAAGGGAAAAAGAAATGCAGTACAAATAATATAGTAGAAAAAGTTTTAAAATATGTATTACTCCCGTCTGTGGGGGAAACACCTCTCCAGATATGTTCTTGACAGATTGAGTTATTTCTGTCTATTGGGTATGTATAAAGACATATTTATGGATTTATAAATCTTTTGAAGAGGGCTGTTATTTACCCAGTTGACTAAAATGGACTCAAACTGTGTAAATAACTATTTAGGACATGCACTACGGGCCAAATGCTGGCACGGCTTACACATCCATGCCTGCCAGAAAAGGCAGACAGGAGAACACGGGAAAGCCACGGTGCACAGCTAATCCAAAGGCTGCACAAAGATCCAGCTCCACAGGTCTCAAGGATGAAAAAAAAAAAGAGCCGAGAAGGGTCGTGGTTGGCATGGAAATGCACAGAAGTTGTTGAAGCAACACTTCCAGGCATCATTCTGCATTTAGCAGGGAATAAATCGCACTGCCCAGGAGAGCCTATGGGGAGGGGTAGGGGGCACAGAAGGTGTGACTCCTACCACCTCTGTGGTCCAGCTGGTGGGGGGAGTCCTGGGGGTGGGGGGTGTGATCAGCACCAAAAGCCTTCCCATGATGACCGTGGAAATAAGTGACTTTACTTCTTTGCTAGAAAGAGGGCATGATGAGAAGAGTCTTAAAAAAATAATCAGGAAACTGAAATTTGAGGTCTGGCACTGCACCATAGCTTCAGCAAACTGCCCAGCTCATCCAACCTCCTGTTCCTCATCTGTCAAATGGGCTAGACCTGTTTTATCTACCGCCCAGGATTACATGACTGTTTTCCACAGGTTCCATTCGAATGAGACAATTTATGTGAAAATGCATTAAAAGGAAAAACAAGCTAGTGGTTTTTATATGAAAAAACAGAAAGAGAAACGATGTGAATGGAAAACTCCAGTAACGTGAAGGGTATATGGCTTACAATCACATTCATTATTAAACTGGCCTTTGGAGAACACTCATTGAAGGAGAAATGAACCTGAGAAATTCCTGATTCCTTGTTCTGATGTGTCAAAGGGGAAGACTGGGATGGGGCACTTCCCTCTGAAAATCTTTGTATCTGAGGATGTTTCTGTTTTAAATTCAAATACATGGTAGCAGTTTACATCCTTCAAAGTAGCAGCTAAACTAGGGGCCTGCTGGGTGATGTATTCTTTTTAAAATAGCAAGACATGAAAAAAAGAAAAAGAAACAAACAAACGAAACACTAGGCTATGACCCCATGTAGCAACTTTGGAGCACAGCAGAAAGAATTGAGATTCCATTTACACCTTTCGAAAATTCATGGTGCAAGCTGAATTCTGAAAGTAGGGCTTTCTATGGAAATGTTGACCTCACCTTAACTACAGCACTGTGAACAGTGACACCATAATATATACATACCCACACTTGAAAGGAAAGAGGCCCTGTGGATTTATGCTGCATATAATTCTGCAGTAAAAGGCAGAGGTCAGAGGTTACCTGTTTCTGTCTCAGCTCTGAACAAGTTTACTATTCCAGGCTCCATTTTTACTAGACTTAGAGCTGTGATGATGTCAGCAACTTCTCTCTGAACAATAAAATATCTCAAATGCTTACAATTCTACGTGTAGAAGTTATTCCCAGTCCAAATAGCATACATGTACCCGCCTCCCAAGAAAGGACTTTCCTGTTTCTGTTATTCCCTTCTCTAGGGGAATCTTCTTGACCCAGGACTCCTGAATGGGAGGCGGATGCTTTACCATCTGAGCCACCAGAGAAAGTTCCGCATTGTCAAACTAATCGTGTTCAATTCATTGCAGACATTGCAGTTCTAATTGCATAGCCCGGTTTGGTTAGAAAACAAAATTCTTTTGTTGGGTAACAACACTCCAGTGAAACATGATCATAAAAGCTGATTTTAAAAGTATGTACCTACTGTGGGCTCAGAGTCAACCTCAATAAAGCCGTCTTTTTATATTCAGGGAGAGAATACTCTTTTAAACTTTGGTTGCATGAATTGAACACAAAATCCCCTGCGGTAGGTCTCATCAAAAGCAGTACAAGACATTTAAATCCTCGTTCACCTTATTGCTGAAGCTGAACTTTATGTTTAAACTTTATCTCCCACCAGTGACAGTCAGACATGCACATCCACGGGCACCCAAGTACACACAGGTATGTGCACTCCAAGAACCACAGTGACGAAATTGATCTGGTTGCTTTCCATCTCATCCTAATTCCCTCTAGTCTGACTTTGCCATGAAGTCAAGCACTGAAGAGATCCAAATAAGTAAATCTGGAAAAATGGCTTCAACCCAGTGAAGAGAAAAGCCCAACATGGTTCCTGAAAGGCCCACTGCCTCCTAAGCATCTTAAGACATCATTCAATTGGAATCCTAGAGGATGTTTCTTCACGATCTCTCGAAAAGCCTCTAATGGAAAGTAATAATAAACTTTTGTTTATTTCTATAGCAGGGTATTCGTGGCATGCTATTTTCACACATTCAAACGTCTAATCAGCTTCTTTCATTGGAATTCACTGACCCTGTTTTGTAAAGGTGGCCAGGTGACAAGCAGCTAGGTAGCTTGAATGGCAGAGAAAGAAGAAGGGGATCGGGGTGGAGGTGGGGGATAAGATAAGATGAGCCAGTTCTCATATTATACAGGGTTTACATTCTAGGAAAAATTGTATAAAGAGTCATTCACTAGACATTTCTAATTTTTCAACCCTGGGAAATGACACAAGTAGCAAGAGAATCAAGAACAGCTCTCCTACCTTGCTCACTGCTGTTATCCCCACTGTGTGACGTATGGCCCCCGCTGGAAGGGCCTGGGGTTCCTCCTGAGCGGGTAGATGCCGTGTCATCATGATCTCTGTTCCAAGAGGGCTGTGGGGGCACAAAGCAGACATCTGAATAGAGTGGTCTGTTGACGGTGGAGGGCTGGGATGGACAACTCCACCATCTTCCCCATCCCCCTTCACCAATGGTGCCAGCTCAGAGCTCCACTGGCGCATCTAAAATTTGCCAACCTCTGCTTCGAAGCTAAAATAATATCTACCGATAGTTAAGCGTAAGTAACTGCATGCTTTATTTCTAAGGAAAGCAAGATCATTCCAGGCAAAGAAGGGGAGGAGGAAACATTGTTCTTCCTGCTGACTATATTTTTAACATCCACCAACCCCCTGGCACAACAGTCTGCTACTCTAAAAATGCAAAATGAGAGTGGTGGTCTGCAGCACTGCGCTGAGCAGAGGCTTCTGATTCATCCTAGAAGACAAACATGGCAGAGCTTTTAAGACCTCACAATTAGGCCAGGGTCCATAATAGCTAGTATGTGTCAGCTGTTTGCCGGATGGTACATGGCAAATGGACCAGGCACAGGGACAAAAAGAAATGAGAATAACAATAGGTTCACATGGACTGTGTACACTCAGCCCCATGCCGAGCCTTCTTGTACTATTGAGGGGAAAACAGATGTTGCTTCTTATCACTGGGTGCATTTGAAAGTAGCATTAAGATAGGAAAAAAACTGGCTATAAATTAAATTCTTGGGGAAAGCAATCATGGTGACTCTTCTCCCAAATCTCCCTTTATCACCCAGAAAAGATTTTAATTAGCTTTCAGTGCTAGCTTTCAAAAAAACAGCCTTATGAGTCACCGGTCATCCTGCATAGTAGGAATGATGCAAAGTAGAAAGCAGATTCTTGGCTAGGAAGGGATATTTGTCTTCAAGATGATCAGCAGGAACAGCATGATGATCTTGTATGTAAAATATGTCTACATCGTTTCGGTCACTGAATGTCATGGTTCATGACTGTGTAGTAGTAAAGTTACTGACCCTCCCAACACTTTAAATATACCTAGCAAAACCAAAGGGCTCCTTGCTTATTTCTCAAAAAGTAATTCCATATTCCAGATGAAATGAGAAGAACTGAGCAAGTCAAAATATTTCAGACACCCAGGGAGAGAAAAGTAAAGATTCCCATCTAAGAGGCATGATATACCAGAGTTGAAGGAAGAGGTTCACTGTTCCTGAAAGGGATGCTTGCCTGCCACCTACTCGATCATCCTGGCCAGAAGATTATGGCAGCCCCAAAAATGAAATAAAGTCACAGAAAGATATGTGCCTACTTGTATGTTTGATTCAACCATGTATGCATATCCTAAAAAACAGTGCTAATTGATCTGCCGATTCTGTGATTGAAAGATATGTGAACTGTGAAAGAAACGCTTCTGACAAACACGCATTCTGTAGCATGCCAGAAGAATGCTGTAAGACGTAATCTGGAACACATGCTCAGAATGCAAACAGTTAATGCATAAATTTTCAGTTTGTACAACTGCAGCTCTAAAAGGGGGACTTGTTTATTCAGAGCGCTGCAGAAAGAATGGTACAGCACCCAGGGGACAGACAATGCCAGGCACAAAACCCCGGTGTCTCAACATGTAAAAGGATGTTTTTCTATGTGCTACAAATCCCACTTGAAAATATAATTAGAAGGAGAAAATGGCAAACTATTGCATTAACTGTAATTGAACAAAAGACCAGCAAGGCATGTGGGAGGCTGCAGGAACCCGTGGGAGTTTCAGGATGCATGAGATCCTGCGAGTGACATCTCCTGGGCACTCTCATTTTATTTATGTTGTCCCTCACTACTATTGTGGACTGGTGATCTGACTTGTAATTAATAGAAAAGCTAGTGATAAACAAGCTGAAATACAGAGCAACAGACTAACCTCATCAGAAGCATGTTTGTTAATCTGATTAAGACTGGGACTCCAGAAAGGTGACTTCAAACCAAAGAATGATTCCGTGTTACACAGGAAACTGTCCTCCTCTATGCTACAACAGACCTGATATATTCACTATCTTTTAATGAGCTCCACTGATTTATTCAACTCTGCTCTGCTCCCTCCCCCACTTTTCTACTGTGCAGGATGTAGATTAATTCAATGCTTAATTGTTTAGTAAATTCAATTTTCCACATTCTATTCTGCATAGCTTTAGCTAAGGTTCTTAAATCTTCAGCAGTGAGCCCTGAGCCCAGTGTTTGTGATCTGTGCCTACCTTTTTTCATCACCATTTTTCTTCATCCACCACTTAATTCACCATGAAAAGATTTTCCTTGCTGGAAATTCTGATTCCGCTATGATCTGTGAGGCATTCCGATTCATTGCATTTTCATTGTGTTGGGTCTTAGATGCCGGGCTCCTCTTTTCTCACAGCTATCGCCACATTATACAGGCATTCATGCAAGAAATGTTGGATTCCACCTCAGTTTATCCAAATTTTGTGCAACCTATATGTTTAAATTTGTGTGCTCGCCAAAGGTAGGAGCCAATCTTTCCACCTAATATCATTCTTCTCACAGCCTTGCTCTTCTGGAAAGGCCTGAGAAACCTGAATGCACTTCTCTGCAAGGAAATCTAACTTCTGTGGTCCTCCCTTCAATTAGCATTTGGGGTATTAGCATTTCAAGAACGGGGTAGTCATACAAAACTAAGCATTAGGAGAAATCCACAAGGTTACCAAAACAGAACAAGAATTATGCTTAGTTCAGTTCATTAAGCGTGATTAAAGTCTAAGTATCAGAAATAGCTCATGAAGTCTTCCAGTACAAATATGCAAGACGGATCTAATCAGAAAGAACTTCCCCCAAATCCACCTGCCAGAGAAGCTCAGTTACAATAACATATTTCCGTGACTATATGCAGTTACACCAAACAACATCATTATTATTTTTAAAATAAAATATGTGCATTTGATTATGTCCATATATCTGTGAAGCTGTGAGTTGCTTGGGGCCACTTGTAAAGTAAGGCTGACAGAATAAAATCAATGATGCATTGCATTAGATGTATAGTGAACCTTAGTCATCGTTCTAAATTAAGTCCCAAAGAGCCTTTTTCTTCAAGGTACATAATTTCAGAGTAAGCAATGTCTATGTTCTCATTTATTAAAAATCCATTAAGACAAAGGGTCCTAACCTAAAGTCCATGGACCTCCTGCATAAGACTTCAGCTGGGGGTGTTATATTAACAATAATTGTATTATGTACATACTTGGATTTTTCCCTCCTGGGGATAGTGTCCATAACTTTTCACCAGATTCTCAAAGGAGTATGTGATTCTATAAAAGTTTGAGAACAAATTTATCTCAATGTTCACAGGGCTAGATAGAAAAACCAGGGTTGGAAAGACACTGAACATCACAAAGTCTAAATTCTAATGGACACTGAGGGTCAATAGTCCTCCAGACATAATTTCATGTGTCACAAATGGAGGCAGCTAGCTAGGGGCCTCCCTCCATCAGAAAGTTCTTCTTGTTGTCCAGTCACTCAGTCATGTCCAACTCTTTGTGACCCCATGGAATGCAGCACACCAGGCTTCCCTGTCCTTCACCATCTCCTGGAGTTTGCTCAAACTCCTATCCATTGAGTCAATGATGCCGTCCAACCATCTCATCCTCTGTCAGATGGCATCATCAATGTATAAACGTATCACATAATATGGAAATCAGTTTAATTCCCTTTAATTCCCATGCCTGGTTTGTCTAGTTCTGGGGCCCCCAGAAGACAGCCATTTTCAATATGTGAAGCAAGTCTGTGATTCTTCCCATTTTTTCTCTCTTCAACAGCTTGAACATTCCCATTCCTTCCACCACTTCTCAAGAATGTTTGAAAGAAGGTTTTTCAAGTGATAATAAGCTAAACATCATCAAGTGGTATTTTTTATTGATAAGGCAACTGTACTGGTATCTGGTAATAAAATAGAAGCAACAGCCTCCTTAACTACAGGCTCCTCCAGGCCAGGGATGGGGTCAGAATCTTCTCCATCTTGTTCTTTCCTGTTCTCAGCACAGTGTATCGCGCACGCTCAGGTCTCAGTACTTAGAGAACACAAACATACAGTCCAGCATTTCAGAACTAAACTGAGTCATTTCACTAGTGTCTGTTCCACTGACTCTCCAACAGACAAACTACAGCTTTCCAGCCTATCCTTTCTCCTGAATAAAGCCATCCAGTGGTAGCTTTTTAACCTTCTTCTTCCCTTCATGAATGCTTTTTCCATTTACACCTTAATTTTGGATATCCTTCAGGGAGGTTCTTGTATCACTCTCCATGTTTTCCTTAGATAGTTCCTTTCATGACTGTGATGTGAGGTGTCATCCCTACGCTATGAACTCTGTGTCTCTGGATCTCTTCTTTGGGCTTTAGACTTGTATGCCCAGTTCCCTGTGAAATGATCTCCATACAAAGGACTTAACAAGTCCAAAGTTAAACTCTTCATCTCCCCACCAAACCTCTGACTCAGTCTTCTTTATTCTTGACCCTGCTGTTGCTGCTGCTGCTGCTAAGTAGCTTCAGTCATGTCCGACTCTGTGCGACCCCAGAGACGGCAGCCCACCAGGCTCCTCAGTCCATGGGAGTTTCCAGGCAAGAGTACTGGAGTGGGGGTGCCATTGCCTTCTCCAATGCATGATAGTAAAAAGTTAAAGTGAAGTTGCTCAGTCATGTCCGACTCTTAGTTACCCCATGTACTGTACCCCTCCAGGCTCCTCCGTCCATGGGAGTTTCCAGGCAAGAGTACCGGAGTGGGGTGCCATCGCCTTCTCCGATTCTCGACCCTAGTGGATGTTTATATAACCCCATCCATCTGTGCTATAAAACCATCCATGAGAACCACGCATGACACCCTTCTCTCTCTAGTTCTCTCTCACCAACTTCTTCACAGATCAGATCAGATCAGATCAGTCGCTCAGTCGTGTCTAACTCTTTGCAACCCCATGAATTGCAGCACGCCAGGCCTCCTTGTCCATCACCAACTCCCGGAGTTCACTCAGACTCACGTCCATCGAGTCAGTGATGCCATCCAGCCATCTCATCCTCTGTCGTCCCCTTCTCCTCCTGCCCCCAATCCCTCCCAGCATCAGAGTCTTTTCCAATGAGTCAACTCTTCGCATGAGGTGGCCAAAGTACTGGAGTTTCAGCTTCAGCATCATTCCTTCCAAAGAAATCCCAGGGCTGATCTCCTTCAGAATGGACTGGTTGGATCTCCTTGCAGTCCAAAGGACTCTCAAGAGTCTTCTTCAACACCACAGTTCAAAAGCATCAATTCTTTGGTGCTCAGCCTTCTTCACAGTCCAACTCTCACATCCATACATGACCACTGGAGAAACCATAGCCTTGACTAGATGAACCTTTGTTGGCAAAGTAATGTCTCTGCTTTTGAATATGCTGTCTAGGTTGGTCATAACTTTCCTTCCAAGGAGTAAGCGTCTTTTAATTTCATGGCTGCAGTCACCATCTGCAGTGATTTTGGAGCCCAGAAAAATAAAGTCTGACACTGTTTCCACTGTTTCCCCATCTATTTCCCATGAAGTGATGGGACCGGATGCCATGATCTTCGTTTTCTGAATGTTGAGCTTTAAGCCAACTTTTTCACTCTCCACTTTCACTGTCATCAAGAGGATTTTTAGTTGCTCTTCACTTTCTGCCATAAAGGTGGTGTCATCTGCATATGTGCATAACTTCTTCACATCAGTTATCAAGTCTTATCCATTTCTCTCATATTTCACCTTAGTGATTACTGTTCTTGTTAAGGCCTTCCCAGCATTAAAGAATTCAAGTCAAATTACTCCCTAGTTTTAAAAGAGTTCAATTTTTTGATAGGAACCAGTGCCCATTTTGTTCCCTATTGCATCCTTCATACCAAGCACAGTGCCTGATACTGGCTGGCACTCAGGAAATGTTTATTAATGAATAACCAGTCCCCTACTGCCTATAGAATACATTTTGGGGTCCTTAGCCTCATATACAAAATCCTTCATAGTCTACCCCGTGGGGATCATTCTTCTCCTTGATCCTTGTGCTCCAGCCTGTGATTTCTTTTTTTTTCTTTCAATATTTATTTTATTTATTTATTTGGCTGCACCAGGTCTTAGTTGCATCATGGGGGATCTTTTTTTTTTTTTTTCCAGTTGCAGCATGTGGGATCTAGTTCCCTGATGAGGGATTGAATGCAGGCCCCTGCATTGGGAGCGTGGAGTCTTAGCCACTGGACCACCAGAGAAGTCCCCTTCAGCAAGTGATTTCCGACAGATACATTCATCTTGTCCTTCTGGGCCCATCCTCATCCTTCTCCGTTGCCTGGAATGCCCTACTTTGCTGTACCTGGCCCCTGATTACCTCCTACTTACTAAGTCACAACTGAGATATTACCTTCCCCAGAAAGCCTTCCCTGATACACACACACACACACACACATACTTCCCCCAGGATGAATGAGGCTCCCCTCACTGAGCACTTAGAACCCCTCACACACATGTCTATTATTTCACTCTTGTATAGTTCCATGATGATCTGTTGAGTCTGTCTACAATTCTACACCATAAATGTTCTGAAGTCCTGGATTATATCTTCATTCTAATGCCCTCTATCCCAGGAGAATGTCTGTACCACATTAGACACAAATATGTTTTTCAATGAATAAACAAATCACTTAAGTGATGTACAGAGGATCTCTGTTGTCACCTAATACTGTGATCTCCAACATCAGACATTATAAAGCATTGAAAAAAGACTTGCACAATTTAAAGACACCACCCTCTATTCACACAAACCACTATAAAAATATAATACTCAGTTGCAAGATAACACAGGCAAAAGAAAGTAAACCTGCAGCCAGACGTATCCTAGACCACTTACACTGTCTGAAGACAAGTCACAACCTCCCTAACTCTTGATGTCCTAATCCATAAATGAGGATTAAAAAAATACTTCTCTGCAGACACAGCAAGCATCAATTTCCAAGCATGCAGCAAGTACCCAATAGGTGGCACCTACAATAGCTTTTAATGTGACAGTAATAAAGTAACAACACTAATGAAGCAATGTAGGTTGACCCAGTCAATCCTAAAATATCTACATACAGGTGTACTCAGTTTATAGACCTTCTGGAAAGAACGGTTAACCTGAGCTGGCTTCATGTACAGCTCAGTATGCCTTGGGCTATCTCCCAGCTGGTGTGTGCTCAGGGAATGCAAACTGATCTTATTTTCACCTTCAAATAACATGATTTTACAGGTGGTTTGCTCCTCCCCACCCCATCAAGTTTCATTTGATACCTAATATTTATAAATCACTTTACAGTCTACAAAGCACTTTGACTTTTTTTGCACTTGGTTTTTCATCACATCAGTATGATGCCAGAATCATTTTTTTTTTCCAGACCAAAACAGTGAGGTTTTTTTTTCTTCAAAACCTCTACACTACCAGTCCCACTGGGGGGAAAAAAAGTGGATAAATGAGAGCCTCATGATCTTGTCTCTGAAGAGGTCAGCTAGCAGCTAGGTAGAAATTGATGAAATGATCACAGTATTCAAAATTTGAAGTTCAGTCCACACCTATCAACAGGCTGCTTTCTCTTTGGGGAAGTACATTTACTTTTTCAAACCACCAGGGTCTCTTTAGTAAGTGATCTCTAGTGACCTGAAAGAGCTGGCTTGCTTCCCAAACTGAACAACTCAGTCCCTCCAGACCAGGGGAGTCCCAGTCCACATGGGGGATGCACCAATGTGTGTATACACACACTCGCTCTCCCTCATCTGTACATATGTGTACACACATACCTGCACCAGTCCATGAGGCAGACCCAACGGGCTCACCAAATACCACCATCCCACACTGCTGGCCTAACCATATCTGATGTGTCCCCCTTCACTAGACTTCCCTGGTAGCTCAGACAGTAAAGAATCTGCCCACAATGTGGGAGACCTGGGTTTGATCCCTGGGTTGGGAAGATTCCCCTGGAGAAGGAAATGGAAACCCACTCCAGTACTCTTGCCTGGAGAATCCCCATGGAAAGAAGAGTCTGGCGGGCTACAGTCCATGGGGTTGCAAAGAGTTAGACTCAGCTGAGTGGCTAAGCACACACACCACTAGACTTCTCACCTCTGTCTAAACAGTGTCTCTTAGTATCTTTAAAGGCACACAACTTCAGCAGATATGATTCTTCATGTGTTTCTCAGTCAATGGTGCCATCTGAGGAAGAGGCACCAGAAAGACCCATATGCAGAGTGATAAGGACAAACTGTGAAGGTAGCCCATGAAAAGGACATGTGTTACCTGCATAGACGTGCAGCTGAGAAGCTGGGGATCTCAGACTTTTAATTTATGAGTATCTAAAGTCTGCTATGCTGAGACCCCTCTTTGAAGATCTTGGTGGATCCCACTGGCAAATGTGCTCAGTAACCTAAACAAACCAGATAAGGTCTCTAACACGCTCAGCCACCAGATCACACCTTCAGTTTATTAGAACCCAAGGGAAAGCCTGTGCCTCTCAAAACCTACCACACGGCTGCAAATTCAGTTAATTCCAAGAAAATGTAAAATTATTTATATGGATTTCCAAAAAAATCCCTGGAAATCATTAAGCAAAATTCATTTAAGCATGACAGGTTGGAGCAGGATGTTTTGTTTTAAGACAGTAAAACTGCCCCCTTCCCTTTCAAGCTTTCAGATGTTTTTAAACACCAGAAGCTCACAGATTAAGACCGCAGCCTGAACACATGCTGTGGACCAGGGCCACATTAAGATGAGCTCAGGGAATGGTCCAGAGGCAGAACCTTTTCTAAGTCCACCTTCTGTTCTGCGGAAGGGTGATCAATCTGGGGGGTGACTGTCGTGCTGGTCGGAGTCTGGGGCAGTCACTGGTGGTGGCCCCCATGCCTCCCCGGGGGAGGCGGACTTTCTTTTAAAGGTTATCTTCCTCACACACTTCTCCTCCTTTTTCTCATTTCCTTCCCTGTCCCCACACCCACAGCCTGCCAGTGGCCAAGTCTGCAGGCCGCCAGGGTTCTCGTTGGGCCCTCTTTTAATGCTGCGATAAAATGTGCTTATTACTCCCACTTAATAGAGGCCTGAGGGTAATTTTGGTGACTCAGGGCAGATGGTAAATTAGTGGTGAGACAATGGGATTCAGCAGCTCCTCTCAGGGTCTGTGGCTCACCCCAAGACACCACACTTCCTCTTCTCACAGGGCAGCCCCACCGTATTTGCTATTGTGGACTTTTCATCTAAAAATGCATCTTGACAACCAGCCAATTATCCCTTAGTTATGGTCTTCATGACACTGGTGTTGGCCGGTATCCTGACTCACAGAATAAGTGTGTCTAACTGAGCATCGAATAGAGTTCTAAAATCTTTACAACATAGTAACTCTGATGTATTGCTTTAAATACATATACATATATATGCATATGCATTTATACACACACACACACATCTGATTGTGTGATAGCAGGAGTGGGGCGTTTGTAAAGGCAGAGATGGCATCTGTTAAATTGAGCTCTATATTTCCCAGTTCTCACGTCCCACAAATAAAACCTACAAAAATGATAATTTTTCAAACATTGAATCCTCTATCTCTGTGTAATGAGGCATGTAGAGAGGAGGAGAAGAATTTTTGTGCTTTTTTGCCTTTGGTGAAAATTCTCCAAGGAGTAATTTCATCTTTAAATGAAAAGTTTTGTATCAGGTGATTGTCTGAGCTCTAGGAATCACTGAAGCCTCAGGTTCAGTTGTGAGGAGACACACAAGTGCACATTCTTGTAGACACAGCCCCATACACCCATCACATGCTCAAGGAGTAAGGCAATAGAATGTGGAAAGAACTAATTTTAGTGTTTTTAATTACATTGTCATAGAATCTAAAGCAGCTAGGCAGTCAAGTACATCTTTTAAGTCTCCTAGTCCTTCAATATTTTGCCTGCTCTCCTGCAAATCCCCATGCCTTCTTCTCCCAATAGTCAAGGCAGAGATGAGCCTAGAAAACAGGCTCAGCACAATGGGTCACTCCCGAATACTCCTCAAAATCTTACTTTCCCACAGTCTGATATCTTTCAGGTCACAACTCTTATACGCTCGGGTCATTACTAATCTGTAGAGTTGAATTAATTCATCCAGGAAATGATACATGAATTGACAATGCAAAGGAAAATGACTACGAATATAAAACACCACCCAAAATATCCCAAATGCTTTCCTGCTGATATCCACATGGCACTGATACATTTTGCACAATTTTTCAACATTGAGAATCAATGCCAGCACTATCCCCCAGCGACTCCACTGTGGTCTGAGAAGAGAATATAGATTTCTACCTGGGGTAGGGACATTCGGACCATTTACAAGGAAACAGAGTAATTACAACCAAAGGGAAACAGCTAGCAAGAGGTAAAAACAGTTTTACCCAAATCTCAAAAGTGGAAAGCAGATGAGTAACCTAGAAATGATTCAAGCACACTTAATGTTCAAATTCTATTAAGCAGTTTGTTGTGGAGAACAAAGGAGAATATAGAGCCTCATTACACTAAGAATCTTAGTGTGTGTGTGTGTGTGTGTGTGTGTGTGTGTGCGTGTAGTAGCTCTGTCATGTCTACTGTAACATGTTATCATCTATAGATGATAACTTTACAACTCCATGGGCTGTAGCCCGCCAGGCTCTTCTGTCCTTGAAATTCCCCAGGCAAGAATACTGGAGTGGGTGGGATCTTCCCGACCCAGGGATTGAACCTGGTCTGCCATATGGCAGGCAAATTCCTTACCATCTGAGCCACTAGGGAAGCCCTTAGTAAAAGTATGTAGTAAAAGAAGAATCTTAGTCAAAGTATATAATCTGTGTTTTGTAACTTTTCTTTTTCCTATGCTATGTATTATGGCGGGCATACTACTAATAAAAATAAACTCCTATTTTAATGCTTGACTTTATAAGCGTCTACACCTGAAATTGTACCTGTGAACTATAATTCAGAGTTGTGTTTTTTTAAAAAACCCTCCAATCCAGCTGCCACCACTATTTCCAAATTTCCAATATTTCCAAATATTTGTAACTAAATAATTCAAATCTTACTCTTTATCTATCTGCTCAGATTTTTCTGCTGAAAGTTAGATGAGTTTCTATCATTGCTATTTAGGAGTGGCAGAAGAATCTGTAAATTACATGCCAGCATACCTGGTGTTATAAAGTCCCTTTCATAAGATTGCTTGCTTTCCAATGTTTCATTTTACATTTGTAACTCAGTAGTCAGTCCACCTCATTCTACAAACACATTAAGATAAAATAAACTCAAAAGTGTCTTATATATAACAACCTCAAACCACAAATTTTCTAGGCAACTCTAGCAAAAAGAACATCCAGATAAGGCCAAAAACATTGTATCCCGAGTACAAGTAGATATTGAGATCTTGTAAGCAACTGGACCTCAGCCAGGAAGCATGTGCATTCAGAAATGTGGAGGAAAAGTACAAGATATGCACATAACTGTTATTTGAAGTTGAACTTGAAAACAAAACTGTAGTGATTCATTGTCTTATCTCAGCCACATATCTGAGTGGCCAGTCTTCTTTCCCATTATGATGAAATCAGAATAATAGCCACCCCTCCTAATAGGAATTAAGACAGTATTTCGCTTAAACTCTATAATTATATGATGGCCTACAAAATAAACAGCTACCCAATCTTCTCTTCTCAAATCAGATTCATGTTGTCGAAGGTTGGGCCAAATACGAGTAAGAAGATAAAATATTATGGAAGGCACTGCTTAGGGTTTACTGTTTTAAATGTTTTACATACAATGCTATTTAATTCTTACAGAAGCTCAATATAGTGGGTTCTTTATCGCCATGTTACAGGTGATAAAACTGAGGCTCCTGGAGGTGAAATGACTTGCCCCCTCACAGACAGCCTGCACTGTGTATATACTCTATTGAGACACTGCCAACCGGAAAGATTGTGTAACTCAAAATTACCAACAACACTTTTCATCACTGGGGTGGATTCCCAGGTGGTTCAATGGTAAAGATTCTACCTGCCGATGCAGGAGACACGGGTTTGATGCCTGGGTCAGGAAGACTCCCTGGAGAAGGAAATGGCAACCCACTCCAGTATTCCTGCCTGGGAAACCCCATAAATAGAGGAGCCTGGTGGGCTACAGTTTCACGCAGTTGCAAAGAGTCAGACTCGACTGAGCGACTGAGCACGCATAGATCCTTCATCACTCTCAAGTGTTTCTGAAATATTCTCTCTTCTACTTCTAATCTCTCAAACCAGAAACTTTTTTTCTCACATCACAGTTTTGATGTGAGAAGGAAATAAGAATTCAGCCAATATGCAGTCTTGTTTTATTCTACTACCTTATAGCATTATGCTTTGGATAAAAGAATCATGGAAATTGACATTTGCCACTGATTTCCACTAACAATTAGCAACAGGGTATTTTCTAACTTTCCTGTTTTGTTTTGTTTTTTTAAGAAGCCCTGCCAGTTTTAATATTTTCAATCAAATCTTATTTTCCAAGTATCATCATTCCTTAGGGATATATGAATTTTCAAGCCCTCTCACAGTGTGAAATTTGGAGGTAGGGAGTAGATTATTCCCTTTTCTTCATTATTTATCTCAGTAAAATCATTAGAGCAGCCTTTCTCAAAGCATCTTGAAATTTAATTTGCATTTCTGGTTCCTAGTTTGGCCAAGTTCTCTGTAGTTCAAGGCGTTTAACAGAGAGATCAACGAAAGCAACTGAATTCCAGAAGCAGGAGACTGAGCTGTATCATCGGTTCACTTTTTAAGGAAATCCAATTAATCAGAATACCATTCTTCCCCGATACCCAGGGCTATTATTCTTGAGGCTATTCATATTATTTTAATAGTTATAGAGTATTTGGAGTATTAGAAGTTTACTACAACTGAAGAAAAGCCCCATAATTGATTTGTTAATGTTTTATTCTTCTCTTTTTTTCTACTGGCATGTTCTTTACATGCACTCAATAAATATTAAACACTCAAACAACTCTCTCTCTTAGGTGGCAAGCAAACCTCTAGAATGTCGAAACAGTAGAGTGAGGAACAATGCACCTAATTGAAATGGCAGGGTAATTTGGAAAATAAAATTGAGTTGCTGCAAATCCCAAATTCCAGAATAAAAATGTTTATACTCACTCAAATGCAGATTGTTACTGGCTTTGAATAATTATTAGAATAAAAAATACTTGAACACTAACAATATACTTGATATGCACAGAACAAACACAGTCTACATGTCTCTATTATTTTGTCCAAGGAAGTGCAGGGCACAATGAGCCTGACATTTTCCTTGGTGGTTTTGTTTTGAACACAGTTTATAAAGTGCCTGAATATGGTGAAACAATAGGCCAAGCCACCAAATGTACAACCAGTGTTAAAAATGTCATGGACATGATTCTTCAGAAAATTCTAAACCCATTAAGTAAGGAACAGGAAGCAAGCTAATAGAAATGAAATGGTTAAATGATTCTGCTACTCAGTATCTTATTTTCCTCCCCAAACATATTAATTTAGAACACAGATCAATTCAAATTGTAAAATTCCAGATTCTCTGGAATTTTCTGGTGGAAGCTGGAGCCAAGGAAATGATGACAATTAAAATGAAAGTGGAAAAATGCATTTATTTGCACCTGGAATTATGCAATGCTAACACATAATGACTCTAAAAGACATGATATTTATCTGTACAATGAGGGTTAATCTTTTCTACTCAGGGCTATGCCAATCTTGGCAGAGATGCCAGCCATATCTTAAAAAGATAAATTCCATATGCTTTGTAGAGTTATAGCATATTTCCCATAAATAATGTATACAACAGACTGTAAATAAATAATACATTTATCCGAACTGTTCAAGAGTAAAGGGCAGGGTGGTTACTCATGAGACGGACTCTCTTATGAATGAACAATTTCAAATAAAAGTAATGTCCAATGGTGAGTTATCACAAAGTTCTTACACTAAAATATTCTTAAGTGGAGAGCAGGGAAGGGGTATTCAAATAACCCCAGATCAGGTGGGAACTTTCAAATAAATGTTCCAACTAAATGCAAAATGCCCAATTTAATTTTATTGCTTAAATTTCTATTGTGATTGTTGCATCGTAGCTAATAGCATTTTACCTGTTTTCTGCAATTCTTAATTCTCTCTGTACACTACTGGTTTTTGTTTTTGTTTTGTTTTGTTTTTTTGATCAATGAAATAACTAGATTTAAAATGTCAAGTATGAGTTTTTGTCCCATGAAACACATAGAATCTTTTCATTGTATGAATAATTTTAACTACAGTCCATAGAAAGGAAGGTTACTACGGAACAAAAATTTAAAAAGAACCCATGTGCAGTAGTTAGTCTGCTAGGGCTTTACATAGTAAAATTGTTAGTCTCCATCTCTGAAGTATCTCCCTTTTGAAGCCCTGGAGACACATAAACTATTTCGACTTCTTGTAAATAGTGGAAGTAGGCTTTTAGATCTTCAGACATTGTACACCATTTAGTATGAAATTAAGTTTTCAGATCACTAAGGAATAGTCTCTGAATTACAGAAAACACTATAGGTCACAGTTAATTATAGCTTGTCTATCAAATTAAGTTAACATTTGAGAACACATCCAAATAGTTATGGAGCCATTAAGAGGAGGGTTATTGTCAAAGAAATTCTTATTCATTCAACTTCTTATATTTTCAAAAGAAGAGAGATAAGCCTTTTTACAAGTTGGGATGGGATAAGGAAACTCTGGGTTTACATCAAATTGCTCTCTTCATTGTCCTTTTGACGACTATGTCGGTTTCATTACAAACTTCATTTTCCAGAGTTTCATAATAGTCATAAACACACTTGACTTTAAAGAGTTTCTATGGGACATAATGTGAATGCAAATGCAGAATAAAATGCAAATCATGGAGGTCTGGGACCAAATATGGACTATCAGTTAAGAATCCAGTTACTGAAAACAAACATTAAGGCCTTAAGAGGAAGAACACAAAGAGGCTGATATGAATCTTTATATCAAGTATTCACAGCCCTGGGGAAAGCAAACAAGAATAACAGTTTTCAGTTTTTCACCTAATTATAAAGCACAGGGGTTTGGGAATGTTTGATGACTTTGGTTTCTATTCATTCCATTTTAAAGTGAGTAACATTTTTCCTCTTCTCAGGAAAACAAACCCACGTGTGGGTAAGAACCCGTGAAGTACTCAGATAGGGAAACGACACCCAGCACACTAGTTCAAGTTCAAATCTCAGGCATAGGAGGCTTGCCAATCAGCGGGGAGAAAATGATAAGAAAAAGAAAGAGCTATAGCTCTGTCTTGCTAAATAACAATCAACAACCCAGACACTTACAACTAATGAATAATGAACATGTGATCATGTCGTGTTGTAAAGTGTAAGGAAAAATCTAGAGAAATGGGAATTCATCATAACAATTAATTCTAAGCCAGCATATGTTGTCAGGGAATAACTTCTAATATCACTCAAAATGCTAATTATTTACTTACTACTATTTTCTAAATGACTTGGAATCATGTATGTTTAAATCCATTGTAAAATTTAAGACTTGATATTGTGTCAAAATGAAGGAAAAAAAGACTATAAAATGTTGCTTAAACTTGTTAAACTCATAAAAAGTTGCAGTCATTTTAGAAGTATTACTTAGTAAACTTAGAAACAGCATTTCCTTTCTATGGAAAAATACCATTTAAGTTTTTCTTAAAGAAACATAACACTTCATTCAAAGTTCTTTACCTCATCTTTATAAATCCTTTTAATTATAAATGGAGTCATAAAGACTATCAAGGGTAAAAATATATTTTTGAGGATTATAAATAATATAAAATTTATTTTCACAACTTATTTATCCTGCATTAGTTTATACTGTATACAGTGGTGCATCAAAAAGCCAGAACATGGTTATTGCACATCTTAAAGAGAGTTAATGACTTAGTTCTGGTTATAGTTTGTATTTAACTGTATATACTCATGATACCAATAAACAACAGGTGTATAATTCAATAAATGTAGAAATAAGCATTTTTTTCAGTAAAGAATAAACTCTTTATGGTATGTTTTATTCAGTTTTAGAACTTCTGAACCAAGAAGCCCAGAAATATAAAATCATTTAAAAATATTTGCACTCTTATATTTCCCTTTAACAAGAACATATTTCCTAGATTAAGAAATGCTATTTGGAAAAAGAGTGTTCAGAGACAGTATAGCAAAGTGTTACCAATTGCTTTAATTCTGCACACATGAATGCATTAAATTGATTGAAATTGGATTCTAGTGACAAATATTTAAATGAATGTATTCTCACTTATTTCACATAGTATCTTTTATACCATTTATTAAAATGTCAGATTGAAAAGTGTGGGAAATCTAGCAGTTTCCCGATAAAGGTATAGCTCTACTTTCTGGAGAAGCTGTTTAAGACTTCAATGAGCTTTCCCAAATTCCCATAATCCTGAAACCATGGCATATTAAATTAAGGATACAGTGAAGGAGACTTTTTATCTTTTCCACTACACACACACACACACACACACTCATCTGCTTGAATTTTTCAAAACTGATCTCATACATGTTAGGTTTATCCACAAATGGGAAAGATTTAGTAAAATATCCAAAACTTTCCTGGATCCCCCAAGTCAAATTCTGAAATAATTATTTAAATTCAAATTGGGAACCTGTATTTTATGTTTTAGACCCTAACCTTTTAACAGGTACCATATCCTGAGGTTTCCTGCCTAGTAAGGACACCAAGCCCTACGTGACTAAAGCAGTATTGTTTCACTACGGATTTTGAAAACTTTTAGGCCTAACATCTGCACAAGTGGCAGAAACACTATGTCAAATGTATTCTATTTTTATTTCTTTATTTGTAAAAGAAGACTTTCCCATAGTTTTGATGTCATTTAAAAATATTAAATTAATTTTTTGCGCTCAGGAGAAATGGCAAAAAATGTCTGTTTCGATTATAACATAAACTCAAGTGCTACTTTGATACAAATACAACAGATATCATAATCCAAAAAAGGCCATGGAAAATGCTACAGTTGCAAACATTTAAGACTGTGTAACAAAAATGACTGAGAATGGTATCAATTTACTATCCTTCAACTATTTCCATGACAGTGGAGTCAAATAATGTTGAATTATAGACCTTTTTACAGGAAGTCTTATTTCGTGTTGGTTTTTTGATCATTCCCCTGCTAGTCCATATAGGAATTTGGCTGTACGCCGACTTTTCTTTAAAAGTTTCTGTATACATACTCAGGTTGTGTTTGATGATTAAATGATCATTTATTAAAACTTAAGCATTTCATGTTGGTTTGACATATTTATGTTTCATGAGAAAATATTGCTATTGCAATGGCAAGCACAGCAATACCAATGTGAAAATACTTCACTTGAATTCATTTGACAGCATTTTCATTTATATGTGTTTTAATACAACTTGTTATGTATTCTTCAGTTTCTCCAACTCCACCTGCGAGGGAAGGTAAGCTAGTTTTATAACATAGGCCCCTTGGTAATACTGTAGTCTATCTGCTTGGCCTTAAAAAAAACCTATATTTCTACTATGGGACCACAAATAGTCTTTGTTTTTAAGAGTACGGAGTTTTACTGCATAATTTTCCGTCCGTCACCCGGCAACAGCTGTGTTTTAAATCTTTCGGACTATGACAAACATTTTAACATTTAAACATACGAGTGTTTGAAAACATAATGATTTAAAATTTGTTTATTTTCAAAGTTGGGCCATTATAGCATGATATTTCAGTTACTTTTTCAAAAGCAAGGCCCTTATTTTAAGGCCTTTTCTCCTTCTTCTTTCTTCTACTAAACTTCCCCATGTTTTCTACTAAAAATCTCTAAGTTAGGACTGATAGCAAGAGTCCCCACAACTATTCTATATATTTCCAAATGATGAACCATGGAGTCACTCTGGTGGGAGAAAAACTGCTATTTGAGTGACCTGTTGCCACAGAGCTAGTTAAATCACTGAACAACAGTTACTGTTATGGGGCTTTACTTTGTACAAAGTAGCATTAGTACCATTGCTTTCTACTAACCATAGAGCTTACACTGGGGACTTCTACTGAGAAAGAGAGAGAGAAACTAGGAAAGGGGAATAACTTTTACAGCATTAACATTTAGACTTTGAGACATTTAAAAATGTAATCGATCTCAACCTATCTGCACTGACTCTGTACCACTCTTTTTTTTTCCTTTCAAATGTTTTTGGCGTGCCCCTAATAAGAATCAATACATCCCTACTCTGACAGTCACACATAAATACACCCAAGGAGCCAATCAGAAAACAATAAAAACACACCTGGTAAACAAGTATCTTTGAAATCAAAGGATACTAAGCAACAAAGGGCCTAAAATGAACATCCCAATTAGCCACTGTAGTGACAAGCAGTCAACACCTTATTATTTAATCATTAAAGAGAATCTTGCCATAATTTCCCTCTGACATATTTCAAGAGGAATTAAGAGTATCCCACATGACTCACAACAACAATCAAAAGTAAAGTCAGATTATTCTAAGACTCCATGGCCTTCAAGGCTTGTGGACTCAGAGGTTCCAGGATTAAGACATTAAGTGAGACCCTAAAAGTACTTACAACTTAAATAAGTTGTGTCCATGTGTTAAGCATTTAGAAACAAACTAATTGACATTTTCCTATCCCTCCATGTTTGTGTCCAGTTTTTCTTAATGGATGAAAACAAAATTGCTTGCATTCCCAGTATTAGTAAATATCCCTTGGCCTCATCTATTTTTTTTTTTTTTTCTAAAGCAGTGGATCCAATAACATGAAGAACATTAGGCCTCCCCATCCCTTAGCAACACCTCCTCAAGAGAAAGCTTAAATCTCCCTTGGAGGTGTCCCCGTCCCACTTTGCAGGGAAGGGGTGTTTTCCGTCAAGTTCAAGTTCAGTTTTAAGACGGTCATCTCAAACGATGCTTTAGAAACAACGTTCTGGACTCTTCAAATAAAACACTGCCACCTGGGTTCCCCGGCCCCACTGGGAAACCAAAGCGCACTGGCCCAGGGCTGCCCCTGATCCCAGAGGCCCGGAAGCCTGCCGCTCTCCGGCCTGGGCCCTGCAGCCCCAGCGGCGGTCCCCACCCCCCACCCCCGCCTCCCCGCGTCCCCGGGGAGCTCAGCAGTGCTTGGCATTTAACCTGCCTGGCGAGCTTGGCTTTCTGGTTCCATCTCTGGGAGCCACATTACTTCTCCCCAGATGTCAGAGGCAAATCTAGATTAACATGCAACAGGGCGCCCTGCGCAGCCCGCCAGCCCTCGAACAGGAGCTGTTAAATGCAGATTCAGCCGAGGACCCCCCGGAGAACTGCTGTTGAATAAAAATTGTAATCCAAAGGGACCTTTTCTTTGCCTCCCCCTGCTTGTGGAAGAACCCGGGTTGGCCTGAGCACAGACTCAGCTAGTCCTGCTCGCTGCGAGGGGGCCTGGCCACCTCGGTTGGTGGCCTTCGGGGGCCCCAGGGACTCTTGCTTCTCTCTCCTCTCCCTCTCGCTACTGTCCTTGGAGTGGAAAATGCTTAGATTCAAGGAGTGGCGAGAAACAAACAACCCTAGGAAGGAAGGCTTTATTCGACAGCTCGTTCCTGGAGGGCGGCCTAAAGTCCAGCGTCTGGCAGCCAGATTCTTCCCCGCCTAACCCCTCTTGGCGACCCCAATTCCACCCTGGGTCCCCCAAACTCGCGCTCCGCCTCCCCGCGCCCTCCGTCCTTCTCCATCGCCAACCAGGCTCAACCCTGGCCTCGACGCCTCGCACGGTGGCCCCCTCTCTGAGCCCGCTCCCGGGGTCTCAGCCCGGACCTCGCCCCCTGCCAAGGCCGGAAAGGCCGGGTGCCCCTCCCTGCCCCCAGGCCCCGGGCGTCGGGAGCGACTGTGCCGAGCGAGGAGCGAGGCCGTCAGGAGAGGGCGCCCTGGAGGCCTGCGCCCGAGGTAGAGGGCTCTCGGACCTGGGACGTCGGGGTCTGGGAGTGGGAGTCGGGAGAGGGCGTTGAGGGTGGGGTGAGAGCGGGATTACGGCTTCTGGGGGCATCTTAATCTGATGAGAAAAACAAAACAAAGCACCAAACTAAGGACGCCTCAAGGCCAAGTAGATTTCCTCCGATTGAGCCCTCCGGGAAACCGGCTGGTATCCAAGTAATGGATTTCAAGTCCCCGCGCGGGTGGCAGCCTTCGCGCCCTCCGAGGAGAAAAGTAAAATAAAATAAACCCCACTGCCCACAGGCCCTAGAGACAGAGGGGCTAATGAGCAAACAACGCCCCGCGCTCGCACCACACCTGAAGCATCCAGGCCCGCAGCACACCCGCCACTGGGGCTCAAACTGGCTGGGCCGCATTCGCAGACAGGTGTCGAGGCAGTTTTTTCCGGGCCCGGCCCCTGGGGACGGGCGAGCCGGCTCCAATTTGGAGTACTGGCGCCCATGAGGCGGCCCTAGTACCTCTTCCCTCCGTCCCCACCTCCCAGGACAGGGGACTCCACCCCGCGACTGAGACACAGTCCCGCGTGCGCCCCACGCTCTGCGCGCCCGTCTCCAAAGGGAGCCCAGGCACTCTTGCTCCTGGCTTCTTGGAAACGGACAATTCCAAAGCACAAACTTGGGGTTTGCTGCCCTGGGCCCAAGTGAGACCTCGGTGAGCCCGAGAGGGTCCCGCGAGCGCGCCCACGCGCACAGGCCCACCGAGCCACGAGCTTAGCCAGAGCTGCGAAGCCCCCAGTCTTAAGCGGCCGGGAGGGAGGCACGCTGCTCATTTTATAGTTGGGGGAGGAGAATGAAGTACCAGCTTTTACCCCTGACCACTGCCCACCACCAACCCGCATGTCTCAAATAAAGGTAACTAACAAAAGTTTACCTAAGGAGTAGAGGGAGAACTCAATTTTGTTTTACCAATTTTGTACCCCCTAAAACACCCCTAACTCTGGTCCTTTATCTTTGATTTTAATAAAATAATGATTCGTTGAGGAAAATGGGGTATAAATCTTCATTTTGGAGGCAATTAAAGTGTTGATTTCATTCATGCCCCTAAGCGATTCTTGTAATTTGCTCAAATAGCTTTATGTACCCAGCACTCCGGAGCTTTTAGAATCCCATTTTCTAGTTAGGCTTGTTGGATTACAATTTTTATTCAACAGCAGCTACCCGAGGGTTCCTCAGCGGAATCTGCATTTAACAGCTCCGGGGAGAGGGCTGGCAGCCTGAACCAGGAGGGAGGCCGAGCGGCCGGCGGGGTGGGAACCGGGGGCCGCTTGCTGGTTTCCCACCTCGGCGGGGCCGCGCTAGGATCGCGCAGGCTGCCTGTTCCCGGCACTCGTCTACACTGCCGAAAGTTTGTAACTCGCCAATTAGAAAAGACCCGGCGCGTTGACGCTTTTAAAGCTCAGCTTTGCCTACCCTCCACTTCTTTTGGGAAAAAGGAGGAATTCCGCCTCTGCCGAGGGGGTCACCCAGAGAAATCCAGGTTGGGGATTGAAGGGAGTGATACGGAGAGAAGGAAACTTGAATATGACACCAAGACGAGTAGTCGAGCACTTCGGCAAGGACTCTGCCAGACAGTCGCTGGCCAACCGTGATCATGGCAGAGCTTGCAAAGAAAACTCTGTATGACTGGCTGTCCTTTGGCTTAACAAAGGCAGGCTGCTCTCTCTCACAAGACAGGACTCACGTGCCAAGTCAGAAAGAGAAACAACTCAGGGCCTTCACTTATAGCTGGACAGGCGCAGGAGGCCCGCCACCCAGATCTCTAGACGCCCTGCCATAATTCGCAACCGAAAGCTGTCCTGAACCCTGTTTCATCTCATCCACTCCTCACGTTTTCACTTTCAGTGCATTTTCTCAACTCCTTTGGGCCGACACAGAGACAGGAGTGAGGGAGAGAGGGACTAGGAACAAACATTGGTGTTGGGGTGAGAGAAATCTGCCCCCACCCCCAGCAACTCCAAATAAAAGTCGTCCCCACTTAGCAACGCAGCGGAAGAAGGGCCTGGAGGGAGGACGAGAGAGAGGAGGGGGCGAAGCCAGCGGAGGCCGGCAGCGAGAGCAGGGCGGCGCGAAGTCCCCCACCCGCCACACCGCCACACCGCCACACCGCCACACCGAGGGAGTCGCGAGGAGCCCCTGACGCAGACGCTTCCAAAAGCTGCCAACCCAGAGGGCCCAGAGCACGTACCGGCTGGAGGATGAGGAGAAAGGAGGAGGAGAAACGTCCATATTTATCTGTTTTTCTAACCTCGGCCTGGTCTTATTTTTTCTATTAAGTACAATAAAATGGGCGAGCTTGCAGCGAGCACTGCACAAAGCAATGTTCAGTGAGGTCTAGAAGCGTTCGGCCGAGGAAAACTGACAAGACAGGCTAATGAACCGTATAGACAGGGAGAAAATAGCATGCATTTGCTAGATTTCAAACCCTCCCTGTCTCTCTCAGACCACCTATCTTGGGTTTATTCCTAATAAAATAAGAAATAAGCAGTCCTTACACTTTTCTTTTCTTTGAGAGAGAAGGGGGAAAAAATGCTCCAGAACAAAGCCCTACCACCAGAGGCGGTCACTGGCAGTTAACACTCCCATTATTGTAGAGGGTAAATAAAATAAAGACAAAAATTAAAAGCGACAAGAAACAGGTCAAGTTTGCAGGCAAAGCTTTTACAAGCTCATCTCTCCAGGTCGAATCCCAGAGCCAGCCTTAATGAAGCAATAATAGCCACATTATTCAAAAATTTTCATTTCGATGGAAATGTATCTAAAAGGGACTTAATCATATGCAAATAATAAAAGGAGGTGGTAGTGATCCAGCAAGCAATATGCATACAGATTTTTTTTTTCCCAGGGATGTTGAAATTGAAAAGCGCATACCTGGTCAGTTAGATTTGCTGATCTTGTTATATCTTCACTGTCTGATTTTGATCCTCCTTCTCTATCGTCTATCACCAAATCGATAGGCATTTTCCCTTTCAAACAGCTAATATACCGGTGGCAGAAATTGTCACATAATTCGTGTACCTACATTATGACAGAAATAAAAAAATGGAAATATAATCAGGAGTTCATAAATGACATTGACAAGTGCAATCCACCCCCCTTGTGAGATCCAAACTTCTAAATAGGGGAAACACAGGGCAATTGTCCTCCAGAGACCCCCAGACGCATCCAGAATTAGGAATAACTTTCTTTTCTAGCAAAATAGAGATATCCCAGAAAATTGACAGTGACAAGATGCTTCACAGGCTACAACATATTCAACACCCGTGTTAAATTCATCTGCTCCTGGGGCCGTGGCCATTAAAGAGGTGACCTACGTGGGTGACATTTAAGGTAAACTATTTAATTTTGTCCAGTTATTTTTATCATAAATCCTTTTCCAACATGTCTAAGCAAAAACTTAAATATACATATATATGTATGTATATAAAGGACCAGTACTGTGTTGGTATACGATATATGCCTGACAACCCAAGTCCCTTTAACATTGGTAATTAGGGTTTCTATCTATAAGAAGCATATATTAGGATGCTTCCTTAAAAAAAAAAAAAAAAAAAGACTCCTGATATGGTGTGTGGGGGGGAACTCTTACAGCCACAAAAAGGTATCAAACTGATTAATTTTTTAAGGGAAAAGAATGCTTCAAAACATTTAGGGATAGGTGGAGCGGTGTCTTACAGGACACAGGCATCACTGACATGCAAAAATTCACAAGAAACCCCAGTGTGCTTACAATTTAATGTTACTTTGAATTACAATGCATTAAGTTTTTACTGCTGAGATTTATAGAACAGCTAGCAAAATCATGTTATCCCACACGCTTTCTTGAGTGTGAAGGTGGGATATGTGCAGGATTCCCAGATTCAAGAAACTGACACAACTATCAACTCTGCTTTGTCTCCGCAGAACCTTTAAAGTGCCTCCCCCACCGCCTCCTCCACACTCCTTGCCCACTCCTCCTCCCACTCCGCCTCTCCCCCTGTATCTGACCTGCCGCTGCTCTCAGACTGTCTTCCAGAAACTCACTGAAACTAAACAAAACTTTCCCCCCACTCAGAGGTAGCAAAGAAGACTAGGAGGAAGAAGAGAAGGTACAACCTGTGAAGCAAATTCAGGATAGCTTTCTACGCATCGAAGGGGATGCAGAGCCCTGCAACTACTTACACAAAGCCAGCAAGGTATTAAGAATGAATACAAGGCTAGGGCGTTTGTGATCCCAGTTTTAGTGTCTAAAATTGTAATTAAACTGCAAAGAGAAATGGACGCAAAGATTGGCCTTGACACTAATTACCAGAAAGAAAGACGTTTATGCAAATATCTTCGAAGCCTGAACTTCAGCCATTCTGAACCCTCCCTTTCTGTGTTTTTGGGCGTGAGGGGGAAGCAAAAGGAGAAAAAAAGCTAGAGAAATTACCTTCTCTAATTCCAACAGATGAAACCTTAATACTTGTATGGCTTGAATCATCTGCAAAGATACAAAAAGAATGAGCGCCCCATTCGTAGTTTGCAGAAAATTGGCTGTCACAACTCTAACATCCCCAGCCCTCCCCTCCCCCCAGTAAATAGAGTTATTTTGATTTATGGCCATAACACTAAAACTTAACAGCAGCGACTGGGTACCATCTAGAGGTTTATATTTCTTAAGGAGAAAAAAACAGCTAAAACAACAACCAAGCATCTAAGTGGGGGTCATAAACACTCTTCTTGCCCATGGCTCCCCTCTTTCTCAGCCCCACTGCCCCTCCACCACCCCCAAAGGGCCGCACCCCTCCACTAGGTATTTCCTTGGAAGGTGTGCACGGAAAATATTCCCAATAGTTTCCAAACTGTGGCTCTTCACACTGCAAACTTTCTGCCGCCTTCTGCACACCTTTCCGATAAACTGGTGGTTTGGGAGGTCTGGCCTGGTTGCTTGCCCTCATGACGCGACTTTGAGGGCTGGGAAGTCCGCAAAGTTTAAGCACACACGCTGACAGGCCCGGAGATAAATCCCCGGGCTGATTAGAGCCGCGCTGCCCGGCTGTCATAAAAAACAAAAGCTCGCGTTTCCCCGCGCCGGTTCACCCGGCCCCTCTCGAGGTGAATTTATTTCCCCGGGACCCCGTCCCGGCCCACTTGCCGGTGGATGGAAACCCTGGCAGCCCACTTGCAAGCTATGGGAGGACGGGTCTAGAAACCTCAGGGCTCTCAAAGCAAAGCTTGGGGAGAAGGCGGGGGTGGGGGAGGGATGATGTGGGGAGGGGAGTAAGGGGTCCGCTCTTACCAAGTTATCCAGTTCTGGATTAGAAGAAAAGAGAGGTTTTTCTGCGCGAATCTAAATACAAGTGAGAAGGAGAGGGGAGAGGGAGGGGAAAGGGGGGGGGGGAGAAAGAAACATTTGAAATCTGGTAGCCTTCCTAGTTTCTTGCCTCATTACACTGTCGGGGGCAGGATGTAACCTCCGGGACAGACTCGGTGACACCGAGTTCGTCCCGTGCAGAAACCCTTCAATGTGAGTCAAATAATCCGAAAACAAGCCCAGAGCACAGGGTTACTTCTCCCAGCAGTATGCTGCTAAGAGATCCCTGCCCAGCTAGCCAATTCCAAGGAAGGTCCTGCGCGGGGGGTGGGGTTTGGGGTCGCATTTTACAGAGAGAGCTTTCTGCGTCGGGTTAGGGAGCGGGAGTGGGTCAGAAGTGGGGTGATTTTCAGGCATCCGCAAACAGACACTGATTTAGGAGGAAAAGCTCAGGAAGATGTAACAGGCCTGGCTTAGGGCAGACTGTTCAGCTGGTTACTTTTGCAAATGTGCTGGGGCGGGGGTGGAGGGAGGTTCTTTCTTTCTTTTTTTTTTTTTTTTTCCTTTTTACTTTTGAAACATTGATTTTGCTGACCTGTTTGGCGAACACGGCTATATCTTCATTGAATGACTCTGACGAGCAGACGTCCCCGCCCGCCACCCCCGGCTCGCGGGGGGTACAAGTAGCTAATTCACATTTCTCAAAAATCAGTGCTAAGAGAGGGAAGAGGGGGTGTCTGCAAGAAAATACAACAGTCACAAACAACACAATGGTTAGTCCCACGGCAGTGAAACAAGGAGCCCAAGAAAAACAGCCGGAGGAGCTCAAGACGGAGACCTCCCTCTCCCTGATTTTGACATCTACTTGTTCCCCTCCCCTCATCCCTACCCCCCAGGTGACTGCTCACCTCCCCTTCCTCCTTGGGCCCCCCAAAGTCGGAGGCCCTCAGCCATGGACCGTATCTGAGGACCGGTTCAGCCTATCTGGCCTGAGAAATTAGTAACATTTGCTAAGAATAAAACCCAAGCGGTTCCAGCAGCCATTTTGAATTAAGTTTCCCACCCCGACCAGCCCTCGGCCCTCCGATGCACACCCAGGACCTGGAAGAGGAGAAAGGCGCCGGGCGCAGGAGGTGGGAAATCTCGTTCAAGTGGGTTCCTCCGAGGCCGCCCCAGGAAGCTCAAACTCTGGGGATCTTGGAGGCAGGCGCTCAGCTAACTTGGGGCAAGGACCTCTCTGGCTGTGGGACCGACCGACTGTCAGAGGGCTGGACCACGGATCCTGACCCCACGGCCCTCAGAGGGCTGGAGGGCTCCTCCTCGGCTCCCTGCACACTTCCCTCCCTTCGCCGACGGTCCCCACCGCCCCCCCCACCCCCACCCCCCAAGAAAGTTCCTTCAAATGTGCCTGCGGTCAGGCCTTTCATTTTGTCCCTGCGTAATGGCAAAGCAGCTAGTATTGCGAGGGGCCTAGATGTTGCTTATCTCAGCCCATGAAAAACAAAACAAAACAAAAAAAAGTCTCTTCTAATGCCCAAAGAGGTGTCTCGAGTCTTTTATTAGCTCTCACAGCTCGGCTGGGAATTTAACAGTTTGGGGTCCTTTTCAAAGCTTCCCCAAATGTTCTGTCCGGGAGCCTAAACCATTTGCAGTTAACGCTGCGGAGAGGACGCTGGGATTTAAACAAGCCCATTGCACAAGGGACCAGAAGATAAAGCAGAAAGGGTTTTTAGTCCGGGAGGGTCAGTGTTACCTGATTTTTTGTTTTTCAAAAGTAGAAATAAATAAAAATAAAAGTGGCTGCAAAGTAAAAAGCGGTCCCCCAATACATCAGCACACAGTAGGCACAAGTGACTTTCAGAGGGTTTTGGTCTAACCCCAGGGCCCAGGAGAACACGGTGTGAACCGCAGCAGAACACTACACCGGCCGAGAGCACCCCGCATCTACTTCTAAATCCTGCAAGTTTCGCCCTTAAACACAAAGTCCTAAAACGGCCAGAAGTTTCTTAAGGTCTGTAACAATTCAGAGTGAGCTCCTCTCCTCGACTACAGTGGTCAAACTCCATAAATGCAAAGCCTGTTCCCCCTTGCCTGACCTGCAACTGTCCTCCCTTGATTTTATTGTGCGGTGGCAAGGCCAGCATACGGTGGTTGAGTAAACTTAGCAAGTCAGAACAATCAGTGGCTTAAAAGATTTTCCTTTAAACTAAAAGTTTCGTTTCAACACAAAGGCGCCTACGTTTAGAAATCCCCAACACTTTCCCCGAGAAGTCGAGCAAGTGAGGACTCCAACCCGCTGAACTACGGAGCCGGAGTCTGCGGGGGGTGGTGGGAGGCCGAGGGACCTTTGGCAACTTCCGCACGGCGACCCCTCCGCGGGCTTGGCCTCGGAGGAGCTGGACGCTGGACCCGCGCGGAGCCTGAGCGGAGACGGGGGGCGGGGGGCGTCTGGGCTGGCCGCCTCCCCCAAATCTCCATGCAAAGAGAATGAAAAGTCACCAAATAATGTACCTCCAAATCCAGAGAGCTCTGACTTTCCTCCTATCGAGGGCAAAGGGAAATGGGGAAAGAAAGCCTCGCCTCAAAACTGCTGAACCTGCTGCCCCGTCGTACCTACCCATAAATGGCATCTTTATCTCTCTTTAAAGCGTCATTGACCGAGGAACCCATGCTGGGAGCCATGGCGTTGGTGTGGGCTGTGTGCGGATACTGATGCGAGTGCAGAGGAGGCCCGTGGTTCAGGTGGTGGACGGGCTGCATGGACCTGGCCGCATGCGGGTCCCCATACATCGTGGAGGGAATGCCTACTCCATCCATGCCCCCGTAATGGGGCAGATCGTCGTACTGCATGACAAACAGGAGAGAAACAAGGTTCAGAAGGCCAGGCAGGCACATAGGGGAGACAGCAGGGCACGGAGCTTATACAATGTCAGTCCAGCTGGATCCTTCAACCCCGAATTCGGGGGCCTTGCCTCTCTGTAGTTGAGATTTCTCATTAAAAAAAAAAGTTTTTTAAAGTAAAAACTCTAGGATTCTCGGTGAGACTCAGCTAGATGGAATGGTTTTGCCCTAACTTGTGTCCCTATCAACTAGTCAGAAATTCAGGATCCTTTGGCAAGGAAGGAAGGAAGAAAGAAGGAAGAAAGGGAGGCATTCTCCCGGAGGGCGGAAGGTAAATCGTGCATGTCTCTAGAGGAGGAAATTCAAAATCACAATAATAAAACGTGCCAGGACAGGGCAACAAACCTGCCTAGTTTCACAGCCCCTTCCCATCAGGGGGAATTAAAAAAAAAAAAAAAAAGTTACGATGAGAACAGCTAAGCCAAGCACGTGAATTCAGACAGGCTTCTCATTTTATTTCCCGGCCAGCGTGGGGTTAGGCAGTCCTGCAAGACACTGCATTTCCTTTGCTCTCCAAGACAAACTCTGCAAAATCATACAAAACTAACTGCCCCCTTTGTAAGTGAAACTCAGAGAAGGGTAACTTCTCTTGGACATTAGGGCTGAATTTAGAATTAGCCAATATTCCCCCCAAGTTAAAAGAAAATCTATAGTTGGAGCAGTTATTCTATATTTTTTCTACTGCTATGAACTTTCCCCCTAAACTAGAAGGCAATGAGGTAGATGTTAGTCATCAGGTTTAAAGCAAATTTAAAAGTAAATGCACATTCATACCACCACCCCCCCATCTTCCTTCTCCAGAAAAACTACTTTCATATTGTCATTATTTTTGTGTGCAAAATTTAGCTATTGAGGTTTTTCTCATTGCTTCATTTCAGGCCAGTTCTTTTCCCAAGATTTGGAGGCACTGAGAGTGAAATGATTTTCAAAGAGGAATTACCACTTTCATCTCCTTAAAGACAGAGGTGTGAAAAGAGTTTGGAAGAACGCTGACATTTGCCTGAACCAAAGGAGTAAAGAAAAAATGTGTCAGCCTAGTAACTTTCTTTTGCAAACAGCGCTTTGAGGGCCAGGGCACAATTTATGCAAGGAAGGCTTTTTGTAGATCCCCTTTCTTTAAAGAAACTACGTCTGTTGGGTTGTCATTGTCTCACTTTACTCTCACTACATTTCCATTCAAATGGGAATATTGGGGAAATTAGTATTGCATTTTTAAAGTGAATAGTTGTGTGCTTAGTATCCAATTAGTGTAGGGCTTTGCTAAGAAAAACTTACAAAATACTACCTTGTATAAAAAGTCATGTACATAAAAATTACTTTTAAAAGATGAATGCTTTCCGACCCCCCCAAATCTGTTGTACTATGACAGTTATTTGCTTAAAAATGCTACACCCTTCCAGTGATATTAAAGATGAGCATAATCAATAACATATCAGAAGTTTCTCACTGCTTATTTTAGTTTAAAAATAGCTTTAAACTTCTGCTCCTTGAATGTTCAGGCTATATAACATCAAGTATCCAGCGCTTTTTGTTTTTTAAACAGATGATTGTCCGAGCTTGTATTTTTATTTATATAGCTGCTGGTTAGGAACCTATAGGAAACTTGATTACTTGAATTAACAATTACATGTAACATGCATAAGTCTACAAATGCATTGAATAAATCCTCTTGCTTTAGGCCACGGCTTTAGGAGCCTCATTCAAAAAAAGACAGAGAAAAAAGGAAACTTTTTAGCAGTGTCTTTCAGCCACGTTTCAATTTAATCTCACATTTGAGTTCCACAATTGTTTTTTAATACGTACCCTTTGCGCCATCGGCCTCCCTGGCTCCCTTCCTACTTCAACTTCTAATATATCCTCTTTAAGGCCAGTGTGAAAAGAAACAAATACGTAAACTCCCCCGGAAAAAAAAAAAAAAAAAAAGCACGACGAAAAATCCCTTAACGTCTCCAGCAACGTGAGCTACTGGTCCCAGATCTTCGGTCTACGGGACCTGAAGCAAAGCGCCCGAGTCACTGAGCATAAAAGCGCTCCGTTTCCAAGACAGCAGCAGGGGCAAGGAAAAAAAAAAAAAAAAGGCAGATCTTCTCTCCCCAAAAAATCAGTTTAAAAAAAAAAAAGAGCGCCCCTCAGACCCAACTACCAAATCTCATGGCTTTCTGCCACTCCGGCTGTCAATCACAGGCGAGGTTGTCAACGTGGTGAATGAATGATCATCCGCTCTGTCTTCTTCTGGTCAGAACACCTCAAATGTTAATATTCAAATGCACAAAGCCCTAGCGTTCGCTTCCCTTGAATCAGTCCTAATTCCTAATCAGTTTCTCTCTTCTCTCGCTCGCTCTCTCTTTCTCTTTCTCTCTCTCTCTCTCCGTCTTTGCAACTGCTGCACTGGAGGGAGATTAGAGGAGGAGGTTTAAAAAAAATGTCTGTCTGAGTTTGTCTTAAAGGAGCCACGATCGATGCTGCCCGCTTGCAGTCCCCGTGCGTGTGTAAAGTGTGTGTTGCACAGGCGGAGAGGTGGATTCCGACCAGAATGCTAGAACCCGGAAGTAGTGGTGGCCATAACAGGTCGCGTCTTACACAATGCATTGGGCTGCAGCAAGTAGACTCCTCGGCAGGGGTGGGTGCGCGAAGCGAGCTCTGGCCGCACTGGAGAGGCAGAGAGGCGCTCCATTAAATCGCACGCCCAGGCACAAACACCCACACACCCAGGGCACACGCTCACAAGCGCAGGCAGAAGCCCCCGGCCGCCGGTTTTATTTTCCGTATTCTTTTCTCTCCCTCCCCCTCCAGACTCTCTCCCCAAAGCTGACTCTCTTGAAATAAATCGGGAATAAACGCGGGACAAACCGCAGCGGGAGTTCTTTTGCACAGGGCTCCGCGGATAGACTTCCTGACTTTCCTCGAAATTATTGGGGTCTGCCTGTGTTTTTCGGGTCTGAGGGGGGCTGATGCAGAAATTAGTGGATTCTTAGAACCAATACTCCAGGTAGAAAAGTCAAACCGAGAGCGAAGAGGAAGAGGAGCAGGAGCAAGGCTGCGAAAGGGTCTGCTAAGGAGTCCTGAGAACGCGGGGTGGGGATGGCTGGGGCTTTCTGCAGATCTAGCTTAAGAGTTTTTTTGCTGTCAGAGGTGGACACTCGCCCCGAGAAAGCAAATGCTTGTCTTTTCTCATTCTGGGGGTCTGAACCTCCCCATCTCCTAGTCTTGGAGGCCCCCAGCCCCAGCCCTAGCGTCCTGCGCGAAGTGAGAGAGGAAGGGAGGGAACAATGAGCCGAGAGCCGGGAATGTGCCCCCAGCGCCTGTTTACAAACACGAAGCTATTTATGATCGCCGGAAAGCGAAACCCGACTCGGGCTCGGAGCAGCCCAGACCTCGCGGGTGGAGCCCGGACCAGGAGCCGCGGGGACTGAAGCTCTTTCTCCGACAGGCTCCCGAAGAGACGGCCGTGCGCCCAGGGCGCGGCGCGGCGCGGCGAGGTCGGCGCGCTCGGCTAGGGCTACAGCCGCGCCGCCTTTGTCTTCGAGGCGCCGAGGGGCTCCGGCCTCCGCCGTGCTCTTTCCGCGGCGACGCCCCGCGCTCTTCTCCCCGGACCTTCTTACCCTTAGTCCGCTTTTCAATCCCCAGTCCGGCGCAGGGAAAAAACTCCCAGTGCCAAAGAAAAAGAAATTCACTTCTGGGGTTGAAATTTCAGACAAAAAGCTGCCCCTACCCACAACTCGGAGGCCCCAGCCAGCCACTAGTGTGAACTTTCTCTTTTTAAATACCTATTCTCCAGTTTACTCAAGAAAATTCCTTTTCTTTATTCTCCCACTCTAATTCTGTCTTTTATTATAATATTTAGTGGTGCCATTTTCGTTTTTATTTTTCTGCCCGCCCGGCTCTGATCTGCCGAGATGGTTCAGTCGTAGCCGCTCGACCAGCGGGCTGGAAACCTCACATCCCGGAGAGCAGGGCTCGCAGCTCGCTCGGCTCGGAGCAGGATTTTTTTTTTCCTCCCTCGACAGAAACCTCGCAGAAAACTCCCCCTGCGGTCGACTGGAAAATGAACTCACCCAAATCTCGGTAGGCAGCCGGGAGGAGGGCTCGACCAATCAGAAGGCGCCCCTGCCAAGGCTGCCGCGCATTGGCTGCGGGGAAAATCAATTATCAAATAATCGATCAGCAGGGAGCTTCGATCTGCCGGGAATGCAAACTGCCAGTCCCGATTCCCGCCCTGATGGTGGCCAAAAGGCTGACTCTCCCAAAGCAGCCGGCCCCTTGCTTGATTCGCCCCTACCTTCTTCCCACACGGCCAGCTACGGACCAACCCTTACCCCGAAGCGGGGGAGGTGTAGGTAGGGAGAAGAGTTTTGAGAAAGATTAGGGGCTCGCATCCTCAGAGATTGGAAAAGATCAGGAGTTCTAACATGTATCGAAGCCAACTCTTAATGCGCAAACTAAAAGAGAATTCGCATCAGTCCAAGAGACAAAACTCAAGTTTCTGTTTAAGTGGGCTTTGGAGGAGCAGGGGACCCAGGGCGAACATCAGAACATAGATCTGGAATCAGGTTGCACTGAGCGCACGTACATCCCTAAGCGACGAGTATTGCTTCTTTTACTACTTCTCACGAGTCAATGCCCGGTTCCCCTCAAGAGTAGAGTTTTCATAAAGTCGAGCATCTCAGCTTTCCCAGCCTCGCGCACATCATCCCCTCCCCAACTCCGAACTCGCCCCAAGTGTGTCCGAAGGACAGACACTTTCACCCAAAGCCTGCGAATGCGTTTTGCCTTGAAAGCGGTCTCTTTTAACTACTCATCCTAGAATCCCTCATCCTTTGCATATCTCTCTTCCTTTTTCTTCCTCACTACCTCACTCCCCAACTTTTAAGATCTTTTACTTTTCTCCATCGCAAACAACTGTAGAGTTTTCTGGTGCAAACTCCTCGATACATCACGCGTAAGGTTAAGGCAGGGCCGCGTGTCAGAGCGGAGAGGATCCAGGTGAATTACCAGCGTCTTTATGCCACTGCCTGACACCACCACCCCACCCCGCACCTCCTCACTCCCCCACTCCCCAGCCCTTCCCCAACATGAACTTGGAAACAGAATTTCAGGCCAAAATAGAAACTCCCGGTCTCGAGGAAGGCTATTAACTCTGTTTAATTCTCCGGAGGCTGCGCTGACTGGGCCAGGAAAGGCAATCCTTTTCCGATTACAGAGAGGACCAAACTGGGCCGGCCGTCTTCCTGGAACCCCAGCCGTTCTCGGCCAACACCTGGGCGCCTTCCGACGGCTGCTGGCTGGGCTCTAAACTCTTTTTCTCCAGCAGGCCCGCTGGGCATAAGCGCGAGTGGCGGCAGTGGGGAACTAAGTAGGGGGTGGGGGCGTCAAGCCAAACACTGACATGGGCACAGCTACATTTATGATCCTAAAATGAATTGCGAAGGGAATTGTGTAACCGAGAAAAATTTACTGCGAAATGCATTTTGATGACCATAGTCTTTAACAGCCCTAGGGGTTTTCGGGCAAAGACTAAGGCTTGGAGTTACCTCACGTCTGCGGCCACGTTTTCAAATGTGAAGAGGCCAGTTTTGATACACACAGTTCTTTGACAATAGAATGTATTTTGTGTTGATGCTTTCTGGTAAGTTTCCTCTTTTGTTTTCTAGCTGGGATGGAAAAAGAAGATTCAGGTAAGTCTCTCCTTTTCCACCACAACCCCAAACTTAAAGCAGTAGAAAGACTATCGTGCTCTTCAAGCATGATCTTCAACTTTAAATTACCTAGAAACAGATTTTCCTTAAAAAAGACATACTTTGAGTTGGTGGGCTTAAGCTAAACTCATTAGCTTTGAAAAGTGTCTTCTTTCTTCCCTCCCTTCCTTTCCAAGTATAACTGTGAAGCTGATGGTCCTAGGCCTTTATAAGATTAATTCTGAACAATCAAGAGGCTAAAACACTTTTACAATGTAATTATAGTAGTACAAATTGTTTGCCCAAACCTCATTCTGGATAAGGATTTTACAATTAGCAAACAGTTATTACAGTTGGGGCTTGCTGAGAGAAACTGCACAGACTATGTCTGGGGTTGCAATATAGTATAGCCATAAAAAAAAAAAAAAAAAAACTTTAGCAGAGCAGCAATTAATCATCTGTTAAAAGGAAAAGGTAAAAGGATAGTTCTAGGTATCTTAGAAAACCAATGCTGATATTTATACCTGTTCTCTGACAGTACCTATCTTTAGCTTATGGCAGATACTTACTTTTTAAGGCAAAAGTACTTTTATTTTGCAAAAACTTGGCCTGGCGAAGAGTTCTGGCATTTGCCCCTCTACCTGGGCCTTCCATGCCCATCTTACCCTTCTCATCCCAGAGCATCTTCCCAAAGATAGAGAATGAGGACTCTAAAGGGGCAGTCTGGGGCCTAGGTCTCTATTGCTTAGACCCTCTGGCAAGGAGACTGTTGGTACAGTCCTCCCTGAGAACTTCCCTCTAGTTTTCTATTATCCTATAAGGAATTCTGCCCATGGATAGATCTATATCCTGAGTTAGGCTTTTGTCCCTGAAGTTCACACTGATGAGTCAGCTCCAAAACCCTCAGAAATTAAAAAGGCACCTCTTAAGGTAAAATGTGTGTGTATTTGCCAGCCCAGAATAAACAAAAGCCTGTTAATCAATCGAGTTTGGCAGCTGTGTTCACAGAATGATAAGGGTTTATCATCTGCCACCTAACTTTAAGTTGCCTGTTAAAATGTTGTGATTACTCTTTAGGTTGTCCTGTGGACTGGAGGCTTAGGATTTGCTCTTCAAGAACATTTACCCTCTGAATCTCACCTCACATTAGTATTTGCATTTCAAAAAACAGAAATAAGAGGAGAGAAAGACAGTTTAAAGGAAATAGATTTAGAATCTAGTAGAGATAGTAGAGGAATGTTGGAGATAAGAGCCTGGATGAGAAAGGTACCAAGAAGTCAAAGCTAATGAATGGCTGTGAGAAAAGTGAAATAAATTATTTCGAGGTCTATAAAAGGGAGAAACCTGGTTAGGTGATATGAAAGGGGGTTAACCGACAGGATTAAGGAAGACGTTAATCAAGTGCCCCAAAGCAATCCTGGCTATAAGAACCCGGAGGTTTGTTTACTGCATTTTGCTTCAGAAAACAAAGAATGTCTGGGTCCAGTTCAGAAGTCAATGAAAGGTCAGCTGAGGCTCTGGGGCCATCACAGGGAGAATACCTAACTCACTATATTCTGACTGGATAATGCAAAAGTGAAGAAAAAAATTTTGGAGGTGGGGGGGGGTGTTTTCCTTACCACTTTTCTATTTCAAATCATTAAAACGCTTTGGTCTCTAGAGGGGGGAAAATTACACTGGTTAACATAATTACTAGCTCTGACATTTTCAGAAGTTATAGAGGTCTTTTATTAATTAAATGGAGGGCTTAATAAAATATTCCTAATAAAATTTATGGTTGTCTTAAAACTTTCTAAACAGTGCTATAAATTCTTAATAAAATTAACTGGGAAATGAGTTATTAGCCCACACTTTACCCTCTCCCCGCACTTCTACATAAGGAGCGTCCGCAGAATGAAAAGAGAAATAGAAGCCTTTTAGTAAAATATAAATATTCACTACAGTCACACATTGCTCTAGGAGGAGGAAAGTTTTAACTAAGCTATTTCTAATGGCTTCATCATCCAATAGTCTCCAAAAGCTATTCAAAAAATTTCTAGAAAATTTCTTCCCCTTTTCTACTACAGATTATATATGCATGTATACATTAGCCCAGGTGAAATACAATACTTGATTTTCTGGTCTAAGTTGTGTGTTAAGTATAACAAAAAGTATAGATGCACCCTGCAAAATTCCAATATAGAATTTTGAAGGTTCAGGTTGTAAATATTTTCATCCATTAAAAGATAATTATAAGTGAAATGCCTTGTATTTTATCTCAGTTTCATTTCTTTAAAGGTAACTTTTAAACAATAAACTTCTCAGTAACATTTCCCTCCAAACTTCTCATTTATAACGGTTGGTACATTATCTAAAGCAGCATTTTGGTGAGGAGATATACAAATCTTTTTTTCATATTGCTACATTTCAGAACTTTGCAAAGTTATCTGAAGTTTGAGGATTTTTCTCTGCTTCACGGATACAGCACTGGCTGGCTGGCTGGCAGACTGACTAGTTGAAATGAACAGTACACTCAAACATATTCCAAACCAAACCAAACAGCTTTGGAGGATTGTTCAGCATTTGAAGGCTTGATCTTTTGTGCCGTCTACTGGACAATGGAAAAACTACAGTCTCTATGATTTAAGAAAATTTTTTTTCTTGTCCAGTACTTGGGGGAGGGGATAATTTGATTCTGGTGAGTAATAGGAGATGACCATAGGACCCAACTGAGACTCACAGGACAGGTTTTATGGTCTAATCATGTGTTCAAATCCAAGTTTAGGACATTGTTGACTAAGGCACAAAACTAAAACCTACATTTAATACAGCTGTGTATGTATGTGGGTGCACTGAGTCAGCTTGGGAAGAAAAAGAAAGATGATGGGACAAGCCAGGCATCTCTGAAAAATATATGTATATAGTTGCTTGGCTCTAAGTGTGAATTTGCTTGACAGTCAAAGTTAAATGTATCTATTGCCTAGGTAATCCAGGGTGTACAAATTAATTTTTGAAATCCAGAACATGACATTGTTCAGTAATCAAGAAAAGTACTTTTAGGAGGGGAGGAATGAAATAGGTAATTAGAAAAATTGTAGCGCAGTTCCTTGTTGGCATTATTGTATACAAATGTGAAACTTCAGTGTTTTCACTTGGAGACCACATGTGGGAAAAAGTGTGGGTAAAATTCACAGTCAGATGCTTTTGTGTAACAGAGACTGATGTTCTCTTAAACATTAAAAAATATTGTATACATTTTGGTTGTGATTCTAAAACTATTTGTGGAGTTCTAGTATTATGGAAGCTTTGTACAAAAAAAAAAAAAAAAAACCCTCATGAAGCTAACTTTAACCTCTGATATTGACACAGCTTCTGAGTAATGACAGTTATAGAGAACTGATAAAGTCCAGCACCAATAAAATATGGAGAAGTCAAGCTGATTTTGGTGGAAGAAGCATAGACTTGGGTACCAGGCTCTTGAAACTGTTCATCTGCTTTTCTGAAGTTAAACTTCTTTATTGCATTAAAAAAGAAAAAGCTTAGTAATACATGACTGGTTATTAGGGTGCCCTTTAATAAAAATCCAATAGTGAAAAGGAGGCAGATTTAGGACATTTTATTGATGCATAAATATGTTTCAATGATCTACTTCAAATATACATTTTGATGTGGCACTATGTCAGAATGACTTGAAAATATTATGTTAAATATAGATATGCCAGAGAACTTGGGCTGACATTGACTATTTAAAGCAGTGAGACTGCTTGCATTCCAGAGTAAAAGAACAGGATGGTTTCAGTTGGTCTACAGAGATGGTGGTGATTGGGGGTGAGGATGGGAGATGTCGGTGGTGATGGCTGTGGTGGGTGTCGTTTCATCTTTAGTATAATCAATTGAATTGTGAAAGTTTATTTTATAAGATTCCATTTGGTTCCAATAGTTCAGATTAAAGCAACAACAAGGACCCTACTAACAATAGCTGGAAAACGTAGACAGTTCTTACAGGAACCAATCACAGGTATTCATGCGTTTGATAAATTCTAAACTAGGAGTGGAAGTATTGAGTGCTGGGGACCGACTCCAGTCGCTAAACGCGAACATTTACCTTTGAAGCAACAGGAGGAGCCAGACTGGTCATGGCTAGATTCCATGCTGGAGTGCGTAAAGGCACGTATTTTGTGAAAACCTTCAGGCAAAAATCGTACTGATTATTCAAAAATAAATATTTTAACATTTCATTGAGTTATCCAATGAGTAAGAAAACTATCGAAGGCGTCCTAAAGTTCAGAAAGAATTCTGGTAGTGTAAAAAACACAGAGAAGCAAAGAACTAGAAGAAACTGAAGGATGGCCCCTGAGTAGTTATTCACTTGTTAATTTTCGAAAACGTACATTTCCGTGCCCTTATTTTAAAAATGGCAAAAATAAATATCATCTTTCCTTGTCTTTAAAAAATAAAATAACTTAAGACTCTGGCTATGCTTGCTAAAAAATCATTATTCCTTTTCCAGGCGATGTATGCAAGAAAGGGCCAATCTGAAAACATAACTTATGAGAAAAGTCGACGTATAAGCCGCAAAGAAACCGGTTCACAGCCGAGCCCACAGCCCTGAGAGGTTCCCCCTCTTCCGAGAGCTTATCCAGGATAACTTCATTTACTGGCAGATCGGCGGCCACTTCCGGGACTCTTTACCGAGTGGGTCCTTCCACCGCTGAGCCTTCTGCAGGGCTGTCGGGTCGCCTGTGCGTGGCGGGGAGCCAGATCCCTCGGCGCCCGCAGCGTAGCCGGGTCCCCGCGAGCCGAGCCACCCGGAACCCTGGGCCTGCCTGCATCCCCGGGAGCGCAGACTCCTCAGGGCGGGTGGGGAGCCCGGGAGGATACACTGCCCGCTCTGGGGGCCCCCAGTGTGCTCACATTGGGCTGGGTACGGGGCGGCGGTGCTGGGGGCTTGTTCCCCGGGGACCCCGAACCATCTGGAAAGAGCTACAGGTGAAAAGATCCCCTCTCCTGCCAGTGCACCCTCTTCCCCCATTCTAGACTGCGATCGGGTCTCGTTGGGGTTCGTCCCAGCCTGTGCGGGGCGGGTGGTGGTGGGGGCGGGGGGGGTGGGGTCAGGCTTCCGCCGCCTGGGTAGCGGCCCTGGAACCGGAGCGCAAGGATCTGCGGACCCGGGCGCGGCGACTCCGGGGACCGGGCTCTGCCTGCAGGTTCTTGGGACTGATCACCCGAGGGCGCCTCTCTCCCCACCTGGATTCGGAGACTCGGGCTCACCCCGCCGCCCCTCGCCAATTAGCCTAACTCTGGAAGCTTCTTGCCTTGGTTCCTGGACGGTTCCTCCCAGAGGCGCCGTGAGCCCTGGGGTGCCACCGGTCTCCTGCTTCTTCCTCTGAGGCCGAAGCAGTTTGGTGTGGGGGAGCCCTCCGGGACCCCGGAGCCTTCGGGGACCCGCCCCTCCCCACCTCCGGGGCCCCCTGCACCCCTGGCGGCCCTCTCGGAGGCGGGCTGGAACAAACGCGCGTTTGTGGGCAAGGTTATTATTTCAGGTGCGCTAATGGGATTAGCGGCCGCTGGAGAACCGCGTGGGGATGGATGCGGTTCCTTCTCGCGGTTACAGCCGCTACTGCCGGGTGGAAGGGGGGAATCACCACGGGCGCGCCTGCCTCTCTCTGCCGCACCGCCAGCTCCTCGCGCGACGCTCACACCTCGGAGGGAGGCGGCTGACCCCGGCCCGGGGAGCAAGGGGAGGAGGATGCTGCGAGGAAGAGGGAGGTGGAAGGAAAGTGGGGAGAAACAGTGACGGCGACAGAAACACAAAGAGGGAAAGAGAGACTGCGGCAGAAACAGAGAAACAAAATCTAGGAAAGCGTCTGAGATGGAAGCGAATCCAGTCCTGTCGGCCCCCAAGACACAGTAAAACAGCCTCCCACACTGGCCTCGCCGAGGATAGACAAATGCGCTCTTATTCCCCATGCTTTCTGCTTCCAAGGGAGCCTTATCATAGACTTTTACATAATTGCATATTGACTTACCTAAATAGTTCCGCAAAGCTATTTATGCTTCCACTTGTTCAATCGCAAACAATTCCCTTGGGGAAAAGAAAATATATATATATATATATATATATGTGTGTGTGTGTGTGTGTGTGTGTGTGTGTGTGTGTGTGTGTGTGTGTGGTCTCGGAGTAAGCATTAAGGTGAGAGGCAAACGGTAGGACCCTCTTACAAAATGTCCCCTAGGCCATCTCAGAAGTGACCATTCTGTCATGGGAAGTGCGAACCACCATCCCAAATAGGGTGAAAGGGATCATCGGTCTGCATTGGGCCTATTTTTTCACTGTCCCTTCCTCACCAAAAAGAATCAGACTGTTCGGACAAAGTCAAGACATTTAGTTTCATTTGCCCATTTCACAGATGAGCAAGCTAAGATCAGAAGAGGTTTGGTTACCTATCTGATTTCTTCTCTCTCTTTTCTGCGTGTTTCAGTGTTCTCTTTATATATGTGTATATATTTCCCAACACTTAAAATCACAGCTATAGAAGAAGACTTTTTGTCTTTTCTTTCCTAAGATCACTGGAGGCTTCCTGTATCTCCTGTGAAGTTGATGGTGAAATGTGAGTGAGCTTAGGGGCTGGGGGCTGGCTCTTTCCTCCTCCCCTGCCCCAACCCTGAGTCCATCACTAGCCACTTTCAGAGAGCAGCAGCCTGGGATCTTGCTACCCTGTGGAGGTTCCCTCCGGGGAACTGAGAAAAAAACAAGGAGAGCTTGTATATGGTAGTGATGATACTGGGTCTCATAGGCTCCGCTTTTCTCCAGCCAGCCCCCAACCCCCAAGCAAACAAACAACCAAACAACTCCTGCCCTTTGCTTTGACTTCCTGTGACTGAGTGACCCTAATCAGAAAATTGAAGCAGGTCACCCAGGGCAGGAGTGGGGACATTCAAGGCCTTATTTACCCCAGGATTAAAAGCAACATCCCATCTAACTCACTCTGTCCTCAGCAACTTGCCTTTAAAGGATGTAAGAAGGAGATTCTTGAAGTCTAAACAGACATCCTAACTCATGGAGATGTTTAGGTTACAAGTTTACAAAAACAGCACTTTAGCCCTGCTTTCCTGAACCCCACTACAACCAAGACCCAAGCAACCAAACCCTTTACAAAGACACCCTGTATCATTTATGGGCAAAATATACTATTGAGTAGTCACTTTTAATTCTTGAATATTTTTATTTTTAGCTTCAAATTTGACTCCTAAAACTAATCAATTATTTATCACGCTCTTCTCCCCATTCTTTGATTATGTTTAGCCTTTCATTAAAAAATTTTTGTAACCTTGAATTTTGCCTTGATTTGGGTGTTTGGTACAAAAATCCTGCTTGTGGGCTTGCTATCTGCAGCCATCTGCATTTATTTTGTGAAAACGCCATGAACTTTACTGTGTTGTTGTTGTTGTTAATTTACTGACTCTTAAGAAAAAAATAGCCTAACACTCTCTGAAGTTAGACCTTAGTTCTGTCCTGGCCTAACTTTTGTGATAAGCGTTTTCTTAGGTGCTTGTTGATTCACATATCTTTTAGTTAAAAATCTTTTAAGGAATCCAGACCTTTGTGATATACTGCACTATAAGCTATTTTATTCTCAACTAATTAGTGATTGTAGGCTGAAACAAAGAATGACTTTGGAAATTGGTTTTATTAGAAAGATCTCTTTGCACTTACACATATTCCCAGCCAGGATTCTGGGCAGTGACTGTGGGGTTGAGTGACAGAGCTGAGACTTAGGATGCACGTGTGTGCTTAGTCGCGTCCAATTCTTTGCAACCCCATGAACTGTAGCCCACCAGGCTTCTCTGTCCATGGAATTTTCCAGGCAAGAATACTGGAGTGGGTTGCCATTTCCTTCTCCAGGTGATCTTCCTGACCCAGGGACTGAACCCACATCTCCTGTGTCTCCTGCATTGGCAGGTGGATTCTTTACCACTGTGCCACATGGAAACTTATGACACTTGGGTTCAAACTGTAACTTAGGGTACCTTGCTTTCCATTGCAAGGGGTTCCATCCTGAGTCAGGGAGCTAAGACCCCATACGCCTTGTGGCCAAAAAAAAAAGACATAAACACAAGCAACATTGTAACAATTTCAATAAAGACTTTAAGAATGATCTACATCAAAACATCTTTTAAAAAATCAAAAACAAACTGTAACTCAGTCACTAATGGACTGGTTGCATTTGAAGAAGTTGATCATCTGCAAAATGATTCTATAAAAATGACAATAATTTCTCATAAAAATCAAAACACTGAAATCTGAAATTCTGAGCATTGTATTATTTTGTTCTCTAAGTCTACTTTTGATTCTTATATTTAATGATTCTGTGTTATAAAATTAGACACAGAGAAAATGTGTAACTTCATAATGATCAAAAAGTTTAGCATTAAGACATCACAATATTGCCTATTTCACAGTAAATTTTTTAAAGTTGATATCGTGACATTGAATTGGAGGAAGTTATCCTAAAGCAATGATTCCATGCCTTGACTTCAGCCATTTACGTACAACCATAGGGGTTGTGACCTGCATCAATGCATTCTGAATTAGTGTTTGCTTGTTCTTAAAAAAAAAATTGTCTCACCTAAAATAAAACACATAAATATATTTTAAAATGAAACTTTTGTATCATAGGATTCTTTTGTATTTTTCCTATTTTTTTTGGTACAATAAATCCAATAATAAATTTAAAACAATTTGCCTGGGTACATGTTTCTAAATCATCTTTACTGCACTTTGGGAAGCAATGACCAAAGGTCATCTTAAATATATTCAATGTGCTATGTTCTAAACAGGGTTTTCTTAGTATATCAGCATGACCAAGTACTGTTTAATAACTGTCACATACAATACTGAACACAAAGAAGAGGCAGTTGGCAGAGAAAGAAGTGAACACTAATGATTTGGAAAAAAAATAAACACATTTCAGGAAGAAATCACTAATGTTTTATAACTCAGCTCTGGTATTTCAAGTGGGATTATATCTTATAAGCCTGTAATTGCAAACTTGCTGATATTGGTGAACTATGTGAAGCCTCCACTTTATATGAAAGCATTTTAAATATAATCACTTCAATTTTAGATGTTTGTAAGACCCAAATTTTAGATAATAATGTGAAATTTTTGAAAAATATACTAGCTTCTAGAAAGATGACAATAAATTCTTATAAAAATCTTCAAAACACTGAAATCTGAAATCCTGTGCTTTATATTCCAGGGAAGGAAAACATAAATACCTCTACTTTGGACTTACTGTTTTTCAATTTATTCATTCTCTACTCCCCCCTCTTTTGAGATCCTCCCTATAGGCAGATCAAGTGTCAGAAGAATTCCTTAATACTTTCAGGCATTGTAACCTCCAGATATTACTCTCAAAGTTTGAAAATGACAAGTTAGGTCTTTGTTGAAAGCTATACCTGAAAGAACTAAGGTAAACAGAAAGATGTCAAAAGCATTGGGTTATTTCTTGTTGCCATTTGATTTTGTCTGGATATTCTTTAATGTGGTTTAGAGGTTAAAACACTTCATTCTTTCTCCATTGGCCAGGCAACTTCTGGAGACACTGTCCCTAGTTCCCCGATTTTACTTTTCTGCGCAGCCCTGTAAAGTGAATCTGTGTGTTGGGTGGGGGCAGTGTGTGTGTTCAGTCGTGTCTGACTCTTTGTAATTCCAAGGACTCTAGCCTGCCAGGCTCCTCCTTCCATGGAATTTTCCAAGCTAGAATACTGGAGTGGGTTGCCATTTCCTACTCCAGGCAAATTTGTAGGGCAAGTGGTAATTTGTTCATAGATCTCGTTTCTTTATGCCTAATAGTGGTCGCATATCTTAGCAAATCAAGTGCCATTCGCTGGAAGCCTTTATTCTGCTTTGTTTTTTTCTAAACATGGAATTAAGTTGAAATAATAATTTATTGAAACAACATAAACACCTGACGGTCTTAACAACCAAGGAAAATCAAAACCAAAAAGCTTTTGCTTAGCACAACCGAATGCTTAAGAACTTAAAAACCACAAAGTTGGAAATGGATAGTTATGGCTCTTTTAAAAACTGTCATTTTACCGTGATTCTAAATCAGTAGCCCAGCACAATGAGGAGTGTGGTTGAGCTTCAGATGCTCTGGAAAACCCTGCTTTGAAGGTCAAACAGCCATATTTAAGTCTCCAGTGATACTGCGCTGCCAACAATATTTGGCGACATGGGACCAACCACGCCCTGACCGGATAAGAACCAAATGCTCACAGCCAGTTAGTTCCTAACTTGTTCCTTCTTTACCTGGCAGCTACCAATTTTTCTTTCTCTTTGAGCATTTAACTCTCTTTAGTTTTGTGTTTTTGCATTTCTTCTTCTTTTTTTTAATCTTTTATTTTATATTGGAGTACAGCCTATTTTAACAATGCTGTGATAGTTTCAGGGGGTATTTTTGCCTTTCTAAGGTTGAAGCCAGCACCCCCGTTTTATCCTAAGCTAATTTAGACTGAAAAGTATTACTTATTTTCAGATACTCTTAAATTCAATGTTTAGGGCTTATTTGTTTGAGACAGTCAACCAATGAGGCTTTCTCAATGCTTGTAGCCTTTTATCCCAGGAGGGAATAGTTTGAACTTGTTTCAAAATTCTCTTCTTTTTCTTTGCTTTTTACTTCCCTATGAATAGTCTGTAATTCAGTTCTGCTGACACAGTCGGTTAACCCCATACTGAGGAGCTGATTAAAAACACTTTCTAAAAATGTCTACTCCTATTGCTGTTATTAATCAGCATATTTTTATTTCTTTTGCCTATCGCTTTTTTTTTTTATCAAAATCTTTCCACCCCAATAATTCTAAATGGGCACAATTTAAAAGCTACAAACCCTAGTCTTTTTAGGACGGGCTAGTTCTCACTGCATAGTCTCTAATGTACCTGCTACTTGAGAATGATTCCGGAGAACAGTAAGTGGTCGTGGAGATTCTGTCACACGTTGTTTGAGCCGGAACAAATGTTAGCACTAATCAGGGCTGTTCTCATCCGTGTGTTTAGGGGACCTTTCAATTGGGCAACAGATTCCTCTCTTGAGGAGTACTTTCCTGAAAAATCCGAGTAATTGTCATGGATATTCTAAGCTGCTCAGGTCTGTTTTATACACTCAGTTAACTGAGTTACTTTATATACTCAGTTAATAGATACCAAGGCCACCCTCACTGTCCTACCCTTGTTCTTTCGGAAACTTTCAAGAAGACTTGAGGTCCAAAAACAGGTTCCGTGTTTATCTGCTTTTCTCGGTGTCACTGACATTTTTGAGGATAGTGATAAAAAGGCAAGTCTGTTGCCAATTTCATAAATCGGTCTTTTCTCTCTGCTCTGCTGTCAGGTTGCCCTTCTCACTAATGTCACCATATGTCACCGCTTGTCCCAGTCAATATGAGGTTGACTGAGAAGTGTTTGAATAACTTTTTGGTCCTGTTGCCTGTAATTGGCGAAGCTTTGCTGACTTTTTTGGTTTTATACTGTTCTGTTTACAACAATGTGATTTGGGTGACGTTAATTATCTGCCCTAATCAGGTCTTTGATGTTCAGGAATAAAATTAAGAGTTTAATTTTTGTCCCTAATTTAAAAAAACATTTGACAATTTGCAAAGCATACCCTGTCTCCATGCCTAAAACCTTTCTTTATTCCCCCAAACCCTGAGAGGACCTGTTATTATCATGTCTGTTTCACAGATAAAGTTTAAAGTCTCACAACTGTTTAGGAGCAAAGGCTGTGTACTGAGTTATGGTATCAGTGGAAAAAAATCTCTGTAGCTGCATCCTTTTATTAAGCTAAATATTTGGTAGGGAGAGCATGAGAAAAAAAATTAGAAAACTTTCCTTCTGGTTGAATTTTTTAGTTCTTTTCTCTTTCTCTCCTATTATCTACTATAAATTAGAAATATTTAAACTTTTGGAACCCATCTCCAGAAAGTTTCACTGTATCTAGTATCCAAACATTTTGAATTAATGAAATACACTCAGTGTAAAATGTTTGCTCCTCCGATTTCAAAGGTTTTATTTTTATTTATTTATTTTTTTGGAGCATAATTACTTTCAAAGTTATTTTTTTGTTGCACAGGAATATATAGTTTTGAACGATCACCCTTAAAATTCTATATAGAACAAAAGATTATTATGTAGATTTATCATAACCTTTCATTCTATAAATATAATATTAGTTTTGTTCTTATATTTGGTATGCCTTTTCACATTTAAAAAGTATACCATAGACATAAATCCATTTATGACATATTATGGCATAGTTTTCAAGGAGATAGCAATTCAAACTTCCCATTTAAAAAGAGAGAAGAAAACTGCTTTCAGGAAATATTAGTTAATCGGCAGGAGTCCTTTTCAGAGCACAGTTACCATGGGATTGAGAAGTATTTGCTAATTATAACAGTGCACTAATTATCTGCTTTTACATCTCATCTTTCTGTCTTTCTGTCTAAATTCACTTCTAATTACATGGTACCCTTTTTGCATATGACATATCTAAAAGTATTGCTTTTATCAGATATGAATTCTTTTACTTGGAAATATTAAAGACATAGTTTCACTTCCAAAATATTTTCTCCTAGACTATAGTGAAATCTTTTGATTATGGGAAGAATAATCTGTCATGCTGTGGGGAGGGAGGGACCAAGGTTTAGATATTAGACATTTTGTGTCTTCCAAAAGAGAATTTCAAAGCTGATCAGCCTTGTCATGGTTTCTATTTTTTAAATATGGTTAAGCTGAAACTCAAGTACTTTGCCCACCTCATGCAAAGAATTGACTCATTGGAAAAGACTCTGATGCTGGAAGGGATTGGAGGCAGGAGGAAAAGGGGACGACAGAGGATGAGATGGCTGGATGGCATCACTGACTCGATGGACGTGAGTTTGAGTGAACTCCGGGAGTTGGTGATGGACAGGGAGGCCTGGCGTGCTGCGATTCATGGGGTCGCAAAGAGTCGGACACGACTGAGCGACTGAACTGACTGAAGCAGATATAGTCACATTACCCACTCATCATCACCGTCATTGTCATCATATTTTTATTACTTTTCAGAATTTCAAATGTTGTAATTGATGGAAAGATATTTAAAACATAGTGTAATAAAGGAAATATCACTGGGTCATCAGAACTTATTTTCATGGGATTAATTGGTGGTCTGAATTGCAGAGGTACGCTCAAAACAAAAGCAACAATAACAACAAATGTGATTTCAGTTCCTGTGTTCTGATTCCTCTGGGGCTTGTCGAGCATATAGAAACAGGGATTCACTTTCTGCATAAGGAGAGTCTCACTCATCTCCCCCACAACAGGAATTTCACGGGGGCTGGGGAGTGGGGTGGGGAACTTATAAATTGAGAATCTCCATCTCTAGAGATCTACAGCCTTCTGCCCTAACACAGACTCCTGTGACAGCTGTTAGTCTGACTCATTTGTGGGTATACACTTTCTCTAACCCCACCCCTGATCATCCTTTATTGATTATGAACTTTAATGCACACATATTCATTTCAATGTTTATTTTTTTTAAAGAAAGCCTAAAGAATAATTTATAAGCTTTTAAAGAAACATCTGATGGAGTATTGCAGCTTCTTGCAAATACAAACAAAATCTGCTGTGCAGTATATTAAAGCACATACAGATATGTGGATCAAGCAGTTTTAGAGCTCAGGCTCCAGGCAGAGTTGAAGGAGGTGGAGGGCTGTTCAGAGTACAAGGCATAGCATTTACTGAAGGCTTCCTCTATGCCAGGCACTGGGATAGGTGTTTCTGCACACAGTCTTTCATTCTGGTAACATCCAAGGCTACTGACAACCAGTTGTTACAGCAGTCAAATCAGAACTTGGGAGTCTGATACACCTTTTATGTTGAGTTACACTGAGCTGAAAACTTGCATCTTTTGCTATCAGTTTCACTTTTATCCTTGGCCACAAAATCATTTTCATACATTCAACTTGAGATGCTCAATCGCCGAGCAAGTTCAGGAAGCAGTAAGGGCCCTGGGAGCCATGTGTGGGCATTCCTTGCAATGAGAGACATTTCTGCAATGGAAGAAGCTCTCTTCATTGTTTGAACAGAGACCTTTTTCCCATCCTTCCCACCCCCTTGGGCCTAAGGCTCCTCATCTGGAAATCAGGATGCCTTGACTCTATTTTTGATATTCCTCCCAGCCCCAGTGATTTGTGAATTTTGCGTTTGATTCTGCTGATGCCACATGTTTACAGCTGAAAGGGGGAGGGCAAAATAATTATAAACAGAACTTGACTAGTCAAAATTCAGGGGCTCAAGAGAAATGATTTAAGTATTTTCCGACTCTGACAATCAGAAATACATTCCTTCATGGAAATTATAAGATACATTGAAAATAAAAGCCCCGTCTTTTGTTTCTTCCTTTTACCATTTAAGTTATAACATGTTATGGAAGTGAAATCTTCCCAAAGGCTGGAACAGTAGTCCTAGAATCAAGCCACTGCAGACTGGGATTATTCCTTGACTATCTGCTGTGTGCTTTGGCAAAGGAAGCCATCCCTCTCTGGGCTCTGTAAAATAATATTAATTCTGTCTCCTTCAAAATGGTGTTCTGATGTTTAATCAATGTTCATAAATCTCTTTAAGATCTTCCCATGATAATATGACATAAAGTACAAAGTATTATTCTTGGAATGGGGTAATTCTATCCAATTACATCTCCTCTGAGCTATCACCTGTGTAGGAAACATTGTTATTACTTTGCAAATTACTCTGTACTTAGGCTTTCTCATATTCCCTAATCATGAGCAAAAGTCCCATTAGAAGTCTTAGAATATTCAATATTTGCAACATTGACTTTGATGGGACATTACAGTGACGAACAAGCTGGACTAGTGCTATGCTAAGGGCAGGTCAGAAGGATCTAAATCTCTCTGAGGATGCGGCTTATGCCGTTTGCCATTCTTACAGCAGCTGTGTAATTAATAAGTGGACATAGTGTCATAATGGGATCATAGCAGACTTTGAGTTTGAAGCTAGGCGTCCAGTTGGTCTATGAGATTTGCCCCAGTTTCTAGAGACTGGAGTCTTTTTCTCAGTTGGTGCTATTTGTCTTTTTAAATGCAGCCAGTCCTTCAGAATCAGTTGCCAAACATGAAAGTGATACTCAGTGTTTCCTAGCAGGCGCTAGAAGTTACTGCCATGTTTTAAATGGACCAGTCTATATACTCTGCTTCATTCATTAATTAATGTATTTATCTGATAAATTATTTATTGATAACTTCTGTTCCAGGATCTGGATTAAGGAAGACAAACAGGGGATCCTGAGGAAGTAGTGATCAGTACTAGTTACCTTCATGGGCAGTTCATGTACTGTTTTAGCTGCTGGTTTTACTTTGGAAGTTGTTCTATGGAGCCGTATTGTCATATAGAATGAAAATGACTCCTCCCCACCCCCACCTAAACCCATAGCCGAGGTCAATTCATGGGACATTCTGTGAAATTTTATCAAGGATAAAATAAGCCTTTACGATAATTAACATAAAAAATGAGACAAAAAAGGTTTGCATTTTAGTGTATGCAACTGCTTAGGTATTTGGGTAATAATTACCTCCTTTTCTTCTTTTTTCCAGTCCCTTCTAATTATGTCACAGTTGCAGTGACTCTTAAAGATTGCATACACACTCTAGGATATTAAAAATTAAATTATTATCAAAACGGTACTGAAAAAGAAATATTGATATTGATAAAGAAGAAGGAAAAAGTGCCCATAAACCCACCATCCAAACGTAACTAAAAGTAATTTTTTTCTTCAGATGTATATTTTTATAGAAATTATATGCTTTTGCTTTCTGTTGTAGTATCTCTTTCAAATTATGACATAAACTTAGTGTCCATTTTTAATGTCTACTTAATATTACAAAGTCTAAGTGTACCATACTATAGTTAAGTGCTACCTATTTTTTGGATATTTACTTTTTTTCTAGTTTTTTTTTCTCCACTATTATAAATCAAGCTACAGGGCATTGTGTTTGTATGTGTGTATGCCTGCATATGTGTGCATGTAGACTTCTCTACATTTTTTTAGATAGGTATCTGGAAATTAGAATTCTAGGTCTTTAGAATATATTTAAAATTTTATGGCTTTAAAGGTTTTTTTTTTTTTTTTTTTGCTGTTATTGGATACAATGGTTTAAATATTCCTTTTACCAAAATTTCTAGGTAAAAATGAATCACTAGATTTAAAATTGCATTTCTTACTACCTGCAGCTCTTGTCTTTCCTTTTTGAATTGTCTATTCACTTTTGCAGTGAATTTCTCTGTTTGGGATATTGTAGCTTTAAAACGTTAGAATCTTCTTTCTTATATGAAGGAACGTATGAAACTAACATGTATGATGTTTCTGAATAAATATTCATGAAATTTAAAATGGTCATAAAAATAAAAAGACAAAACTGAGTCATGATTATGTATGTTTGTACCTAAGGGAAAAATCAGTAGAAATTCATAAATATATTAATGTGGTTATAAGATGGTGAATGATATTTACTTTATTTTTCTAGTTTTCAGGGTTTCTATAGTGAATGTGCACTATTTTTTTTTAATTAAAAAAAGCAGTGATTTGTAGATATGTCTTTCTTTTCTCGAATCATTTTTTTTTTTTAACTTGGACGTTTTTAAGATGTGAGTTTCATTGAAACTGATGGATATATGCAAATTTGGAAGCTATAGGCAAGTGAAAAATTAGTTTCTGGAAGATCCTTTCCTTTGTGGAACCAAAAATTTCTTAAAAGATGATTGAGACGAGAAGACCAGATCAGTTTCTCTGAGTGGGTAAAGGATATTCAGATTGGGTTTTCCTGTGGCCCAACTATGGGGAATAAACACTTCTCAGAGCTGCTGGTGTGACTTCCCAGGCTGTTCTGAGATTTTGCGTATAAGGTTTTTGTGTCATCTTCTGCCTGCATTTTCACAGTGACAAATTCTCATGGGTGAAACAAGTACACAATTTATAACTAAATGTCTGCTTTTTGAAAGTTTGCCTTTAATTTAAAATATCCTTTTTTGTACAAGTGAACACATTTCTGTATTTGGTCAATTTTAATAATGAAATCTATTGTTTGCAAAAGAATAACAAGTAGACAAGCTTTCAAATCTTTCTTGTTAGTAGAATTTCAGTCAAAGCCTGATCTCCTGACCTCTCTACTCTCAGCTGGTACAAGCCTTACCGTACTCTGATTGCAGGTTAATGTTCTAGAGAAATTAAAACAACCACTTGGAGACTGAACTAGAAGTCTCAGTAAAGATTGATTTCCAAGAGTGTTCCAGGGGCATATAATTTGGAAATTTTCCCAAATTTCCAGGGTGGACAAGAAACGGTGCAAATACTTTCATGGAAATAATAAATTCATTATTTCTCAATAGTGTAAGCTCTTGATCATCAACATTTTAGTAGCTAGTTCTCCATGAGAGTATATTTTTAAAATTAGGGTTCTTGGATCAGGCAAAGGGAAAGGGCACTTTCTGTTCCTAGGGTTTACAAACCCTACAAACCTGAGTAAAGCAGGGTGTGTTGGGGTTTAGGGGAATTAACACTCTTGTTCATCTCCAAACCCCTCAGTTAGGAATCAATGGAAAGATTCACAAAGGAGCATGATGGAGAAATGTCAGCTTTGGGGGAAAATTACAATTGGAAAACAAGGCTTAGATCTAGGCCGACTAATACACATCTTGTCTATTTCATTAAACAGGTTTACCCAAAAAAGTCTTCCCAAACCATAGCTGCATAAGTATGTGAGACTTGAGCATAGGCTGCCTGAAATTGAAAGAAAACTCAGCACTCAGTAGAAGCTGAGCATCTAAGCTTGGTTCTTGTTTTTCTCTCCAGCTTCATTGATTAGGAACACTGATCTTTTTGAGAAACATGAAATGGGACATCGAGGAAGACTTTGGAAAACTTTCTTCCGTACTTTGATTTAATGAGCATGGAAATTCCCCTTCCTATGGAAATGAATAGGAATAATCATTCCCTCCTCACAAATAAATGCAGTGAAAGAATGATTGAAAAATAAAGATTGTGTGAATTCGAGGCATGAATGGTAGCCCTCTTGTGCTAAGTAACTTCGGTCATGTCCAACTCTTTGCAACCCTGTGGACCGTAACCCACCAGGCTTCTCCATCCACAGGATTCTCTAGGCAAGAATGCTGGAATGGGTTGCCATTTCCTTCACCAGGGCATCTTCCCAACCCAGGCATCGAATTCAGGTCTCCTGCATTGCAGGCAGTTTCTTTACTTTCTGAGCCACCAGGGAAGCCCTCTTGGGGGGCAAGTGTAAACTGGTATCCTTAAGACATCCAGAAATTGGCAGGGGACTAGCAAGATGACAGTTCTGTTCTACTTCCAGAACTTGAAAACAAACAATAGCAAATAAATCTCTGCAGCATTCCTTAAATAAGCTTGATAAAGTGTGTGAAGACAGAGGTATTGGGAGTCCTGTATCTCATTCTTCTGGACCCAGTACTCTAGGGAACACGAGAAAGGGCACTTTCCTCAGTAACTCACTTTTACACCCTTCATTTGCAGGGAAGGTGACTGGGTTGGTGTGTGGTTTCCTCAAGGGGAGGGAAAACCAAAGAGGCCCTTCTAGAGCATAACCAAAGTGGAAAGAACCACCAGGACTGGCCGCTGTACCTTTCTCTGTTGATAGGACGATGGGAAAGTAGTCTGAAGTGGGATCACTGAGAGGTAGTAAATAAGAAATAAGATGAAAGCCTCTCAGGGCATTAATGGCCTAGAGAGGAGCAGCGTCAAAGCCCCTTTAGGTTTCTTAAGATCTCCTATGGAGATCTATTGTGGAATAATATTGCCATTGCCAGTGCCCTAAGATTTTGCTCATTTCAACATCCTTCCTCCAGTACCCCCTCACACTCTAGTCCCTCATAGCTCAGTTGGTAAAGAATCCTCCTGCAATGCAGGAGACCCCAGTTCGATTCCTGGGTTGGGAAAGATCCCCTGGAGAAGGGATAGGCTACCCACTCCAGTATTCTTGGACTTCCCTTGTGGCTCAGCTGGTAAAGAATCTGCCTGCAATGTGGGAGACCTGAGTTTGATCCCTGGGTTTGGGAAGATCCCCTGGAGAAGTGAAAGGCTACCCAATCCAGTATTCTGGCCTGGAGAATTCCATGGACTGTATAGTCCATGGGGTCCCAAAGAGTTGGACACGACTGAGCAACTTTCACTAGACTCCAGGGATGGGAAAGAAATGGAGGCTCCTCTTTTGGTGGGGAGGGTTGAGGCTGGAAAAGAAATTTTAGTATTTCTTTTTGAAGAAGTAGATGTCTTCTGTTACTTGAACTGGTGCGGGGAGGCGGGATGTGGTGGTGGTGGTGGTGGTGGATGTGGGAATCTAAAATTCCCCAAAGGAAGAAGATAAACTTCTAAATAGGAAAGTACATTCCAGCGAGGAGATTTAAAACATCATTACAAAAAAGAAAACAGAACCTACCTGCTAGTCATAGTTCAGCCTCTGGTCTACCTCCCTTAGATGATAGAAATAGAGTCTAGACAGAAACCCTTAACACACAGACTTCAAACCAAAGAATCTACACACAGAGTCCAGTTGAGGAGGCAGAGGGAGTCACTGTGAATCCATATATGCCATATCCTGACCAAAAGAAAGTCTGTATAGAGCTGTACGCATCAGATGATAGTAATCTGGGGAGGGGGGAAGTTAGCATTGGTTAAAAATATTGCAAGAAAGAAAGGAAGAAGGGAAGAGACATGATGGCAAAATGATACTAAAGTCAAGTATGGAGAAAGACACACTCCAAGAAATAAAATTCTGCTTTTGTTTGCAAGTGCTGCTATGAACTGTCAAACAAAGTAAAGGGAACAGTAACTTTTTAAAACAAGCCATCAAAGTGTGTCAATAGTATTATGAGTTGGAAAAGAAAATTGAAGAGTAAATAAAATAAATGGTAGCCAATTTAAAACCAACCTTGAAATTCTACTGGAAAGAAATAAAAAAGAAGACTTAAATGGGAAGGCATTATCTGTTTCATGATAGGAAAGCTTAAGATGTTTATCGTCATTAAATTATTCTATAAATTAGATGAAATGTTCATTAGAATACCATTTAAATTTAGAGGAATAAGTAAGTGTGAATACTCAAGTTATAAAATAAAATTAAAATGGGCAATGGATTTACAAAAATATAATACACTCAAGTAATAACTGGGATGTGATTAATGTGTCATCTCTAATCACTGGGGAATATCTAGTTCAGTTAATGAATGGCACATGGCCTAACCGTGTTTTAAAAAAAGAGAGAGGAAGAAAAGTAGAATTTCTGCATTACTCTCACTCCTGAAATAAACTCCACGTTTTAAAAAATATACTTGCAAAACAAAACACAAATTTCTAGACCATAATTATGATGTATAAATACAGCATGAACAATCTGGAAGCTAGAAAGGAAAAGATTGCTTTTGATACCTTCCCTTTATTTGAAATTACATGCTTTTTTATTAGTTGATCAATGTTTGCTTCTCCAACGTATTATTAAGGTCGATGTAGGCTCAATGTCTGTTTTGGTCACCTTTGTGTCCTTAGCACATAGTAAATATGCAATAAACATTTGTTAAATATTTAGATACTTAACAGTCCCATTTAGATAAAAGTCAAATACCTGCACTCTATGAAGCATCATAACCAAAACGAAAACACAACAAAATGGGAAGTGATGCTTTACAGAACAGAAAAAAGCTAATGTTATTAAGCAATTTATCTTGCAAATTAGAGAGAATACCTGTAATTTAGTGGAAAAGTGGACAGAGGGAGGAATAAGTGGTTTAGGAGAAAAATTTCAAATAATAAACATCATAAAAGAAGTATTCGATTTCACCCACAATTAAAGAAACACAAATTAAAACAATAAGTTGTCTCACATATTAGTTGGACAAGGATGAAAAAAAATTACTAAGACCCAGTTGTTGGTGAGAGGCAGAGGAAACAGGAATTTTCATGTATTCGGAGGAAGAGAATGCATTGGGAGACCATTTCTAGGCCAGTGTAGCATTATCTATCAAAATGTACATGTTCACAGTCTTGAACTCAGCATTTCAAAATCACTGCAGATATACCTGTGTGAGTATGTTTTGTAAGTGAACAAAGATGTATGTGAATGAATTTTCATTTTAGCCTTACTTGTAGTAGAGAAAAACTGTAAAAAGTAGAAAAGTATATTGAGATGATTCTTTAAATAAATTATAGTGTATCCATAAGATGCAATGTTATCAACCATGGAATGAATTAACCAGATCTAGATGTGGTAAGATGAAAGAGAATCACTACATATTCTCAAATGAAAAAAGCAGGTTGCATCAGTATCATATCATTTAAGCAAATTTACACTTGGGTATTTATAGAAAATGTCTAGAAAGCTTCTTCTATGTAGTTCTGTACTTCTGGGTGTCTCTCTTAAAACAAATTTAAAAAATTATTACTTTTATAAGAAAGTATTTAAAATGGCTTAACATCCACATATATAAAATATTATGTCTCTAAAATTATAAATAGTATTAATCTTTCCTTATTTAATTTTTGGTAAGGGTGGTTAGCATTTGCTCTAATTTAATTTTTGGACTATAACTTGCACTGTGCTTAATTCATGTCAACTTATTTCTTAGTTGGTATCTTCTGGTTTATATTGTATATTCCTTATTTATATAGAATATATAGAGCTACTTTGTTAGCTACAACATTTTCATATTTTAAGAATCATTTTCCAAAAAGCATCAGTCTCTTTTTTATACAGAAAAAAACTGGAGGATTAATCACTCCCTAAGTCAGTAACAAAGGTGATTAAAAGAGCTGAGTAGCTTCAGTCTGATTTTAAGATATTTTAACTTCCACATAAATAATAAAGTTTATGAAATCACTGAACAAACATTTGAAGTCTGTGTGATGCCGTTTTAAATTTGAAGTTTTCAACATGGTAAGTCAGTAAAACCAAATGTAAATTTCTTACACTTAAAAAAAAGGAATTAAAATCACTTTAAACAGGAAAAAGGATATTGGATATCATGTTTAAGTCCATCCACCTTTTCAAATCTTTATATCCTAGTAATGTGGACATCATATACTTTTCTGTGAAGTTTCTTATATTCTTCTGAGGAATTACATTTCCCCACTGTGCTAGGTATTCTTTGCTCAGCAAGGGAAAAATTAAAAAAAAAAAAAAGGAGATTAAGGCAATGCAAATTACAGGTTAATTCCATTTCTAATCTTTATTTTTACTACATTTATTTTTTTAATCAATGACCTCTTTATATAACCAGAAACCTAAGAACGCAGTTTCTATTACTAAAGTTCTAAAAGTTTCTAAAAAAAAATCCCAGCATTATTAGCCATCTAAAAGCTATATTTTGGAGTTTTTTTTTACTTATTCAGTATCTGTATTTCTTTGAACTGAAAGTTTTATTCAAACAAGAATGATTTCATAGAAGTTTAAATATCTATGGGCTGGAAAAATTCTGCAGTGACAGTCCAGCATATACCAAGTTCTTTCTACTGATGTGAGGGTTTTCTGGAAGTGAGCGATTTGGTTTGCTCTCCACATCACTCACAGCGCCCTTATAGAAAGCACTACTTTGCATATCTGTGAGCTGTAATTTAACCTGGGTTCCCTCTGACCCAGGGCAGCCAGAAACTATTGAAATCTTTTGTTCAGACGCAGGATTTAGAATAGCAAAGAAAGGCACAGGAAGCAAGACAGAAGGCTCCTTCCCACTAGGAGGAGCAAAGAAAGCACCTTGAAAATGTCAAATTCTGGGTACTCAAACCAGTTAGGAAAGAAACAGGGAGACATGAGGTCACTGAATTTGAAAGCTAGAACAGCCTCTTTGAGGGTATTTAGTGCAGGTGACCTTCTTACTTATGGATAAGGAAACTGAATCCCTCCCCTCTCAACTGACTTGCCCAAGGGACCACGTATTTCAATAGTAGCTGAACCAGAAATACTGATTTTTTTTTTCCCCAAAAAGTCAGCTCTCCTCTTTGAGATAAACAAGAAACAGTAAGTTGAAAGAAGTGGAGTTCTTTGCTAAACAATTATGGAGGATGAAGAAACAGAATTCGGAAGGGACTCAGGTGTTTTGTCTCTTTTGGTTTAAATTACCCGTCTTTGAAGGCCAAGGCACCAATAAAATAGAAATTGAATGTATAGCAAAACAGAAGCCTAGAAAGGGGTAAGGATGATGGGGAAAGTGGGTTCCTGCCATCTTTTCTCTCATTCTCTGGATTTTGGGTATACTATTTTGCAGCTGTCAGCTTTCCCTTTGCCTCACTCCAACATTGGAAGGGAGGGTGCTTCTGCCACAGGCAGATCTAAAATTGTATGAGCAGACAGTTTCCAATCCAATTTATGGCTTCCTGATCTATTAAAAATACAATATGGAGATGTCTTCAGTTCAGTTCAGTCGCTCAGTCATGTCCGACTCTTTGCAACCCCATGAATCGCAGCACGCCAGGCCTCCCTGTCCATCACCAACTCCCGGAGTTCACTCAGACTCATGTCCATCAAGTCGGTGATGCCATCCAGCCATCTCATCCTCTGTCGTCCCCTTCTCCTCCTGTCCCTAATCCCTCCCAGCATCAGAGTCTTTTCCAATGAGTCAACTCTTCTCATGAGGTGGCCAAAGTACTGGAGTTTCAGCTTTAGCATCATTCCTTCCAAAGAACACCCAGGACTGATCTCCTTTAGAATGGACTGGTTGGATTTCCTTGCAGTCCAAGGGACTCTCAAGAGTCTTCTCCAACACCACAGTTTAAAAGCATCAATTCTTTGGCGCTCAGCTTTCTTCACAGTCCAACTCTCACATCCATACATGACTACTGGAAAAACCATAGCCTTGACTAGACGGACCTTTGTTGGCAAAGTAATGTCTCTGCTTTTCTATATGCTATCTAGGTTGGTCATAACTTTCCTTCCAAGGAGTAAGCATCTTTTAATTTCATGGCTGCAATCACCATCTGCTGTGATATTGGAGCCCAGAAAAATAAAGCCATATATTAATATTGCACAAATTGTCTTACTCAGGATAGGATGAAGCTTTGAAGTCGTACTCTCTGAGTTGTTCTTCCCTCATCAACTTGTTGACTTTGCTCGAGCTACTGAAACTCTGTGCCTGTTTCCCCATCCATCAGATGGAGAGGCTCATGGTTGGAGCCACCACATAGGCTTGTAAGGACACAATAATGCAGTAAATATAACTCCATAAATAACCTGATAAATTTTAAGTTGTTAATTATCATTCAGTGTAGGAGACCCAGGTTTGGGTCGGAAAGTTCCCCTGGAGAAGGGAATGGCAACCCATTCCAGTATTCTTGTCTGGAGAATTCCATGGACAGAGAAGCTTGGCAGTGGGCTACAGTCCATGGGGTCGCAAAGAATTGGACAGGTCTGAGCAACTAACACATATAATTATCATTCAGTTTACTTTGATTCCAGGAGCCCACAACAAACAAAAATAATTGATTTATGTAATCTATCATAGTTGTGTTAAAAGAGCAAGATGAAGGTATGAAATGCCATCTAAAAGGTGCTACTGGGCTCCCTGTAGCAGAAGCAGTGAGACCCTTTGCTGAGCCTTCCTTCTCTGATTCTACTTCATTTACTATCATTGAAAACTGGTGAGTAAGGAGGTGGGTTGACTTACACAGCCACACAGCTCTGATCTTGGACTTCCTTGTTCCTCTTCATTTGCCTTCATCTGACAAATGGCCATATCAAAGAATGCCCACTCTATGTACATCACAAAAGGGCAAAAATTAGATAATATATGTGAACGTGTTACCAAGTATACAGCAATTTCTAGACATAAAGGTTAAGATGACTATTATCCCATGAGATATTTCACTGATTGTTGGTTTTGAGTACCCAGTGGGAACAAAAGACCTTGAAAACAGGAGCATATGATAGAAAAGCCTTTCCTGAGGCTACTTTTTAATATAGTTTGGGGAAGAAAAAAGGTGAGAGAAAGATGGCTTCCTCAAATGTCTGATTCATTTACATACACCTGTTTTTCCTTGATAGTCAAACTTGTAAGAAGACAGCTTTACTGAGAAATAATGAACACACAGTAGACAACATATATTTCAAATGCACAATTTGATAATTTTTAAAATATATGTAAATCCATAAAACCATGGTCACAGTCAAGAGAGTAGATACATCCATCACCCTTAGGAGTTTTTTCTTACCTCTTTGTAAATCCCTTCCTGGTCCCAGGGAACAAATGATCTACTTTCTGCTGCAATATATTAGTTTGCAGTTTCTTAAACTTTATATAAATGGAATCATATATTATATGTTCCTTTTCTGTCTGGGTTATTGGTATAATTATTTCATCCCCATGTTGTGGTATCTTTATTTGTCTTTATGGATGAGCAGTATGTCTATATAACATTGTACAGATGTTGCCTATTGGTGGCAATATAAGTTAATTTTGAGTTAATTTTTATATAGGCAATTGCCTATTGATGGAGATTTAGGTTATTTCCAGTTTGGAGTTATTATAAATAAAACTACTATAAGCCTTTGTGTAAAAATCTTTGATAGGCTAATGTTTTCATTTCCCTTGGGTAAATACCAAGGATTGGAATAGCTGAATCATACGGTATGTGTCTACTAAACTTTTTAAGAAATAGCCAAACAATTTTCCTAATAGACTGTCCCATTTTACATTTCCACCAGGAGTATGAATGCTCAGGTCTCCATATCCTAACCAACACTTAGTATTGTCAGCCTTGTTGGTTTCAGTTACTCTACTACACATATAGTGTTATCTCACTGTGTTTTTTATTTGCATTTCCCCAATGGCACCCCACTCCAGTACTCTTGCCTGGAAAATCCCATGGATGGAGGAGCCTGGTGGGCTGCAGTCCATGGGGTCGCTAGGAGTCGAACACGACTGAGCAATTTCACTTTGACTTTTCACTTTCATGCATTGGAGGAGGAAATGGCAACCCACTCCAGTGTTCTTGCCTGGAGAATCCCATGGACAGAGGAGCCTGGTGGGCTGCTGTCTATGGGGTTGCACAGAGTCGGACACGACTGAAGCGACTTAGCAGCAGCAGCAATGACTAAAGATGACTTCCTTGGTGGCTCATATGGTAAAGCGTCTGTCTACAATGCCGGAGACGTGGGTTCAATCCCTGGGTTGGGAAGATCCCCTGGAGAAGGAAATGGCAATCCACTCCAGGACTATTGCCTGGAAAATCCCATGGACAGAGGAGCCTGGTAGACTACAGTCCATGGGGTCGCTAGGAGTTGGACACGACTGAGCGACTTCACTTTCACTTTAATGACTAAAGATATTGTACATCTTTTCATGTACTTATTGGCTATTTGTATAATTTTATTGGAGAAATGTCTATTCAAATCCTTTCTCAATTTAAATTGGCTTGTTTTTATCATCGAGGTTTAAGTTTTCTTTATGCATTCTAGATATAAATTCTTTACCAGATATATGATTCGCAGATATTTTCTTCCACCCTATTACTGCCTTTTCACCTTCTTGCACATCTTTTTTAAAAAAATTTTGATGAAATCCAACTAATCTACTTTTTCTTTGCTTTTTGTGCTTTCAGTGTCACATCTAAAAAACCACTGCCTAATCCAAGGTCATAAAGCTGTTTCTTTTAAGAGTTTTATAGTTTTAGGTTTAAATTTAGATTTATGATCCATTTTGAGTTAATTTTTTATATGGTATGAAGTATGGGTTAAAGTTCTTTTTTGTTTATAAAATTATCAATTGTTTCAACAACATTTGCTGACAAAATGATTTTCTTCACTGATTTGCCTTTGCACATTAAAAAAAAATCAGTTGTTCATGTTATTTGTGAGTCTATTTCTGAACTCTCTATTCTGTTTCATTGATCCATTTGTCTCCCTTTACATGACTGCCATATTGTTTTGATTTCAGTAAATTTATAAGAAATCTTAAAATCAAGTAGAGTTAGTGCTCTGTTTTTCAAAATTGTTTTGGCTATTCTAGGTATTTTACATTTCTGTAGTAATTTTAGAACCAGATTTTTAGTTTTTATGAAAAAGTCTGCTGAGATTTTGATAAGAATTTGTGTTGAATATGTAGATCAATTTGGTGAAAATTAATATCAAGAATATTTGATCTTTCACTATGAAATACAGTATATCTGTTAATTTATGTAGGTTCTTCTCTTAATAATATTTTAAAGTTTTCAGTGATGTGTATGTGTGAAGTGTGAAAGTTGCTCAGTCATGTCCGACTCTTTGCGACCCAATGGACTATACACAGTCTGTGGAATTCTTTACCCCTTTTCCAGGGGATCTTCCCAACCCAGGGATTGAACCCAGGTCTCCTGCATTGCAGGCAGATTCTTTACCAGCTGACCCACCAGGGATCCCTTTTCAGTAATAATTCTTCTATATTTTTTGTTTGATTTATCCCTGAGTATTTCATATTTTTTGTCTTTAAAAAATTTGACATATTATATATAAAGGTATAGATCCCTGGGTCAGGAAAAGGGCATGGCAACCTACTGCAGTATTCTTGCCTGGAGAACTCCATGGACAGTGGAGCCTGGCGGGCTACAGTCCATGGGGTCACAAAGAGTGACACGACTGAGTGAATCATGTATCTACATGAAGTTAAACATGTGTCCTAGTGATATTTTCAGCTCTAATCCACTACCACATAGACCATATGGGGTTCCTCCCTTGATCATCTGTAAACTCCCACTCCATCAGTGATGAGATTTAAGTTTTCCACTTACTCAATTGTTCAATTCCAATATGTTTGAATAGGTAGCAGTACCAGAATTTTTAACCTGTACCTCTGTTGGAAATACCTTTGTCACCTAAGTACAGTGTTTATGTATAGTTTCTTTTACCTTTTGCTTTACACACTATACTCTTTTTCAAAGTTACTTAGGATAACACTTGCCCCATCTCCTTCTTTGAACTTTTTTCACTTGTATGCTACATTTGTATTATAGCTGGATTCTTTATCATAGACTATATGCCATCCTAGGATGCAGGACTTCTCAAATAATTTTAAAAAATTTAATATATTGTTTCTCTATTTGTAACTATGAGTCCTCACAAATGCATAATATGATGTATCCATCCTTACAGTATCATACAAAACCATCTCACCACCCTGGGGAAAAAAAACCCATGATTCATCTATTCAACCCTCTCTCTTTGGAAACCATTGATCTATTCATTTTCTATTTAATTTTATCTTAGGATATCATATAGTTGGAATTGTAGAGTATAAAACTTCTTCAGAATGACTTGTTTCACTTAGCAATAAGCGTTTAAAACTCCTTCATCTATTTTTGTGGCTTAATAACTCACTTTTAAAAATTACTTAATAAAATTCCATTTTGTGGATGTATCAAAGTTTGTTCATCCATTTACAAATGAAAGACATCTTAGTTGCTTCCTGTTTTGGATAATTATGAATAAACATGCTATAAATATGTCAAGTTTTGTGTGGACATATGTTTTCAAATACTTACATAAATACCTAGGAGGAGAGTTGTTCGATCATATGGCAAGTGTATGTTAAACTTTATAAGAAGCTGCCAAACCATCTTCCAAAGTGACTGTACCATGTGCATTCCCACCAGCAACGAATGGGGCTCATACTGCTCTCTGCATCTTTGTCAGCATTTGGTATTGTCAGATTTTTGGATTTTAGTCATTCTAAAAGTTGGCTTAAAGCTCAACATTCAGAAAACGAAGATCATGGCATATGGTCCCATCACTTCATGGGAAATAGATGGGGAAACAGTGGAAACAGTGTCAAACTTTATTTGGGGGGCTCCAAAATCACTGCAGATGATGACTTCAGCCATGAAATTAAAAGACGCTTACTCCTTGGAAGGAAAGTTATGACCAACCTAGACAGCATATTAAAAAGCAGAGACATTACTTTGCCAACAAAGGCCCGTCTAGTCAAGGCTATGGTTTTTCCAGTAGTCATGTATGGATGTGAGAGTTGGACTGTGAAGAAAGCTGAGCACCGAAGAATTGATGCTTTTGAACTGGGGTGTTGGAGAAGACTCTTGAGAGTCCCTTGGACTGCAAGGAGATCCAACCAGTCCATTCTGAAGGAGATCAGCCCTGGGTGTTCTTTGGAAGGAATGATGCTAAAGCTGAAGCTCCAGTACTTTGGCCACCTCATGCGAAGAGTTGACTCATTGGAAAAGACTCTGATGCTGGGAGGGATTGGGGGCAGGAGGAGAAGGGGACGACAGAGGATGAGATGGCTGGATGGCATCACCGACTCGATGGATGTGAGCCTGAGTGAACTCCAGGAGTTGGTGATGGACAGGGAGGCCTGGTGTGCTGTAATTCATGGGGTCACAAAGAGTCGGACATGACTGAGAGACTGAACAGAACTGAACTGAACTGATGTATAGTAGTATCATGTTGTTGCTTTAATTTGCAATTCCCTACTGGCAAACGATGTTCAACGTCTTTTCATATGCCTTTTTGCTACTTGTATATCTTTGTTGGTATGTTGTCTGTCAGAACTGGGGTGTATTTTTTCTTATTGTTGAGTTTTTAAAGTTCTTTCTATATTTTGAATATAAGAAAGACCTCTGTCAGATATCTATTTTTCCCAGGCTATGGCTTGTCTTTTTAGTCTCTTAACAGTGTCTTTTGCCAGACTTTTTCTTTTGCAGAAATTTTTTATTTTAATGAAGTCCAATTTAACACTTTTTTTCATGCATATGGAAAAATAGTTTTGGTGTTGTGTTGGCATCATGGTAAATCAGGCCTCATAGAATGAATTGAGATACATTCCCTCATTCTCAATTCTCTGAAATAGTTTGGACAGAGTTGGAATGATTTCTCCTTAAATGCTTAGTAAAATTCATAAGTGAAGCCATTTGGGACTGTTGTTTTTTGTTCATTTTCATGTTTGTTTTTTATTGGGAAGGCCTTAACTACAATTTTAATTTTTTAATAGGTAGGGATATACAGGTTCTCTGTGCCTTTCTGAGTAAACTTTGGTAACTGTATCCTGAAAGAAATGTGTCCATTTAATCAAGTTGTTGAATTTGGTTGCATGGAGGTATTCAAAGCCCCTTATTCCCATGTAGAGTAGCATCCTTCTCATTCTTTTCCTCCCAGGACTCTGTCGAACGGGAGAGGCTGCGGGCTCACTCTATTCCCTCACCTCAAAGAGTCTGCCCTACTCTCTCTGGGTTTCTCCTTCCTGCACCACAGCTTGGAAACCTCAACACAAGCACAGGACTCACGTCATTTTTTCCTCTCTCTTGAGGATCACTGTCCTTTATTCCTTGATACACATTGCCTTGAAATCTATCGTTTGCTTGCTTGCTTGTTTCTTTCTTTCCTTTTTTCTCTTTTGCTCTATTCTTGGTTTCCAGAAGTAGGAGGATACATCCAGTCCCTGTTACTACCATGTTGGCCAGAAGCAGACATGTCGCTTGGTTTTAAAAGCTTTAAAAAATAGTCTCCATTTTAACATTAGGCACTTATATTTCCTGGAATAAACCCAGCTTTTTCAACTGTCTCTTCAATAGTTTTCACAAGCTAGTGTTTTGCAGAATCACCCAGAGAGCTCAATAGAAAGGAATATTCCTTGTGCCACTCCAAGAAATTCTGATTGTGGAGTTGTGGGCTGCAACTTCAGGGATATCTCCCTGAGGGCTCTGAGAGTGCTGGTCTGAGAAACACACTTTTGGAAACACTGCAACTATTTTATATAGTATTTTTTCCTAACTGGAATTCCTGTGTTATTTTTAAATTCAAGCTAACCTTCTTCTGGAAAACCTTCCTGATTTCCTCCAGGCTGAGTTGGTTACTTCCCTCCTTTGTGTTTATATGTCACTTTGAAAAAAACATATCTTTATTTCTACACTTGCTACAGTCCATTATAATTATTTGTGCTTTTATCCTCATCACTAGATCATGAATTTCATAAGTTTTAAAACAGTGCCTGGCATATCTGTGAGGCTAGGTATATTTATTTGAGGGGGGGGGGGGTGCTGTATAAATAAATGGGGCTGCCCAGGAGGCGCAAATGGTAAAGAACCTGCCTACCAGTGTGAGAGATGTAAGTAACATGGGTTCAGTCAATAGGTGGGGAAGGTCCCCTGCAGGAAGGATTCTTGCCTGGAGAATCCCATGGATAGAGGAGCCTGGGGGGCTACAGTCCATAGGGTCACAAAGACTCAGACATGACTAAAGTGACTTAGCATGCACACTTGAATAAATGATTGGACAAGAAGGATACAGGCTTCAAGTCTGAAACCCGAGATCCATCTCTTCCTTGTGTTTACAGTTAACTGATCACAGTATACCAGAACAGCCTTGGGCATTTGTCCAAATGCAGATTCTCTTTTTTGTTTGTTTTGTTTTGTTTGTTTCTTTGTTCATTGTTTATTTGGCTGTGCTAGGTCTTCACTGTGGTGCACAGGCTTCTCGTTGCGGCGGCTTCCCTTGTTGAGGAGCACGGGTTCCAGAGTGTGGGGACTGAGTAGCTGCAGTGTGCAGGCTTAGTTGCTCTGCAGCATGTGGGATCTTAGTCCCCTGACCAGGGATCAAATCTGCATCCCCCTGCATTGAGAGGCAAATTCTTAAGCCCTGGATCACCAGGGAACCCGCTCCCCCCAGATTCCCCATTTTGAATGTGGTGCTATTCAGTGGGGCTCTAGAGCTCAACAAGTGTTGAGACTTTCTTCTGATGCTCTAAAGCAACCATTCCAAAACCTAGCTGATAATCACAATGAGACAGGGGCTTTCAACAATTCATATTCTGGGGTCCCACCTCTCAAGATTCTGATCAACTCAGGGTGGGGTAGAAACCAGCAATCCATAATTTTAAGACCCCAGGTAATTCTTAGAATTAATCAGCCAGGTTTGAGAACTACTAGTTTATAGCTATTCTCTTCCAGAGGACATAGGTCAAAATTATCTCAGAAAAATGTTAAAGTTACATGTCTAATTTCTAGCCTGAGCATCTGATCCAGAAGTTTTGAGATGACTATTGTGAGAACTACTCTTGCTAGTCAATCCTGATTCAGAAATTTTAATTTGGTGAATGATATAAAGTTTTGGTTCCTCTCCCCTCATTCAGTATTAATTTTATGCAAACCATTTGATTCTAGGCTTGGTTGCCCCCTCCCGACTTCTGGGTAAGGTTATACTGGCAGGACTGAAGGACCTCACAGCTTTGTTCTGTCTTTCTTATTATGTGATGGTTTTCGCTGTCTGCCCTTCATGTTTCAGTGGCCTGTGTGTAGGAGCTGCTTAATAAATATTTAGAATTAAACCACCATGATTTGGTTCTGGGCTTCCCAGGTAGCGCTAGTAGTAAAGAACCCACCCACTAATGAAGGAGACATAAGAAATTCAGGTTCTAATCTTGGGTCGGGAAGATCCCCTGGAGGAAGGCATGGCAACCCACTCCAGTATTCTTGCCTGGAAAATCCCATGGACAGAGGAGCCTGGAGGGGTAGAGTCCATTGAACTGTAAAAAGTCAGTCACAGCTGAAGCGACTGAGCATGCAGCAGCGTGATTTGGTCCTGATGAGGAAAGGAACTGGCCAGCTGAAGCGACTGAGCATGCAGCAGCATGATTTGGTCCTGATGAGGAAAGGAACTGGCCTTGCAAAAAATACCGTTGTCCCTTTTCCTGGATCCCACCATGAGTTTTCCCTTTATCCTCATCAAGATTAAGTGGGCTCTTCCAGTTTCAACTCTCACCTTCTTCAAAGGGCTTGAGGGCACTGCAGCAGAGCAGGGGAAGAGGACGTCTGGTCTTGACAATGGGAGGAGAGACGGCAAGAAGTTGTTGAGAGCTGAGGCACGTGTGACATTCACGACAGCTCCATCCACCCCAATATTGCACGTGTGTTAGGCCTACCTGGCGCTAACACAAGTCTGGCGTCACAGGATCCCTAAGCTATCAAAGCATGGAGGTAAAATACAATGGGAAGTGGTGTGCTTCCCTCCTTCTCTGTTGCTGGGACACTCCTTTGCCTCTGCTTCCTGGGGCACCTCCACGAGGCAGTGTCACCTGTCTGTTTCACTCTAATGTCCAGCCCATCAGCCCATCAGTCCGCTCTTCAGCAGAGTTAACCACCCTCACCATGCACAGATGGGCGGGACAGTTTCACAGCTATAATGACAGCCAGCTAACTGTGACTTTGTGAGAGGCCATCATTTTGAGGAGTTTGCCTATCACTTTGAGAAGAAGAGGAAGTACCTTCTGCTACAGGCATGAGGAGTCTGTCTACGAGTCACTGTCTCAGCTGAGAGGGTAAAAGCTGTGGACTGATGCCTGGGCCAGATCCCACCACCCCTCCTTCCCCGCCAATAGTAACATTTTTGATAAGCAAAATGTATGTACTCAGCCTGTGCAATTGTTAATCCTTTTGCTGTCTAATCAGAACTGGGATGCTTGAGACCAGCTAGTTGCTTGTCCTGACCTTCTGTAAGCTAGCAGGTTCCGAGCCGTTCACGTGTCATGTAAACCATTCACCATCTGAGATTTTTAAAAGACCTGGAAGGTGCCAAAATACCACTGAAGTCACTGTTTAGATTGGGTCATTCACAAATGAGTTTTCTGTGTGATTTTTATCTATAAGAGAGCTCTGGTTCAAAAGGCCTTAAACATAACACTTTGCAATAAAAAACATTACTTTCTACCAATACGGAGATACAGAATAGAGTCACATTAAGCAGCTCCTTCCTCCATGAGTCTCCTGTGATGCTGTCTTACTGGAGAATGGCAGTTATCAAGAGGATACTTTTGTCAATGTTAGTGGATTGGATTCTCAGCTTCAAATTAGTGAAGGGCTTTTTTTTTTTTCTTTTTTCATTTAAATGTCCTTGCTTCTTGAAACACTAATAGCAGGAAAAGGACAGTAAGTGATTGCGTATGGAAAATGAGAATGCTTACTAATTTCAGCATGAAAGATCGGTGGTGTTCTAATAATTACGCTTGTGGATATGGTCTCTCGCTTTTCACTTTGAGATTAGGTTACATTTCTTTACACTTCAGAACTTTGTGTCAGATCACACGCCTACCTTGTACTGAATTGTTAGCGTCCGTATCACTGGAGAAAATAGTCTCTTAGAAAGCGCAAAGGCAGACCATGCAAACAAGCAGAAGTTTTGTTCCTTTGAAAAAAATACGAATCACACTATGAAGCAGTCTTCTTATAAAACACCAGGTCAGATTTCCTACTTGAGAAACTTCAGATTGGCTATTTCATTGGAAAATCACAAGGCTAGAATATCTTTGTTTATCGGCTTTTTGCCTTTCAGAAATGACAGCTTCCCATGCTTCAGTCTTGAATGCCTTTGAATGGCTGGTGATACTGGAAAACTTTATTGGCAATCTACATGTTTGTGTAACTTTGACTTGGCGTGTACCTTTCATGTGGAAATATTTACGTTTCTGAGAAGCCACTTTAATTTAAGGATGTCATACAATTTGTGGTCTCATGGTACAGACTCAGATGACTAAATTTGCAATTGAAGCTACAAATTTTGTTTTCAGAAATTATGACTTCTGTTTTTTTTTTAAACAAACACAATGGCAAACCAAGTTTTATTTTAATACTTCTTTGTTCCTATAAAACGACAAAGTGGCAGCATATCCTGAATGTATGTGTTTGCCTGGCTCTAAATGCCTATTGACTACCTGATTCATCAGCCCTCCCTGACAAATGCCGATAGCCCTACAGTGTGACAGACAGGATTAAATATCACCTCTCCAAGGACTGATCCGAAATGTAATCACTGCATGATATTCATATTTTTCTTTACCTGTAAATTTGTTGAATATAAATACTTAATCGTGATATGTGCAATGGTAATTTGGGGGATTTAATATGGCATTTTCCATCAATAAAATGTTTTATCACCATCAGACAGTTAACCTCCTAACACCATTGTGAGCTAATTAGTTCAGTTGGATTCATGTCCTATATTGCTCACAAGGAATTTTCCTATTATGTCTGGTGTACAGTTAGAAAAGGTATAGAAATAATGCTCAGTGAGTGAATGCACAAATTTAATACAAAGGCAATACTTAACTCTGCAGTCCCCCTGTGACCTTTGTAATCGAATAATATGTTAAACTGAAAAGTCTATTCTATAATCGAATAATATGTTAAACTGAAAAGTATATTCTATTTGGAGCAGAAAGCCGTATTTATTTTGAAGGCTCACTATTTCCTGCTCAGCACTTAATTAGCTGTGTGATTTTAAGTGAATCACTTGAGCCTTTTCATCCTTAGCTTCTCCATCTGTAGAATGGTGATAGAAACCTACCTTACCTACTTGCTAGAGTTGTAAAGAGATCAATTAAAAACACACAGGAAGCTACTTTACTATTGAATTCTAATCATTACTATGAAAAGCTAGCTGAAAGGAAAGAGGTGTTATTCTTTTCCCATGATTGCTTTGGCATCCTCTAGCTCAGTGTTTTCTAATCTTCAGCTAGTCACAAATCACTTACACAATTATTGCCATATCTTTGCCTCCCTGTACTATTATTTGCATAAATTTCTTGAAATTTTCTTTAAAAAGTAAATATGTGTACTTTGAAGGGGAATTTGGTATCATTATTATAAATGGGATTGCAATACCACAGCTATGAAGAGAAAGTAATAGTAAAACTAAAAAAATAAAAACCAAGCACTAAAATTTGTTCTGGTAACATCCACTTTCGGAGAAGGCAATGGCACCCCATCCAGTACTTTTGCCTGGAAAATCCCATGGACGGAGGAGCCTGGTGGGCTGGTGTCTATGGGGTCGCACAGAATCGGACACAACTGAAGTGACCTAGCAGCAGCATCAACATCCGCTTTTCCGTGCACTGTACTTTGACCCGCACTGACTCAGGTGAGGATGATAGAACTTGTTGAGGCTTTGATCACTGTACTAGGGATTCAGGTGGGCCAGGGAACCGGCCCTGAACCTCAGGCTTAGCCTTGCCCACCTTGGTCAACTTGGCGCAGATTGTGTGGCTCTAGGGGTGATGAATTGGGAGCTGCTGGATTGTGACACCAGGGGAGCTGGAAGCCAGAGGTCGATGGCCAATTAGGCTCCTCACTTTCCTTATACATGAGGGATATTTTTGTGGAGTCGGCTCAATTGGAATGTGTGACTAACTGCCAGAGAGGGTCACAGGAGTAAAGTAAGAGACGCCGTTAATGCTTAGCCAATAAATAGAGCATTTTATTGGGTCCTTGTCTGTGAGGCGTACATCCTACATTCTGTTTTCAAAAACAGGGGCAGATTTGCTGTGCTCTTTGTTGTAAAAAGTGAAAGGTTTGCCCGACTTCTAAGTGGATCTTTGAAAAGAAAAAGGATGCAGGTATAGCGTTATGCTACTCAGCCACTGTGCATCTGTTCCTATCAGGAGTAAACAGAAGATGTCAAGTTTCCACTGAAGTTTCTATTTAGAACATTCTGGAGGGGTGCGGGTATGGGGGTAAGACTTTTCTTCTACTTCTGGGTAAGTTTCTTGTCCTCTTCCTCCTGGCATTTTTTTGGAGTGTGCAAAGAATATGAATTTATTAATCTAATTGAACATACTTGAAAAAGAAAATCTGCTATCAAATCATAAGAAAATTTCTAATCTGTACCTATCTAGGTATATACCATATTTTTAATCTGTAAGCTTTTACATCGTTATCTACCTTCAAAGGACTTGGAAAATTTCGAAGTTACTTGAATCTCTACAGCACAGTTCTTTCAAAGAGTTAAAATACTTTCATATATTATTTCATTGTTTCTACAGTTCAGCTGAGGTAGGAAAAAAGGATGCTGTAATTCTTGCTAAAAATAGATACCATGACTCCATTTTAAGAACAGATAAAACTAAGGTCCAGAGATCTAACAGTTTATTTCCCATAGTTAGTGTGGTTTAGAACATGAGGTTTGATTTACTAGAAGTTAAACTTTTATTTCAAAATTATCCTTCTCTCTGTAGGGTTCTCAGAAAGCATTGGAAAGCTCTCCATATTCCTTCCACCCCTCCTGTTGTTGAGATTTCAATAGGTTTTAGTTTGTCCAGGCAAAGATTTTAATAAATGTCTATACCATATAACTTTGTACTCATTGTAGGCACTTCCTAGAAATAACCCAAACAAAAATAGAGTTCAGTATCAATGCTAACAATATCAGATATTTCTAACTTTGAGGCATGTGATATTTTGCAATTTGCCATCCTAAAGGTCTTGTGATGTTTCTCCCAAATGCAAAGAGACATCTTCAGGTTGTGCCGGCTCGTCTGGGCAAGTGATAGGACCTGCATGTCGCTCTAACAGTAAATAGCATCCTCCTGCCAATGTCCCACACAGGGTATGTATATTGCAAAGATCACTGATTCTTTTCCACTTTTTAAATTAACTCTTAAAAATGGAGCTCACTCCAATAATCGTGCTCATGACTAGTTCGATGCTGTTGCATGTTATAAAGGAACTAAAAGTCTTGAAGCCATTTTTAAAGAAAAATAATAATAGGCTTTGAGTTCTGTTTCACTGTGCACAGACTACAGCCCCTTGAGCATCCATGATTAGTGCACATTAAAAATTCATCGATGAAAGTTTGAAATTCCTTAAAATCATTTGAAAGGCCAACAGGCAATTCTCCATTTCATTGCCATCGATTATAAGAATTCTAAAAATTATTTCCTTGACATCTGCCTGCCTAAAATTGCATCCATTGGACTCAAGAAGCACAAATTAATTATTCTTGTTTCCAGGCTGGAGCTGCAAATGCTTTGAAAAGAAATTGGCCCAAAGTACTAGGCACATTACTAATTCAGAAGTGGAATAAAAACCAGTCTCCACATTATGAAAACAAATCCATAAGTACAGAGAACATCAATTTCAGGCTTTTCTTTCCTAGTTATATTTAGCTCCTTTTCTCTTTTGCTGTTATCACATGCAAGCATATCCTGGCTTGACTGAAATCTATTTTGCTCTCCTAACAAACTTACAGAACATTTGTCCACAAGACATAATTTTTCTTGTATTCAGACACGTCTCTGAGGCCACATAAAACTACAAGACAATGTAAATGATATATTTTGATTGGAAGGTCTGACAATTGTTATTCATGATTGATCTAAGAAATATACTGGCGCTGAAATCACATATAACAATTCATGAAGCAATGTTTAGGTAAAAGTGAATAAAGTAAAAATAATGATAAAAATTGCAAATCCTTACTGGTAAGTAGTTCAAGCTTAATAAAAACTGCAAACAAACAATGAAGGCAATGATTAAGCTAAAAGTGTGGAGTTTTAAACCATGTTTTGAGAACATAGATTTCATAGACTTGTTCTTCTTTCATGAAAGAGGAAATGATTCCCAATTTATCATCAAAATTTTGTAAGCATATAATTAATTTCATTGTTTAAATTCAGCTTTATTGCTTCACAAAAATTCTCATAAATAATCTTGTATAATCATTTCCTTTTAAAGTCATATTCTAATTAATTTCAATTAAATATATGTAAAAGAAGATAGATTTTGAAAAATGCGTCTCCCTTGCCATTTGTTAATATATTGAAAAAGTGTAAACCTTGAAACATGTAGCATAGAAAATATTCATTTTTGGTAATTTCTCAAGGGGGCAATTTATTAAATGAAAGGCTTTTAACATTAGCTAAAAGCAGCCCTGTAAATCATGGGTGTCATCAAACCGCTTCATCACTTCATTAATTTAAAAGATTATTATATGCGTAACTGACATAATTTTGAACAATGTTACATGGTTAATTTATTAACGTAGAAAAGCAGAAATGACACACTCACTTGATTTATTTTTGTAATTGTATAATTTTAGAACTTTTGCCTATGACTTTCACTAACAGAAGAAATGATTCAGTGTCTCCCTGTTAATTTTATCGAGGTTTCTTCCCTGCTAATGCTTTGCCAGTGGTAATGTCTTCTGGTCACTTAATTTTAAAATACATTTCTCAGAGTGCAAGACAAAGCCATTAAAAAAAAAGAAAGCCTACCCCCTCTTTTTTTTCAATTCTAGTGGTCAAATAGAGGATATAGACCTTTCCAAAATGATAATTCTAAGATTCCAGTTTTTAAAAATGTGCTTTGAGCTTTTTTGGAGAATGTCATATTAGTAAAGTAGTATTGCTTTAACTGCATACATCTATAAATTACTTCTGCTTTACATTTTATAATAATCTCTTTTCTAAATGTCTATGTATTTGTGAAAGTCACCTCAGAGACTGTGCATTGTAATGAGCTGATTAAATGGTTTTTAACAATTCTTCTTCTTTTGTCTTTGGTAAGACTTCCCTGAGTGTTTTGTGGCTCAGGCTAAGGGAACAGGAGTTAAATTTTGTCTAGGTTTATTTTTGATCATGCCCAAGAACAAGAGGTTTCCCCTGTTTGATTCCAAATGTTTTTGTACCATTTTTTGTCTTTTGGCTTTTGTTGTTATGAAATAACAACTGAAATAATTTACATAAAATTGTATTAGTTGCAAAAATAAAAATACTTTTTAAATATAAGCTTCATTTGCTTATACTCTTGCTTAAGCTTAAGTCTTAGTTACAATGCAGCAAGAATGCACGTCTCAGAAAATCTTCTGCCTACTCTTAAATTCCTATAGATTTTATTAAGCTACATAATAGAGAGCATGGCTGAGGTCATAAAACTTGTATTTCAACTATAGAGCACTGAATTTCCCAAGTGAAATACAGTCATCAACTTAATTCATAGATGAAGATATAATCAAATTAGTAACCATAGGGAGTATTCTCTTTTTACTATAAGTTCATACACAAAACTGCAGCAGAGGGGGAAACTGTGAGAAAAGTCGGCACAATTTCTACATTCTGTTTATTTATGCATATAGAATAAATTCTTCCTAAAGCTCTTTTATTTGGCAAATTTCTAAAAGTATAGTGAAATCTCATTTCTCTGTTATAAAATCTCAGTTTGCTACTATATGCTAAAAAGGCTTATGTATCATCTAGTTTTAGGTAGAAATTTCTAAGGGGATGTAATTGAAATAAAAGTTCTAGATAGTATTTAAAGCAGTCTAATTTAGCTACTTACCCCAGCGTTTTGTCTATTGATGTCGAAGCTGAAGTGTACTTTACAGTATCTTTCTTAGATTGAAATTGCTAATTATCCAAAGAGGCAGTCTCCGTGGATGGTAATAATTTATTCAATGATTCATTGTAAGCATGAGAGTCGGCACAGGACTAGCATCTTCTACTGTGCAGGTTCTCGAGCTCTCTTGAAGAAATACCTATTAATATTAACAAATTGGCATGACCAGGGTGAGACTTCTAATTTGAAAAGATTTTTTTACATTTATTTTTCTAATTCATTTTGATGCTTCTTGGTATGTATGAAGGTAAAACAATTTTTAAAAATATCACCATCAAACATCTTGGGGGAAAAATGTATTTGGCATTGGAATCTCTCAACTTACTGGTTAATTTCTTTATGGCAAATGGGGTGAGGAAGAAGAATACTTTTTAAATATATTTGGCATGCTGCTACTACTAAGTGACTTCAGTCGTGTCCGACTCTGTCCAACCCCAAAGACGGCAGCCCACCAGGCTCCCCCATCCCTGGGATTCTCCAGGCAGGAACACTGGAGTGGGTTGCCATTTCCTTCTCCAATGCATGAAAGTGGAAAGTGAAAATTGAAAGTGAAGTCGCTCAGTCGTGTCTGACCCTCAGCGACCCCATGGACTGCAGCCCACCAGTCTCCTCCGTCCATGGGATTTTCCAGGCAAGAGTACTGGAGTGGGGTGCCATTGCCTTTTCCAAAGGTTAAATACATTGTTTTCAAACATTGGTGGTCCTCAACAGTTCAGTTGTGAAAGAAGGGCTACCCTTGCTTTCATTATAATCAATATTGATCAATTTGACCCTCCCTTCCTCCCTTGATTTTTCCCTCTTGCTATATACTAGGAATAGATCCCAAGTGAATCATCTAAACTTGACTTAGAAAAATTTCTAAGCTCCACTCCAATAGCTTAGTGAAAGAACAGTGAACCACACACATTGAAATCGGGAGGCCAGCATAGCAAGCAGGAGTTAGAGGAGGTGACCGTGAAAAATGTATTCCTGTTCAAGATTTACTGAACTCATCAGCATGATGTTGCTCTAAGGAAAACACTGGAAAATACATGGTGTCTGCCTTGAGGGGTTAAGATCTAAATTAGCCAGATGAGACCAGCAGGACAGAAAGTCACCATATGAAAGCAGAGGTCTTTAGGGTGAAAAAATGTGGAGGTCAATACAATTTTAAACTTCAACAAACTTAGAGTGAAATTTGCCTGAGAGGGAATAAAACAAATGTCTTCTTTGTCCTCACATGAATTTTCTTCAAGATGACGTCCCAGAAAACACCTTTGTGGTTTTTTCAAATCTGCCTTCTGTTCCACTCCTAAGGTGAATGTGAGAAAATAAAAATTCTCTGTTACTATACGAGGCCAAGAATCTATTTCCTCACAATGCCTCTCTGAAGGCATGAACCTTGAGCTCAGTACTGAGGTGATTGCTCTTTGTGAAGAGTGTAGCAGAACAACTGAGTTGCAGGTCTTTGCTCAGGAAAGTTCGGCAATTATGCCAAATTAGAGCTAATCGTTTTAGAATGTGGAGTAGTGTTTATTAATGTCTGAAAGGAGGTCCTAAATTTCCATCCCCCCACCCTAAACTCCCGTTTTGACTTTAACTGTCATTTTAAAAGATGAAAGGGCTGGCTTCATTAAGCAAAGGAGCCTTGAATTTCATTTCTTAATTTAAAACACACACATGCCACATCTATTTCTAGTTGAAAAGCCTGGTTATCTTTCTAAGTTTTCACCTCATTTGTTCAATATAGTTTATTGAATGGTGACCCAGGAACATCCTTCTCTAGTGGAGAGCAATTTTTCCTTTTTTCTCATTGTTCACTTGCACTATTGGCTACTGTCTAATTTTTCACTCTTCTTGGGCTTATAAACTAATATTCAATGTTTTTGAATTTCAGTATCCATTTTAAAGGTTGAATTCCTTTTCATGAGGAGTATACTGTCAACTCTGGAAGAGGAGTGAGAAGCATGCATACAGAAGCCACCAAACTGAAAAAAGAGACTCCTGGCCTTCCTGGCTTTCTTGTTTGCAGTTTTTCAAATGTGCAAGAATGTTAGATGTCTGCTATGTCAAGGTTAATGTGGATCCTAGGAAGCAGTTTCTTATGACATCCCTGCCCAATCTGGAAAATGACACAAACAAAAGCTAAACAGTTAGGCAACATTCAGATAACTGATGAAAGCAAGAAAGGAGCTGCTGTTGCTTGGTCCCTCATCAGTTTAACTGGATGAACACACACAGCCCTGGTTTAGAGGAGGTGAGACTACATCAGGCTGAGAGATCTGGGATGTGCTGAGCGAGTGGGATTGCAGATGGGTGTCAAGTGTAGCTGCAGGGTGCTGGGAAAAGAGACCCAGAAGGGCCACAGTTTTAAGGAAACAAGGTTCTTAACTTATTGCACTTAACTGACACCACAAAGGCTCTAGCACATACATTTAGCAACAGTTGGAGCTCACAAGGATCTAGTGTATAGCACAGGGAACTATATTCAATATCTTGTAATAACCTATAATGGAAAAGAATCTATAAAAGAATATAGGTATAAATGAATCTCTCTGCTGAACAATCATGAATCAACCATACTTCAATAAAAAATGACATAAAAGAATATATATGTGTATATATATGTAAAATGGAATCAGTTTGCTGTACATTGTAAATCAACTATACTATTTTTTTTTTTTTTTTGGCTATATGACTTGTGGGGATCCTTAGGTCCCCCACCAGGGATTAAATCCTGGGTCACTGCAGTGAAAGCCTGGAGTCCTAACCGCTGGGCAGCCAGGGAACTCCCCTTTCAAGTATACTTCAATAAAAAATAATAATAAGAGTTAGAGCTTTCTATTGCTCCTTAAGGATCCTGGACACATGTTCCCCCTGGTTGGATCTGCCCCACGCTTTGATAGAAAGGAATGCTGGATGCTCCACCTACTTCTCCACAACTTCCGGTGGGAAGAACATGATCGTCTTCTAAGAAACTTTTCCCATGTTTGTGGTGCGTGAGCACAGTTTTGTCCAGGCCTTGTAGCACCAATTTATGCTCTCACAAAGAATTTATGAGAGGGTTCATTTTTCTCACTTTCTTGACAAATAGCCAGTGGTATGATCATTCTTTTCTAAATTTTAGCATTCTGATGCAAAAAAAAAAGAGCTTACTTTAAATTTAGATTATATTTCTCTTAGGTTACATATATTTTTACATGTTAATTGGTAAGTTAGATTTCTTCTTCCATGAATTGCCAATTCATGGCCTATTTTATAAAGCTTTTCTATGTGATTCTTTGTCTTATTGTTTTTAAAACTTCATTCCTGTAAATTTATTTTAGATGCCCCTTCAAGAAAACTTTTGGTCTCAGGGAGTCTGATTATCTGGGTAAGAAGGTACTTTCCAAGAATAGCTTTACTTTAGCATCTTTTGGGATGCAGTGAAAAATCACTGGCCCTGGGGACTGAGAGCCAGGTTTTCCTCCTCTGACTGTTTTCAACTAACGATGTGACCTGGAGGATGCCGCCTGACTCTTTTCTTCTCTAGTTTTATTAAGGTGCTGCTGCTGCTATTTAGTTGCTAAGTCATGTCTGACTCTTTGCAACCCCATGGACTGTAGCGTGCCAGGCTCCTCTGTCCTTGGGATTTCCCAGGCAAGAATACTGGGTTGGGTTGCCATTTCCTTCTCCATTTATTAAGGTATAATTGACAAATAATATTGTGTATATTGAAGTATACGATGTGATGATTTGATATATGTGTGCATTGTGAAATATTTACCACAATTAAGTTAATTAACACATCTTTCACTTCACATACTTATCTCTTTTGGAGGGTTGAGAATGCTTGCAATCTACAATCGTCACAAAATTTCAAGAATATGCTACAATATTACTAAGTATAATTACCATTCTGTAGATTAAATTCTCAGAATTTATTCATCTTATAACTGAAAGTTTGTATCTTTTGGCCAACATCTACCTATTTCCCATATTCTCCAGCCTCTGGCAACCACCGTGCTAATTTCTGCTTCTTTGAGTCTAATTTATTTTTAGATTCCACACAAAAGTGATGTCATACACTATTTGTCTATCTGTGTTTGGCTTATTTCACTTAGAATAATGCCCTTCGGGTCCACCCATGTTGTCACAAATGGCAGGATTACCTTCTTCTTTATGACTGAGTAATATTCCACTATATACGATATGACATCTTTATCCATTCATCTGTTGACAGATTATTCTCACAACTTAGCTGTTATGAATAATTCTGTAATAAATATAGGAATGCAGATGTCTCTCTGAGATATTGATTTTATTTCCTTTGGATATATATCCAGAGCTAAAATTGTTGGATCATATGGTAATTCTATTTTTAATTTTTAAGGAACCATGATACATTTTCCATAATGGCTGTACCAGTTTATATTCCCACCAGCAGTGTGCAAAGTTTCCTTTTTCCTCCATATTTTCACCAAGATATATCCCTCTTACATTAAAGTTTCCCTATTAATAAAACAAGGGATAACACAAGATGCCTTATATATGAGTATATATATATGAATAAGTTCCAGATTCATAGTCTATAAATCATTTACTCACTTATCCTACATATACTCACTGGATGCTGAATATTTGGGAAGCACTATGCTAGGGGTGGCACATACAATAGAAAATGAGTGTGACCCATGCTTTCATGGAGTTTATAGTTTCTATAGAGCAGAGAGGCTGTTTTTGATCACACAGGTGATTCTGTAACTAATGTGCTATGAAGGGCTCTTGAAAGAAGGCAATATGATTCTATGAAAGCTTTGTAACAGAAAAGACCGGGCCTAAACTGAGAGGACAATGAAGATCTGGGAATGTTTCCATGAGCAAGAAACTTCAAGGATAAATAGCAGTTAACCACTGACAGGGTTGTGGAGAGCGGAGTGGCCCAGGGAGAGAACAGCCGTGTGTAAAGGCTCTGAAAGCAAAGAAATTGTGTAGACCAGAAGTTCCCAAAGTGGGCTGTGTAAAATAATCCAGTGAGGTAGGTGTAGGGAGAAAGTATAAGACCCTATAAATATTTTTAGTAAAAATTAAAAAAATGTTAATTTTGATAGTATTTAACATATGGGCTGACAAATGCAGCCTCATTCATCCATTACCGTAGTTTCATGTGGTAAGTGAGCATTCTAAGAAGGAATGGAAATTCCCAAAGCCTCTGGATGATCCACAGCATCCTTGCTTATTCACTCAGCACGTAGAGACATGTTATAGTTTATACCTATGTCATCCTAACTGGCAATTATAGCTAATAATATCAGTTTAAATTAATTCTCACTAATGGACAAGTAGCTTTAAAAGATTCCAGCAAGAAAATAATCAACTGAAGATGATACTTTACAAATAGTGCATGCACAAATGCCCAGCAAGCGTATGGCAGAATTGGCCTTCTCTTGCTCCTCAAACAAACTCCTCATTAGTCTAACTATAAGGAAAAAGTAATGATGCAGGCAGTCAGATCTGATCAGAAGTCAGAAAAAAATCATCAGAAAGACTACTTGAAATTGGTATTTGCATCCACTCTGAACCTTCCCTTAACCTAATGATGCTTTTAACACCAAGGGAGAAGGCATTGCCTTTTGAAAGAAGCTTGGTTCAATAAAGAAAACATGGAAAATGGATGCTTAGAAATAGTTTCAACTTCATGTGATTTTTATTCTTGAAAATACCATGTATACCTCCTACAAAATTTCTTGTACCTCTACTGTTTAAAGACTTGAAAACTAAAACTATCTATTTTCAAATCCTCCAGATAAAGAGTTTCAGTGAATTTTGAATGAGTGTGTTAACCATATTAACATGCCACACCTCCTGATTCACTTTTGACAGGGATGAAGGAAATTCACTTTTGGAATTTCAACAGAAACCCTTTAATAATTGGAGGGTGTGGTTGAAGGCCAAGTACAAACACAAAGCTTTGGAAAGTGTAACTACTGATGTGCTCCTTCTATTCAGATCTATAGATCTTTGCAAGGAAACTGTTTCAGTTTTCGACAGACAATAAAATTAAGTATTTTAAAACAAAACTGAGATTTTGAACAATAATAAGAAATCTTCAATAACAACCTGTACATATTGATATTCAGGTGAGAGTGGAAAGATGTTTTACATTACTAATAAATAAAATAGTATGACTTTGTTTAAGTTGTAAAAGATCATTCTTTTCTAATTTCTATTTAATGTTTCATAATGTGTGAGTCTTAATTTACAAATGATCAAGTATGCTTTTAGTGATGGTGCACGCTTATTTTTTCAACTGATTTTAATTGTTAAAAATGATTGAAGGCTACCAACACTGCTCTCAGTGTTAGGAGCTCCTGGAGGAGAGACACCACCATGGGTTCACTGGTTCCAGAACAGAAAGTTGATCTATTCAGAAAGCATGGAGCAGCTGAATCAATTGTTCAATGATCTGGTCATGCTGTGGTGCTGTTTATAGCTACATATAGATTCCTAATTCGTAATTCACTCCACATAGGACAATGAACCAACTGTCTGATGATAGGTGATGATAATAATTTACTAATATTTGTCATTTCAGCTCTCAGGCAAGGTTCACACTCCACCAAGCAAATGGACCATCGATCAAACATTGGTTTGTTCAGGTGACAACTATATTATAGGGTCTGTTTATCTCACTGGCACTTAGGAAATTCAGTCCCTAAATGGATCCAGATGATCTAGCTGTTTTTTCCTCTCTCTGTCTCTCCTCTGTGTGTGTGTGTGTGTGTGTGTGTGTGTGTGTGTGTGTGTAGTGTATCTGTGTGTGTGTGTGTGTGCGCACACGTTGGGAGACATATCAGGAAAGTTAAGATGCAAAGACAGCAGAAAAAAATGAGAGCATTAAGGAGTAAACACAGTGTTATTACTTTGTGTGTGTGTGTGTCTGTGTGGATTTTTCTCACTCACATTCACTCCTGGTCCTTCCTTTCTGTATAGTATTTCCCACTATTTTCTTAAATGATACATTCCAGGGGGCTGAAAGTCATACTTTCTATATGTACATGTCACATTGGGGGATTAATCAATGTTAAACATGGTCATGGGTCACCTCACCTTGTTTTAATGTGGAGTCTTGAACTGACAGAGAAAAGTTGTCTTCCTAATCCAGGCCCATTTCTAGGAGGTTTAGCATCAGTCACAGGGCAGCTGGAATGAGGCATAAATCACTCTATTTCCCACGTTTAGCAGTTTCTTCTTGGTTCCCTCCTTAGCCCTTCAGTTACTCATATTGATGACTTACTTTGGAGATTTTTGTATCATCTTTCTTGGAGACCTGTACTTTATAAATGACAATATTTCATCAAAATGATCATGTGTTTTTTAGCTTTCAGACTGAATTGTATCCCATTCCAAGGGATGGTTTAGGGAGATGTGAGGTCATTTTTTATCACTATTTTTAAGAAAATAAGGTAAAGCAAAAAAAAAAATCAGTCTTCCGGAAAATAAACACTTTGATTCACAGCTAGTTTATGGTTGTTCTAAGTTGCTTCTTTCTCCTCCTATCTCGTTGTCCCCACGTCACAGAGTATGTGTATGCATGCTTAGTCGTGTCCAACTCTTTGCAACCCCATGGACTGTAGCCCGCCAGGCTCCTCTGTCCATGAAGTTTCCCAGGCAAGGATACTAGAGTGGGTAGACATTTCTTTCTCCAGGGGATCTTTCTAACCCATTGATTGAACCTGCATCTCTTACATTGCAGGCAGATTCTTTACCTCTTGAGCCTACCACAGAAGTCCACTCAAATAATTCTGCTGTTCTTTAAAAGGGATATTGTAAAGATGAGATTAGAGCTGTATGAGAAGATCAGAAAAATAACAGCCTACAATCATCTAACATGTTAGAAGCAAAGTTAAAGTTGGAACAAGCCAAATGAGTTGTTAAATTATAAATAACCATTTTGCCAAATAAAGACCTCATTAAAAGGCCATAGAACCAACATTAAGAGGCCAGGGTGATATAAAAAAGGTAAAATTTCTGGGTTGCTAATGAATAAATATAGGTAAATGCAACTTTAATGTACATAGGTAATTTCTCTGCAATCCTCCTTCTGCCCCTACCCCTTAAAAATGTTTGTATATCTGTTAATAGTCTATCCTGTGGCATGCATAATAAAATAAAGCAGAGAAATAGATAATACTAAACAGTGATTCAACTCAACTCTAATAATAATAACAATAATAGCTAAATTTGGGGGGCATCAATTAAATGCTAGGAACTGTGCTAAGAACTCTGTTTCCATTATCTTATAGAGACCAAGGAGCAGAGTTAAGTAACGTTACCAGTTGATGCAGCTGGTCAGTGGTATACCAGACATTATATTTAGGCTTTTTGACCTCAGAGTTCATGTGTTTAATTACTGTGCCATTTTACCTCACCCACATTTATTTCCTGATGACTTAATATCAAATGAGCCACAGTAACCCCTCTGTAATAGTTTTCCTCCTACAAGTACTTGGCATCCATCAATGTTTATAACTTTTCCCTCTTGTCTTGCCCACACTTCATAATCACCTGCTTTCCAAGCATAGTTTTTCTACTGGTATCCTTGTGGTTCATGTCCCTATTTCGTCAGCTCTTAGCACAGTGCCTTGTCCAGAGCAGGCACTAAATTAGAAGTTTGTTGAATGAATGAGCAAATGTCTAGTTATTTCCAAGCAAAGCCATCTCTCTTATGTGTCAAAGGGAACCATTTGCTTTGACCACTACATTTTTAACTCCATTTCTCCTTTTTGATACATTTTCCGCTTATGAAAACATTTGAAACCCTCTAATCCATTGTAAAAATGAGTTCTTGCATCTAGCATTTTACACATACACACACATCTTAATTTTATTTTTTGCAAAAATAGTGTTGGCAGTTTGCAATGGGTTTTTGAAGTCATTCCTGGCTTCATGCTCCAAGTGCTATAGGCTGATGATGTAAAGTTCTCTCATCCTTTCCCGGGAGGGAGGCACCCTTACAGCACAGATGTTTTTCCAATTTTTCTTCAGTTTACTAAAACTCATTTATACCAATGATCTGACTCCATGAATATATAGTAGGCATTCAGGAAACCATCAGAAACTGTCAGAATTCCTGGCAGTTTTGAGTGAGTGACTGACTGATTGAGCAGCCCTAGGTATTTCTGAGACTCAGTATGAAAAGAAAAATCCATGGATTTATGTCACCTACTGGAGTTCCCAGTGACTAGCTCTTGGGCATTGTTTAAAACCTCTTTCAGGATAAGTGATATTTGTAAATTGATTTGTACAAACACATACATGTTTCTAATTTCTTTTCATTTGCATAGTGAGTTAGATTTTTTTTTTTTTACTGAAGACTCTTCATTTCTTGAGAATCCTGAAGATCAATATCATCCAGAGTTGGAAGGCAAAAGCAGTGGAGAGGAGTAATCAGATATAGACAAATAGCAACTGATAACATTTATATGTGGAATCTTAAAAATGATATAAATGAACTTATTTACAAAACATAAATAGACTCACAGATACAGAAAACTTACAGTTACTGGAAGGGATAGCAGGGGGAGGAGGGGAGAGATATATTAGGAGTTTGAGATTAATATAGACACTCTGCTGCTGCTAAATCGCTTCAGTCGTGTCCCACCCTGTGCGACCCCATAGACGGCAGCCCACCAGGCTCCCCCATCCCTAGGATTCTCCAGGCAAGAACACTGGAGTGGGTTGCCATTTCCTTCTCCAATGCATGAAAGTGAAAAGTGAAAGTGAAGTCGTTCAGTCCTGTCCAACTCTTAGCGACCCCATGGATTGCAGCCTACCAGACTCCTCTGTCCATGGGATTTTCCAGGCAAGAGTACTGGAGTGGGGTGCCATTGCCTTCTCCATGACACACTACTATGTATAAAATAAGCAACAAGGACCTATCGCATAGCACAGGGAATTATATTCAGTATCTTATAATAACCTATAATGGAAGAGAATCTGAAAAAGAAAATGTATATTTATATATTTGTGTGTAACTGAATCACTCTGCTGTGTACCTGAAACTGACACAACATTGTAAGTTAACTATATTTCAATAAGAAGAAGGTTAAAAAGTACGCATGTATGATTTTCTACTACAAATGGTGCATATTGTACTCACACCTCTGTATCTTGCCTTTTCCATTTAACAAAGTATCTTGGAAACTATTTCATACTACAATACCATAGTGGACATTTGATGGCTGCTTACTGGGTGTCCATTCTCCCCTCCTTTCCTGTAATACTCAGATTTTCATTTACTTGTCTGTGCTTCCCACAAAACTTCCAGGAAGCACTGAATCCTGGACTGACTGGCCAAAGCTAATCATTACTTTGCATTCTCATGACAGATATCAGCTTGTATAATCCAAGTGAACTTCCAGACCCTTACTTGGAATGCTGGGGCATAAGCACTCTCTTTACCTTGGAATGGAAAAAGAAACCCTAATTGTGGTTGATAAGTCCCCCACCACCTGGAAAGAACCAGGCTTGGCCTGGAGCTATTATCCTTGACAGAACAGCAGAGAGATGGGAAGAAACTGAGTCCTTGAGGATTTCTCATTTATAAGACCTAATAAATCTCCTTTATTATTTAAATCAAGTTTGCAGTTGATTTTCTGTTACTTGCAACATAAAGACTATCATGATTCAGGTTGATATAAATCTACTTCCTTTTTTTTTAATGGGCTTAGTATGATTGCATCACAATATACTTAATGAACATTCAGGTTATTACAGTGGGCTAGTAATGATCATAATACAACAACCAATGTGATGTATATCTTCACACACATGTTCTTGTCTATCAGTAGGATAAATTTTTAGAAACTGAATTGGAGATTTGGCCATTTGTGTATTTTTAATTCAGTAGGCTATTTTTGGAAATATAAAGAGCTAGTAAAGAAGTTGCCTTAAGGACAGGGAACGGGGTTGAATGGATAGTCTTCATGTATTCTTTTTAAATGACTTTTGTAAAATAGATAGCCAATGGGAATTTGCTGTATGTCTTAGGAAACTCAAACAGGGGCTCTGTATCAACCTAGAGGGGTGGGTTGGGGAGGGAGATGGGAGGGAGGTTCAAAAGGGAGGGGGTATATTATACCTATGGCTGATTCATGTTGAGGTTTGACAGAAAACAACAAAATTCTATAAAGCAATTTACATTCAATTAAAATAAATAAATAAAAAACAGGTGAAATATTGACTTTTTTCCCAGAAAAAGGGGAAAATACCCTTAGAAATGTTATTCTACATATCTTTAAAGGCATCTTAGAACTAGTGAAAAAGTTAAAGTGTTAGCTGCTCAGTCTTGTCCCACTCTTTGTGACCGCATGTACTATAGCTCACCAGGCCCCTCTGCCCGTGGAATTTTCCAGGCAAGATAACTGGAGTGGGTAGCCATTCCCTTCTCCAGGAGATCTTCCCGACCCAGCGATCAAACCCAGATCTCCAGGATTGCAGGCAGATTCTTTACCATTTGAGCCATCAGGGGAGCCCAACTCCTCCATTTTATAAATTAGGAAACTGAGTTCCTGGGAAGCCCAGGGGTTGCCCACACAGCAGTTAAGAAACGCAGAGAAAATTGAGAATCTAGGTTTTCGGACTTTTCATTGGTGTTCTTCCATCAAATAGGGAGCCTGGAAGCAGATTCCATATGAAGATGATGGAAGCTGCGCCTGTGTACAGAGGTAACTTGTCTAGTCCAAGTTTATTAGTACTCAGGCTGGAGTTGCAACTGCCATTTGTTGCACAATGAACCAAGCATCTGAATAAATCCTGAAACAATGAATTTTTGTCATGTTTCCTGCAGGGAGGGGTGAGTTCTATTTCGGGGGCAGGAAACTGAGGAATTGAGATTAGTTCCCGACCACAGGGTGCACGAGAACCAAGCTCTCAGCCAGGAGGGTCCCAAGCTGGATCTGAATTTGACATTTTCCAAGGGTCTCTCACTGAGAGGAGCTGTGCAGAACACTGGGCTTTGTGATGTAAATGTAGAGTGAGGGGCCCTGGCCCAGCACTCCTTTTTATTGCACTGAATGGCAGAGGGCTCCTTGGATATGTTCTTGGCAAAGGTCTACCCAGCCGGCCCTGCTACAGGAAAACACAATGACAAGAATGAAACAGTCAAAGCAGCTATGCAAAGACTTGGATAAACTAAAATACAGAAAGCAGCTATGCAAAGACTTGGATAAACTAAAATACAGAAAGCAGCTATGCAAAGACTTGGATAAACTAAAATACAGGAACTCATGCCTGGGAGTTGGAGGGGTTTCCAGAGTTTACTTTAGTTAAACAAAAGGTCACAGGTGTGTTTATTTATTGGACAAATTAGAAAAATCTCTTAATATCTCTGGTCTCCAGTTCCCTCATTTCAAATTTTCCTCACTTCAGTGACACACGCTAGCTCTTGGTGTGGCTCTGACCCTCAGACTTCCTTAATTGTGGAAATTCACTTGTTTCTCTCCTTGCCCCCAAAGAAAAGATGATTTTTAAAGTAGAAACTGTTATTTAGCATGAAAACTTTATTTTACAAATGAGAAAAGCTGACTCCAGTGATTTAATAGAATGTAGTAAGTCTACGCACAGCCTGGTCTAATAACTAGACTTTCTGAGGCCCTGTCTCATAAAATCTCTAACTTTTAAAAATATGCCTAAGAATAGAAGCATCTAGCCATTTTACCATTTCTAAAACACAAAATACTATTATTTCTGTTTTAGTAAGAATCTTTATTTTTAGATATTCATGCGGAAACTTATGACATTGTATGATTATATTTATTTCAAAATGCTTCATTAAAAAGCAAAATGTAAACAATTGTTAAATCTAGAAGATGGGAAAAAAGTGGTCCTGAAAAGTTTTCACAACTTTTCTTTATATTTGAAGACTTATTGTGAAAAGGGAGGAGAAATCATGCTAACACATTAAGCATGTCCTGGAATTTAAAAGCTCTATTTTTCTAAAGCAATACAAGTTCATTGAGGAAAATCTAGGAAGCACTGGTCTGCAAAGGAAAAACAAGGTCACTTAACCTGCTCCCAGCCCCATTCAGAGAGAACCATCATCAACATTTTGAGAGTATACCTTTGCAGTCCGTGTTCTGCGTATAAATTTACATATACATTTATTTATACATGTGGGTCATACATTACAGTCCGTTTTATTTCTTTATTTTTAAGGTATTTGTTTATTTGCCTGTGTTGGTTGTAGTTGTACCTATGGGATCTCTGTTGCTTCATGTGGGATCTTCTGTTTCTGTACATAGACTCTCTAGTTGCGGCACTTAGGCTCAGTAGTTGTAGCGCACGGGCTTAGTTTCTCTGTGGTGTGTGGGATCCTAGTTCCCTGACCAAGGATCAAACCTGCATCCCTTGCATTGCAAAGTAGATTCTTAACCACTGGACCACCAGAAAAGTCCCTACAGACCATTTTCTAATCACTTTAGCTTAACATATAGGAAACATTTTTTCTTGTTATTGAATTATTTCCTATACCTTTTCAGGGATGCAAATTGATTTGCCATCATTTATTTAACCAGTCTCCTATTTTAGGCCTTTCTGAGGTTTTCCTCAATATGTAATAATTAGTAGCAAATCTCTGATGAGCATTTCTGAGTCCAAGCTGCACACATCGGTGATTATTTACTCAGTAGTATTACAGGGTGTTTCTTACATGCCAGGCACTGTAGTCAAGAAGGCTTTACTTGCATTATCTCATTTGGTCTCTTAACTGATGAGGTATATATTTGTACTACCCTAATTTTATAGATAAAAGTTGTAGGCTTAGAGGTAAGTATATAGACTTAAACTTGTTTCTAGTAGTTGCCAAGGCTTGCGTTCTAGACGCCGAGCTCCCCTGCTTACATGTCCTGGGAGTGGAATTGCTATGATCCTCAGAGATTTCGGATATGTATCATCATATGGCCTTACAGAAAGGTTGCAGCACACATCTTGCCATGCTACTGATTTAAAAAGAAAAAGTTTTTTTAAGAAAAAGACTTTTAAGACTACAGGTAGAGCTGTCTCCCTTTCACCTGCTCGTTCATCTCTCAGATTTAAAAACCAGCTAAGTGGTGTTCACTGGCTCAAATGTACATGTCAGTGGCCCTGGTTTCAAGAGAAACTGATAATGCTCTTGAAGTCAGATCATACTAGGGACTGCTGCTGCTGCTGCTGCTGCTGCTGCTGCTGCTGCTAAGTCACTTCAGTCGTGTCTGACTCTGTGCGACCCCATAGACCGCAGCCCACCAGGCTCCCCCGTCCCTGGGATTCTCCAGGCAAGAACCGAGACTGATTAAAATGTGTGTTTTTCTCTTTTTCCTAGGAACACAGCTACACCATATTTTCTAGGCTTTCTTACAGAGGATGTGGCCATCTGACTGAATTATAGCCAATGGAATGCAAGTTGATATGACCAATAGAAACCTTCTGTATGCACTCCTCAATCTCTTTCTCCCTTCTAAATGATGCTACAGGGAGAGGCTCTGGGGAGACCATGGAAACCATGTCTTGAAGATAGCACAGCCTCTTCCAGTCGAGGTCCCTGACTGAAATCATGGCACAGAACAGTGGACTGTTACACGAGCAAGGAATAAAGTTATTCTGTGTTTAACCATTGAAATTTTGAGGCCTTTTGTTACAGCAGCTAATATTATCCTAACCAATACAAAAGTTTTTGCTTTATATATTTTGAAGACCACCGACACCTCTGCTCAATTCTTGGCCATTTGTCAAGGAAATCTGAAGCCCTTTCCCTGATATATTTTTAAATCAAGTTTGTGTAAGTCTAACATTTGTTCTGAGAGATGCTGTTTTCTTGAGGAGGAAGAAAATAACAGACTAGTTTATTTCTATTTTTTCCAAAACATATATTGCTTTTTTTTTTTTGCACTCCAGGGTCAGAAAGGTAAGTTAATCATTCTCATGAGTTCTTTGCACACTACCAGCATTGGTCTCTGAGTGAGGACTCTCACACTTGCTACAATTATTTTTCCTTCATTCCTGATACTCCTTTGTTTTTTTTCCTCCAGTAGACTGGCATTCTAAGATGTTTGATATATTCACATGGATTTGTATGTATTCTTATTGCATTGGTTTGTGGTGTTTCTGTAATTTACTTATATGAAATTGTGGCCTTCTGTACCATTTTCTCACTATCAAAAACAGTTTTCATAATTTATCCATATTGTGTATTTATCTCTAATTTATTAATTCTATCTGTTGCATAGAATACCTCCTCATCTTCTCCTAGAGATGTACTTCTAGATTGCCTTAAACTCACCACTACTACAAATAATAGAGTGGGGAATGACAGGTACTCCCACAAGGCTCTGTGTGAGTATTTATCTGGCTGTTATGTGGGACTGCTCGATAATGGGACATGAGTCCTTTCAGGTTACTTCCCAGAATGGCTCATCAGTTTACAGTCTCTGAGAGTTCTCATGGCCTTATGTCATCCTCACTGATTGGCATTATTCTTCTTCCATACATTTTTCTATTCTGGTAAGTGCAGAATAAAATTTCATCTTTGTTTCAACTCATAATTCACATATCTCTGATTAATAACAAGTGTATGCATCTCTTAAGTAATGACTTAGCCATTCAAATCTCCCTTCTGTGAATGATCTGTGATTAGAAAGCAAAACAGCAGAATCCATTTGGGAAATCTGTAGGAAATAATATATCTTAACTATTTTTGATGTCCAACTTAAATTTCTGTTTAGATAATGTGCAGGCTGTTTACAACTTGGTAGATTTATTTATTCATCCCAGAAATATGTGTAGGGCACTATAGCATGTGCTAGGGATATAGAAGGAGAAGGCAATGGCAACCCACTCCAGTACTCTTGCCTGGAAAATCCCATGGATGGAGGAGCCTGGTAGGCTGCAGTCCACGGGGTCGCTAAGAGTTGGGCACGACTGAACGACTTCACTTTCACTTTTCACTTTCATGCATTGGAGAAGGAAATGGCAACCCACTCCAGTATTCTTGCCTGGAGAATTCCAGGGACAGAGGAGCTAGTGGGCCGCCGTCTATGGGGTCGCACAGAGTCGGACACAACTGAAGCGACTTAGCAGCAGCAGCAGCAGCAGGGATATAGAGGGGCATATGAGACACATGGCAATGGGCCTCTTGATTTCTGTGAAATCATGGAAGAAACAGATCAGTGTTTTCTTGTTTTACTTTCTGGAGGAGTAGATACCAAGGTGTGAGCTGCCTATAAACCGTGATAAGTGATGAGACTCCTTATCCATCTTTTCTTTTCTCAGTTGAATTTGCGGTGTCCCTGACAAATTTGAACTCTAGATTGCTGGTACTGGTCAATGAGCTCCACTGTCGTTTAGTTGCTAAGTTGTGTCTGACTCTGTGACCCCATAGACTGCAGCCCGCCAGGCCCCTCTGTCCATGGGCTTTTCCGAGCAAGCATACTGGAGTGGGTTGCCATTTCTTTCTCCAAGGAATGCCACTAACAACCAACAAAAGGAAAAACGTAGTGCTTCCAACGCTTATTAATTCAAAAGCTCAGTGAGGCATCTTTTCTTAAAAAGAAAAGCCTGAAGTACCAAAATGTTTTGTCAGTATATATATCCCCCCTTAGGAAAAAAGATTTGTAGTCAAATCCACCACCACCCTTCCCCCCAAAATTATAGTTGAGAGAATGAGGCTCAGAGTGAAGTAAAAAATCCCCAGTGGACAGCCTGCTGGAGATCTTCCCAATACGCCACCCTGGTTCCATTTTTCAATGTTGTTTTCATTTGAAACTAGATTCATGCAGCTTGCCTGTGCAAAATGAGAAAAAAAAAAGGGGGGGGTGGTTCTGGAAAGGAAGAGAAGGATTAAATAAAAAGTTCTGCTAGGATGTAGCCATCATGATCTAATGCACCATGGGCAGCCCAGCTTCAGGGAATACTGACTTTCAAGGGCTGGTGCTCCCAGGGACAGCTGGCACTCAGCTGGTCATTGTGTTGGCCTCATGTTGCCTCTGTGGCTCCCATAAACTCAACTGATGCTATGTAGGTTTTTTTTTTAACTTGCGGCACAGGAAATTTTTCCTCAATGTGTGTAAGAGCTGTTTGATTCCCCAAAGAAAAAGATTTGGCAAGTCAGTTAAGAGGAAAGTAGAAGCACTGAACACATGAGCACATTTTAACAATGTCCAAGTGTAACTTTTATTGCCAACAGTAGACATGCACTGGAATTTGAAACACAGCCCAAATGCTAAATGCAGTTGTTTTTATCTGTGAGGAGAATGTTTGTGGTTTCATTCTGAGATGAGTCACTTTGTTCTGATTTATCCAGTTAGTAAATGTATCTGATTTGTTTTCATTAGGGAGTTCAAAGTTAGTTTTGGGGGTTTTGTTTTTGCTACAGTGAAGAGAACTATCAGGTCTGGTAAGGATAAGAGGAACAGAAGTTTTATCAAAATGCTCAATAAAGATAAAGCCAAGATGTCACCTGCCATGTACAATGAAGAGGGTTTGGAGCCTTGGCATTAAGAGGGAAACTTGGGGTTTCAGAAGCTCAGACTTGTGCTGTCAGTATCTGACAGCATCTTTACAAGGCCATCCCGTGCTGCCAAATCAGAAAACTAAGCCTTTTGTGCCTTGTGATCTCAATTTTGTTAAATCTACCAAGTGATTTCATGATGGCATCTAGGTGACATTTATACATTTACTAAAAAAACCTTGAAGTTTCTCTCAGTCTACTCTGCAGGGCTAGATGACTTGGTCCAATTAATCAGTTAACTCAGCAGTCTGTTAAGAAGTCTTTCGGAGTGTCTACCACCTGTGGGTGCTTTGTGGGTCAGTTGATGCTGTGACTTTGCTAGCATGCAGACACTGTGACCAAAGAATTCAGCCACAATTATATTAATTGTTGTCAGCTGGAGTAATATGCCTTTGGTACCAAATAAATTACGGCCAATTGAATGGATTTATTTCTCCATTAACTTGTTTTTCTTTTTATTCCTTAACCTGGAGCAATACCACATGATATTGTAGAATTTTAAACATATATATTTGCAACACCAAAACCACCTATTAATTTTACCAATTTCATCATATGAATAATTTCATCATGTAATAAATAGATTATATCATATATATATATATTTATCATGTAATAAATATTCTCACCAAAGGAGAAACAAGTGCCGAGCTACCCATAAAATGTGTCAACATATTTTGAAAACATAAAGTGATCAAGGGCCATTCAGAGTTTTCATTTATATCTGCTGCATTGGAGGAATGTGAAAGCCAAGCTAACTTTAACTGTTAAGACTGTAAACAATGTACCCAAGTAGGAAAAAAAAGGCAAGCAAAACTCCTTGGGAACATTTTTTTCCCATTGTTTTTCCCCCCCATGGTTGTTTTTCAAGTCCCACTTTGTCTTAAATTTAGTGGAGTGGACCTTCATTGTAGTGGCATTTTGTCCCCGAACAATTTATCAGACTTACTCCCTGGCCTCCATCACTTGGCAGAATAGAAAAGTTCACTTGAGTACCTCCGAGCATACCTAATGTTGAGAAAGGTAAGCTTGGGTAGCAAACGTGAGAGTCCTCTACGCGCCCTGTGGCTTTACTCAACCATGTTTCCCCTTTTATCATTTGTTGGAAAAACCCTTTACTATCTCTTCTTAGTTCCTTGTCCTTTGTTAGCTACAAAGGGCAGATTTTCTTTTGTAAATCCTTAGTAATTAAATGAGCACTTCAGTGGCTGTCGCCCTCAATGGCCTGTTTCCTAGGCTTTTGCCTTTGACAGTCATATTTTGCAGAGGCCCCTGAGATGACTCGGCATCTTCCCCTACTTAACACTAAACCAATTGAAGCCCGTGCTCACTGCATGAAGGAGGAAAAGATTCATTAAGGGCACTTCATTAAGGAGCTGAAATGGGCCGCTCTAAATGCGCCTGAACCGACGGCAATCCAGAGGAGCTGTCTATTAGGAGAGCCACAAAGACAGTTTCGGAAACTGAACTCCAGCTTCAGTGCGGCGGATTAGGGAGAGTGATGGGATTAGTGTTTAATGACTTGGGGCAGGAGACAAAGGGAATTTCGACAAAGAGGCTTAGATATGGAAGAATTAACACTCTCTGTTCCAACCAGGCCTCCGAAGACTTCCAGCATTCTTTTCAGACTCAAAAGCCAAGGGACGGAAAGAAAAAAAAAAAAAAGATGAGCAAAGCTTTAATACTTTCCTAACTTTTTTTTTTAATGACAACAAAAATACAGAGGAAATAAAAGAACCCTCTTCACTCTCTTGCACTTGAAACCTCTTTTAAAAATAAGCATCTACAATTGTATAATTAGCCCCAAGGTGAGTCTGCCCAAGGTCTCAAACATGTGCCAGGATGCCTCTCTTGCTGGGGCAAGTCCCAAACCAATGCAGACACGGAAGCAAAACCCAGGGTAGCAGACGCCCAGTTAAGTGGCTTTAAAAGTGCTTCCCTCTCCCTGGCTGTTTATGTTACAGGTGCAACCAAAGGGGCAGAGAGAAACGGCTTCATTGTAAAACCTCCTCCTGGCCCCATTTGGCTCAGACTCAAACGATTCCAGTGTCTATGGCCTGAGAAGTGCTTCATGAAATGAGGTGATTATCCTGCCTACGTGAGGGGATAACTTTGGAAATGCGCTTAAAGGGTGCAAGTGCTCTTGAAAAAGAATCAAGTCAACTTGGAGCAGGGCTGGCAATGTTGGAGCTTATCTATAGCATTTCCCCGGGCTTGGACAAGAGCACAAAGTCATTATCTAAACACGAAGCCAAATTTAAGTGGCTGACCCAGGAGTGGAGTCATATTCCCGAGGTTGTTAAGTAAATAGACTCTGAGCACCAAATGCCTTCCAGCAGTAAGGGTGTGATTATGCCCCGCTGCTGAGAATGGCAAAATGCAGGTGCAAATGTTACTGTAGGCAAAGGTACAATCCAAATAGTGCCGTAAATGATCTCGTGCTGTAAACCAATTCAACGTGTCCTTCTTTTTAACCCAACCAAATCACTTGCAGAAAAGCCGGGTATTCATTTCATGTATTAGCCTGTATGAAATGGTCCCAAAGCGGCTCTAGACACCAAGGTATTATTTAACCCGTGTGGTTTAGTGGGACAATGGCCGCCCCCCGCCGTAATCCATTCAGAGGTAATACCAGCAGTCAGTGTGAAATTAAATACATTACAGGGAAAGAGCTTAATGCGTTTTATAGGCAGTTGTTCATCCACATCAAACTTTAGTTTTTAAAATCTGAACATTTGATCCCATGACAGAAGTAGTGCCTCAAGTCAGAGACTGCCACACTGCGCTGCCAGGAGGAGAAAAGACTTCAGGGATGCTATTATTGCCTGAAAAGAACCAATTCTAATCATCTTAGTTCTAGAGTGTTACCCCGATGCCAAAGGCCCAGGTAGCATTTGAGCCACTTGCTACGGGGCTGGGACCTGCATTTATTGCCCCTTAACTTTTCTGCTGAGGTTTTTGCTTGAGGGATCGATGTTTTCCTAGCGCAGTGAAACTCCCATTTCTCATGGCTAAATTGAAGTGGGGTATATGGGCTTCCCTCACCTCACTCCCAGTCCCTCTTGACCCCAGCATGGTCTAGCAGTCTGTTCTTTGTTAAATTGAAAATGTGTAGAAATTTTTATAGAGATCCTCAGCTATATAAATAGCTTTGAAAATTGTTGTAACTTTAAAAACGGGTCAAAAAGGAAATTGAACAGCTAGTGAGTTTCATACCATCCAGTCAGCTTTTTGAAGGGTTACATTGGTCTTTCTAGTAAATGGTTGCTTTTATTGTTAGGGTTTCTACCATTTTTTTTTTCTTTTCCCCTCTGAGTGGCTTTTAATAGAAAAGAGAGCTTTGGTGGAATTTTCTGATAGAATGTCAAATACATCACTAATGGCTCCCGGCACTGCTTTCGAACGTCAAGAGCGGTTCTGGTCTTGGGAGTGTGACCTGCATGCCACTGCAAAATTGAGCATCCGATTCATGGAGAATGTTACTTCTGATGGTGGATGGTGACCCCACTGTGGTCCCCAGGCAAGTTCCTGAATTTTTGCAGCTCACAGGTGGATCTTGTGTCCTCATAGATGATGGCCTTGTATTTTTGGAAACTTCAGACCAGACTCTGTTTGGGTACAAAAGCTTATCAAAGGGCTCTTTCATGGTATTTTCTTTAGAAGTAGACAAAGGGTTTAGAGCTCTTTAAAATATGGTAAAACCCAGAAGTGCTTTTTCTCTAGTATTATATTGAAAGTCTGAGAGCTTAAAAACAGTGATTCTGGATTGGGGAGCCAAAATAATTACTGCTAGTGATCCAGGAGTCTACTTAGTGTTTAAGCATTCTCTAGGGTCTGAATAAATAACATGTCTCACACATAGATTGTTATTTTAAAAAGAATATCGGTAGATGCTATTATGATTAATAGCATCAAAACTATTTTAAAAGCTTTGAGATTATAGCCATTTTTATCATTACATGTTTGATCAAACCATGCTAAAAGTTCAATTCATATCACATAGGAGTCTAAAGCAATTGGGGGGGAGCAGTTTGATATGAAATTCTCCCAATTGCCAGTAATAAAATTCCAACTCAGACTGACTAAAGCCAAAGGAAAAGTTATTGGCTTAGGTAACTCAGAGATAAGCTGAACTCTGTATGCCTTTGTTTGGCTTCATCCTCAGGTGTGGTTTGTCCAAAGGGTGATGAGAGGGTCCTTGTCACATGATCACATGGTCCTGAAGACTTGTGAACTCAAGGGAGACTTTATCCCAACACCCATATTAAACTCCAGCTATGATTAAACAAACTGTGATTGTCCAACACTACCTCATGGACTCCTCTCTGGACTAATCACAAGAGGTAAGGTGGAGATGATCAACTGATTGGTCAGCATGAATTATGTGCTGACCCTTGAAAGGGAAGGAGAGATGAAGTCCCTTGATTCATAGCTCTACTAGAGTTACATGAGGGAGAGGCCAATTTCCATACAAAAGGAGCTGAGGCACAGACAAGCAATGCTAACCCTCTGCCAGAGCAGCTCTCATATTTACACTTATACTTACAAGGATTGGGAATTACTGTCCTAGAATAATTATCATCATCAACTGATCCTTTAACCAGGATCCTCTACCAGGTATCAGAAGTCAGCTAAGCCCTGATGAAACCAAGGGAAATACCCCGGGAGGCACTGTTTGCATCCAGCCTCAATTGTGATTTGTGTGTCTCTGCATATTTGAGTGGGAGGAGAGGAAACAGGAGCTGCCAAAACAAAAATCAAAATCCCTTAAAATTCAAATCTCAATTCTCTTCTATAAATTTAAAACACAACAGCATACACTCATGCAGCACTTCCCTGTGGTACAGTGGATGGGGGTCTACCTGCCGGTGCAGGGTCACGGGCTTAATCCCTGGTTCAGGAAGACTCCACTTGCCATTCAGCTAAGCCTATGCTTGAGAGCCACACTTACCGAGCCCGTTGCTGCAGCTACTGAAGCCTGTGTGTCTAGAGCCTGTGTTTCACCACAAAAGAAGCCACTGCCGTGAGAAGCCTGAGCACTGAGACAAAAAGTAGCCCCTGCCCACTGCAACTAGAGAAAGAGCAAGCAAAGCAGCAAAGACTCGGCACAGCCTGAAATAAATAAGTAATTAATTAGAAACGCCTTTATTAAAATAAATGAACACATGCCTTTATATACACACATCTCCATCACCACCACCACCAAACAAGCTATAAGGGTTTATTTATAAAGAGACCAAGAGCATTTCTTTCTGAGCCTCTTCATTTGTCTTCAACTGTTGTGTTCTTTCAGTCTGGGTCCCTTGGCTAAGAAAGGTCATATCTGAGGACCAGAGCTCTGAATAACATGACTCTCCTTATTGCTGCATCTCTGTGTTAAGTCCTGTCGTGCTCTTTTTCCTGGGTAATTAATTTCTCTCCAGGAATCAGTAAAGAAAAGAAAGTGCCCGTTTCTTTTCCTTATTTCTGCCTTCCAATCTTTTCCCTTACCCTTCTGGCATTACCCTTCATTTCCTCAATTTCCCCTATACTTTTACCATTCACCTTTCTCAGCTACAGGCATTATGAACAACTGGTATGATATGAAGGGCAGATGGCCTGACTTTTACAATAATAATAGTGGTGAAGGTGATGATGAAGATGAACATTAATTGAACCTTTGTTGAGCTCTATATTATCTTATTAATCTCTGTATTATCTTATTTAATCCTTATACCATTCTTATAGAGTAGTGGAACCATGTGAGTTTTATTTGGAGAGTTGTCCAGCCTTTGAACTCATTTTCTGTGTTTGAGAAATTACTGATAATATGAATTTAGATGGAATTTCTCAGTACAGAAGCTAAAAAAGTTCAGATACTTGTTGTACCAGACTTCCTTGCAGCTGGGGGATGGGCATATGACCTACACTCAGCCAAAGAGTGGTATCTGCCTCAGACTTTAAAATGGTAGTTAGGGACACAAAAGGCAAGAAAGTTGAGAATTTGTTTCTCAGATAAAGGTGGCATAGGTGGCTTCAGCATGCAGCTCCCAGGGGCTGCAGTGTTCACTGTGGCAGCCAGTGTCCAAGACTAATAGTTCAGTTTAGTTCAGTTCAGTTCAGTCGCTCAGTCATGTCTGACTCTTTGCAACCCCATGAATCGCAGCATGCCAGGCCTCCCTGTCCATCACCAACTCCCGGAGTTCACTCAGACTCACGTCCATCGAGTCACTGATGCCATCCAGCCATCTCATCCTCTGTCGTCCCCTTCTCCTCCTGCCCCCAATCCCTCCCAGCATCAGAGTCTTTTCCAATGAGTCAACTCTTCGCATGAGGTGGCCAAAGTACTGGAGTTTCAGCTTTAGCATCGTTCCTTCCAAAGAAATCCCAGGGCTGATCTCCTTCAGAATGGACTGGTTGGATCTCCTTGCAGTCCAAGGGACTGTCAAGAGTCTTCTCCAATACAACTAGTGGTGGATAAATTCCACTGTTTTGTGTCAGCAGCTGCAGTGACAAAGTCTCCACCAACTAGCTTTGGAGTGTGATTTTGGCTGTGGTTTGGCTGTTGCCTAGACCCCCTTCTTTCTTCCATTTCTGAGTCCGGTTCTCCAGTCTTTGATGTTGTTAGAAACATAAAATATAATATGGGTGCTGTTCCTGAAGTTGAGCCACAAAGAAGCCTTCCCCTTGAGCTCCCTCCTATTCTTGCAGTAAATTCCTGCCTGTCTATATCAACCTTTGTTTGTTTATATCACTCAAAACAAAGAACTCTGATGGATACAGGCATGTTATTTTTAATTTCATCTTAAAAATGGTTAGAAGACCCGAATGGACATTTTTCCAAAAAAGACATACAGATGGCTAACACACACATGAAATACACTCAACATTGCTCATTATTAAAGAAATGGAAATTGAAACTACAATGAGGTATTACCTCATTTTTGTCAGAATGGCTGTCACCAAAAAGTCTACAAATAACAAATGTTGGAGGGGATGTGGAGAAAAGGAGACCCTCTTACACTGTTGGTGGGCATGTAAATTGATACAGCCACTATGGAGAACAGTGTGGCTGCTGCTGCTGCTGCTGCTAAGTCTCCTCAGTCGTGTCCGACTCTGTGCGACCCCATAGACGGCAGCCTGCCAGGCTCCCCCATCCCTGGGATTCTCCAGGCAAGAACACTGGAGTGGGTTGCCATTTCCTTCTCCAATGCATGAAAGTGAAAGGTGAAAGTGAAGTCGCTCAGTCATGTCTGACTCTTAGCGACCCCATGGACTGCAGCCCACCAGGCTCCTCCGTCCATGGGATTTTCCAGGCAAGAGTACTGGAGTGGGGTGCCATTGCCTTCTCCAGAACAGTGTGGAGGGTCCCCCAAAAACTAAAAATAGGACTATCACATGATCCAGCAATTCCACTACTGTATATATATCTGGAAAAAAATGAAAGCTCTAATTCAAAAAAATTCATGTGCCCTGGTGTTCATAGCAGCACTATTTACAACAGCCAAGACATGGAAGCAAACTGAAGTGCCCATCAACAGATGATTGGGTTAAGAAGGTGTGGAGACACACACACATTACTCAGCCTTAAAAAGGAATGAAATTCTTCCGTTTGCAGCAATATGAATGGACCTGGATGTTATCATACTAAGTGACATAAATCAGAGAAAGACAAATATGATATCACTCATATGTGGAATCTAAAAAAAATAATACAAATGAATGCATAGGCAAAACAGAAACAGAAAATAAATGTGTGGTTACCAAAGGAAAGTGGAGCCACTGAAGAGCAAAGTAGGTGTATAGAGTTAACAGATATAAACTACTATGTGTAAAATAGATAAGGAAAAAGGATACAGTAAAGGAAATTGTAGCCATTATCTTTGCAATAACCTATAATGGAGTATAATCTGCAAAAATACCAAACCACTACACTGTAGACCTGAAACTAATATAATATTGGAAATCAACTGTACTTCAATAAAAAAAGAAAATGGAAATTCTTCAAAAAAAAAGAAAAAGATTTGGTAACCCAGGATTAAAGAAACAAATACACTATGCAAGCTCAAGCAAATAGTGTTAGAGCCAGGCTGACTTGAGAGCCCATATTCACGTCCCTTCATACAAGCAGGGAAGAAAAGACCAGCAAGTGAGACTGGTCTGATTATAACTTGGGAAGAGGTAGATGTCCTTGATTAAAGTCTCAGTTTGGCAAAGTCTTTCCCAAAGTCACAATTATTTGGGTAACCTTTCTGTGTCTAGAAAATGAAGTTTGGTATAGATCGGTGGCTTCTAACTTTTGGGGATGGGCTCATATCCCTCCATATTGCCAGCACCCAGCGCAAGAGCTGATTCATAGGAAATGCTCAAGAAATAGTTGTTAAATGAATCTTAACCACCTCATGCATCTGACCAGGTTTGAACTTTCAATAAAGCATAGTACAGCCCAGTAGTTTCCAAAGTTCAATTTCTCTCACCTCCAAACAGTAAGGCACTTAATGCAAACCTCCCTTCAGCATTTCAGTCTTAGGTTTGAGACTCTTTTTCAGAAGCTCATGGGGAGATACACTAATGTATCCCAAAACCATGGATGACTCTTGATTAGAGTTTTAACTCAAGTTTAAGAAATGTCATTACTTTTCCCTATAGTTTTGTTGTTGTTGTTTGTTTGTGTGTTTATATCTCAAGGGCATGGAGAATAATCAAGTAGTAAAGTAGTAAAATAATCAAGTAGTAAATAACCTAAGTAGTGAAGACATCTCTTTCTTCCTCAAACTGCTTCTGCTCAAAATAGTATCAAAAGGGCTTAGTGTTTCCTTTCTGTTTGCTGCCAATGGTGCTAAAAGATCAAGACAACAGTCTCCTTCCGTCTTGGGTGCACAGAACGCATTCCAGAGGCTGCTGTAGAAGGGAGAGACCCCTCCCCCGCTCCCATGTCTTTCTCCTTTTCATTCCCTCTCCTGGTCTTTTCCCCTTCTCTTTTTGCTGCCCCTACCCTCCTTTTCTCTCAAACCCTACCCAGGGTTTATAGTAGCTGTCAGAGGAGCTGGGCATGCCCATTAGCTGCAGGCAAATCTTGTTTGCCAGCAGGAAGCTGTAGGAATTCTCCCCTAGTGGTGTTTTCACTCTTTATGTGAGCTTAATCCAGGGGATTAACAAATGGATCAGCTGGAGACCTCCTCTTACCATGACAGAATGGGCAAGTTCAAGCAGGAATAGTCCTTGAAATCTCTGCTTCTGCTGGGAGCTAAGACCACAACACTTAGCAGTCTCTGTGCAGGGTGTGTCCCCAGAGGAGGCCCCGGTTGGTCGCAGAGGAAATAGCTTTGCCAACACAGAGCCTCTCGCTGGCTTCCTATGCATCTTCCTTCTCCACTCGCTGCAGCCACTGTCTTTCGGCCCTAACACCACCCCTCCTTACCCCTATCTGGGCTCTAACACTCCCTTATCTCCTGCCACTTACAGGCTTTCCTGATGGTTCAGTTGGTAAAGAATCTGCCTGCAATGCAAGAAATCACATTAAATGCAGGAGGCCTGGGTTCAGTCCCTGGGTTGGGAAGATCCCCTGGTGGAGGACATGGCAACCCACTCCAGTATTCTTGCCTGGAGAATCCCGTGGACAGAGGAGCCTGGCGGGCTACAGTCCATGGAGTTACAAAGAATTGGACTGACTTAACAACTATACCACCGCCACCTGCCACTTACAAGCTTCATGATTTTTCCTGCTTCTTCCCTGTCCTTTCCAGACCCTGCCCAGAATCCGTCCTCTTCCTGCTGTGTTCCATGTTCTATGGTGTCTTAAGATGGGTTTCCCAGAAGCAGAGTGTGGTGGGGATTCTTGCTTAAGTGACTTTAGTGGGAAAGTGCTCTTAGGAGAAGGAGTACGAAGCAAGAAAGAACAGAAGGCAAGAACAAAGGGAGCATAGGGTCCCAGCTGGAGACTATCTTCAGAGTGACCCTATTCGCAGTGCTGAGGATGAATCACGCCCCCTCCACCCCCTCCACAATAGGATTTTTATTTTTGGCTATGCTGGGTCTTTTTTGTGATACACAAGTTTAGTTGCAGAATGTGGGATCTTGGTTTCCCAACCAGGGATCGAACCCTAGGCTCCCTGCATTGGGAGCAGGGAGTCTTATCCATTGGATGGCCAGGGAAGTCCTACCGATCTTGAGGTAAGGGGCCTGGTATTTGGCACCACTATGCCAGTCATGTATTAGTTGCTGGCATGGGAAGATGAATACTTCCCCAGGGAGATGACTCCTGTTCATCCATGTGCCAAGTTGCTCAGTCATGTCCAACTCTTTATGACCCCATGGACTGTAGTCTGCCAGGCTCCTCTGTCCATGGGGATTCTCCAGGCAAGAATACTAGAGTGGGTTGCCATGCCCTCCCGCAGGGGATTGTTCCGACTCAAGGATTGAATCTTCATCTCTTACATTCCCTGCATTGGCAGGCAGGTTCTTTACCACTAGGGCCACCTGGGAAGGCCAGTTCATCCAGAAGAGGGAAGGTGAGGGATGGATATACATCCCAGCGAAGTAGATCTGGATGGACACTGCAGCATCCACTGTATATGGATTTCAGAAGAGGGCTTCTATGGCTTTAGATCAGTCCTGGCTCTTATCAGAGCATAAAGTAAGCAGAGCATAGCGTGATGAGAAAGATAGAAAAAGAAGAGCAGCACTGCCCAGGGGTGATACCAAATATGTAGTCCATTTCTAGTATGTATCTATAAATGCATACTACTGGTCATTATGTTTTATGTAGTATGGCTCTCCCCCGCCACCAAGTCCATTTTCTGTTACTTTATACACACGTAACAAAATCCCAGTCTTCCATCCTGTATAACTTGAAAACAGTTCTCCTCAAATAATTCTAGGCTTTTCCTAATAGTGCTATATTCTCCCAGCTGTTGCATGTCATCATTCCATCAGAGCCACTGTGCCAGCCTTGTTCCCCATTCATACTTGCTCCACTAATAATTATTTCCTCTTATTGCTTCAAAAGCATAAACATCTCCCACATTTCATTCCTCAAGAACTGAAGATGCCTTAAAAGAATTGCAAAACAAGAAAGGAAAATTAACCTGGCTGGCTATCAGACTCCTGAATAACCTGGGTATTAGACCCCAAGCCCATTGTTGGCTCTTTAACATTCAAGTCTCCATGATGCCACTTGACATATTGTGGCAATATTTTCAGGTTATCCCAAAAGATGATGCACATGCCAGATGCCTAAGATGCCTGATATTAACTGCAGGAACTGAGATGTCTACAGTCTACATATTTTTCTTTATAAAGGATTTTACAAAGTTTTGCAAGGAGGGACTATGATGAGGGTTTAGCTATGCATGCTGTCTTTTAAATAAAGAAGCCATTATATATTTACTTGTTATAAAGATGATCAGATCAGATCAGATCAGTTGCTCAGTTGTATCTGACTCTTTGCGACCCCATGAATCGCAGCATGCCAGGCCTCCCTGTCCCTCACCAACTCCCGGAGTTCACTCAGACTCACGTCCATCGAGTCAGTGATGCCATCCAGCCATCTCATCCTCTGTCATCCCCTTCTCCTCCTGCCCCCAATCCCTCCCAGCATCAGAGTCTTTTCCAATGAGTCAACTCTTCGCATGAGGTGGCCAAAGTACTGGAGTTTCAGCTTTAGCATCATTCCTTCCAATGAACACCCAGGCCTGATCTCCTTCAGAATGGACTGGTTGGATCTCCTTGCAGTCCAAGGGACTCTCAAGAGTCTTCTCCAACACCATAGTTCAAAAGTATCAATTCTTCGGTGCTCAGCCTTCTTCACAGTCCAATTCTCGCATCCATACATGACCACAGGAAAAACCATAGCCTTGACTAGACAAACATTTGTTGGCAAAGTAATGTCTCTGCTTTTGAATATGCTATCTAGGTTGGTCATAACTTTCCTTCCAAGGAGTAAGCGTCTTTTAATTTCATGGCTGCAGTCACCATCTGCAGTGATTTTGGAGCCCCCCCAAATAAAGTTTGACACTGTTTCCACTGTTTCCCCATCTATTTCCATGAAGCGATGGGACTGGATGCCATGATCTTCGTTTTCTGAATGTTGAGCTTTAAGCCAACTTTTTCACTCTCCTCTTTCACTTTCATCAAGAGGCTTTTGAGTTCCTCTTCACTGTCTGCCATAAGGGTGGTGTCATCTGCATATCTGAGGTTACTGATATTTCTCCCAGCAATCTTGATTCCAGCTTGTGCTTCTTCCAGCCTGGCGTTTCTCATGATGTACTCTGCATATAAGTTAAAGAAACAGGGTGACAATATATAGCCTTGACGTACTCCTTTTCCTATTTGGAACCAGTCTGTTGTTCCATGTCCAGTTCTAACTATTACTTCCTGACCTGCATACAGGTTTCTCAAGAGGCAGGTCAGGTGGTCTGGTCTTCCCATCTCTTTCAGAATTTTCCACAGTTTATTGTGATCCACACAGTCAAAGGCTTTGGCATAGTCAATAAAGCAGAAATAGATGTTTTTCTGGAACTCTCTTCCTTTTTCCATGATCCAGAGGATGTTGGCAATTTGATCTCTGGTTCCTCTGCCTTTTCTAAATTCAGCTTGAACATCAGGAAATTCACGGCTCACATATTGCTGAAGCCTGGGTTGGAGAATTTTGAGCATTACTTTACTAGCGTGAGATGAGTGCAATTGTGTGGTAGTTTGAGCTTCTTTGGCATTGCCTTTCTTTGGGGTTGGAATGAAAACTGACCTTTTCCAGTCCTGTGGCCACTGCTGAGTTTTCCAAATTTGCTGGCATATTGAGTGCAGCATTTTCACAGCATCATCTTTCAGGATTTGGAATAGCTCAACTGGAATTCTATCACCTCCACTAGCTTTGTTTGCAGTGATGCTTTCTAAGGCCCGCTTGACTTCACATTCCAGTATGTCTGGCTCTAGGTGAGTGATCACACCATAGTGATTATCTTATTCATGAAGCTCTTTTTTGTACAGTTCTTCTGTGTATTCTTGCCATCTCTTCTTAATATCTTCTGCTTCTGTTAGGTCCATACCATTTCTGTCGTTTATGGAATCCATCTTTGCATGAAATGTTCCTTTGGTATCTCTGATTTTCTTGAAGAGATCTCTAGTCTTTCCCATTCTGTTGTTTTCCTCTATTTCTTTGCGTTGATTACTGAAGAAGACTTTCTTATCTCTTCTTGCCTAGATCTGATAGAGTGCCTGATGAACTATGGATGGAGGTTCGTGACATTGTACAGGAGACAGGGATCAAGACCATCCCTGTAGAAAAGAAATGCAAAAAAACAAAATGGCTGTCTGGGGAGGCCTTACAAATAGCTGTGAAAAGAAGAGAAGTGAAAAGCAAAGGAGAAAAGGAAAGATAAAGATGATCAGATTTCCCCAAATGTCCTCCAAACAGTATGGTCAGCTTGTTCAGGGAGACTTACCTTATAATATTGCCAACAGGGTGACTTAAAGCTAAGATGGACTTGTTTAGCTTGTTTCTTCACTTCTGGAAACCTCTCCCCACATCGACCATAGGCCCATGCCTCTGTCTACATTTCGAGTCCTGCTTTTCTCCATAGTTACTTTTTGGGAAAACCTTCCTATTCCATCTTTCTTAGTCTTGACTCTGTCCATTCTTCAAATTCTCACACCATCCATGGAATATTCTTCTATTGTTTTTGAACACTTACTGTTCCCTTGGGGTTTCTGTAACACACAATTTAGTTTTTCAGCATATTATGGCTAGTATAGATCAGGCTTGTTTCAAGTGTATGGTTTTTCTCCCCAGTTAGACTCTTAAATGCAGAGATTGCATCTTACCCTGGGCAGCTATCGATACTCTGAGACTTCAGTTCAGTTCAGTTCAGTCGCTCAGTCGTGTCCGACTCTTTGAGACCCCATGAGTCACAGCACGCCAGGCCTCCCTGTCCATCACCAACTCCCGGAGTTCACTCAGACTCACGTCCATCAAGTCATCCAGCCATCTCATCCTCTGTTATCCCCTTCTCCTCTTGCCAATCCCTCCCAGCATCAGAGTCTTTTCCAATGAGTCAACTCTTCGCATGAGGTGGCCAAAGTACTGGAGTTTCAGCTTTAGCATCAGTCCTTCCAATGAACACCCAGGCCTGATCTCCTTCAGAATGGACTGGTTGGATCTCCTTGCAGTCTAAGGGACTCTCAAGAGTCTTCTCCAACACCACACTTCAAAAGCATCAATTCTTCAGCGCTCAGCTTTCTTCACAGTCCAGCTCTCACATCCATACATGACCACATGAAAAACCATAGCCTTGACTAGACGGACCTTTGTTGGCAAAGTAATGTCTCTGCTTTTGAATAAGCTATCTAGGTTGGTCATAACTTTCCTTCCAAGGAGTAAGCGTCTTTTAATTTCATGGCTGCAGTCACCATCTGCAGTGATTTTGGAGCCCAGAAAAATAAAGTCTGACACTGTTTCCACTGTTTCCCCATCTATTTCCATGAAGCGATGGGACCGGATGCCATGATCTTCGTTTTCTGAATGTTGAGCTTTAAGCCAACTTTTTCACTCTCCTCTTTCACTTTCATCAAGAGGCTTTTGAGTTCCTCTTCACTTTCTGCCATAAGGGTGGTGACATCTGCATATCTGAGGTTATTGATATTTCTCCCAGCAGTCTTGATTCCAGCTTGTGCTTCTTCCAGCCTGGCATTTCTCATGATGTACTCTGCATATAAGTTAAATAAGCAGGGTGACAATATACAGCCTTGACGTACTCCTTTTCCTATTTGGAACCAGTCTGTTGTTCCGTGTCCAGTTCTAACTGTTGCTTCCTGACCTGAATATAGGTTTCTCAAGAGGCAGGCCAGGTGGTCTGGTCTTCCCATCTCTTTCAGAATTTTCCACAGTTTATTGTGATCCACACAGTCAAAGGCTTTGGCGTAGTCAATAAAGCAGAAATAGATGTTTTTCTGGACCTCTCTTGCTTTTCCGAGGATCCAGCAGATGTTGGCAATTTGATCTCTGGTTCGTCTGCCTTGAGCTTAGTTTATAACTATATAGGAAAAAGTGATGAATTAAATTGTCTTTAGGACCACTCAATACTGAAAAATTCTCTGCTTGAGATAGATCAGATGATATGCAACTACTTTGGTTTAGACATGTCTTCTGACCCTCAGATCGGGTTCCAAATGCATCCTGGATCCTTGTGGTCCCCTGGACAGTCTTCAGTAAAAGGAACAATCAGAAATCTTGCCTTCCTCACAGCTGAGAACATGGAAATGAGAATGCCGGCACCTGTGTGTGAGTGCATCTTGAGATCTAGCAGTATTCCCCTTGTTGGCTCAAGTTTATATCTGAAACTGCATCATTAGAAAGGAGTTTTTTTTTTTAATATCTCTGTTTCATAACTTCAGGTCTTCATATCCCTAGATGGTAAATGAGGCTGTTCATCAGGTGGTATGGGAAACTATAGAGTAAGTACTGTGAAATACTTAAGGAGGGCGTCAATTTAACTCCACATTTTAAGAGAAAAAGCAATTTCAAGGTAACCCAAACACTACGGGGTAGAGTACAAGCTTGTATTTGGCCTAAAGATTGCACAAGAAATATCAATGAAACCTGGCATTTACTTGTTGCTCTGGGGTACGTGCTTCTTTCACAAAGACCCAAACATCTCTCTTTTTGTTAAGAAGCCCTGACAGTGCGGCAAGGCGTATCTTTGTTTGATGGGTCTATGAGGTATTTACCACTCTCAAGTACCTGAGAATTTCGTCTTGAGCTAGAACAGTTTAGGTTTATTTATCCTTAGAAAAAACAAGGTCCCAAATCTGGGGAATTTGTGCTGGCACTGTGCAGATGATTTTTGTCTTTACCAGAACATTCTGTTATGGAGGAGGTGGGGCAATTTAGCATTAAAACATCCGGTTCTATTCATTATATAGTGAGCTTTTAAAAGAGTAGCTGGGTATGGCTGGAGAAGACTTAAAATTCCCTTCAAGTTATGTTTTGATTACTAGAAAACGCAGAGTATCTAATCATTTGCACCAGCATAGTTGGTTTTGTTCTTGTAAATTCCTGACCGAAAGCAATTATTTCCCAAGTTTTAGAGACAAATGAACCATAGAAGAGCAGCTGTAGAACTTATTGTAAGAAAACATGATAATTACCAAGTTTGACATGTGCTATGACAACAGTCTTGCTCATCAATAGCTTCACTCCAAAAACAGTCATTGAAAACATGTTGGGCAGCCAGTTCTCAATTCTACATGCCAGAGGGAGGGCGTGGCAGTGCAGAAAATCCAACACAACAGATAATCCCCGAATAATCTCTTATTTGGCCTCAGGAGGGATCATATTTTTAATTTTTTGAATTTTTGGGCAGCAGATTCACATCCTTTAATTAGATCTTATGCAAGATGTTATCAATATTAGCATCACTTTCTGGACAGATACTCACGGCTGTCAGGAAAGGCCACCCTGGGCAGCAAGAGAAACTCATTTGGGGATTAAAAATTAGCAGGAGACAATTCTGACATAGATAATCTTCAGGTGGATAATTAAGTGTTGACTGGCACATAGAGAGATGCATTTACATCAGAGGACTATGCATGATACTGCTGTGTAATTGGGTTGGCAGAGGGAAAGTCTTCACTTCTTACAGCAAAGAGTTGCTCAGTGATTGTAAAACAAAACTACAGGGAAAAGCAGCTGCCTGAAGACTAAGGTTTCAAATCACAAACTGAAGCAGTGATGAGGATAGCTCAACCCAAGGGAGTTTCAGGGGCATGAGGTTGGATGGGGGTAGTTGGGTGGTGGTTTAATAGTTTCAAAGAATATTAAATATTAATCTAACCAAGGATCTTTTCTGAGGTCTCTCCCTTATCTAAAGCCCTCTGGTTTTCTTTTTTAAATCTCTAGCTAAGATTTCGGAGAAGGCAATGGCGACCCACTCCAGTACTCTTGCCTGGAAAATCCCATGGGTGGAGGAGCCTGGTGGGTTGCAGTCCATGGGATCGCTGTCGGACACGACTGAGCAACTTCACTTTCACTTTCCACTTTCATGCATTGGAGAAGGAAATGGCAACCCACTCCAGTGTTCTTGCCTGGAGAATCCCAGGGACGGGGGAGCCTGGTAGGCTGCTTTCTATGTGGTCTCGAAGAGTCAGACACTACTGAAGTGACTCAGCAGCAGCAGCAGCAGCAGCTAAGATTTTACAGAAAGCTTGTATGGCATTTCCAAGTGACACTAGGGCAACTTAGTGAGGGAGAAATAGTCTATGGAGGAATCTTGACTTCCCTACTTCTACTCTGCTGTTCAATGGGGACATTGTTATCAATCTTGCAGGAGAGGTCTAAGGATTAGAGAAAATGTATGTAAACACTTGGTACGGCTACAGAAGGAGCAGCAAATATGTAATAGATATGTCTTACTCTTCCTAATAATTTGAATTGAGAATTAAGAATATCTTATTCTTTTTTTTTTCCAAAGGCTTCTCTGACCTAGACTGAACCACGTGTCCCTTGCTGACTCCCAAAGAATCACATGGCTTAATTTTTTTAATATTTATTTTTATTTATTTGGCTGTGCCGGGTCTTAAGTTGCAGCACACAGGATCTTTGATCTTGGTTGTGGCGTGTGGGGTCATTGGTTGTGGCATGTAGGATCTAGTTCCCTGACCAAGGATGGATCCTGAGCCCACAGTTTTGGGAACATGGACTCCCAGCCACTGGATCATCAGGGAAGTCCCAAGAATATCTTATTTTTATTAATGACGATGGTATCCCTATGCTAATATCACCTTCTACTAGTGTGCGAGAAGAATAAAATACATACTCTAAAGGACAAGCTCTTTGAGTACATATAGTCCTGGTGGTGGTGGTTTAGTTGTTAATTAATGTCTGACTCTTGAGACGCTATGGACTGTAGCCCACCAGGCATCTCTGTCCGTGGGATTCTACAGGCAAGAATACTCAAGTGGGTTGCCATTTCTTTCTCCAGAGGATCTTCCTGACCCAGGGATTGAGCTCACATCTCCTATGTCTCTAGCATCGCAGGCAGATTTCTGCTGAGCCACACTTTTACAGAGTTAGTTTTTAGCAAGTAGGCCTGGCAGCAAAATTACAATTTTGGGGCTATTTTGGTGGAGCAAGTTCAGGTGTTGAGTCATTAGATGGAGCATTACAGAACGTCCTCTGCATACTTCTTCAAGAAAATAATACATGCCCACCCATCCAGAGTCAACTGAGGGTAGTTGTGACTTCTGAGTACTCCTTCTTACCCATTGTTTGCTGTCCTGGGTACTGCTACGAAGGCATCCATTGGAACTTAAGTCTGCTTGCATATGGGAAATGCACTGAACACAGCATGTTCAAATCACTTATTCATAATTCATTCATACGGAGTTGGGAAAAATAGTTTCTGCCATGTGATATATCCCCATAAATATTTGTTGAGTGAATGTAGGAAGTGCAGGAAGCTAATCAATAGATGTGTGACTATAGAATCTTAACACTGAAAGGAATCTTGCTGCTGCTGCTAAGTCGCTTCAGTCGTGTCCAACTCTGTGCGATCCCATAGACAGCAGCCCACCAGGTTCCTCTGTCCCTGGGATTCTCCAGGCAAGAACACTGGAGTGGGTTGCCATTTCCTCCTCCAATGCATGAAAGTGAAAAGTCAAAGTGAAGTCGCTCAGTCATGTCCGACTCTTAGCGACCCCATGGACTGCAGCCTACCAGGCTCCTCCATCCATGGGATTTTCCAGGCAAGAGTACTGGTGTGGTGTGCCATTAGAAATCATCTATTTCTGGTAAAAAAATAAACAGTTGTTTTAGTCCATTCAGGCTGCGATAACAAATATCACTGACAGCGTGGCTTATAAACAATAGAGATTTATTTCTTACAGTTCTAGAAGCTGCAAGTCCAAGGTCAGTGTGCTGGCCTGGTCAAGTAAGGGGTCCCTTCCACGTCACAGACTTATTGTATCCTCATATGGCAGAGGGGCTAGCTAGCTCCCTGAGCCTTTTAAAAAAGTATTTATTTGGCTGCACCTGGTCTTAGCTGCAGCCCATAGGATCTTTAGTTGCAGAATGTGAACTCGGTTGCCTCATGTGGGCTCTAGTTCCCTGATCAGGGATAGAACACAGGCCCCCTGCGTTAGGAGTGTGGAGTCTTAGCCCCTGGACCTTCAGCGAGGCCTTTAAAAAAAAAAATCATCTATTCATCTCATTCAAGAGGTGACCTAATCACCTTCTAGAGGTCCCAGTTCCTAATACCTTGGGCATCTTGGGCATTAGGTTTTCAATATATGAATTTGGGAGAGATAGACATTCAGACCACAACAACAACTTAACTATTTCTAATAGAAGATGTGCTAAATCAATTATGCAAACTGTGAAATAGACCTCTATTATAACTGATTAGAAGGAGATGTGCCTTTATGTATTGTCAGGGCAAGGTGTGCCCCAAACTTTTTTAAAAAAATAAAATAAAAATACACTCTATACTTTCATTTGCATTTTTAAAGTACAATATAAATGTCTGAATAAGCCCAGAAATGTTCAAAATGATAAAAGAAATTTGAACAGTGTTTAGCACTAGGGGATAGGTTGGGGAGTGGATGAAACAAGAGAAATGAGGAGAAACTGTACCATTTTATTTCATGAAATACTGTACCACTGATTTTAAAAAACAAGCATTTATTACTTTCACAACAATTAAACAGAAACAAAGAAATTCCATGTGGTTCAGCATTCTTTTCTTTTAAAATTTAAAAAAACTTTTAATTTCAGCCTTGTTGTATAATTGAAAAAATTAGATGATATGTACAGTGTACATTGCAGTGATTTGATAAATGTCCTCATTGCGAAAGGATTAACCCCATCTAGTTAATTAACAAATCCATCACCTCACATATTTGTCTTTCTTTGGTAAGAACCTTTACGTTTTACTCTCTTAGCAATTTTTATTTATATAATACAGTGTCATCAACTATAGTCATCATATAGTTATACATTAGTAAACATCCTCAGACCTCACTCATCTTAGAGCTGAAAGTTTGTATCTTGTGCCAACCTCTCTCTATTTCCCTCACCCCTTTCAACCATTTTTCTACCCTCTGTTTCTGAGTTTGACTTTTTAAAAAGATTATACATGTAAATGGTGTCATGCAGTATTTATCCATCAATGAATGAAGGAATGAAGAGAATGTGGTGTAAATATGCAGTGAAATATTACTCAGCCCAGAGAAAGAAGGAAACCCTATCATTTGCAAAAGCATGGATGAACCTGGAGGGCGTTATGCTAAATGAAATAAGCCAGGGTATAACAATTACTGTATGATATCACTTTATATATGGAGATATCTTGTTTCTTTCATAGAAGAAAAAACAAAAACTCAGAGAAATTCCCAAGGTATAAGCTTGTGGAAAAGACCCTGATGCCAGGAAAGACTGAAGGAAAGAAGAGGGTAGCAGAGGATGAGATGATTAAAAAGCATCACTAATTCCATGGACATGAATTTGAGCAAACTCCGGGAGATAGTGAAGGACAAGAAAGCCTAGCATGCTGCAGTCCATGGGGTCACAATAAGTTGGACACAATTTAGCTACTGAACAATAAATGATAACAACAAAACTTGTGTAAATGAAAGACAATTCCACAATCATTGAGTCTCCCCTCCTCATAGTACAGATGAGGAGACTGGGACACAAAGAAGGGAGCTGAATTATGGCTTCAAAAGCTAAAGGCTGGAGAGAAAAGAAAGTGGACACACTGGGGATGAAAAAATATATAGTTACTTGGCAATGCTGTAAAATCTATTAGAACTGACTTAGTCTCATTTTGGATGATGTAGGTGTTGACTTCAAACAATCTGGTGAGCAGCATTTATTTTCCTATCTATTATTAATTAAATGTTGGGAAGGGTATGCATGATACCTCCTAAAAGGCTTGCAGGTGGTGGTATCCAAGTTACAATCCTTAAACCTCAAAGAGTATAAAAATTAACATTCTAGCTTAATGATAAAAATAATGTAGATTCAGGATATCAAAACAGGAACAGCTCACTAAAAGAAAACTGTGAAAGTCAAAGGCTGACAAATATGTATCTATTTATATACACATATTTATACAAATTTATAAAATGCATGTACAATAAACCACATTTAAAAGCTACAGCATATTAAACAGGAAAAGGCTAGACTTCAAAGACATTTGCTCTTTGAATAAGTTCACCAATGCTCTTTCAATAATTTACTTCATCTCAAGTTACATTTTGTGTATGTCCTAGTGGAAGAAAATATTGCCTCTGAAATTTTAACAGGAGCATAGAGAAATCAAAATTTATTTATACACTTTTGGATAATTGGTCATATTAATGCAAGAACACAGGGGTCATATTTTGATGCAGCGAGATTGTGTATTTTATTACATACCGCAAACCAGTCTTGTAGCTAAGACATATCGCTTGGGGTTGGCTGAGTTGGTGCTGGTCTCATTGGCCGTGTCTATGCTTCTGTCTGTGTTACACATGGAGAAGTGGAAAACTGAGACCATTCCTTGAATAGCTCAAGCTTCAAATGAACATTTGTGCAATAATCTGGATATTTTGATTGTAATAGAGTAATTCCCAATTTGCCCCAGAGCTTCGCCTAACTCTGTCCATGCAGAACATAAAATAAACCAAGTTAGCAAAAGAGCTGTTATCAGAAGAAAGGATGCTGAGAAGCTAATGCATCTATGTAGTGATTCAGCCAGAGATGCCGGGACAGTACCTATATTAAATCACGTGTCAGGGTCACATTTGAGCAGACTAGCTGTGTCCACCTTCCTCTGGCTTTCCACAAAGTATCCCGAAGGAGATGTTGGCATTTTCATGTGCCAGGAAAATAGAAGCTGGAGTCAAGAAAACCACCGCATCTGGAACGGGAGGAAAAATTTCACTGGAAAGAACTTGACAAACTCTGAAAACAAAGTTCTAGACTTGACTAATTTATTTTGGCTGCAAAGCCGAGCTCAATGCAAAGCTCAAAGAGGATTTGTCCGAGGCTCCTTTCAAAGAAGGAAAAAGCCAACCCGCGCTAAAATTAATGCACCGACTGCATAAACAGTCAAGATAGTTATCTGATACTGAGGGAATCGAGCCACACTAGGCCTTTTTTGTTATTTATGGGATTATTATTGGAGGAAACAGAAGCAATTAGATATCCTCTTGCTTTCAGAGCAGGGGAAGGAAAAAAGGTGTCAAACATAGTTTTTCAATTTGGTCTCTTGATCATTTGGTTCTCGCTACATCTTAAAATCCGAATATACATACACCCCCAGTGCCTCACGCACTGGGCTCTCAGCTGTTCCCTTGACAATTTCTCCTTTTTAGCCTTTGAAAACTCCATGGGCTTTGCATTTTTGCATGATGCATGGAAAGGCTTTAAAATACTTTAAAAATAGAAGTTGTGCCTTGAAAATCAGAGTACATTTATTATTGTACGTGAGTACACATACATATGTGTAGCTATACACATTAGAAAACAGGATAACAATCACTTGTAGAAAACATTTGCCATCTTTTGTCTGCTCAGCTTTTGAAGCCACCCCCCCGCCCCCCATTTTGGGAGGATTCCTCAACAAGTGAGCCTTTTCAGGAGTCAAGTGAGGGTGTGGTATGTACCCTTCTGCTTTGAATCTGGACAGAATGTGACAGAGGCAGAGAACGGAGCTGATCCCAGTGGTAGGAGTGTCACGTGTCCTCCAGCAACTTCAGTGATGGGACGTGGCATCTGTCCAGTGTTGACAGGGGCCCGCGGTGCCCATTGGGACCGCCAGGTAAGATGGCAGAAGTGGCAGAGTTTCTCATCCTGTGGACTCCGTGGGCTGACTTGACTGTGGTCCTGGCTGCAGAGGGTTTCCTTCCCCATGTCTGTCTGTCTTCCAGGCCTGCCTTTTGGATTCTCCAGTGCTCCCTCAGGCTCCCCAGTATCCATCTATTCCTCTTCTGCTTGATCTTGGCAGGGAAGGTTTGTGTTGCTTGCAAGTTAGAACCTGGATGGGGGCTCCTATAATAGCTTTACCAGAGACACCCCTCCACCCCCCAAATGTCTTAACAGATAATGCTGTTTCTTCTGGACATATTTTGCCACGTGAGGGCAGAGTTCTTGGTTGCTGGTTGGGAAAGCAACATGAGAGACTTACCTTGCTTTAGACGTGCAGATGGGGTGGAAGGGAGTGTGTATTTCCCACTTTCCTCGGAGATCCAAAGGCATATTTGCATTTTTCCTTAGTTTTCAGCCAACATGACTGGGGATAAAAAATTCCAGAGTGAGCAGTGGGACAACAGAAGCATGTGATATTTTTCTCTAACCATAATGGTAAGAGTTCTGACCTCATTTCTGAGTGCCTACTATTTCCTGGGTCCTTTATTGAGTGCCTTACAGAATTTAGTGCATTTGTTTCTCATAAATTTCCTAGGAAGTAGCTACTGGTTTATTAAATCATCATAGTATCCCATGAGGCAGGCATTTTTATTGCTCCCACTTTACAGGTGAGCAAACTGAGATTTACAAATATTAAGTAGCTTGTCTAAGTTCGTAAGCAGGAAGGGGTTGCTTCAGAATTTGTGTCCAGTTTGGTCAACTCCAGAGACTTCTCTCCAAACCATATCAACAAATCTGCCCACAGGCGGAGTTGCTGGAACCCTTGGGTCTTTTGAATGCTGGCTTTCCCTCCTTTCCAAGACTGGCTACTTAGAACAGGAGTGTTTACTGTCATCCTGCTCTGTGTGCAGCACTGTTTTAATGCTGATGGATAATGAAGAAATAGAAAGCATACTCTTGTAATTCAAGGCTCAATAATAAAAGTCACATGCCTTCAGAGAGTGCGTTGTGGTTTACACCACATTTTAATAGGGATCATCTCAATAGCATGAAATGACTAGAGAATAATAACAAAGGATAGTGCCAAAATATGCAAAATAACTTGGTGTTTAGACATTAAACTGAAGAGGAAAGAGGTAAGATAATGAAAAGTGAAAGTGAAAGTTGCTCAGTCGTGTACGACTCTTTGCGACCCCATGAACTCATCCGTGGAATTTTCCAGGTCAGAATATTGGGGTGGGTACCCTTTCCCTTCTCCAAGGGATCTTCCCAACCCAGGGATCAAACCCAGGTCTCCCACATTACAGGCAGATTCTTTACTAGCTGAGCCACAAGGGAAGTCCAAGAACACTGGAGTGGGTAGCATATCCCTTCTCCAGAGGATCTTCCCGGCCCAGGAATTGAACCTGGGTCTCCCTCATTGCAGGTGGATTCTTTATCAACTGAGCTACCAGGGAAGCCCCTAAGATAATGAAGGTGAGGTTCAAAGGAAAATGGTTTTTCTAGGAATTTCTGAAAGTTAATTCCAGTGGTCTAGTGCTTGATGGCGAATAGGTGAAGGGAATTTCACTACTGAATTCTCTATACATATATCTGTCAGCTGTCTATATTGAGTTTGGTGGGATATCTTTTTAAATCTTGACATGATTGATGGACTTGACATTCATTGGTTCCTGTTAAAATTGAATGTTTTACAAGGATTGGTTCAACAGTGAAAGTGAAAGTCATTCAGTCATGTCCAACTCTTGCCTCTTTGCAATCCCATGGACTGTAGCCCACCAGGGTCCTCCATCCATAGAATTTTCCAGGCAAGTATACTGGAGTGCATAGCCACTCCCTTCTCCAGTGAATCTTCCCAGCCCAGGGCTTAAGCCCGAGTCTCCTGCAATGCAGGCAGATTCTTTACCATATGAACCACAAGAGAAGTTCAACAAGAGGCTTAATAAAAACTCCATTAGAGCCACGATGTACCATCACCACTTACATCTATGAAACAGCCCTGACACCAGGTCTTATACCTGGCTGATGATGAGCCCATTATGGACACAACCATTCTGTCCTTGTTCTCAATGAGCCTTAAGTTTGGGGGGGGGGGGAAGAGATAAATGTGAAAGAATGAGGTGGGGGAGGTACTCAGGCAGTTCTAACTTGGAGGTAGGCTTCACGGAGGCAAGTGTGATAAGTGATGCTTCCTGGTGCTTTAAGTAACAAAACCCCATTGGAAAGACACATGTTCTAGCAAATTTGTGGGTTTCAGGTCAGTTATGACAAAGCTTCCTTAGATATGTTGTAAACAGACTATCAGTTGGGTTGGAAATCTTTGCCAGAGACCTTAAAGCACCCATAATTTTGAAGAACTACAATCCAAGTGAAATTGCTTTGCGTCAGAATAAAGGAATTTCTTGCTAAAACAAAGAATAGCCAAATGCTTGCTCTGTTTTCTTTTTCCTCTAAATTGCTTTCTTTCCCTCCAAATAATGAAACTTGAATAACTGAGAGTCATAAGGTAACTGTAAGTGCCACCGGTCTCCCCACCCTCTCCTTTTTCTTAATGAGTTTGCATTTTCTTCGTAACTCTATTTGAAAGTCACATTCTTTTTTTTTTTTTTTTTTTTTTGAGATGAAAGGAGACCAGTGGGGCAGAAAGCACATCTGGGGAGGTGGTGGCAGGAACTGGCAACCTCTGGATAGCGATCACTATACTCCTCACTTTTCCTGCCAGCGGTTTCCTCCCCTGGTGAGAATGCAGACGAGAAGCATAAAGCTATTTGGAGGATCTGGGCAGGTGCCAAATCTGAGCATCTAGCTTTAATTGGCCACAAACTAAGACATTCTCAAGGGAAAATTTGAAGATAGCGATTTTGTCAATAATTCCCTATTGTCATGTAAATTAAACACAAGGACATTGACTCCGTAGCCTTGGATGGGTCTGTGTAAATGAAGTGTTGTGCTGAGGCCAGCTCCTGCTGATGACTTTGCAGGGCAAAAACAAATCTCTCCCACGTATAGTTCCCGTGCATTGCTGCAGCCCTTCCTGCCCCATCCATAGTGAACCAGGAGGCGCTGCGCATTAGAAAGGAAATTGTCACAGGAAAGAGAATCTGTCTGGTCTTCCACATTGAACGCAATGGCTATTTTGTCTTCATGGTTGTTATATGTCCTCTGGCTTTCTCTGCAATGGTTTGAGGTCAGGAATGGTGTGGCCACCAGAGTGTTCTTCCCTGGGCTCCCCTGCTAAAGCAGGCAGCGTTTAGTTCACAGGCAGATGAAGTTTTCACAAACTGCAACATCCAAACAGGGCTTCCCCTGGGCTGCCTATGGTTCCAGTTCCAGAGTGGAGAAGGTGGGAGGTATAGCATCCAGATGTGAGATGCTTGGCCAGACGTGAAAAGGAGCTGGTATTCTCCTATCCTCTGGGGGCCTGCTGGTGCACTCAGTGAGTTGGACATGAGAGCTGGGTTCTGAAACGTGACTGTCCACATCTACCCCAGAGCCTGAATGCCACTGTGGCATCTGATCCTTTGGGCTCTGCCCATCTTCAAGGATCAGTTCCCATCACCCCACCACACTATAAGAATCTTCTCTGTAATTACACACCACTTATTGTGCGGATCACTCAGATGACAAATGCCTTGCATGGCGATATATTCTTATTTGTCTCTCCAGTGTCTCAGGACCTGCAAAATTGATGTATTAATAGTTCTCTGAGAGACAGCAGGATCCAGCAAAGTGGTTATCAATGCCCCATCATTTGTGACTTGACTTTTCAACTATTGCCCAAACTATCAAACACGTGATATTTTTATTTATATTAGCTTTCTTTATCATATATTTTGTTGTTGCTATTTTGAATGTTCTTTTTAAAAATTAAGGAATAACATAGTAAAATGAATTGATTTGAAGTGTACTGCTCAGCAAATTTTCGCATGTGTACATATGACACATATATATGACCAAACCAAGATATGGAGCACTTTAAGTTGTTGTTGTTGTTTTTAGGAAACATGCTATCTCTACCACTGTATCTTCAAAATCATGTTTTGATGTGCTAGTCAAACTTTTTCTAATACCCATTAAAAGAACTAACTGTAAATTATGAATGCTTCTGTTTCATCTAAAGGCATCTTGTGTAGTACTAGGTATTGTTATATCATTCACTTATTCATCCGTTTGAAATTTTATTGAGTACTTACTATGCGAAGGCATTGTTCTAGGCACAAGGTGGGGAGAAGATATAGCAACAAGTAAAACCTGACCAAAGTTCCTGTTCTAAGTACTTTCTAACAGGGAAAGAGACAATGAACATAATGCATGTGTGTGTGTGTGTGTGTGTGTGTGTGTGTCTGTATGCATTCAGTCATATCTGACTCTTTGCGACCACATGGACTGTAGCCAACCAGGCTCCTCTGTCCGTGGAATTTTCCAGGCAAGAATACTGGAGCGGATGGCCATTTGCTCCTCCAGGACATCTTCCTGACCCAGGGATTGAACTAGTATCTCTTGCACCTCCTGCATTGGCAGGCCGGTTCTTTGCCACTGCACCACATGGGGAGCCCATGAACATAATAAAGAAGTACAGGTATGCAATATGTCAGATGAAAGCAAGGCTTCAGAACAGAATAAAGCAGAAGAGCAGCGGGAGTGCTTGGTTTGACTGGGGGGATTGGTTTTGAAATTTTAAATAAGGTGGTCAATCAAGGCCTAGTATTTGAACATAGATTTGAAGGTGGTAAGGGAAAAGCAATTATGGGAGATGAGGTTTCTAGTCAGAGGAAGCAGCAAATGTGTAGACCTTGAGGCAGCAGGAAGCCTGAGAAGCAGGAAGAAGCCTAGTGCTACACTCTTGGAAGTGGGGGGCATTGGAGTGGATAAGCAGGGCTACAGGTATTCGACACACACAGGTTCTTACTTTATCTTTATCACCCTTTAAATGTCTGAGCAAGTTAGTTAATCTCTCAATAATACATAACCTGAAATTGGAGGAAGAAAAATTCTATCTTATAATTGTGTTCTAGATTAAAGAGAATATATGTAAAGCAATGAGTGTAATATCTGCTGCATGTTAGGGGCTTGGAAAATTACAGTTGTTATTGTACATAGCAGGTACTTTAGAAATTATAATGTTGATATGGAGATTGGAAGTGTTTTGATCTTCAAAATTAACATCAGTTCAGTTCAGTTCAGTCGCTCAGTCGTATCTAACTCTTTGTGACCCCATGAACCGCAGCATACCAGGCCTCCCTGTCCATCACCAACTCCCGGAGTTCACTCAAACTCATGTCCATCCAGTCGGTGATGCCATCCAGCCATCTCATCCTCTGTCGTCCCCTTCTCCTCCTGTCCCCAATCCCTCCAAGCATCAGGGTCTTTTCCAATGAGTCAACTTTTTGCATGAGGTGGCCAAAGTATTGGAGTTTCAGCTTCAGCATCAGTCCCTCCAATGAACACCCAGGCCTGATCTTTAGGATGGACTGGTTGGATCTCCTTGCAGTCCAAGGGACGCTCAAGAGTCTTCTTCAACACCACAGTTCAAAAGCATCAATTCTTCAGCGCTCAGCTTTCTTCACAGTCCAACTCTCACATCCATACATGACCACTGGAAAAACCATAGCCTTGACTAGACGGACCTTTGTTGGCAAAGTAATGTCTCTGCTTTTGAATATGCTATCTAGGTTGGTCATAACTTTCCTTCCAAGGAGTAAGTGTCTTTTAATTTCATGGCTGCAATCACCATCTGCAGTAATTTTGGAGCCCCCCAAAATAAAGTCTGACACTGTTTCTACTGTTTCCCCATCTATTTTCCATGAAGTGACGGGACCAGATGCCATGATCTTCGTTTTCTGAATGTTGAGCTTTAAGCCAACTTTTTCACTCTCCTCTTTCACTTTCATCAAGAGGCTTTTTAGTTCCTCTTCACTTTCTGCCATTAAGGGTGGTGTCATCTGCATATCTGAGGTTATTGATATTTATCCTGGCAATCTTGATTCCAGCTTGTGCTTCTTCCAGCCCAGCGTTTCTCATGATGTACTCTGCATATAAGTTAAATAAGCAGGGTGACAATACACAGCCTTGACGTACTCCTTTTCCTATTTGGAACCAGTCTGTTGTTCCCTGTCCAGTTCTAACTGTTGCTTCCTGACCTGCGTATAGGTTTCTCAAGAGGCAGATCAGGTGGTCTGGTCTTCCCATCTCTTTCAGAATTTTCCACAGTTTATTGTGATCCACACAGTTAACGGCTTTGGCATAATCAATAAAGCAGAAATAGATGTTTTTCTGGAACTCTCTTGCTTTTTCCATGATCCAGTGGACGTTGGCAATTTGATCTCTGGTTCCTCTGCCTTTTCTAAAACCAGCTTGAACATCTGGAAGTTCATGGTTCACGTACTTCTGAAGCCTGGGTTGGAGAATTTTGAGCATTACTTTACCAGTATGTGAGATGAGTGCAATTGTTAGGTAGTTTGAGCATTCTTTGGCATTGCCTTTCTTTGGGATTGGAATGAAAACTGACCTTTTCCATTCCTGTGGCCACTGCTGAGTTTTCCAAATGTGCTGGCATACTGTGTGCAGCACTTTCACAGCATCATCTTCCAGGATTTGAAATAGCTCAACTGGAATTCCATCACCTCCACTAGCTTTGTTCGTAGTGATGTTTCCTAAGGCCCACTTAACTTCACATTTCAGGATGTCTGGCTCTAGGTGAGTGATCACACCATCATGATTATCTGGGTCATGAAGCTCTTTTTTGTACAGTATTTCTGTGTATTCTTGCCACCTCTTAATATCTTCTGCTTGTGTTAGGTCCATAACATTTCTGTTCTTTATCGAGCCCATCTCTGCATGACAAGTTCCCTTGGTATCTCTGATTTTCTTGAAGAGATCTCTAGTCTTTCCCATTCTGTTGTTTTCCTCTATTTCTTTGCATTGATTGCTGAGGAAGGCTTTTTTATCTCTCCTTGCTATTCTTTGGAACTTTGCATTCAGATGCTTATATCTTTCCTTTTCTCCTATGCTTTTCAATTCTCTTCTTTTCACAGCTATTTGTAAGGCCTCCTCAAACAGCCATTTTGCTTTTTGCATTTCTTTTCCATGGGGATGGTCTTGATCCCTGTCTCCTGTACAATGTCACGAACCTCCATCCATAGTTTATCAGGCACTCTATCAGATCTAGTCCCTTAAATCTATTTCTCACTTCCACTGTATAATCATAAGAGATTTGATTTAGGTCACACCTGAATGGTCTAGTGGTTTTCCCCACTTTCTTCAATTTAAGTGTGAATTTGGCAATAAGGAGTTCATGATCTGAGCCACAGTCAGCTCCAGGTCTTGTTTTTGTTGACTGTATAGAGCTTCTCCATCTTTGGCTGCAAAGAATATAATCAATCTGATTTCAGTGTTGACCATCTGGTGATGTCCATGTATAGAGTCTTCTCTTGTGTTGTTGAAAGAGGATGTTTGCTATGACCAGTGCTTTCTCTTGGCAAAACTCTATTAGCCTTTGCCCTGCTTCATTCCGTATTCCAAGGCCAAATTTGCCTGTTATTCCACATGTTTCTTGACTTCCTACTTTTGCATTCCAGTCCCCTATAATGAAAAGGACATCTTTTTTAGGTGTTAGCTCTAAAAGGTCTTGTAGGTCTCCACAGAACCATTCAACTTCAGCTTCTTCAGCATTACTCGCTGGGGCATAGGCTTGGATTATCGTGATATTGAATGGTTTGCCTTGGAAACGAACAGAGAACATTCTGTCATTTTTGAGATTGCATGCAAGTACTGCATTTCAGACTCTTGTTGACCATGATGGCTACTCCATTTCTTCTAAAGGATTCCTGCCCACAGTAGTAGATATCATGGTCATCTGAGTTAAATTCACCCATTCCAGTCCATTTTAGTTCACTGATTCCTAGAATGTTGATGTTCACTCTTGCCATCTCCTGTTTGACCACTTATAATTTGCCTTGATTCATGGACCTGACATTCCAGGTTCCTATCCAATATTGCTCTTTACAGCATCGGACCTTGCTTCTATCACCAGTCACATCCACAACTGGGTATTGTTCTTGCTTTGGCTCTATCCCTTCATTCTTTCTGGAGTTATTTCTCCACTAATATCCAGTAGCATATTGGGCCCCTACCGACCTGGGGAGATCCTCTTTCAGTATCCTATCATTTTGCCTTTCCATACTGTTCATGGGATTCTCAAGGTAAGAATACTGAAGTGGTTTGCCATTCCCTTCTCCAGTGAACCACATTCTGTCAGACCTCTCCACCATGACCCGCCCATCTTGGGTGGCCCCACGGGCATGGCTTAGTTTCACTGAGTTAGACAAGGCTGTGGTCCATGTGATCAGATTGGCTAGTTTTCTGTGATTATGGTTTCGGTGCATCTGCCTTCTGATGCCGTCTCGCAACACCTACTGTCTTACTTGGGTTTCTCTTACCTTGGACAAGGGGTATCTCCTCAAAAGTAGCATAGTGTTTACTAATATTCCAGTAATTAATGAATAATACGTGTCTTGCAAAGCGCTGGGCAACACTAATTTCAAGTGAAATATGACTTGATTTCTGGCCTTTGGGAAAGTCTCATGTGGTTGGGGAGATAAGAAGGGTAGATATTAAGACTGTAGACAAATGATCTAGGTTTCCTTTTAAGTAAACAGAAGGATTTAATTTCTCCGCCCTTTGGAAGTTGGGTGTTCACGTGACTTACTTTTTCCCATGAAATAAGCATACTATTGATATATGTTAATTTCTGGGAAAAGCTTTCAATATAAGAGCATAATTTGCCCAAAGCAAGTGTTGAGATGGAGTCTCTGTTATTCGGGGTCACTGGATGATTACAGTGAGCTAAGCATCCCTACTGACCCAACAGAAAATGCAGAGTGAGCAAGAAAAATCTGTTGTGTCAAACCGCTGATGTGGGGCTCATTTGTTACTGTCATTTGGGGTGCCCTGTCCTGACCAATACCACCTGTAGAACAATCATAGAATGTAATCCAGGGTTTATATCTCCTCTTTATCAGAGTGATAACAATATAATAATGAAATCAGGATCACATTCTAGGATGAGAAAGATGTGAAGAGAGAGATATATATTATTACTGGGTTGAAAAAACGAGTTAAAAAACACCAAATATATCATGGCTTTATAAAAAATGTCTAAACTATAAATTGACCTGAAAACACCTCTAGTATACTAAAATACCTCTTTCCCAGTTCCTGAATTTGACTAACATTTTCTTTCATGGATTTTGTAATTTAGTAATTGTGTTTCATTTGCAGTCCAAAAAGGTGCACAGTAGTTTAAGACTAAAGGCACCGATAAAGAAGATTAAAAAATATTACCAGGATAGAAACATACAGTGTACTACTAAAGGAAAAAAGTTTTGAGATGAATATTATGAATCCTTTTAAAACCTTGTACTAGCCAAATACAGGATCTAAGTGTCACAATTTCCCCAAATAAATAGGAATACAAGGAATGACCCATAAACCACTGGTTCCTGGCTATGCGTTTCTGAGAACTCACTTGCCCCTCAGCTACTGAGCTTTCTTTGTTAATAATTTTGATTCCTTCTACAGTCATTTTATTATTTTTTTTAATTTTATTTTATTTTTAAACTTTACATAATTGTATTAGTTTTGCCAAATATCAAAATGAATTTAAATGCCCTTTTTTCCCTGATTCATCCTATCATCACAGGTTTTGGATAAAGCCTGTAGTGTTAGCATTAACTAGGGGTTTAATGATGACCCTTTTGAGAACTTTCATCTTGTGGTATTCATACCAAATTGGGACATGAGATTTTGTTTTTTCATGTACCTCTGTTCTTTTAGGGCCTTCCCAGGGGCTCAGTGGTAAAGAATCCACCTGCCAATGCAGGAGACGTGTGTTCAATCCCTGGGTCAGGAAGATCCCCTGGAGAAGTAAATGGCAACACACTTGAGTATACTTGCCTGGGAAATCCCATTGACAGAGGAGCTTGGTAGGCTACAGTCCATGAGGTCGCAGAGAGTTGGACCCTATTGAGTGACTGAGCACGTGTGCGCACACAGACACACACACACACACACTATTTTTTAAACCTGAATAAAACTGCTCAAATCTGTGCTTCACTGAATACAACAGAGAGCTCCAAAAGGGGGGAAAATCCCACTTGGAAAAGAAAACAAATACTAAGGAATTTATTTTCAACTTTCCAAAACATGGAAAGCTAAACATGATTTTTTTAAGTATAAAGTTTTTATAGAATATACTCTAAATCTAGAATGCTAAAAGTAGTCTAAATATGGTACCAAGTTGATCTTAGAGTCCACATGTTTCAATTTATTCTCCTTTAATCCTCAATGATATTTCTATTTTTGGTTGGATTTAGTCAGTAAGAGCTGATGTTGTCCTTTCCTCAGATAATCTTTTTCTCTTCTTATTTCTTTCCATTGAATTGTCAGGTGAGAATTTGCCCTTACAAACATTAATTTCTTTTTTTTGCTCCTATTCACTGACAGCCTCTTTGTATTCTGTTATCTTTCCTCTTTTCATACCACTCCCATCTGCTATCCCTTTTATCTGAAGAAACTCCATACCCAAAAGTTGTTGATTTCAAGGATGAGATCTGGACATACTGTTGTTCAGTCACCAAATCATGTCCAACTCTTCATGACCCCATGGACTGCAGGACACCAGGCTTGCCTGTCACTCATCATCTCCTGTAGTTTGCCCAAGTTCAAGTTCATTGAATTAGTGATGCCATCGAACCATCCCATCCTCTAAGACTGTTGATATTCACTCTTGGAGAAGATATCAGTGATGAGTTCCTCAAAGTAGCAAGGTCACTGAAAAGAGAATGGGTCAACTAGGCTGGTGAATCGGCTCTGCAAAGTGTGGATTTTGATCTCCATCTTGGCTCTGCATAGAGACAACACTGCCCGGGAGCAGCTCGGCTGCCTTTCCTCTCAGTACACATGGAGGTTGCCCTGACTTTCTCCCTGCAAAGGGTCGCTGCTAATGCAGCCTGTGCTCTTCCCAGACAACTTTGATTCTGTCTTCCTATTGGCTCCAATTTTATCCCTGGTGGTTCAGATCTCTCCTCCATGCCCCTTGCTTCTCAGATCCAACTGGCCACTGTCTGGCTTAGCCCCCAGCTCAGATTTGGGAAATGTAGCCCCTGACTCTTGTGTCAATCTTTCTAAGCCACTTCCTGGTGTTGGGAACATGCCTTACTTAGGTCTCTAGGAAAACCACAGTTGGAGATGGATGAGGGAAGCCATTTGATTCACACTGAAGCACAAATGGGATTTTGAGACTCAAGGAAATGTGGGTAGCACCAGTGCAGGAGGCAGGGCATAGAGGAGGCAGTGAGCAGCCTGAGGTTTCTGGGTCATGGTGGTGGGCTTCAGATTCGCCTGGCTCTGGTCTTGTTCACCCTGACCATCAACTTCTGCCCTTCTTCTTTCTCTCTGGAAAGTTAAGGAGTTTTCTAGTGAAGTTCCTTTGTTCACAGGAATTATTTCCAAGTGGCCGGAGAGGAGAAGAAAAAGGAATAAACAAACAAACAAATTTCCCCATCTCCTGAATTTTCCCACCAAGCATGTAAAAAGATAAACTGAAATGTGAATGAAATCTTGTTCAGAAAATCATGACTGCATCTATCATGTTTAATTTTAACATTTAACTTCCTTTGTACATATTTTATACTTTTTTAATAGCAAAATAGTTGCTAAACTTGGGACTAGCTCAGCTATGAAATTATGAAACACTATAAAAAGACAGTGTAAAGTGCTCTTCTGGTGGCCCTTTTAGTCATGTATAGGGCCCAGGTTAACTAAAGTTGGAGAAAATGGAAATGTTGACATTTCTTTAAACAATAAAAACTACAAGTGATTGCCAAAGTGCCACAGGCTGACATTTACAGAGATCGTTCACCGATTATATAGATGAAATATCATAAGTAATTAGCTCATGGCAATTACCTGCCCCTTGTTATTTTGCTTTTAGAATATTTTTAAAGCTGAGGTTACTAAAATTTCAAATAATCCTGGGCTGTGCTGTCATGGGTCTTTATCCAAATGAATAGTGGTCTCTTGTAAACAGTCCTATGATCTGATTTCCATTGGGACAGGAGTTGTAAAAGGCCAAGGATTTTCGATGGATTTACACATATACTGTTTCAGTTAAGTTACCAAGGTTGACTTAACAGCCCTTTTCCTCGGAGTCTTAAATACATTTGCCACCCAGTCTTTTTCTACCATATTTGAGGGGCTGGGTGACGAGATTAAAAGGGGCTCGAGGTGAGGTGGGGGTGGATTCTGACTCCGTGAAATTTCTAACTTGAATTCCTTCTGCCATTGGTGGTCTCAGTTAACTAGCTTGGTGGCATTTGTGGCTGGAAAGCTGACCCTTAAAGACATGTCAATGTAGGGGCATGTGCTAGAGCATTTTTATTTTGGAAAGCCACCCCGTTCTGCTGATACCATTTTGCAAGGAAGAGATGCTTGGAAAGAAGGCTGGCAACTGGAATTTAGTTGTCTATGAAGGCATTGAAACAGGGCACCCAAGATCCTCCAGTTTGGTCTCTCCCCACTTTCTGAACACAAAAAGAGATGGGGTGGCTTTCTTCAGATTTGCTCAGCTCCAGGCTGAAATCTTTACAAACAAATATTAATGATGCTCCATTACTGGCTACATTTTCAATGAAGTTTAAATAGTCTGAGTTATGATGATTAGCAAGAAATGCATGGATAATAAAGGTAAATGAGATTCATATTTAATCCCCAACTCTAAATGACTGGTTTGATTGTCTCATTCACTTGGCAAACAATATTGCTTCTAAATGTTATTTCAGCCACAGATATAATTTCTTTAACACAGCAGAAAGGAGGAGATTAAAATACGAGAGAGGCAGCACTTACCTTAGACTGATTAATAGGCTCTGGCTGGTCCCCTGCTGCCATGCTTAAAAGCATCAAGACATTCTGTGCTATCCCAGCCTATATATATTGATACTTACTAGGTTCCAGGAAAACCTCTTTGATTAGTCACACTAAACTGCCCCTTAAGTGGTGTGCATGCCACGAAACTACACTCTCCTTAATCAAGTCATAAATTTGGGGACTCTCAGACACAGCGCCCTTTTCTGTAAGGAGGTAGCAGGGGTAAGTTCACTGGGAGTTCTCTCACCCTTAACCTGCCTCCTGCGTAGCCCATCAGCTATATAGACCAAATCATAGGCCGACTGGAATGGAAAAAAAAAATCTATGGCATTTCATCCGTATGACCTGATGAGGCCAATGATTCAGACTAAATAAGCCACCTTTGTATGGATAGCAGAAAGGGAGGTGAAAGGTTTGGGGGAGGGGCTTCGACATTTGTCATAAGTTTTACCTAAGTTTTGCTGATGTCACAAGACAGAGGGGCCATTATTTATAGTTTAGAGCCAGACAGCATGACGATGGTTTTCTAGAAATACAAATTGGTATGAATGCTCTGAAATCTGATTCCTACCTTAAGGGAACTTCTAAATAATCCTATTCTTACTTCCTGAGGCATACTTCTCTAAGGACTCTAGGAAGAAAATGCTTTTCCAGTTAACTTGTAATCCTCAAAGTAAAACGAGTGAGTTGGCTTTTTCAATCTCCCCACTCCCTCTCTTGTCTCTCTCCATGAAACATTCCAATCCAGAGTATCTTTTCTCCCATTTGGCATCTCTGACAACAAAACATCACTCTGAGTAATCGTGACGTGCAAAGAGAGCTTTGAACTTGCTATGAGTATGGGAAACCGGGAGAACCATAAAGTATTCTTCAACCCCATGGTGGAAAAGGACAGCATTCTTTAAAACTCTGCATGAAATTCAATCTAATTCTTCTTTTCTCAGATTACAGGATCCTTGGTGAAAAATATTACATTTTTAAGCAAAAGTGCAGAGTTAATCTATCATAGTGCACCTCCAGGGGAGATTTATTACAGATCACTTTCTAAAAATGGTGTGCTCACTCTGCATATGTGGGCCATATTCACCTTACTATATTCCAGTCGAAAAACTCCCAGTGTATGCAATGCCTGAGAAGTAAGAGTAAGCAAGCCTACAGAATATGACACTTATGCTAATCTGTGCCCTGCTGTGGAAAAACATACACAAGGATTCCATTACCACGTTCATTAGGCTGCAACACACTCCATCCTGAATAGGGATTATGAGCCACAATAGACCGAAAGCAGTTGATTGAGCCCACTTAAGCCAAATCACTCTGACACTGACCAAATACATAGGCACTGGGAAGAGCACCAGCTCAGACTTTGTGGAGGATGTTGCTAGTTGAAAGGTTGTCCTTCCTGGAGACTGTCACATCAGTCAGCTCCTGGCATATGCCATTAGCTCAAATTGTGAAAGCTGGAAGTTATGTGGTATTTATGATTGGAATCTGGAAGAACTATTTGAGACATACAACCCAGCTCTGTCTGTGCACCTGTCATGTCGTGCCTCTGACCCTCCCCACCCACACTTCTCTCCTGATTATATTCAGAGCATGAGTTGTGTGGTGATAAAATCGTGGAGCTAGAAAAGAAATTAGAGTCAGATGGAAAGGCCAGTTCAGCACGCAGCTTGCCCATGTCTCCTCTCTCTGGTATTCTGGGCTACTGGATGCAGTTGCTGCCTATCAGCCCAATCTTTCTGCAGTGGCAGAAATATTTGCCACTAGTGAGCTAAAAATATTTTAAAATATTGTCAGAAATAATCAAGAAAGGAAGGCAAGTTACTGCTCAGGAGGTGTTATGGAATCTGGCTATGTAAGCAGAGGAAAAAGATTTAAATCACAACCATTAAGAAGATAATAATAAAAACCTTCTGTGTGAAACAGGCTTTCAGCTTGGGGTTGAAACTCCTGCCTAGGTTTTTCTTCTTCACTTTGGGAGTTTAACAAGAGCTTGTTAAGAGAAGCCTGTACCCAACACCTTGATTTATATCACTGATGTGTTTCTGAAAAGCTGCAGATAAATTAAATTTTGTTTTTGTAAACGGAATCTCACGTGTGCTTGGTGGCTCAGTTGTATTCGACTCTTTGCAATCCCATGGACTGTAGCCCACCAGGTTCCTCTGTCCATGGGATTTTCCAGGCAAGAATACTGGAGCGGGTTGCCATTTCCTTCTTCAGGGGATCTTCCTGATCCAGGGATCAAAACTGGCTCCTGTGTCTCCTGCATTGCAGGCAGATTATTTTACCTGCTGAGCCATCAGGGAGAGATAAAGCTGCAGATAAATCAAATTCTGTTTTTGTAAACTGAATCTCATAGATGTTCTAGGAAGCTTCTTTCAGCCCACTTAACTCTGCCCTGAGTCCTTACTTGTACGTAAAGTGAAGGGCATAATCTTATGCTTGAAAATACAAATACTAACTGCTGAGTTTCTTATCCAACTGCTATGTTCCCAGTTTACCTTACTGGGTTTCCCACAAGTGGAACTGCTGATCTGAAATGATCACGGCCTTTTTCCCTCCTCTTGAGAAAGCAGAAATGTGGGAAGGGTGATGAGCCTTGTTTTTCTTCACGTATTTAGCGTTGCATCATGTGATTTGGAAAGGCATAACTAACCCCTTGAGTTTTCTAAACACAAGCCCCATCAATACAAGCTTGTGATGCCCATAAAAGCAGGGGAGGAAATACAGATTGGCCTGCCTACTTCTACAGCAGAGCCAGGGCATCACTGAGAAGCTGTGGCTGCCGCTCTTCTCCGGCCGCCGCTCCCATCTCAGAAGTCAGTCTCATGCTTGGTCCTGCTAGCAGCTCTCTGACAGAACCAGACACATGTGGACAGTGGAAAAGAAGAACTGCAGGAGAAATTCTGGCATCTTCCTCTTCCATGTGATACAGCTCCTCAGCCCCACCTTTCTAGAGCATCCTCCTCATGGAGTCCTGCCCTGTATCTTTCTGCTCCCTGAGATACCAGGACTCATCAAACAGGTTGGAGGAGGCTGTTTTCTTGCCAGGGGAACGTGGCCCTTTGCACTGCGATTGTAATACAATCTTTCCTCTCTGGGGCTGTGAATGCTACAGTGCAAAAGCGTGTTTGAAAACCTCTTTTATCATTCATTGTCTCCAGACTGAAATCATTTTTGACAACCTCTGCAGAAAACAAGCAGCTTTCTGGCTACTGGCGAGTCGATTAAAGGGAGGAAACACATGTTCACTGTCAGACGAAGCCCCTGGAGAAAGCACTGACAACCTTTTAACCCGTTTTCCCAGGGAAAGGGCCCAAATGCTTCTCTGGAGCAAAATCACCACATTCTCTTAAGCATCTTTTCATTTCAGGTATCTTTTTATTTCTCCCTAAGATGAGACACCTAAAAATAATCATCCCCAGCACCTGCATTTTTATTGTGGATATGAACAGATCTATTTTATACCCTGTCCGGAAAGACAGGGAAAAAAGTATCATTAATGAAGGTCTTTTATGAACTAACCCATCTCTTTTTTTTTTCCCACTGTCTGACCAGAGTTTAAACACGAGCACACTGACAAGTTCACCCACCTTATATAATGACTCCGTGAAACCAGCCAAGAAGCCACAGGAGTGAAATTTTCTGAACGGTAGGAAGGCCTGACTAGCCAACCTTGTTGACAAACTGAGAATAAGATTGGGCCATGGAAACATTTGTGCATTTCGAGACCCTGCTCCAGAGATGCCCATTCGTTCCTTATACATATGTCGTCAAGCAGAGTTATTTCCAGGGGACAGAATAAGAATGGGAGATGGAAAGTTCCATATACAGTTAAACATGAGTGCTAGGAATGGGGGCTTGCTTTCTTAAAAAAAACAATAAAAAGGAAATAGCTGTTTCAAATGCCAGTTCTATAATCATCACAATTACAAAAGTCTCCAGCACTCGGTTCCTTAACCTATAACCTTAGTATTTTTTAACCTCAGTATCACTGGCCTGGGTGGTTTGGTCTATTACAAGAAAATGATCCCCCTCACCTGCACCCGCCTCAAAATTACATATTTGCTTTTACAGCCAAAAGGCAGGGTGAGAGGTGGGGGTGGCGGGCCCCAGCTTTAAAGTCGCTGCCTGGAGGAGGAGACCACAAGGGGAATGCCAGGAGCACAGAGGGGGTCTCAGATGAAAGACAGAGGAGCAGCTTCACTCACGTGAAACTGACATGTGGGCCACATCTCTGCTTTATTCTACCAGAGCTGTTTGGGATTTTTTGGTGGTTTTGTCATTAATTGCTTTTAAACTGGTTTATATTTATTCAATTATTTTAAAAGTTAAGGTGAAATAGGAATATTATAAAATTAGCATTTAAGAGTGAACTATGTAGACATTTAGTAAAATTCCCAATGTTGGCTAACTTTCCCTTCTATCTAATTCCAAACGTTTTCATCACCCCAAGATAAAACTTTGTACCCATTACATAGTTAATCCCTGTTTCTCCCACCCCTCAGCCCTCGGCAATCAGCGAATAATTTTCTGTTTCTATGAATTTATCTACTCTGGATATTTCCTATAAATAGAATAATATAATACGTAACCATTTGTGTCTGACTTCTTTCACTTATGATATTTTTGAGGTTCATTCATATTATAGATTTCATAAGTTACATAAGCTTCATCTTTTCATAGCTGAATTAATATTCCACTTAGGGTATATACTATAATTTGTTTATCTCGTCATCTGTCAATGAACATTTAGTTTGGCTATTGTGAATAGTGTTGCTGTGAACTTAATGTACAAGTATTTGAGGGTAAGTTGAAAATAGGCATTTTCAATTCTTTGTGGGATATACCTCAGAGCAGAATTGCTAGGTCACATGGTAATTCTATGTCTCACTTTTTGAGGCACTGCCAAACCATTTCTGTGGTGGCTAAATCATTTTATATTCCCACCAACAAAGCACAGTTTCCTAGATGGCATGAAGTGGTATCTTGCTGTGGTTTTGATTTATATTTTCCTGATGACGGATGGTCAGCATCTTTTCATGCACCTATTGGCTCCTTGTATACTTCCTTTGGAGAAGTCTCTTCAAGTGCTTTACCCATTTACGAACAGTTTGTCTTTCTTTGTTGAGTTATAAGAGTTACTTATATATTTTGTATACTAGGACCATTATCAGATATGTGATTAGTACATATTTTGTTCTATATTGCAGGTGTTCTTTTCATTTTCTTGATAATGTCCTTTAATGCACAAAATCTTTAATTTTGAGACAGTCCAATTTAAATATTTTAATTCCTGCTTTGGAGGTGTCATACATAGAAATCCATTGCCATATTCAAGTTTATGAAAATTAACCCCTCTCGTTTATTCTGAGAGCTTGATCATTTTAGCTCTTCCATTGAGATCTTGTATCCATTTTGAGTTAAATTCTGTATATGGTGTGAGGTAAGAGTCCAGCTTTATAGTATTGTGTGTGGATATCTAGTTGTCCCAGTACTCTTTGCTGAAAATTCTATTGTTTCCCCATTGAATAGTCTTGGTACTCTTGTTAAAAAGCAATGAGCCATAGATGTGCAGAGTCTCAATTCTATTCCATTGGTCTATACGTCTATCGTTATGCCAGTATCACACTTTTTTGATCACATCACTGTAGCTTTGTAATAAGTTTTGAAATTCAAAAGTGGGAGTCCTCCAGCTTTCTATTAACTTCGTTGAGCTTATCATAATGAGCCTATAATTCAGGCACAGATATTTCAATCCTTCTCTGCTTCCCTGAAAAGTCTTCAGACCAAAAATCGAATATATCTCCAAACACACTATCTTTAACATACAGTTAAAAAAAAAAAAATCTGACTCTTTAATTTTACAGCCAACCTGTACTTCTTCATTAGAGATTCTTTTCGTGTTATTATTCTAAAGTGATAGTTGACAAGAAGTGACTTCAAGAGTAGTTGGCTTTCTGTTATTTGCAAATTTATGCCCCAGGTTTTTTCTAACACTATGATTGAATTACTTTCCTGAGTGTATTCAAAGACATATAACTGGTGTTGGTCAGTAGGAACCTGCAAAAATCCCGATGTCTGCTTGGAGAATGAACTATGTTGTAATGTTTTTCCTGCATCGCTACCTTCTGCTCACCCTTCTATCAGACAATTTGAGTTTATCCCAGTTTCTGTACTGAGCTTAGTGAAAAGTTCCTGGCTATATATATCACACCAAGTTCTATAAATATGTAATGTGCATATGCCTCTGTGTTCTGGGTCTCTACTTGACTTTGCATGGACAGAAGGGGGTCTTGGCTTTATTTCTGTTAAGTCATTTGTATCTCCAGAATTTACATACTTACTTCCCTTGTGGCTCAGATGGTAAGGCGTCTGTCTACAATGTGGGAGACCAGGGTTCGAGCCCTGGGTTGGGAAGATCCCCTGGAGAAGGAAATGGCAATCCACTCCAGTACTATTGCCTGGAAAATCCCATGGACAGAGGAGCCTGGTAGGCTACAGTCTATGGGGTCACAAAGAGTCAGACATGACTGAGCGACTTCACTTTTACTTTCCCACCTAGAAAGGTACTGGGAGTAAAATTTAAATCTCTCATATGTTGATGATGACTGAAATTACTCATACTGGGTAAAGCCTCTTCCATAGTGAAAACTCAGCTTTAAAATAAAAGCTTTTAAATACCACCTGAGAGAAGTAGCATGTTGCTTTCAGGAAAAAATAGAACAACTTTGACCACTATATGGAATATTCTAAGCAGAAGTAACATTACGTCATCCAATCCCTGGTTTCACCTGAGGACATGGGGCTCAGAAAATGAGTATTCTGTGCCCTGCACAACTGTGTTACATGGTGAAGAGACAACAGTTTTGATTAGAGATAGATGAAAGAGAAAGATGTCAGTTCAGAGGAAGCACCCAAGAATTCAAACCCTTGCAGTGAAATGGCTGATTTAAATCTTAGCAGAGGCTGGCCTGGCAAGCGTTGTGTGCAATAAAAAGGAGACTGCCTGCTGAGACCAAATGGCCAGTACACTGGAGAATTCAAATCTAATTTCCAAACTCGGTGATGCTAAGTGAGGACTGGGTGGCTGGTTCTTCTTTGATTCTTTTCAAAAACCCCACCTAGTAGATGAAGTTTGATAAAATGGCAGATGTTGGAAGGGAGACCAAAGTGATGGGGAAGGCCTTCCTGAGGGCTTTTGGTGAACTTATATATATATTTTTTTCTCTCTGGCTTTTTGAAAAATGAAATGACATTTTTATCATAAATACCAATGGCTATTGGCTAAGTACTTACTATGTGCTTAAAATTGCATTTGCTTCCTTACAATTACTGTAAAAACTGTGACAATATACTAATTCCCATTCTACAGATGAGGCAAGTAAGGTACAGAGGTGAGGACAGCTGATCAAGAAAGCACAGCTGATAAGTGATAAACCGTTTTGGGGGACTAATGAGTAATACATGCTCATTGTAGAAAAGTTGGAAAATGGAGAAAAAGTATAAAAATGGAAATAAAAATCAGCCATAATATGAATCAGCGATTTATAAATAACCCAAATAATCTCTTTTGGCCAAGATGTGCTTGCACTGAGTTCCAGAATGTCTAAGCCGTAGATAAGATCTGTGTGCAGCAGTCTCATGATCATGTCTGGGAGTCTGTGCTGTTTTGTTTCTTCTTTGCCATCCTCAATTTTTCCTTTTCTGTCTGCCTTTCCTATCCTTCACTCCCAGTTGTTGTCTTTATGGCACCTCTTTAACCAGGAAGCTGAAAGGAGGTTCCCAGTGGGTGGCAGGAAAGACATCATACTTCCCCCTCCCTCAATGCTGTACTCCAGGGCACTTCACAAATTCCTTCCCACCCTTGTTCCCTGGCTCTGATTGGCCTGTGGCTAAATGACATGTAGGCTGAACACGATGACGTTACAAAGCTGGACATCCATGTTTACAAGCAACAGATGGTGGAAGTAAACACAGCCCAACTGTTTTTCATCCATAGCACATAGTATTGATTCTTCTCTAATTAAAACAGTCCTTGTTGTCATGCCCTTGTTTCTCATCTTTTATATTTTAAATAGGAACCAGCTTGCCTGGTGAGGACTCAGTCATCGTCTTTCTCTCATCCCTGTCCCTTCCTTCCAGTTGAATGCCAACCTTACTCTGGGGTCTTTGGGGAAGATCTCCACTCTTGTCAATCTCCATTAAATCTTCAGGATTCAGGCTTCCTCACCCAAGCATAGATGACCCATGGGCCCTGGCATCAAACCCCATCACGGTCACTGTAACTGGAAGCTTGAGGGATCTGTTTCTGCAATTCCTCATTGTTGACTGTCATTCGAGTTAACAGCTGGACTTGTGATCTGGGAGATTTCTTCATCAGTGAGAATGCCACAGGCTCTGCCCTGTCACCCCCCAACCTTGCTGTCCCCCAGTGGCCCAAAGAGAGCCAGCAGCAATTGGGGAGGGCACACTTTCTGTTTCAGGCTGGAAGCAGGAGTGGAACAGTTGGTCTCCAGCTCCTGTGTGGAATAAATAGTCTTGGGTGGAGACCCAGGAAAGGCATCTGCCCGCAGATCTTTATAGGAGACTGGAAATGATGGACAAAAATATCGAAAAGAAGCAAATTTCCTGTTTGATGCCTAAGCAAATAGGAAGAGTCCCTGAGGAATGGGTTATCTGCCTGTTGAGGCTTCCTGGTGGTTTGGCAGGCTGGAGAGCATGTTAGGAACAGAGTCACCACATCCTTGCCACTAACTGGCTTTGTGGCCTTAAACTAACACTGAACACTTCTGGCTTTCAGTTTTCTCTTCTATGAGAGGAAGAGATACTACCTATGAGCAGTTTAAGTGTACCATGGAGTCCTTGGAGGCTGGAGGAAAGGAAGGGAGGAGAGAGCTTTGGATGCCATAATCCTATAATCTGCAGCAATTTTATATATAATTTCTAGGCCTTGGAGAGATAGATACTGGTGAATAAGAGAGATTAAATCCATACCTTTAAGGAGTTTAGGTTAACATCTTAGTGAGATGTAAAGAAACAAACAGATGTATAATGTAATGTCAAGAAGCAGCAAGTGAAATACAGAGAGAACTGTTTTGGAGATGGACTGCTCCTAAAAGATGGATGTTTGGCTCCATCTCTGGGGCATGTCTCTGGGGCATGTGGAGCTTCCCAGGTGGCTAAGTGGTAAAGAATCTGCCTGTAAATGCAAGAGACATGGGTTCAATCCCTGGGTTGGGAAGATCTCCTGGAGAAGGAAATGACAACCTATTCTAGTTTTCTTGCCTGGAGAATCCCATGGACAGAGGAGCCTGGCAGGCTGTAGTCCATGGGGTTACAAAAGAGTCAGACACAGCTGGTGACTAAACAACAATTGGGGCACGTAGAGCTCAGAGTGAATTGTATGATGTGTTCCCCTATTTCCACACCATCCACTCAGCACAGGTTATTGTAAATCAAAGAGAGACTTGAGACCAAAATGGCAGCATATAAAGATTACATAGGATGAACACACACGATTACAAGAGTGGAACTGATCCATCTACTTTCCTTGGGGACCAGAGCAAGCAGAGATCAGTGATTTCAGACTGAAAGTACAGTTTCTCGAGTCAGCATATAGCTCTCCTTTTTGCTAATGACTATCTTTCTGAGCCACTGCCTTGTATGGGGTCCCCAGTGCTTGGAAACTGAGGTAACTGCCAATATTCCATGACTGTTTATCATTGGAGCTAGATGAACAAATTTTAATAGCTCAGGTCAAGTCCCTAAATTTGAGTAGAAATGATTATGTGTATTATTATTGGGAGGCAAAGTAGGCTGAAGATTTGAAGTGTCTTTTAATTCATCTCTTTCGATTTTCATTTTAGAGCTAAAGACATTGAGGAGCCCAGAGTTTGGAGGAGCTAAGCCTAGATCACACATTCACTTGGCCCTGTTAGAGCTGAGTGACTCCAGGCCTGGGCTGCCAAGACTGTGGACACCACTAGGCTGTGGGCCTGGCTATTGGCTTACAGATCAGTTACGCAAATAGTTAGAATCAAAGTGTTTTCCTAAGTGACTGGTCTGCTAAATTATCCAACAAGAATCAGTAGCTATTTACCCAGGCTTGCATCTCTAATATGCTCCTAATTTAATTCTCTTCTAGTTAGTCTTATCCGGGCTATCTGTTCCTTTCTAGGGTAGAATTTAAATTATACATGAGTCCCAGTTCACGAGTAGAACAGGAATCTGAGGCATCGAAGAATAACATGGCACTCACCTGATACAATTGGACTATAAAGATTTTCCATTTAAATGATGCAGAAAGTGAAAAAAAAAAAAAAAGCCTCTGGTTGAATTCGACACAGCAGGCGGCCATGGTTTCCACCTCTTCAGTTTATGGAGTTGAACCCTTTAAATATGCAAAGCAAGCCCTATTGAGATAATCTGCTATTTGGAAGGCTCCCAAATTTCTAACTGAAAGGAAAAAAAAAAAAAAAAAGGATATGGATCTGCAGGAGGAAACGAAGGCCTTCTGTAAGGGATTACATGGACTACTGAGTTTAAATTCAGAAAACAATCCCTTGTATGGAGATGATGCTTTACGGTTTAGAAAACACTTTCACATGGTCTCTCCAGTCCTCAGAATAGCCCAAGGATGTTTCTGGGGGTCTTTGATGGCATGTAGAAGTGCCAGAAACATTGATCAGAGATACCAGAGGCACACAGCAGAGATTGAAGCCTAGAATTACAAGACTTTCACTTTTGGAAAAGCGACCTCAGATATTGTTTAGGTAAATGACCCCCAAGCCCATCAGCAGCAGTAATTGTTTAACATCTCTGAGAACTGTGGATATCGAGTCCATGCATGAGCGTCTTAGAGATGAGTGTCTTGTTCAGAAGGCCGCAGAGCAGTTCATTCCATTCAAAAGAGTAGGTCAGGTTGTTAGATTGGAAAAAAAAAGAGAGAGATCAACTCTGTCTCTTTGTGGTTTTTACTCACTGGTACTGACTAATGTATCGGGTGTCATACAGAGTAATACTAGCTAGGTAATACTAAGTACCATGTAGGAAGGACCACGTATCTATATAATACTTCAATCCCAATGAACCCTTTCAAGATGAGTATTATCTTCTATTTTTCCCTTTTTTATTTAAGCATGTGCTCAGTCATGTCTGACTCTTTGTGATCTATGGACTGTAGCCTTCCAGGCTCCTCTGTTTATGGGAGTTTTCTCAGAAAGAATGCTGGAGTGGGTTGCCATTTCCTTCTCCAGGGGATCTTCCCAACCCAGGGGTCAAACCTGCGTCTTCTGCGTCTCCTGCTTTGCAGGTGGATTCTTCACTGCTGAGCTATGGAGGAAGCCATTTATTGAAGTATATTTGATTTACAGTATTGTGTTAGTTTATGATGTACAGCGAAGTGTTCTCTCTCTCCCTACACACACACACACACACACTTACTTTTCATATATATATATATATATTCACTTTTACCAGTATGGTTTATTACAGAATATTGAATACAATTTCCTGTGCTATACAGGAAATCCTTGTTGTTTATCTGTTTTATACATAGTAGTTTGTATCTGGGCTTCCCTGGTGGATCAGTGGTAAAGGATCTGCCCGCAATGCAGGAGACCTGGGTTTGATCCTTGGGTGGGGAAGATACGCTGGAGGAGGGCATGGCAATCCAGTCTAGTACTTTTGCCTAGAGAATCCCATGGACAGAGGAGCCTTGCAGGCTGCAGTCCATATGTAGGGTTTCACAGACTCAGACATGACTGAAGTGAATAAGCAGCAGTTTTTATCTGTTAATCCAAAACTTCTAATTAATCCATCCCTTACCCCCTTTCCCATTGGGCAACCGTTTGTTTTCTATGTCTGTGAGTCTGTTTCTTTTATGCGAATAGGATCATTTGTATCATATTTTAGATTCCATATGTAGATGATATGATATTTGTCTTTTTCTTTCTGATTTGCTTCCCTTAGTATGATAATCTCTAGGTTCATCCATGTTGCTGCAAATGGCATGATTTCATTCTCTCCATGACTGAGTAGTTTTCCATCATACACATGTACTGTATCTTTATCCATTCGTCTGTTGATGGACATTTAGTTTGCTTCCATGTCTTGGCTAAGAAACAGATGACCAGAGAGATTAAATTAAGTGTGAAAAGATGCATAATTAGTGGCAAAGCTAGCATTTGAACCCAGATCTCTCTTGTTGTACCAGAACACATTGCCCAAGGGAAGTCTAATCTTTTGTACCGTGTTGCCTTCCAATATCTAAAGTTGATTTAGGAAATCCTGTCAACATCTCTATCTCATGTTGGATAGAGTATCCTTTTATTTGGGGTCATTTTCTGGGTGGGGAATCAGGAAAATGCACCAAGCTATAAAATACACACCTTACTTCAGGTTCCTGTATTCCAACTTAAAAATGCATGACTATCCCTCCAGTCATTCTCCAGCAATGTGAGTTTCTGCTCACTCGTTGCTCTCACAGTTGTGGTACTCTGAAGCTGTCTTTGTTTGTCAATGTCCCTCATTTTACGTGTTGCCCAGGACTAAGCACGCTGCTCTGGGATACCAGTAAAGCTCACTGGATGGCACAGATCCCAAATCAGCAGCACTCGTGCTCTGTGCTGCACACTCTGCTCACCGAATCTCAATGACATGAGCGGGGGCACCAGTGATTCCCGGTTTCATGTAAGAGTATGCCTTTTGATTCCAGCTCCAGGGCTTTTTTGTCTCATGAGATGAAGTTCACCCCTGGGGCGTAAAGATGCTTCTCAAGTCACATCCAAAGCCATGTAGACAATTTCTTTGAACACAGTAGAAGTTTGTTTTGCTTTATGCTATTCCCTGAGACTGCAGGAGACAGATGCCAGGAGTAAGCAAGCCCCTATGGAATCTCTGCCCAGCAAGAACATCCACTAGGCGTGGGAGTGTATTTCATTTAGTCTTGCTACCTTGGTTCCTCCAAGAAAGACCTTGTTGACTCTCTGTTTCTTTTTCACATAGTAACTTTAAAAAAAAATCCTAAAGGAAATCAATCCTGAATATTCATTGGAAGGACTGATGTTGAAGTTGAAACTCTAATACTTTGGCTACCTGATGCGAAGAGCTGACTCATTTGAAAAGACCCTGATGCTGGGAAAGAGTGAAGGTGGGAGGAGAAGGGGACGACAGAGGATGAGCTGGTTGGATGGCATCACTGACTCAATGGACATGAGTTTGAGTAAACTTTGGGAGCTGGTGATGGACAGGGAGCCCTGGCATGTTGCAGTCCATGGGGTCACAAAGAGTCAGACACAACTGAGCGACTGAACTGAACTGAACTGAACCTTAAAAAGAAAGTAGCATGACCAGTCCATATAGATTATTTGTTTTCTGCTTTCCATTAAATGAACCCAAATTTTTGCCATAAATTCTACATGATGGGCTGCTACCTCTAATGGCCAGACTTTCTTGAATTGGCAGGTGTCTCGCCTTTAGAAGAGACCATGCTGAGATGGTTTTGCTCATCTGTGTGCTTCTAACCTGGATGGAGAAGAGGATAGGAGGACAGCAAGGAGATGGAGACCATATTAAATAGACAGATAAAACAACGCTGTTAGAACTCATTCAGGAACTCAGTTGATGCCTATGTCACTCCCTCATCCTTGAAGCTTTCTTTGATAGGTTTCCGATACAACACTTTCTTGATTTTCTCTCTACATTTCTCCTTTTCTGTTGTTAGTTTGTTCTGTTATCCCCACCTTTACTGTTGGGTGCCCCAGGGTTTATTCCTTGATCCTTTCCTTTAAACTCATTCCCTTAGAGATATCTTCTAGTTTCATAGTTTTAAACACTATGTATGTGCGGATGACTCCCCCATAATTATAACTTCAACCTGGACCTCTCTCTCAAACTCCAGGCACATGCACCCAGCTTCCTACTTAATGTTTCCACTGGGATGTCCACAGACGTCTCTGTTCAAAACTAAACTCCTGATCTTCCCTTCATCTCCACTGATCTCTCAGTTTCTCAGGTCATAAAATCTTCAAGTCATCACTGACTTTTCTCCAAGCCAACATGAAATGTGGGAGCAGATCCTGTCTAGAATCTGATAGGATTTGTATCCAGAGTCTGATCCCTCCCCACTGTTTTGCTCTATGTCACCATCATTTCTCATTTGGAATCTTTCAATACACTCCAGCCAATTTTCCTGTTCCTACATGAGTATCCCTGGTCTACTCTTAACACAGCGCAAGCATGGTCTTCTTGAAACATTAAATCAGGTCATGTCACTTTCTGCTTAAAACTAGTAAAAAGCAGAGTCTTCCCACTGATTTATGTGATCTGGCCCCAGATTTTACTGGCTTCCTCTTTTTCTCATTCATTCTCCTCCAGGCATTGTTGCCTCCTAACTAACTCTCTCAGCCCCTTTAAGTATCAGTCGAAAGTCATCTTGTTACTGAAGCCATCCCCTCCCCCAACAAGTGCGCACACATCCTACGTGCCTGGTCTTCTCACTCAACTCTACTCTCTGTTGCTTCCAATATGTCTAGTGCTTGCTTATCTATGATGCCTACTGCTTGTTGTCTGCCTTTCTCCACTAGAGTGTAAACTCCACAAGGGCCGAGATCTTCATCTGATTAATTCATTTGTATATCATTATCTTGGCAATAAGAACAGAGCCTTATTGAGAGCCTTGGAGAACAGAACAGGTCCAGAGGAGACAATTAATAACTACCAATTGAGTAAAGCAATTAACTAATAAGTGAATAAATATTACATGAGCAAAAAGCAAGAGGGTCCAATTTTGCTGTTTCTATATATGAAATTAATATTAATAATGGCAGTGACATATCTGGGTGAAAAACAGATGTATTCCTATTACAGTGCTTTTATGATGTGTGGCATAACCATCCCATGCTTCTCCAACTGGGGTTCAAGTATCTCCAGGTGAATATGGCAGTGTGCTTTGGATATCAAAAACCTAGTAGAAGAATAGCACATCACCCTTTTGTTTCTCATTTTCTCAAGTTTTGGGTCAAAATATTTCTTTCTTATAAGTACAAACATAAGAAAATAGACTACAAATGTTGCATGAATCCTAAAGATGAAAGCCAAGATTTCATAGAAATAGCTCTGTTCTAGATTCTACCATATGTTTGCTTTCCTCTGCCCTAAATGGTAATTTATGGAAAATGCTGAATAATATTTTAATATTAAGCCCAAATCTCAGCAGAGAAGTTTTCCCTATGTTAAAGGCATTTACTAAGTTCACCAAATACTTTGCAAAGCATCTTATTCTCAATCCTATGGATCACAAAGTCTCCTATCATCACCATTAGCTTAATATCCTCTTGGGAGCATTTCTACTGTAGGAAACCAAGGCTATACTAAGAGCTGAAAACCATCCAGCAACTCAGTGAAGGAGAAAACAAGCTACTCTGCAGCCATTGACCAAATGTTAAGCATTTTGAGTCTGATACAGAATTCATGTCTGATTCGTTAACATTTTCTGGTCTGAAAAAAGCAATGTCTTTTTTTGTTTTTCATTGTTTAGTCATTTATTTTTATGTGATTTTAAAGGTTATACTCCATTTGCAGTTATTTTGAAAATATTGGCTATATTCCCCGTGTTGTGCAATATATCCCTGTAGCTATCTTACTTCCAGGAGTTTGTGCCTCCTGCTCCCCCATCTCTATATTGTCCTCCCCTCCCTACTGGTAACCACTAGTTTGTTCTCTGTATCTGTGATTCTGCTTCAAACTAGTTAAATTCACTAGCTTGTTGTATGTTTTAGATTCCACACACAAGTGATACCATACATTATTTATCTAACTTATTTTACTTAGCGTAATGCCCTCCGGTCCTTCCATGCTGGTTGCAAGTAGCAAAATCCCATGCTTTTTATGACTGCATGTTATTCCTTTGTATATCTTCTTTAACCATTCATCTGTTGATGGACACTTGGATTGCTTTCGTGTCCTAGCAGTTGTAAACAAGGCTGCTTGAACATTTGGGTGCGTGTATCTTTTCGAATTAGTGTCTTTGGCATTTTTGGACATTTGCCCAGGAGTGGGATTGCTGGATCACATGGTAGTTTTGTTTTTAGTTTTTTGAGGAACCTCCAGAGTTTCCCAGAGTGGCTGCACCAATTTACTTTGGTAGTTCTATTTTTGGCAAGACTTTTAAAATCTTTGCCATGTAAATAATCCACACAAATTGTGAATTCAAGCAAAGGATTTTGAAGATGGTGAAGTTGGCTGCAGGTGTTGGTCCAGTGAACGGGTCATTTTCACATGTTGCTAGTTGATGTTCCTACAGTTTCCTTTTGTTTCAAAACAATCACCCCATGACCATCATTTTATCATCACTCTGGGTTTCTGTTCACAGATTTGGGCAAGACACAGCAGGAAGAGTTTGAACGAGGCTGAAGTCTGGAATCATCTGGACATTCCCGTTCGTACATCTAGTGGTCAACACTGTCAGTTACGACCTCATCTGGGCTGTGGCCTTGCCATTGCAGGTTCTTGGGTGGGCTCACTGCTGTAGAGACGGCATTTTCTTTTGAACTCTCCAGTTTTGGTATAACAAGCACACTTTCAGTGAGCAAATCTCAAGTGTACACATAAATGCATGAGGTTTTACAAAGTGAACACAGTGATGTAACTAGACATAACTAGTGATGTAACTGAGCTCAAGATCAAGATACAGAACATTACCGGCAAACACAGAAGCTCTCTTTGTGCATTCATTTCAGTCATTACCCTCAAAGGTAGTCACTCTAAGGAAGTCTAACCCCATAATTTAATTTTGTCTTTTTTTAACTTTATATAAAATAGATTTAGGTGCATGAATGTTTTAGTGTCTGGCTTCTTTAGCTTAGGGCCTTCCCTGGTGGCTCAGACAGTTAAGAATTTGCCTGCAATGCAGGAGACCTGGGTTCAATCTATTGCTATGACATGTGGAAGAAAAGCATTCTTTTTCATAAATGTTTAATATTCCATTATATTAATATATCATAATATCTTTGCTGGTTTGTTTGTTTTTTTTTTTTTCATTTTAAAACACTGAGGTCTACGTTGATTGTTTTCAGCGATGCTTATAGCTTTCAGAGTAAATAGTTTACATACACCCTTTGTTAAATTTATTCCTAAATAATTCCATATGTTTGGCAAAATTCAAATGGCTATGGCATTGTACTTTAAATTTCATTTTCTGAATATCTGCTGTCAATGAAACAAATACAATTGATTTTCACATACTCAGCTTGTTTCCTGTAGCATTACTGAATTCTCTTCTTAGTTCTAGAAGATTTTTGAAATATCTTTTTACTTTCTTCATAAAAAATCTAATCTATGAAGAAGATAGTTTTATTTTTTCTTAATTTTAGTCTTTTTATTTACTATATTAAACATTTATTTCTCTATTTGCAGGGGTGAGAACAGACTTTCTCGTTTCTTTTATGAAAAACAAATTTAATGTTTACCCCTAATTATGATGCTATCTGTAGGTTTTTAGATATGTGTATATATGCCGTGATTTTAGTCTTTTGAATGTTGGGTTTAAGCCAACTTTTTCACTCTCTTCTTTCACTTTCATCAAGAGTCTCTTTAGTTCCTTGTCACTTTCTTCCATAAGGATGTTATCATCTGCATATCTGAGGTTATTGATATTTCTCCCGGCAATCTTGCTTCCAGCTTGTGTATCATCCAGCCTGGCATTTCACATGATGTACACTGCATATAAGTTAAATAACCAGGGTGACAATATAGAGCCTTGATGTACTCCTTCCCTAAACTGGAACCAGTCCACTGTTTCATGCCCAGTTCTAACTGTTGTTTCTTGACCTATATACAGATTTCTTAGGAGGCAGGTAAGGTGGTCTGGTATTCCCATCTCTTGAAGATTTTCCTCAGATTGCTGTGATCCAAAGGCCTTAGTGTAGTCAATGAAGCAGAAGTTTTTCTGGAATGGATGTTGGCAATTTGATCTCTGGTTCCTCTGCCTTTTCTAAATCCAGCTTGAACATCTGGATGTTCTCAGTTCACATACTGTTGAAGCCTCGCTTGGAGAATATTGAGCATTACTTTGCTAGCCTGTGAGATGACTGCAATTGTGCAGTAGTATGAACATTCTTTGGCATTGCCTTTCTTTGGGATTGGAATGAAAACTGACCTTTTCTGGTCCTGTGGCCACTGCTGAGTTTTCCAAATTTGCTGGCATATTGAATGCAGTACTTTCACAGCATCACCTTCTAGGCTTTGAAAGAGCTCAGCTGGAATTTCATCACCTCCACTAGCTTTGCTCATAGTGATGCTTCCGAAGGCCCACTTGACTTTGCACTCCAGGATGTCTAACTCTAAGTGAGTGATCACACCATTGTGATCATCTGGGTCGTGAAGATCTTTTTTGTACAGTTCTTCTGTGTATTCTTGCCACCTCTTCTTAACATCTTCTGCTTCTGTTAGGTCCATGACATTTCTGTCCTTTGTTGTGCCCATCTTTGCATGAAATGTTCCCTTGGTGTCTCTAATTTTCTTGGAGATCTGTAGCCTTTCCTGTTCTATTGTTTTCATCTATTTCTTTGCATTGATCACTGAGGAAGACTATTCTTGCTATTCTTTGGAACTCTGTATTCAGATGGGTATGTCTTTCCTTTTCTCCTTTGCCTTTTGCTTCTCTTCTTTTCTCAGCTATTTGTAAGGCCTCCTCAGACAACCATCTTGCATTTTTGCATTTCTTTTCCTTGGGGATGGTTTTCATCACAGCCTCCTGTACAATGTTTCGAACCTCCATCCATGGTTCTTCAGGAACTCTATCAGATCTAATCCCTTGAATCTATTTGTCACTTCCACTGTATAATCGTAAGGGATTTGATTTAGGTCATACGTGAGTGGTCTAGTGGTTTTCCCTACTTTCTTCAATTTAAGTCTGAATTTTGCAGTAAGGGGAATTGTTTCCCTGGAATCTTTTTTTCTCGTGGTGTTCCTATAGTCCTTTGGTATCAGGTTTATTCTGGGTTCATAAAATAAATTTGGAAATTGTTTTCTACTCCATTTTTGGGGAAAAGTTTAGGGAGCTTGATATTATTTCTTTTTTAAAATGTCTTATTTATATGTTTGATAAAGTAATTAACCCATCTGGCCCTACTGTTTTCTTTGTAGAAAGGTCTTTAATTTCAAATGAAATTTCTTCAATGGAAATGGGACAAATCAAGGCTATTTTTGAGCCAGTTTTCATAAACTGTATTTTTAAGGAATTTAGCCGTGTCATCTGAGTTGGCTCTGTTCATTGGCAAACATTTTTCATAAGATTTCTTAATTATTTCTTTAATGTCTGTAAGATCTGTGGCAATGTTACTTTCTCTCAGACTTGAAATTGTTAATTTTTCTTTTTTTATTTTATTCTACTTATGACTAATTATCAACTTTGTTGATGCTTTAAGAAGCTAAATTTTGACTTTGATTTTTGCCATTATTTGTCTGTTTCTAATGTCATTAATTTCTCTCCTTATCCATTTTATATTATCTATTTTAAATACTTTTTGGTTTAATGTGCTCTTCCTACATGGGAAGCTTATTGATATGAAATTTATTTTTCTTTTCTAGTATAAGCATTTAAAACTATGCATTTCCCTTAATATGTCCCCAGACATTAATGTGTTCTATTTTCATTATTATTCAGGTTGAAATATGTTATAATTTTTGTGGTTTCTTCTTTGGTCTATGGTTTATTTAGAAGTAAGGTTAATACTTTTAAAATATGTAGTAAGATTTTAGATTTTTTTATCTACATCAAATTTAATTACATTGTAATCACAATGCATTTCTTGTGCATTAATTTTTTGAAATATATTGAAAACATTTTTAGCTCAGCATATGACATGTATCGCTGATGGCACCATTCACACTTGAAAAGAATGTGGATTCTACAATTATTGCCTGTAGTGTCCCATCAATATCCATCAGGTCAAATTGAGTTGTACATATCTTCTATATCCTTAAAGATTATTTTTCTACCTTTTCTATCAAATATTGAGAGAAGAGTGTTAAAATCTCCAACTACAATTGAGGGTTTATCTATTTGTCAATATCTGTCAATTTCTGATTTTCACAATTTGAAGTTCCATAAAAGGAGCATACTTGTCTAAGGCTTCCTGATGAATTAACCCACTTATCATTATTAAATATACTTCTTTATATTTTACAGTATTTGTTTTTCTGAAATCTACTTTGTCTGATATGATACAGTCATTCCAGCTTTTTTATGATGAGTATTTGCATAATAGATAAGTCTTATTCTTCTACTTAAAATTTGGCTGGATGGCATCACTGACTCGATGGACGTGAGTCTCAGTGAACTCCGGGAGTTGGTGATGGACAGGGAGGCCTGGCGTGCTGCGATTCATGGAGTCGCAAAGAGTCGGACACGACTGAGCGACTGATCTGATCTGATCTGATTTAAAGTACATTTCTTTCAGATGGCATAAGGTCAAGATTTGCATTTTTATCCAGCCTAAAAATGTAAACAGTTTGACCCTTGAACAACATAGGCATTAAGGGTACCAAACTCCCCCATGCAGTCAAAAATCTGTATTACCTTTCACCTCCCAAAACTCAGCCTACTGTTGACCAGATCAGTCTTACTGATAATATAAACAGTCTCCTAGCACATATTTTGTGTGAGTATTATATACTGTAAGCTTGCACTTATGCTAGAGAAAAAATGTTATTAAGAAATCATAAGGAAGAGAAAACACATTTACAATACTATACTGTATTTATCAACACTGTAAATTTGCATCATCTGTTTATAAGATGAATCATTTTCAGTACCTACATCAATATTGTCTTATATGAAAAAAACCCACTATGGATGTTATACGTATTATTAACACTAGACATCAAAAATAAAAAGAAAATGTGAAAAACGAACTCATGTTTTTTTATAGGTGTAACGACTCATGCATTGATAATAAAGAAGCAACAGTATGATTGCTTTATGGTAGCCAGTGTAATCAATGTGATTGCCTCATGGTAGCCTAGCCTAACACTAATGAATGGTTATAAAATTTTTATAGCATATAGTATTACAGTATTATTCATAATACAGCATCAGAAATATTGTTACATTTTGTAAAACCATTTGCCTGTGATGATAGGCTAATATGCAGTTTCTCCAATTATCAGAGAGCGGTCTACTGCCTGGTAGTGTAATTCTTTGGGAGAAAAGTTATAAATCAGTAAGGTAACTAACACATTATCAATTTTATATTAAATATAACTCACCTTATGCTTATGTAGGGGTAGGTTATCCATTTCAATACAAGCCTTGCACACAAGGTTCTACACAATGATGATCTACCTAATGATGTTGATGACTGACACAAAGGCATCTCGTGCAGTTTTTGCCACATAATTATTAGAGTTTTGAGTTTCCCTAGTGGCTCAGTTGTAAAGAATCCACCTGCCAATGCGAAAGACATGGGTTCAATCCCTGGTCTGGGAAGATCCCCTGGAGAAGGAAATGGCAGCCCACACCAGTATTCTTGCCTGGAAAACCCCATAGACAGAGGAGCCTGGTGGGCTATCTTTCATGGGACACAGCTGAGCAACTGAACAACATATTAGATTTTCACACTAAGACACACACATACACAACAGATGAGTTTATTAACCCTATGGCAGGGTGATTAGTTAAAATTCATTAAGTAGCAGGGGATCATCATAAAGATCTTTCTTCTTACCGTCTTCACATTGAGTAAGCTGGGGAAGAGGAGTAAGAGGAGGGACTGGTCTTGCAGTCTTGGGGTCCTGGAGAGATGGAATAAGTGGAGAAGTGGAAGTGGGGGCAAAAGAGGCAGGCACACTGGATGTTAATTTATAGAAATACATTGTAATTTCTGTCTGAATCTTTCACTTTTTCAGTTCTCTAAAAATTTCTCTATATAGTACCAACACGTCTGCTACCATTTGCTTTAGTTTTGGTGCCCGAATCATAGAAGGGTCCATGTTGTAAAAGAAGTCAAAGCAGTCTTAAATAAGACTTGTTCTGTCAAATTATCTAATATCGATTTGTTTTCTCATACTGCTTCTTCTACATCTTGTTCCTCAATGTCTGGCCCTGGTTTCGAAGCATTCATCTCCATCAAGTCAGGTTCTATTAATTCCTCTGGTGTGGTATCTGTTAGCTCTTAGATTTCTCCAAGATCCATATCTTGAAAACCTTCAACACTACCCCCCACTTTTTTTTTTTTTGGCCATATCCACAGTATCTTTGATGGTCTCCCTGATTGGTTCTGTCGGAAGTCCTATGATATCATGTACAACATCTGGACATGATTTTTTCTAACAATAACTTATAGCTTCAGCCTTGATGGCTTACATGGCTTTTTATACAAAAACCAATGATAGTATCATCAATAGTATACTCTGTCCAGACTTTCATGATATTCTCTCTGTCTGGGTTCCTTTCCATAGCACTGAAAATCCTTTCCATAGAGTACTGTGTGTAATGAGCCTTAAAGGTCCTTATGACCCTGTAATCTAGAGGCTGAACTAGAAACTATTTGGGGAAAGCAAATAGACTGCTTTGATGCCTTTGGTGTTAAACTCATGGGGTTCTGGATGGCCAGGGTTATTGTTCAGTATCAAAAGAAATTTAAAAGGCAATCACTTACTGGCAAGGTACTTCCTGACTTGGGGGACAAAGTATCAATGAAATCAATTCAGAAAGAGGTTTCTGACTGTCCAAGCCTTCTTGTTGTACAACCAAAAAACTGGCAGCTGGTGCTTTTTTTTCTCCTTCAACACTAGGGAGTTAGCAGCTTTATAGATAAGGGCAGTCCTGATCACAGTTGTGTGTGCGTGCTGAGTCATGTCCAACTCTTTGCGACCCCATGGACTGCCAGGCTCCTCTGTCCATGGGATCTTGGAATGGGTTGAATATTGGGATGATTGGCAAGAATCAGGCAAGAATATTGGAATGGGTTGCTATCTCCTTCTCCAGGGGATCTTCCTGACCCAGGGACCAAACTCACATCTCCTGCATTGGTAAGTGAATTCTTACCACTGAGCCACCTGGGAAAAACCTGAGCACAGGCTTGATTGCATTTGCACAAAACCATAGATTTAGTCTATCTCTTCCTTCCTTAAATGTTGGTGCTCTCTTTTCTTCCTTACTAAAAATGTCTTCTGTGGCTTTTTTTCCCCCAGGATAGGGCACTTTTATCTGCATTATAAACCTGTTCAGGTTATCCCTTCTCCTCAGTGATTCTCTTACTGGCATCTGGGAGCTTGTCTGCTGTTTTCTTGGTGGGCAGAAGCTACTTCTCCTGTTATCTTGACACTTTTTAAGTCAAACTTCTTTCTAAAATTATCAAAGCATCCTTAGCCAGCATTAAATTCTCCAGTTTTCAATCCTTCACTTCCTTTTGCTTTAAGTTGTCATATGACTTCACTTTTTCTTGAATCATATTAGAGTTTCCCTTGGTATACCTTGTTCATGGCAATCCTGTACCCACATAAAAGTTGCATTTTCACTACTAGATAAAAAGGTATTTTGCAAAAAGTTTAAGGTTTTTGAACCTGCTAGCATAGCTGCAGTGACAGCTTCATGAATTTAGTTTTCATTTTTCACAGTGGTCCTTAGGCTGGATTCATTTATCATAAAATAGCAGGAAACTGCAGCCATAGACTTCAATCTAGCATGGTGTATACCAAGCAATGCAACTTTTTCTTGTAATGTCATGACTTTTCTCTGTTTCTTGGGGGAACTTCCAACATCACTAGCAGCACCTAGTATGTGTTCTATGGTGTTATTCAAAGTTTATGGTATTGCACTAAACATGATAAAAAATACATGAGGACTGTGAGAAATCATCTTTTACTTTGATAGGCAATTTACCAGGAGACAAAATGCTCTTGCAGAGATGATTGGAATCACACATGTTTTAAGTATTAAGATTCTCAAAATACTTGAGGTCACCACAACAGCAACAGGAGGTGTCTATGGAATTAATGCAGTAGTACCATAGGTACTACAGTTAATTTTATGCAGTTACTATTTAATGCCACATCTTTATGTTTGTTTACATTTTTCTCAATAATGAATGGCTCTTTGTTTGGTCTGTTCTGCTTCTGTTAGGTCCTTGCCACTTTTGTCCTTTATTGTGCCTATCTTTGCATGAAACAATTCCTTGGTAACTCCAGTTTTCTTGAAGAGATCTCTAGTCTTTCCTATTCTATTGCTTTCCTCTATTTCTTTGCATTGGTCACTTAAGAAGGCTTTCTTATTTCTCCTTGAACATGGGACAATGGACTGGTTCAAAATTGGGAAAGGAGTACATCAAGGCTGTATATTGTCACCCTACTAATTTAACTTATATGCAGAGTACATCATGAGATATGCAAGGAAAGGTGAATCACAAGCTGGAATCAAGATTGCCTGGAGAAATATCAACAATCCCAGATATGCAGATGATACTACTTTAATGGCAGAAAGTGAAGAGGAACTAAAGAGTCTCTTGATAAAGGTGAAAGAGGAAAGTGAAAAAGCTGGCTTAAAACTCAACATTCAAAAAACTAAGATCATGGCATTCAGTCCTATAACTTCATGGCAAATAGATGGGGAAAATGTTGAAACTGTCAGATTTCATTTTCTTGGACTCCAAAATCAATGTGATATAACTGTAGCCTCAAAATTAAAAGATGCTTGCTCCTTGGAGGTAAAGCTATGACAAATCTAGACAGTGTTTTAAAAAGCAGAGCCATCATTTTTCCAACAAAAGTCCGTCTAGTCAAAGATATGGTTTTTCCAATAGTCATGTATGGATGTGAGAGTTGGACCATAAAGAAGGCTGAACGCTAGAGATTTGATGCTTTCCAACTGTGGTGTTGGAAAAGACTTTTGAGAGTCCCTTGGACAGCAAGGAGATCAAACCAGTCAATCCTAAAGGAAATCAACCCTGAATATTCATTGGAAGGGCTGAGGCTGATGCTGAAGTTCCAATACTTTGGCCACTTGATTCAAAGAGCTGACTCATTGGAAAAGACCCTGATGCTAGGAAAATTTGAGGGCAAGAGGACAAGGAGGCAACAGAAGTTGAGATGGTTGGATGGTATCACTGACTTCGTGGACATGAGTTTGAGGAAACTCAGGGAGACAGTGATGGACAGAAAAGCCTGGCATGCTACAGTTCATGGAGTCTCAAGAGTCAGACACAACTTAGCGACTGAACGACAACAACAGCATGGTCTATGTGTGTGCATACATTTTGATAAATTTTAACTTTTTATAGTAGATTTATGTATATTTGGTGGTATTAAATGATAAATTACAATACTATATGTATATTTTACACATTTATGACATACTTAGCTTTTTCTTTTTTTGATATTTCTAGGCTATTCAGTTTGTCAAGCTTTTTTCAAACTGTCACAAATTTCCAAAATATTTTTCAATATATTTACTGAACAAAATCAACATATAAATCTATCTACTCAGCTCAAACTCATGTTGTTCAAGGGTCAACTGTACTTATTAATAGTGATATATATTTTATCTACATGTATTATAATTGTTCATATGGTTGAGTCTACCATCTTGCTGTTTTTACCTATTACCTCTCTCTGTTCCTTACTCCTTTGTCCCTCCTTTTCTGTCTTCTTTTGGCTATATATATATATTTTTTCATTTTTAAATAATGATTTCTCTAGATATTAAACGTGCATTCCTAAGTTATCATCTACCTTGGATTAATATTATACTACTTCAAGTATAATATAAACTTGATATCCGTATACATCTATTTAACTCCCTCCCATTTTTTAGGCTAATGTTTTATTATATTTTGCTTTCACACACATTATAAGTCCCATAAAATATTACTATTCTTATTATTTATGCTTTAATAATCATCTTTCAAAGAATTTCAGAAGAGACAATATGTTTTTATTTACCCACAATTTTGCTATCTCTGTTCTTCATCCTGTCCTATAGACTTGTTTCTTCACTAAGTAATTCATTCAGTCCAGGAATTTTCTTTAACATTTGTTTTCAGTAGTATGGATTTTCTGGTGACAAAGTCTCCCAGATTTTTTTTTATATGACAATGACTTTATTCTACTTATGTTTTTGAAGAATATTTTCACTGAATGTATAATTCTAATTTCATTTGTTTTTGTTTTTAGTACTTTGAAGATGCCTTCTGACTTGCATTATTTCTGGTAAAAAGTCAGCCATTTTTCTTACCATTGTTTTTCAGTACGTAATGCATATTTTTCCCCTCTGGCTGATTTTGCAACTTTTCTGTTTATCTTTGGTTTTCAGCAATTTGAAATGATGTGCCTAGATATGATTTTTACTTGTTTTTATGCATCCTGCTTGGGGTTCATTGGAATTCTTGAATCTGGAAGGTGTTTTCTCCTTATTAAACTCAGAAAACTTTTAACAATTGTTTCTTCAAAAATATTTTTCTTTCTTATTCTTTCTCCCTTCTTTTTCTGGGTCTTCTAATATTATATGTTAGACTTCTTAATATCATCTCAAAAGTTATTGATGTCTGTCCTTAATTTCTTTTCTTAATACCTTATCCTGCTCTCTTTTAGTTTGAATAATCTCTAAAGACCTGCTTTTACACTTCCTTTACCTATATTCTACAAGGTCCACTCTGCTATGAGCTTATCCAACAGACACTTTACTCTAGAAATTGTATATTTCAGCTGAAACATTTACACTTGTTTCTTTTTTACATTTTCTATTGCTTTCCTGAAGTACTTCATCTCTTTACTCATTATATCTACATTTTTCTTAGATTTCTTAATTTTTAAAATACATGTTTTAAAAGTTCTTGTCTACTAATTTCAATAATTTTGTCATCTCTGGTTTTACTTTTATTGACGATTGTTTTCTTTTAATTATGGTTACATTTTCCTGCTTTTTGTAAGCTTGTACTTAAAAAAATTTGTATTTCAGACATTCATTGTGAACATGTGCTTAGTCGCTCAGTTACATCTGATTCTTTGTGACCCTGTGGACTGTAGCCTGCCAGGCTCCTCTGTCCATGGGGATTCTCCAGGCAAGAATACTGGAGTAGGTTGCCATGCCCTCCTCCAGAGGATCTTCCCAACTCAGGGATCGATCCCAGGTCTCCCTCTTTGCAGGCAGATTCTTTACCAACTCAGCCACCAGGGAAGCAAAAGAATACTGGAGTGGGTAGCCTATCCCTTCTCTAGCGGATCTTCCTGACCCAGGAATTGAACCAACTGCATTTCCGGCAGATTGTTTACCAGTTGAGCCACAAAAGAAGCCCAAGAATACTGAAGTGGATAGCCTATCCCTTCTCCAGCAGTTCTTCCCGGACCAGAAATTGAACTGGAGTCCGGGGTCTTCTGCATTGCAGGTGGATTATTTACCAATTGAGCTATCATGGAAGCCCAATCCATGAAAGTCTCTTTGATTATGGGAAAATGGTTCTTCCATTCACTTGTCCTCAGAGTGGTCCATTCAAAAAACAATCTTCCCAAACAATTAAAATATGTGTGTGCTAAGTCACTTCAGTTGTGTCTGACTGTTTGCAACCCTATCAACAGCAGCCCACTGTGCTCCTCTGTCCATGGAATTCTCCAGGCAAGACAATGGAGTGAGTTGCCATGCTGTCCACTAGGGGATCTTCCTGACCCAGGGATTAAACCCATGTCTTTTTTGTCTCCTGAATTGGCAGGCAGATTCTTTACTGCTCTACCACCTAAGAAGCCCACTGAGGTGTGGAAATAGAGACTATTGTAGCCAGAAAGAACACTGATATTAATCCCCTGGGTCTAGAGCTGTGATTGTTTGTTTTAATAATAGTATGCTAAAGATAGTGTGTTTGGAGATGTATTCAAGTTTCAGGTCTAAAGACTATGCAGGGAAGCAGAGGAGTAAAAGATCTGGGCCTGAATTATAGGCTTATTATAATAAGTTCATGGAGTCGCTGAGAGTCGGACACGACTGAGCGACTTCACTTTCACTTTTCACTTTCACTTTTCACTTTCATGCATTGGAGAAGGAAATGGCAACCCACTCCAGCATTCTTGCCTGGAGAATCCCATGGACGGGGGAGCCTGGTGGGCTGCTGTCTTTGGGGTCACACAGAGTTCGACACAACTGAAGCGACTTAGCAGCAGCAGCAGCAGCATAATAAGTTCAACAAGAAGGCTAACAGAAAGTTGGAGAGAATTGCAACAGACTCACAGATACAAAGAACAAACTAATGTTTGCCAGAGGGGAGGGTATGGGAGGAGGGGCAAAATAGGTGAAAGACATTAAGAGGTACAAACTACTATTAGGAAAGCTGAGTGCTAAAGAATTGATGCTTTCTAACTGTGGTGTTGGAGAAGACTCTTGAGAGTCCATTGGACTGCAAGGAGATCAAACCAGTCAATCCTAAAGGAAATCAATGTTGAATATTCATTGGAAGGACTGATGCTGAAGCTGAAGCTCCAATACTTTGGCTACCTGATGCAAAGAGCCAACTCATTAGAAAAGACCCTGATGTTGGGAAAGATTAAGGCAGGAGGAGAAGGGGATGACAAAAGACGAGATGGTTGGATGGCATAGACTCAATGGACATGAATTTGAGAAAGTTCCAGGATATAGTGAAGGACAAGGAAATCTGGCAGGCTGCAGTCCTTGGAGTCACAAAGAGTCGGATGTGACTGGGTGACCGAACAATAACAACAACAAGCTACTATGTATAAAATAAGCGAGAAGAATGTAATGTACTTCACAGGGCATATACTCAATGAGTATACTTAATACACTCTCCTGAGCGCCTGGGTAAGTTCCTGTGCAAAACTGATGGAGAGGAGCCCACGATGGAGTGTGAATTACCCTGGTAATTTTCAAGGTGATTCTATGTTCTCACAATAGCCCCCACTCAGCCTTTATCAATTCCTTAAAAATACTGCACTGGCTCAACTTTATTACCCACTGTGTGACTGCCCTGTTTCCCTGCTGTGTTCTGCATAGGTTAGTCCATGCCTGTATCTTCCTTTCTCTTTGGAAGCCTCCGTCTTTCATCAGTTCTATGTCCTGCAACCTCAGCTCTCTCATAGACTCAAAAAGGTTATGATTTTGTAAATTATTCATCTTCCTTGTCATTGTAGTAGGAGCAACGACCTTTCCTGTTTCTTACATCCTAAGCAATAGCTGGAAGCCCTTAGTTTATGAACTTTTAATAGAATCAGTATCAGTTTCAGTTCAGTCACTCAGTTGTGTCTGACTCTTTGCAACTCCATGAAGCGCAGCATGCCAGGCCTCCCTGTCCATCACCAACTCCCAAAGTTTACCCAAACTCAAATCCATTGAGTTGATGATGCCATCCAACCATCTCATCCTCTGTCATCCCCTTCTCCCCCTGCCTTCAGTTCCTCCCAACATTAGGGTCTTTTCAACTGAATCAGCTCTTCGCATCAGGTGGCCAAAATATTGGAGTTTCAGCTTCAACATCAGTCCTTTCAATGAAAACCCAGGACTGATCTCCTTTAGGATGGACTAGTTGGATCTCCTTGCAGTCCAAAGGACTCTTAGGAGTCTTCTCCAACACCACACTTCAAAAGCATCAATTCTTCGGTGCTCAGCTTTCTTTATACTCCAACTCTCACATCCATACATGACCACTGGAAAAACCATAGCCTTGACTAGATGGACCTTTGTTGGCAAAGTAATGTCTCTGCTTTTGAATATGCTGTCTAGGTTGGTCATAACTTTCCTTTCAAGGAGTAAGCATCTTTTAATTTCATGAGTGCAGTCACCATCTGCAGTGATTTTGGAGCCCAGAAAAATAAAGTCTGATACTGTTTCCACTGTTTCCCCATCTATTTGCCAGCAAGTGATGGGACTGAGTGCCATGATCTCAGTTTCCTGAATGTTGAGCTTTAAGCCAACTTCTTCACTCTCCTCTTTCACTTTCATCAAGAGGCTCTTTAGTTCTTCTTCACTTTCTGCCATAAGGGTGGTGCATTTTCATATCTGAGGTTATTGATATTTCTCCTGGCAATCTTGATTCCAGCTTGTGCTTCTTCCAGCCCGGCGTTTCTCATGATGTACTCTGCATATAAGTTAAATAAACAGGGTGACAATATACTGCCTTGACGGACTCCTTTTCCTATTTGGAACCAGTCTGTTGTTCCATGTCCAGTTCTAACTATTGCTTTTTTTTTATCTCTCAAGGCTCAGATGGACTTCATGCATGCAGTCTTTGCCAATCAACAAACTCTCGTTGGGCACTACTTTGTCTGAACTCTGTTCTAATTGACAGACATACAATGGTAACTGTGCCATACCTGCCCTTAGGGAGTGCACAGTCTTTAGTAAAGTTCTTTCCTGAACAAGTGATTTTTCTGTGGTAGTGGTGGTGCTGATGATGGAAATGATAATGAGGAGGATGACAAAGGTGATGACGATGATCGCTAACCTTTATTGAGTACTTAATTTGTGCCAAGAACTTTTCTTAATCTTTTGTATCTATAAGTTTTTTTAATCATCACAACCACTCTAGGAGATAGTTATTACTTTTATCCCGATTTTACAATGGAAAAATGGAGCATAGAGACTTAATAAATGAGTAAATACATGAATGATTTTTGCTTCCTAAAATATTCAGCCACATTAAATAAGGGACTGATATTTTGGGTGCTGTTTGAATATAACTGTTTCCTTCTCCTGATAATACCCTCTTGATCACACTATAGAGAGACTATGCATTTGTTTAAACATTTGGTATTCTGCTGTTCTTTTTATAAATTTATACTCTTTCATGAAGTTCCCTTTAAACTTTGCGAACTCTGAGTAAAAAAAAGGACAAAGAGATGGTGATGGAAAAGACTTATAGCCTCTTCTCCCAACTACTATGTCACTTCACTTAAAATTCTCTGTGGGGCTTCCCTGGAATTCAGTGGTTGGGAGTTCACCTTCCAGTGTAGGAGGTATGGGTTCGATCCCTGCTCAGGGAGCTGGGACCCCGCATGCCTCAGGGCCAAACAACAAAATATGGAACACAAGCGGTTTGTGGTAAATTCAATAAAGACTTTAAAAATGGTCCACATAAAAAGAATCTTTAAAAAAACCTTAAAAAAGATTCTCTGTGGTAGCCACAGTTTAGAGTCTGCTGTGGCTACAGACCTGGCGAGGCCTGCTCTAGAAAATGGGCAGGATGCCCATTAGCAGCGTTAGGTTAGGTCTAAACATCGAAGAAACAATGTAGGAATGGCCAAGAGAGGAAGGGAACAATCTGGATACATAATCATTTTTTCACAAATATTTATTAAATGGTTATTATGTGGCTGGTCTTATGAAGAGAGCCTGACATATAGTGGCAAACACATCGATATGGCCTCTGCCTTCAATGTCCTTGCAGCATAAGAGAATATTCCAATATTAGGTCCTTGCATCAATGAGAAAAAAGCCTATAGTTACATTAGGCCCCCAATTCCTCATGTGTCAGTGGCAATCACTATTTCAAGCTGCAGTTCTTTCAGCCAACCAGGCTGACCCAAAGCAGAAGTGTCTCAGGGGACTCAAACTACAGCAGTGGAACTAGTTTTAGTCCTAAATCTGGAGTCCAAAGAGGGCCTGGGGACAACTTTAGCCCTCCTGTCTCTTCTTCCTCTGTGATGGGCTTGCCCATTTCCCATGGTCTGTACTCCAGCGATTCTGTTGAGACTAGAGTCTGCCCTGAACCCCATCTCACTTGACTCCCCGAGGGATGATTCTTCATTATTGTCCCCAGCATATGCCAAAGACAGTTCTAGTTCTTATAGGCTTCTTCCCTTAAGAGCTGGAACCTACTTCTGGAAACTCCAGCTGCTGGCTGGGGTCTTATTCCAAGCAGATGGACCACCAAAAACCATGACATTGTCGGCTTCCTGACTTCAGGCATCACTGCTGTCTGGACGCTGCTGCCTCTGTGCCATGTCTTCTAGCTCCAAATCCCCCCAAATGTTAGCAAGTGGCTGGTAGGAGACAGTTTACTACACTGCTTTGTGCTGGTGGCCACTCGCCTATGAAACCAACTTTTCAGATCGGGTCAGACTTCCAACAGCAGCCCTGTCTTTCACCACTTCTTCCTCAGTTCCAACAGCCGGTTGCTAAGTCCCAGCATGCCTCTCCTCAAAGCCCTCCAGAGATGTGATGAGCTTTTTTTCCTGGTTGTTAATCCTGGTTTTTATTGTCTTGTGACCTCATACTCCAGTGTCTGGCACTTGATCCATTTACCTCTTCCCATTTTCACACAGCAACATAAAGATCTTTCTTCCATAGGACCACTCAATTCTTGTTGCATGTCTTCTGACAGGATGCTTTCTAACAAGGTCCAATAATGAAAGCTGGAGTCAGCATGTGTCAGGAGATCTGTTTTCTTGCTCTGCTACTGTCTGGCTGTGTGGCCTTGGGCAATTCAGTTCCCTTTGCCGTGACTCAATTTCCCAGAAGGTAAAATGAAAAGAGTTGGCCATAAGGTTTCTGATACCTTGCAGCTCCCAAGTTTGTTGACATGAAGTTGACAGAGAATAGCTTTTTCAAGCAACTCTCAACTTGTTTTTTTAGCTTCAAATGCCCATCAGAAAACAATATCCAATCAGCTAACACTTCTCACCTTTCTCCAGCTTTGGATGATGTCTATTCCTATATCCCTTAATTTTGACTTGCTTGTCCATATACTTTATACATTAAAGTCTTGAATTGATAGACTATTTATATTTTCCAGATCCTTTCATGATTATTATCCCATTGGATCTTCAAATGGCCCTATTTATTAAGAAGGACAAGGTTTTCCAACTTCTCTTTATCTTTTCGTCTTCTCTCCCTTCCCCTCCACTCCTCTCTTTCCTCTCCTTTCCCCTATCTCCACTCTCCCTCTTAAGAATCAGGCTATGATGCGTTTGCCCAAGGCAGCACAACTAGTCAGTGGCAGTTCCTGAACTAGATTTCAGGTCTCCTGACACCTAATTTAATAAATCTTTGACTTTTCCATGCCCCTCTCCCCTCCTCACTCAGCTTTTTATTTTTTTGCACCACTCTATTGAATTCCTCCAGGATTGCTAATGTTCCACCTTCTTCTGTGAACCAGGAGAGTTTGAGTACTCAAAGAATGGATGGAATTAATTCTCCCCTTCTTTAAGTAGAACGTTTCCAGCAGCCAGCAGGAATCACTTTTGCATGGCACCCATCTCTCTGAGCATGGACTACCAACAAACATGTGATTCTTCAGTCAGCTTTTCTGATGTTTCATCACATTTAACCAGCAAACTGATGAAGCCCAAACTCTAAGAAGAGAAGTTGAAGATGCAAATCTGATGAAGAGAAGTCAAAGAGGAATTTTAGGCAACAGTGACTTAGTTTCACTGGTTGGGCCATAAGCTACCAAGGTTGCATAATTTAGAATTTTCCCAAGAGCTGAAAGAACTGCGTGTGTTCCCTACTCTTCGGTATCAGGAAGGAGGGATTAAGTGAATGTTTTCAGTTTCACAGGAAAAGGTAATAAAAATACAAGTATATTTTGGGTCAGGTTCAATTTCTGCTTGGTTCTTCCAAATCTCTCTGAAGAAAATAGTTTGTAGCACAACAGAAACTTTGACACGCAAGCAGGTAAGATTCTTCCCCACAACCCAGGTAGTTATCAGTTCCCCAATACAAACCTAATTATGTACAATGATGAATATAGCAAGCTTAATAAAATGGGGGGAAAGTTAAAGATAGTGGGTCAGATCTGTCAGTCATAGTAAGACCATCATTAGTTACTATTTTAACGGTTCATTTGATTAAATGCTAAGCTATTGTCTTGTAATTATGTGTATTCAAGGGAAAAATCCTCAAGTTCAATTAGGACTGTATCTTTTACTGCACTATGTTTAATGAAGTCGCAACATCATTATAATAAGCAAGGAATAATGAAAATCTTCTTTTGAAATTGCAATAGAAGTATTTGCAGAGAAGTAGCTGGCATGCGTAATATGATGAGTTCCCTTAAATGGCTCAACTATTGATCAAAAAAGCAAATTATATAAGTGGATAGTGCGAGGCAGAAACATGTGGACACAGCTGGAGTGTCATGTGTCATGGTTCCAGTCATTGCCAGCTGGCGGTCACACAAAGGCAGGCCAAGCCAAACAATTACTGTTATTCATAAGAGCAAATGTGCATTCCATACACACAGCGCAGGCTTTATGAAATAACTGAACGTTCAGATGCATCCAGAGAGCTGAGCTGTTTTTTTTTTTTTTTTTTTTTAATCACATGTCCCTGGGTGCCAGGCCAAAATGGCAAACTGACTCTGCTTTTCAGAAACCCTTATCTTTACCCAATTAACCAAATCACTGTGACATTTGAGAGTTCTTCATGCACTTTGCTGAGTGCGTCAAACCAGCAGTCTTACCAGGCAGCAGATGCACAGCTTCTGGAAGCAATCTGCTTTCATTCTTTTTTTTTTTTTTTCTTTGAGCTGTAAATACCCTGTCAGACCACTGCCCATTACAAGCCAGAGCTTGGAATCCATCTGTAAGATCTTAACATACATCTGAAATCTAGTGGTCCTGCTTGTCCTCAACTCCGTGTGTCTATGTGATGGATGGCTTCCAAGATGTTGCCTTGGGAAGGTCAAGGATGGCCAAGCAGCAAGCAGTAGGGATTCGTACTCTTGCTTAGGGGAAAAAATAAATTAAATGGAGAACATTCTAAAAGATATTCTAGTAATGTACTGAAATGAGAACCCCTGCATTGCTTAAAATAAAGGCACAAAAGGAAGGAGAAGTCATATGGAGCTGCTTTTTTTTTTTTTTCAAAATTTTCATCTATTTTCTTAAAATGTTGCCATAACTCCCTGCCTATTCTTTCTTTCAAAGACAAAGTCACAGGCACATGTGAAAATGTGCCATCATATTATTGTTTACAGTCGCGTCAGAATAAACAGAGTCCTGGAGAGAAAGGGTCACTGCAGTAGGTGAATGTTTATATCTCATCCCTCCAAAGAAGAGATGGGGTGCTCGGTCTGTACTGGCACAGTCCATTAGAAATAGAACGTGAGCCATATTGGTGACAGAATTATCTAGTAGCCACTCAATAAAGAAACAAGTGAAATTAATTTCAACAAAATATTTTATTTAATTCAATGTATCCAAGATATCATCATTTCAATGTATAATCATTAAAGTATTAATGAGATATTTTACATTTTTTGATACTAAGTCTCAAAGCCTGATGTATATTTTACACTTATGACACATCACAATTTGGACTAGTCACATTTCCAGAGCTTCTTGGCCACTGGTGGCCGATAGCTTCCATTTTGGATGTGCAGCATCCAAAAAGGCTTTTGGGGGGGTGGGGATTTTGAGTCTGTCCGAGCAGTCTTTGCCCAAGGACCAAGGGGTAATGTCTAATACACTGACTGAAGAGTCAGATACTCTGCTACTGGTCCTAGGTTTACTGTCAAACCTCCTCCTGCTTAGAAACTTCATCCGTAAAATGGAGAGGATACCATCTGCCTTATGACCTCTTCTAAGTTTTTTAAGGCTTCCCTGATGGCTCAGTTGGTAAAGAATCTGCCTGCAAGGCAGGAGATCCAGGTTCAATCCTTGGGTTGGGAAAATCCCGTGGAGGAGGAAATGGCAGCCTACTCCAGTATTCTTGCCTGTGAAATCCCATGGACAGAGGAGTCTGGTGGCCTACAACCCATGGGGTCACAAAGAGTCAGACACAACTTAATGACTAAACCACCACCAAAAGACTTCAAGTTAAATAAAAGATTATTTTAAGAAATAGAAGTAAACACTAAATCCTATAGATTCTAGATTCAATCTACAAATACGTTGATCACCTGATATGAACAGCTGGCTCATTGGATAAGTCCCTGATGCTGGGAAAGATTGAAGGCAGAAGGAGAAGAGGTGTCAAACGATGAGATGGCTGGATGGCATCACCAATGCAACTGACATGGACTTGGGTACACTTCCGGAGATAGTGAGGGACAGAGAGGCCTGGTGGGCTGCAGTCCATAGAGTGGCTAAGAGTTGGACATGACTGGGTGACTGAACAACAGCAACAACAAACACTAGATTAAGAAAATACCTAAAAATTTATCAACAGTAGATGAAAGTTCTAAAAAGCAAGGAAAATCATTCTATTTCTTAATTCTCTGTCTTGTTATTCCTTTCACAGGATAGGTTTGAAGTCAGATAGGATTTGAAAGACTAAAGGCCCCCTCATCACCAGTAAAGGTCTGTGGAGGATTTTTTAAATATCCAAGATTTTTAAAGTCACCATGATAAGGTCTGAAGGAGATGGGAATACCAGACCACCTGACCTGCCTCTTGAGAAACCTGTATGCAGGTCAGGAAGCAACAGTTAGAAATGCCCATGGAACAACAGACTGGTTCCAAATAGGAAAAGGAGTCCGTCAAGGCTGTATATTGTCACCCTGCTTATTTAACTTATATGCAGAGTACATCATGAGAAACACTGGGCTGGAAGAAGCACAAGCTGGAATCAAGATTACCAGGAGAAATATCAATAACCTCAGATATGAAAATGCACCACCCTTATGGCAGAAAGTGAAGAAGAACTAAAGAGCCTCTTGATGAAAGTGAAAGAGGAGAGTGAAAAAGTTGGCTTAAAGCTCAATATTCAGAAAACGAAGATCATGGCATCCGGCCCCGTCACTTGCTGGCAAATAGATGGGGAAACAGTGGAAACAGTGGCTGACTTTATTTTGGGGGCTCCAAAATCACTGCAGATGGTGATTGCAGCCATGAAATTAAAAGACGCTTGCTCCTTGAAAGGAAAGTTATGACCAACCTAGACAGCATATTAAAAAGCAGAGACATTACTTTGCCAACAAAGGTCCATCTAATAAAGGTTATGGTTTTTCCAGTAGTCATGTATGGATGTGAGAGTTGGAGTATAAAGAAAGCTGAGCACTGAAGAATTGATGCTTTTGAACTGTGGTGTTGGAGAAGACTCCTGAGAGTCCCTTGGACTACAAGAAGATCCAACTAGTCCATCCTAAAGGAGATCAGTCCTGGGTGTTCATTGAAAGGACTGATGCTGAAGCTGAAACTCCAATACTTCGGCCACCGGATGGAAAGAGCTGACTCATTTGAAAAGACCCTGATGCTGGGAAAGATTGAGGGCAGGAGGAGAAGGGGACGACAGAGGATGAGATGGTTAGACGGCATCACCGAAGGGGACAACAGAGGATGAGACGGTTAGATGGCATCACCGACTCAATGGACATGAGCTTGGGTAGACTCCAGGAGTTGGTGATGAACAGGGAGGCCTGGTGTGCTGTAGTTCGTGGGGTCGCAAAGAGTCGGACACGACTGAACTGAACTAATAAGGTCACATTCTTTTGTATAGGGGCATTCTTTCAATGGCTAATCCCCATAGAGACAAGCATTCCAGTTTTCCACTGAAACCTGGCAGCACATTGTACAAGAGATGCCAGGCTTATCAGGTATGTCTTTACCATTGTCCTTCATTGGTGAGATGATCTGAACATTTAAAGTCCTGCCACCCTTTCTCTCAGCATGGCTGTCTCACAACCCACTGTCCCTCACCTCACACCTCCCTTGCTGTGTGGTTGTGCCAGGACCAGGGAACTGTTTGGCTTCGGATTCTCCATGTTAAAGTACATTGGCCAATGGGAATGCCAGCAGCTCTAGCCCATAAGGCACCAAATCAAAGGCCATCAACCTTTAACATCGTAGTTACAATGCATGCATGTGTGCTTAGACACCCAGTTGTGTCCGACTCTTTGCAAATCCATGGACTGTATCTGCCAAGCTCCTCTGTCCATGAGATTTTCCAGGCAAGAACACTGAAGTGGGTAGCCACTCTCTTCTCCAGGGGATCGTCCCAACCCAGGAATCAAACCTGCCTCCTGCATTGCAGGGGATTGCTTTGAGCCACCAGGGAAGCCCCATAGTTATGATATTTAGCAATTAATATTTGCCAAGGCTAACACTACTGATAACAATGACTACCATCTTTGTATCTCTAGATACTAACATTTAAATTCAAAATCATAATCATGAGGGCAATGTTTCTACACAGTGCCTTAAATTCTAGAACAATTTTCTGATTGGTTACATTTACTCCTAAGTATTTTATCTTTTTAAAATGCTATTTAAATGGGACTGCTTCCTTAATTTCTCTTTCTGATAGTTTATTGCTAGTGTAAGAAACACAGCTGATTCTTCTGTATTGATTTTGTGTCCTGCAACTTCACTGAACTCATTTATTAGTTTTAATAGCTATTGGATGGAGTCTTTAGGATTATCTACATACAGTATTATGTCATCTGCAAACAGAGACAGTTTTACTTCTTCCTTTCCACTTCGAATGCCTTTTATTTCTTTTTCTTTTGTAATTGTCTGGCTAAGACTTCCAGTACTATGAATACCAGTGACAAGAGTAGGCATTCTTTGTCTTGTTCCTGATCTTAAAAGGAAAGCTTTTAGCTTTTCACTGTTGAGTATGATGTTAGCTGTGGGCTTTTCATATGTAAAGCTGTGGGCCTTTATTATTAATATATTGAATTATGTTCCTTCTATATCCAGTTTGTTGAAAGTTTTTATCATAAAACTATATTGAATTTTGTTTAATGCTTTCCTGCATCTATAGAGATGATCATATGATTTTATCCTCCATTTTGTTAATGTGTGCACATTGATTGATTGATGGATATTGAAGCATATTTGCATCCTGGGAATAAATTCCACTTGATCATGGCGTAGGAATCTTTTGTGTATTGTTGAACTCAGTTTGCTAATATTTTGTTGAGAATTTTTGCATCTCTGATCTTCAGGGAAATTGGTGTGTGATTTTCTTTTCTTCTAGTGTCTTTGTCTAACTTTGGTATCAGGGTAATGGTGGCCTCATAAAATGACTCTGAAAGTGTTCTATATTCTATTTTTTGGAATGATTGATGTTAATTCTTCTTTAAGTGTTTGGTAGAATTCACCATTGATGCCATGTGGTCCCAAACTTCTCTTTATTGGGAGCTTTTTGATTACAGAGTCGATCTCCTAACTAGTAATTGGCTTGTTCAGATTTTATATTTCTTTATGACTCAGTATTGGTAGACTGTTTATTTTAGGGGTCTATCCATTTCTTCTGGGGTGTGCAAATTGTTGACAAATAATTGTTCACAGTAACCTCTTAGGATTCTTTGTACTTGTGTGGGATCAGTTGTAATATCTTCTCTTTCATTTCTAATTTTATTTACTTGAATTTTCTCTTTTTCTCCTCATAAGTTTAGCTAAAGTTTTGTATATATTTTTATCTTAAGTTTTAGTTTCATTGATGGTTTATATTGTCTTTTTAGACTCAATTTTATTTATTTCCACTCTAATCTTTGTTAATTTCTTCCTTTGACTAACTTTGGAAAGTGAAAGTTGCTCAGTAGTGTCTGACTCTTTGCAACACCATGGACCATACAGTCCATGGAATTCTCCAAGCCAGAATACTGGAGTGGGTAGCCTTTCCCTTCTCCAGGGGATCTTCCCAACCCAAGAATTGAACCCAGGTCTCCTGCATTGCTGGAGGATTCTTTACCAGCTGAGCCATAAGGGAAGCCCAAGAATACTAATGTGGGTAGCCTATCCTTTCTCCAGCAGATCTTCCTGACCCAGGAATCAAACCGGGGTCTCCTGCATTGCAGGTGGATTCTTTACCAGCTGAGCTATCAGGGGGCTTAGTTTTTCTTCTTTTTCTAATTTTGAAATGTAAAGTCAGGTTATCTATTTGAGTTCTTTCTTTTTTCTTAATGTAGACATTTATTTCTATAAAATTCCCTATTAGAACTGGTTTTGCTGCATCCCATACTTTTTAGTATGTTGTGTTTCAATTTTCATTTGTCTAAAGACATTTTTAAACGTTTCCTTTGATTTATTCTTTGCCCCATTGGTTATTCAGGAGCATGTTGTTTGATCCCTACACATTTTTGTATTTTCTAGCTTTCTCCTTGTAATTGATTTCTAGTTTCATACCACTATGGTCAGAAAGGATGCTTGATATGATTTCAATCTTCTTAAATTTATTAAAACATGCTTTGTGACCTATGTTATGGTATCTGGGAGAATGTTCCATGTATGTTTGAGAAGAATGTGCATCCTGCTGCTATTGGATAGGGGTTCTATATGTATCTGTTAGGTCCATCTGATCTCACAAGTAGTTGAAGTCCAATATTTCCTTAATGATTTTCTGTCTGGATAGTCTGTTCATTATTGAAAATGGAATATTAAAGCTCCCTAATATTATTGTATTGATGTCTATTCCTCCCTTGTTAATATTTGCTTTATAAATTTTTGTACTTCTGTGTTGATTGCCTAAGTGTTTACTAATGTTATAGCCTCTTGATGAATTCATCCCTTATCATCATATAACATCTTCCTTGTCTCTTGTTAGAGTCTTTGGAATAAAGTCTATTTTGTCTGATGTAAGTATAGGTACCTCTGCTTTCTTTGGGTTTCCATTTGCACGGAATGTCTTTTCCCATTCCTCACTTTCAGTGTATGTGCTCTCTTAAAGCTGAAGCAAGTCTCTTGTAAGTCCCAAATAGTTAAGTCTTGCTTCTCTGTCCAACCACAATATGCCTTTTGATTGAAGAATTTAATTCATTTACATTTAAAATAGTTATTGATAGGTATGAACTTGACTACTGCCATTTTGTTAACTGTTTTATGATTGGTCAGTATTTCCTGAATGAGTGAATGGATGAATAAATGACTTAAATAGTTTTTAAATGGAACTGTTTTTTACCATTTAGTTTCCCAAATCATTAGTACAAAGTTTTCATTAAATGGAATGGTTTTTTATTGCCCAACAAGAGATTATAATATAATACACTCATCTTTGAAAAATCATGCCTTAGTTTTTCACAAGGCTTTAAACCTAAAGGCAGACCAACAGAAATTGCCAGTGGTAGCTCTGTTGTAAGAGTATGACATATTAAGCTAGGTGTGTATGTGGCCTAAGACAGGGATCCCCAAGCCCTAGGCCATGGACTGGTATAGCAGTCCGTGGCCTATTGGGACTGGGCTGCACAGCAGGAAGTGGATGGCAGGCAAGTGAGCGAAGCTTCATCTATATTTATAACTGCCTCCCATTGCTTGCATTACTGCCTGAGCTCTGCCTCCCATCAGATCAGCAGCGGCATTCAATTCTCACAGGTACACAAACCCTGCTGTGAATTGTGCATATGAGGGATCTAGGTTGTATACTCCTTATGAGAATCTAATGCCTGATGATCTGAGGTGGAGCTGACGTGGTGATGTTAGTGCTAGAGAGTGGCTGCAAATACAGATTATCATTAGCAGAGAGGTTTGACTGCACAGAGACCATAAAAAATCAGTTGCTTGCAGACTCATATCAAACCCCCTAGATGAGATCTTCTAGTTGCAGAAAAGTAAGCTCAGGGCTCCCACTGATTCTGCATTATGGTGAGTTATATGCTTTTACTATATATCACAACATAATAATAATAGAAATAAAGTGCACAATAAGTGTTCAGTGCTGTTCAGTTCAGTCCCTCAGTTGTGTCCGACTCTTTGAGACTCTATGGCAAAACCCAGGCCTCCCTATCCATCACCAACTCCCAGAGTTTACTCAAACTCATGTCCATTGAGTCGATGATGCCATCCAACCATCTCATCCTCTGTCATCCCACCTTCAATCTTTCCCAGCATCATACTCTGTTGGAAGTGTCTTTTCAAATGAGTCAGCTCTTTGCATCAGATGGCCAAAGTATTGGAGTTTCAGCTTCAGCATCAGTCCTTCCAATGAACATTCAGGACTGATTTCCTTTAGGATGGACTGATTGGATCTCCTTGTAGTCCAAGGAACTCTCAAGAGTCTTCTCCAACACCACACCACAGTTCAAAAGCATCAATTCTTCAGTGCTTAGTTTTCTTTATAGTCCAACTCTCACATCCATACATGACCACTGGAAAAAACATAGCCTTGACTAGACAGACCTTTATTGGCAAAGTAATATCTATGTTTTTTAATATGCTGTCTAGGTTGGTCATAACTTTTCTTCCAAGGAGTAAGCATCTTTTAATTTCATGACTGCAGTCACCATCTGCCGTGATTTTGGAGCTCCCAAAATAAAGTCAGCCACTGTTTCCACTGTTTATCCATTTATTTGCCATGAAGTGATGGGACTGGATGCCATGATCTTAGTTTTCTGAATGTTGAGCTTTAAGCCAACTTTTTCACTCTCTTCTTTCAGTTTCATCAAGAGGCTCTTTAGTTCTTCTTCACTTTCTGCCATAAGGGTGGTGTCATCTGCATATCTGAGGTTATTGATATTTCTCCTGGCAATCTTGATTCCAGCTTGTGCTTCTTCCAGCCTAGTGTTTCTCATAATGTACTCTGCATGTAAGTTAAATAAGCACGGTGACAATATACAACCTTGATACACTCCTTTTCCTATTTGGAACCAGTCTGTTGTTCCATGTCCAGTTCAATAAGTGTAATGTGCTTGAATCATCCTCAATCTAATCTCTGCCCTTGTCTGTCAAAAAATTGTCTTCCACAAAATTGATCCCTGGTGCCAAAAAATGTTGAAGACTGCTGGCCTAAAACATGGAACACTCATGACTGCTTTGATGATTCATACATTCATTCATCCATTCAACAAATCTTATTTGAGTACATGGTAGGAGTTGAAGTCTCCTGTATGTACTGGAGAGATACTGATGATCAAAACCCCTAACTAACGTTCCCTGTCCCCATTGGGCTTACCATCTAGTCGTTCATTTCCTTTAGAATCTTGGGCACAAGATGTGATGAAATTTCTTAGTATCTTTCAGTCAGAAGATGAAGATGGAGCTTCTGTTGTCTTTCACATTAAGAAAATTAAATCCCTTGTTTGACTCTTCCTTCCCCATCCCCACTATCCCCTGATTTGAGAAGTTTACTAATAGCACTCATCCATGGAAGCAGTCCAGTAGCTTGTTTAAGTTCACTGGAAATGAGTCTCCCCTCCTCTGCCTTTTCCAGTAAGGAACAGCCAAGGACACTGAGGGGGAGGCTCACACTTAAACTCCAGTGAAAGGACCCCAAACCCACATCAGACACCCTGGCTTCCAGGCCTGTACACATATCATGCACCATCTCCGGGTAAAATCCAAACTGCTTTAGTCACTTCTCAGGATGCCTGGGGCTCAGTCAGTAACTTGAGTTAAGTGAGGACAGCCCACCTGCAAATGTTCCTTCTCTTCTTTTCTTTTTTTTTTTCCGTGGCTCCTGACACTTCTTGGCCACCCATCATTTTCCATTTAGTTGTGGGCAGTCTTCTTATCTTCAAAGTGCTTCCCTTTGCCTTGCAGAGGGAAGTCTACCCCTAAATAAAGTTCTTGGTTTTCTGTGTGTGCTGAGAGCCCCTGCCAGCAGCCCAGCTGCTTTCGGACCCTTGCCACCCGGCCTCTGCCAGCATTTCCGAGTTTCCACTACAGGAATAGATTCCTTGGAAGGAGAATTGCTTCTTTTGGGCCATGAGGCCTCTTTTCTGAGAGGGGAGACAGAGTGAGAAAGCCCAGGGGAGAGCCGGCACGGAGGTTCCATGAAAAAGGTTCTTCAGGGCTGGCTTGAACGGTGGTGTTGTGTGACAGAAGAATCCCTCAGTCTTTCTGATTTTGGCCAAGGCTCCCTGCTTCTTCATGAGATGTTGATGAATTTGTGCCTGGTTCCTCTCTGATGATTACCTCTGTGTTTACACTGTGCTGCCTCGGAGTCAGTGCTGTATCTTGAATGCTCATTCAAGGAGAGTAACTCAAGGGCTGACAGCTGGTGAGGTCATTCCACGTCTCGCCAAGGCCCGTGTGCCATTACAATGAAGTAATAATGTATTTATAACACACCTAACCGCTGATGGCTTCGATTGCTGTGGCTTTCCCCCTGCATTTGCACAGATGTTTTTTGAAAACTCAAGAATTGGCCTCCAGAAACAACCTTCTTGCAAACAAACTCTGTCTGTTGACTCTGGCGGGTGCTTATAACGAGAGTTGTTAGCACGCGGGATTTATGTTTCAAATATCATTTTAATTTCTCAGGCAGCATTTTTACCACATGATGTTAATTCACTGGTGCACTTGAATCCCACAGCCTCTGTCTCCCTCACTCTGCATTCTCTCTCTCGCTTTCCTTTTTAATGAAAATATGGACTTGGTTTCTAAGGAAATATTCTCAGTGGCTGATTCATAGAAACACAGTGCATTCATTTTCCATGGAATTTACTCTGAAATGTCATAGTCTTTTAATTCGATAAATGATGTACATTTATGGTTCATTAAGCCCCTCTCTTTATCCCCTAGTAGCATCTTTTTTGTCACACACAAGGGCTCTGCAATTAGTCCCAACAGGAGCAGTTGATCTTCCTGAGAGATATAAGCTTCTTTTAACATTTATTAGGAAACAATGGGAAAGCATTTAAAAATGCTGGTACACACACCAGGTTGACATCAAGGATGGATTCCTGTGAGAACTGTGAAGTCAGCCTTGCATATCTTTTTTTTTTAATATATATTTTATTTTTGGCTGCATTTGGTCTTAGTTGCGGCACGTGAGCTCTTCATTGGGGCATGTGGGCTTCTCTCCAGTTGCGACACTTGGGCTCCCGAGCACGCAGGCTCGGGAAATGCTTTGAGATATGCAGAATCTTAGTTCCCTGACCAAGAATTGAACCCATGTCCCCAGAACTGGAAAGCTGACTCCTCACCACTGGACCACCAGAGGAGTCCCTGTAAACCTTAATATTTCCTGATAGCGGTAGGTTTGAGATAACATCTTGATTGACTTCACAATTAGCACACCAGATATTTAAAAAAATTAAAACTGTCAGAGATTTTTGTCCTGATCCTCTCACATTGCCCCTTTCTTCTCTTTCCTTTCCTGCAATCCCCAAACATTTTATGTCTGCTTCTTAGTCCTCTGGCTGAATCAGCTCTGGAAAGATGGCATTATCTTACATAAAGGCATCCCCTTGGCTCACAAGGCTCCTCCCAGCACCTTGGTGCAAGAGTAAAGATTTCTTAATTCACATGCACCCTTTCTGGTTTTTCATGAGCCCTGAAACAGGTGACATCAACTCTGAGACTTGAAACAAGAGGGTAAAACCTCCCTTTTGTCTGCACTGCTTATGCTCTGTGTCTTCTGGTACAGATTAGCTTTTGACACATGGGTGGTGGCTCAGACAGTAAAGAATCTGCCTGCAATGCAGGAGTCTCGGATTTGATCCCTGGGTCAGAAAGATCTCCTGGAGTAGGGAATGGCAATCCACTCCAGTATTCTTGCCTGGAAAATTCTACAAACAGACCATGAGGTCTCAAAGTCAGACACGACTGAGCAACTAACATTTTCACTTTCTGCTCCATTGATGCTTCTTAAGCTGCTGCTGCTGCTGCCGCCAAGTTGCTTCAGTCGTGTCTGACTCTATGCGACCCCATAGATGATGCTTCTTAAGAGACAACTCCAAAGTCTCTGCTTGGTCCTGACCCTTGACCTCTTTGAAATTCCAGACTCTCTGGAGCACAGCCTCCTGGAGCCTTCTCAGCTGCTGATTCCTGCTGCACTCCCCTCCCTAGTTCCTTCTCTACCTTGCCTGCCCGCTTTCTTTCTTCCGTTGTTACCTGCCTTCTGGCTCTGGTCTATACAACCTCTGGGGCAATCTTTTCCAACATCCCCGCTTCTTGGTTTCAGTCATATTTCTGTTTCTAGCTCTGACCCTCCCTTCTCACTAATGATTTAACACACTCATCTCTGGATATTAGAAAGGGGTGAATTTCCCACCTGCTGCCAAACTTGTTTTCTTCCTGTAGTGAGTTCTAGCTCACCCAGCATCCCAGTCCTTCACTCAGGAACCCCAGATAGAAATCTCAGTGTCATCTTTCCCACCGCCTCCTCCTCTGCTGCAGCCTCCCCTGCATTCTCATCTACTCCTTCTCTGTATCTTATCGGTGGTTGTTTAGTTGCTAAGTCGTGTCTGACTCTTGCAACCCCATGGTCTGTATAGCCCACCTGGCACCCCTGTCCATGGGATTTTCCAGGCAGGAATACTGGAGTGGGTTGCTGTTTCCTATTGGCTCTTCCTTTTTTTTTTTAACCATCATGAGACACATCAGAATCACCTCAGTGCTTCTAAAACAAACTTGCTGGGCCCTGCCCTGGAGACCATGATTCAGTGCCTCTAGGGTGGGGCCAGGCATCTGTGTTTTGATGAAGTTCTGAGGGATTTGGACACACAACCAGGTGGAGAAACACAGCTGGAGAGACTGGCTCTTTCTGTTTCCACAGAGCCTGCCCTGGGTCAGGCGAGCAGCTCATCACTCTCCACTGGGGCTTGCTCCTGCCTCCCTGGCTTCCTTCCAGCAGTTGGATACATTGCTGTAGCCAGAGGAGCTTTCTAATGGGCATCCTGTCATGTTATTCCCTTGTTTAAAGATGTGGTTTGCTGTTTTCCATGGGCAACTTCACACCTCTTATCAAGATTGGTCCCCTCTTTCTTCATTCTTTTTCTCCCTATCTGGACGCTTTCCTGATACCTTTCCTACCATCAGGAAGGTGCGCTGTGGATCATTCTTCCAGCTTCTGGATTAAAGCTGGAGTCATTTTTCCAAGTCCAGCTCCAAAACCAGCTCTCTCGCCTCTGGGGAAGCCCCTCTGGGTCAGAGGCCCTGCCTCCTGTGGGCCCTCATGCTGCAGAGCCCCAGGTCTGCTGCTCCTCCACCCAACTCCCATCCTCAAAAAGAGAGGGGCTCCTTCAAGGCAGGGCCCCTGCCCTCCACACTCCCCTCTGCACACACCCAGACAAAAGCACATTGGTTTTCAGAGAGACTTATATGGACAGATGTTTCCAGGTAAGGAATGCGGCAGAGTTTCCAACACAAAATCTTAGAAATAATGAACTTTTTTCTCCTTCATTAGCATTTCTCTTAAAAAAATTTTTTTTATTCTATATTGGAGCATAGTTGATTAACATGCTGTGCTTGTTTCAGGTGTACAGCAAAGTGATTCAGTTATACATATACAGGTATCTATTTTTTTCCCAAACTATTTTCCCATTTATGTTATTACAGAATATTGAGCAGTGTTTCCTGTGCTATAGAGTAGGTCATTGTTGATTATCCATTTTAAATACAGCAGTGTATACAAGCCTTCCCAGGGTGTGCTGCTTTCTAGAGTCACACTGCTGTAGCAGCAGCGGGAACAAGGGCTCAGAGAGAACAGGGTTAAACCCCCAGCCTTGCCCCTTCCCTCTGTGTGATCTGGGACTAGATATTTAATATCTTTGTGCCTTCACCCCTTTGTCTGTAAAATGACATTAATGATATGTACTTTGCAGAGTTGAAATGAGAATAAAATGGAATGGCCTATAAGAAAATGCCTGGCCCAGCTCCGTAAGAACCTGGATGAGTGGGAAAGGGTGGGAGGTGAGAGGGAGGTTCAGGAGAGAGAGGGTGTGTGCACACCTGTGGCTAATTCATGCTGATGTATGGTAAAAATGAAATCAATACTGTAAAACATATGTCCTTCAATTAAAAATAAATTAATTTTTTAAAAAAGGAAACACTTGGCCCATAAGAAATACACGACAATGTCATTTTCTCTTTTTTCTCCAGGGACCAGGGTGAAGTTTAGTCAGTCCAGTAGGACACCAAAGACAGTCCTCAGCTCCCAGAAGCCACCTGCTGCTTTGAGCTTTCTGGAGCCTGCTCACCCCTCCCTTCTACCCACAGGGTTTCCTGTGTACGGTGGTAAAGCCAATCGTGGAAGGCACAATCTGGAATCAGACTGTTTGAGCTACTGCCTGACCCCAGCAAAATTACTTAATCTGTGTAAACGTCAGTTTTCTGTAAAAGGGGATAATATTGTTACCTAACTCACCATGTTGTCATAGGAATCAATGACATAGAAACACAGGTCATTAGCTCAGTGCCTGACACAGAGGGCTGGCTGTGTGGTAGTCACTATCACCAGGAAAGGGAGACAAGGGTGCTGTCCAGCCCTGGCTATGCTGGTAATATTTGGGGGCAAAACCGAGAAAAATCTATCCCTCTCTCACTGGCATTTCTTTTCAGGTTGTCTCCCAATACATTGGGGTTTCCATCTCACCTGACAGAAGGGTGACATAAATGCTTCTCATCTTCAGTAAATTTTCTTTGTTCTATGCAATTTAATGAAATTAATTATAGGATTTAATATAATTATACTTCTGTAATTAATGTAACAATCCGACTCATTTTAAATTGTCCCCCTCTTTCATTTTTGCATGGAGTATGCAGCTCCTCACCCAAGTCACTGCCTCAGGCTCAACTTGCAGAGTGGAGCACTGGCTCCCTGCCCCTCTCTGGAGTTTTGGGAAACAGGACGGGGAGAGCCCTCAAGGTGTTATTGGGTCTACTCCCTTCTTGGATAACTCAAACTTGAGGCTGCACTGTAGTCTGTGTTTCTGATCGTACGCCTTTCTTGGTGTTCCTACCTGTGGAGAAAAGCATAAAGCCAAGTTCTTGTGATTCTCCTGGTGAAGCTTAATCACTAGGCTTACTGCATTGTAAGCCACAGGGATCCTCTCCTCCCCATGCAGACAAAGGCCATGTCACTGGGGTCTTTCTCTGTGGGATTTGGAATCCTAAAAAATGTTTTTCAACTTAAGACAGCCTAGTAATGAAAGATTATCCCATATTGTTAAAGTAAATGACATAGGAAAAAGGTAGGCCAAGATTCACAGGATCACAACACACCATATTACATGCTGAACAACCTCCCTGTACCAGGAAACTTCATCTGGTTTGCTTTAAAGTCAAGGTTAGTTTGTCCTTCAGAATGGGGTGAATTTGAAATGTTTGTTTTTTTATCTTTGTTTTTCCTAATTCTCATTTCTCTAAAGAAATAATCAAGCTTTGATTCTCTGCTTGGTAAGGTCCAAAGCTTGTATAAGACCACTCCTTGTGGAAGGAGAATATTCTCTCTTTCAGAAATTGCACAGACTGAGGTCTAGAAACACCGAGAATGGTTCATGAGCTCTATCACAGTGAAAGTAAATCAATTAATATTTATTGTGTTTCTGGCACTGTAATTAAGTAGTCTGCTATAAACAGAACTCCACTGTCAAGGTAAGCGCTTCAGTCACAGACACCCGACGATTAGCACTTACTCTCATGTTTGTGTCTGTGACTGAACTCACATTGATCTGATTTATGATGGGCCTGTCTTCAAGCTCCCAAGTTCTAGGTCTGTACCACATACTCCTGATCTACCTTGGCCCAGTGGTTGCCCAAGGCACACACAGAGCATCCAACTGTGCAAGCAGATTTCATGTCTGTGCTCAGTCACACCTATTAACATTCCATTGGCCAAGTAAGCAATATTGCTAAGCCCAAAGTTAAGTGAGTGGAACTCCACCCATCATGAAGTCAGGGCAATTCAGAGTGGGGAATGGGGCTGGAGGAGTTGGGAGGGAGCGATTATTTGCTGAACCATAATATTAACTCCCACATTCATCCATTTACTTTGTGTGCAGGGCAACGAGTTCAAACTTATCTACTTCTATTGTTTTAGTTAAATTGCATATGAACATAGGGGTAATGTACTCCTATGAATAATCTTCACTGTGACTCTTTAGTTTTTGTGGCATTAGCATAGAAGTTGGAGTGTGTGTGTGTGCATGCTAAGTCGCTTCAGCCATGCCCAACTCTTTGCAACTCTATGGACTGTAAACATGCCAGCCTCCTCTGTCCATGGGATTCTCTGGGCAAGAATACTGGAGGGGTTGCTGTGCCCTCCTCCAGGGGATCTTCATAACCCAGGGATCAAATCCATGTCTCTTTCGTCTCCTGCATTGACAGGTGGGTTCTTCACCACTAGTGCTGCCTGGGAAGTCCAAAAATTGGAGACAGAAGACCAAATCCTGTCTCTGTGACTTCTGAGAGGGTGGATCTGTGGACAAATGAGCCAACCGCCCTAAACTTTAAAGCCCTCATTAGAAAATGCAGACCATCCTTCAACCTGGTTTCCAATATTACCATGAGGATAAAGTGAAGTATCTTGAGAAGTATAACATGCTGCTGAAGTTATTGTTGATTTTTTTTTTTTTTAGTTAGAAGAATGCAAACCCCTTAGTAAAAGAGCCCTCACGCTCTTTACACAGGGGAACGGGAGATGGTCTTGGGATAGAAACTTGGATTAGAACCTTGACTCTATGAATTGCTTGGCCTTTACGAACCTCAATTTCCTTCTTTGTAAAACATGGATCAAGAACATCAGCTCTGTTTACTTCTAGTTTTTTTGAGACATCAGATGAAGCAGTGGATGGAAAACACTTCATAAAGTGTCAAATGTCGCACCACATGCAGTGGGGACTTAAAATTTTGTTTACTTCTGCCATGTTTATTTGTTATCTGAATGAAGGGGAGTTGTAGAAAATTACAGGCTTGAAATGGTTATTCTTTTATATGCAAACAAAGGCTTGGAAGAAGTGGTTTTTAAGATCAAAGTTTAAGGAAAACTGCATCTTATAAACTTGAAGGCAGAGAGAGAAATTCTGTGGAGGAGGGATAGCTTTACAGCAAAGTTGAAGGCTGAGATTCTTCAAAAAGGTAAGCAGAGGGGTTACAGAAGTGCCAAGAGGGCTGTTTTGTGGTGATCTTACTGTGTGGCACCTAGGGTGTGTTCCAATTGGTTGTTTCTGTAGATCTTTATAACCTCTGAGTTTAAACCAAGGAACCAAATTAAAGGGAGGGAGGTGAGGCTGGAGATTTAGAGCTGGTGGAAAGATAGGTCTGGATTTTGTATCTCACCTGTGCTGTTCACAGGTGAAGCAGTATGACCTTGGGACAATTACTTAGCTTATCTGAATCAGGGTTTTCTCATCTGTACAATGGGATGAATATCAGCACTTAACTAACAGGAAGTATTGAGCACCTGATGAGCAGATAATAAGGCCACCCAGCCCCAGGGACCTCAGGGCCATACCTGGCAGGCCTGAGAGAAGGCAGAAATAGAAGATGAATTAGTTTCTCAGAGTAAAATGATTAATTGGTGGGGCCTCAGTGTAGATCATCATATACAATGATCCACGATCTTTAGGAATTTCCTCTACGTTCTCAGTTTAGCCCCTGAACAGCCTTTAAATATCAAAATGGTCAGCCTGTATTCCAGATCAATTGCTAAATAAGAATTGTTGGGATTTTAGTCCAGGTATTGGTATTTTCTAAACTGCACTCCCACCCCCAGATGGTTCCCATGTGCGAATGGGTGGAGGACTGCTGCTCTGGTGACATGCGCATCTTCCTCCTGCAGGACAAATTAACATGGTGTCAGGGGCACAGGGCTTTGGAAGTGGATACACCTGGGTTTGAATCCTGGCTCTTCTGCTGACTAGCTGTGGACCTCAAACTTCAATTTTTTGATCTGTAAATGGAGACCACAGTCCTTATTTAATGAAGGCTGGTGTCAATATGAAATGAAATAAACAATGTGACCATATGGTAAGTGTTCAAAAAATGGCAGCTGTTGTTATTAAAAGAGGCCTTCTCTGAGCAACCATTCCTTTTAATTTGCTAGCCCTTGATCTCACTCTACTCTCTACCATATTACCTGATTTTATTTCCAATGTAGCATATTAGAGACTCTGAAGTCATTTTTATTTACTTGTCATAGGATAGGTATGATGATCATAGGGATATTTTCTGTCCTGCTTGCCTCTATGTTCCCAGTACCTAAAACTGTGCCTGGTAACAAGTGTAGTTGTTGTTGTTGTTCAGTCGCTAAGCTGTGTCTGACTCTTAGCTACCCTGTGGACTGCAGCATGCAGACCCCTCTGTCTTCCACTATCTCCTGGATGTTCACTGAGTCGGTGATGCTATTTAACCATCTCATCCTCTACCACCCCCCTTTCTCCTTTTGCCTTCATCAGGGTTTGTCCAGTGAGTTGTTTCTTTGCATCAGGTGGCCAAAGTATTGGAGCTTCAGCTTCGGCATCAGTCCTTCCAATGAAGATTCTGGGTCTTCAGTAAAGATTTGTTTGAATGAATGAAAACATGAATGTTACCCGCCTTTGGAAAGTCTGATTAAAATAGTCTTTTTTCCAGTTCAAGTGAGAGTTTTTAACTGTTGCTGCTAAGTCGCTTCAGTCGTGTCCGACTCCGTGCAACCCCATAGTCCCAGCAGCCCACCAGGCTCCCCCATCCCTGGGATTCTCTAGGCAAGAACACTGGAGTGGGTTGCCATTTCCTTCTCCAATGCATGAAAGTGAAAAGTTGAGTCCCCCTTAAAAGAGATTGGGCTTCCCTGGTGGCTCAGATGTTAAAGAATCTGCCTGCAAGGGTTTGATCTCTGGGTCAGGAAGATCCCCTGAAGAAGGGAATTGCAACCCACTTCAGTATTCTTGCCTAGGAAATTCCATGGACAGATGAGCCTGGCATGCTACAGTACATAGAATTGCAAAGAGCTGGACATGACTGAATGACTAACACTTTTTTTTTTTTTTTTTTTACTTTTTTCTAAAGGAGATACTGAAAAAAAAAAAAAATTAGAAACTCAGTGTTATGGGATTAGTGTAGTTCTGGAGAGAGTTCTGGGAGAAGGCTGCTCCTAACATCCCTTTTCTCTGCCCTGGAGGCTGGAGGGAGCTCACCTGGTTTTCTTTTTCTCCCAGATTGATTGCAGACAGGAAGATTCAGAAGAAGCTCCCCTGCCCCGAAAATGAACTCCATCCCAGATCACTGGGGCAGAGGGGGACGGTGGGGTGGGGTAGGGGGTGGACTGTGAGAAGCCACATTGTTCTCTCTCCCATCCTTCTCAGAGAGATCTTCCACCTGCCCTCTCAGGAGTCCACCTGTGTCTGTCAAACATTCACTCACGTTTTGTTAACCCTTGAGCTTTTCAGAGCCAACAAGCCTCTTAAAGAGGAAGAAATGCTTCTAGGCAGTCTATGTGAATACTTCAAAATTTACAAGTTTGCGCTCATTGGCACACTCAGGTGGTTTGCTTATACTTTAGATTTAAGCCAAAGAGAAGGAGGTGGCGGGGGTATACATCAAAGATGTTGAATAATCACAATTTGAAGGTATAAGTCAAGGATGTAGAATAATCACAATTTGAAGGTGGCTTCCATCAGTTTTCAGACCAGAACTCCACACGGTAGATGCTACATTTGGCCATGACTGAAACTCTAAGAGAGCCCTTTCTTTCTTGAATCAAAGATTATAAACCTGAGAAGGACTTTAAAGTTTGTCTTATAAAGTATGACCCCTTCAGTTTTACAAATGTGGAAACTGAGGCTCATAAGAGTTTAAACCTCATGTGCAACCTGCCCTATCTGGTTACTTTGGACCTGAGACTGAGCCACCAGGCTTCTCTGGTAGCTTGGATGGTAAAGAATCTGTTTACAATACCAGAAACCTGGGTTCTATTCCTAGGTCAGGAAGACCCTTGGAGAAGGGAATGGCAACCCACTCCAGTATTCTCGCCTGGAGAATCCCATGGACAGAGGAGCCTGGTGGGCTACAGTCCATGGGGTCACACAGAGTCGGACACGACTGAGCAATTAATACTTTCACTTTCAAGACTGGAATCTCAGTCTTTCAACTCCGGGTTCACTCATGTGTCTATGACCCTATGTCTGCCCTTTTCATCTACTGAAAAAGAGCAGAGAGAGACAAGAGAGTTTGACATCTTGACTGGAACAGAGTAGAAGTTTTGAATCTTCTGAAAACTGAAGCTGAAAAGTGGAGAGATAGGACAAGGGTTTGAGGAAAACAAATGGCCCAGGTGAATAGGTATCTGAGCCTTGAAGTTACTTTCTGGTAAACCTGGGCAGCAGAGAGTGATTTCCCCGCTGTAACAAACCGTCCAGGCTGTGTGGGAAAACACAGTTTATTGTTGTTATTTGTTTCCCTGTTGCCTGGAGCCATCCTTGGGTATGAAGAATTTGTACTTGTCGGAAACTCAATGGAACGTTGAATATTTCATTTGAGTGATGCTCTAGGAAGGTTGGGACCTAGCCCAGGGTGTGATAAAGATACCATGAGCTAATCCAGGCTCTTTGTCTAAGTTTTCTTTACCTCACACTTATATTTGCTGGTCTCTCAGGTCAATCATTTTTTTCTGAGAAAATGAGCTGTGCTCTCTGTTACCCCTGTGTTATTCAGTATGAGGCAGTTGATTAGTTCAGTGCATTTACAAAGCGCTCTACCGTCATTTTTGTAAGCTGTCTTTACCAAGCCACCATGGAGAGCATTGAAACACAGACTCAGAGATAGTGGAAACTGCACAACCTCACAGCAATTTGTCATCCTAATCAACACCCAATTCAAAGCGATTAAATCTATATTTTATGAGCTCTATTGATTCGCGCTGTTTTGGAGTCTATCATAAAGGTGAATTTTATTGGTAAATTGTTGTCATTATTCCTGGAGTGAGACCATCTTATCATTCTTCTGATCCTTGGAAAATACAACCAACTAAAATTGACTCAAGAAGAACAGTAAAACAGAACAGAGCAATAAATAAGGAATAAGTTCAAAATGCTATCAAAGAATTGCTTCTGAGAGAGATTTTAGCTCGGATTATTATTCCAAGGGAATTTTTCAAAGTTTTAATGAAAATTCCCATTATGTATAAGCCATCTAAAGCAAAGAAAGAAAACCAGTGGGTTGATTTTTCAAGACTAATATCTTACTACCAAAACCTGACAAAAATGGCATTTAAAAAGAAAAGCCACAAATCAATCTCACTCATGATTAATGAGAAGCAATAATTCTAACTAAAACACTAGTAAATTGAATCTAGTAATGTATGAAAGAATGATCATCATGAACAAATAGAGCTTATTAAATGGTTTCCCTGGTAGCTCAGTTGGTAAAGAATCCACCTGCAATTCAGGAGACCCCAGTTTGATTCCTGGGTTGGGAAGATCTGCTGGAGAAGGGATAGGCTACCCACTCTAGTATTCTTGGGCTTCCCTTGTGGCTCAGCTGGTAAAGAATCCACCTGCAATGCAGAAGACCTGGATTCAGTCCCTAGGTTGGGAAGATCTCCTGGAGAAGGGAAAGGCTGCCCACTCTAATATTCTGGCCTGGAGAATTCCATAGACTGTATAGTCCATGGGGTCGCAAATAGCTGGACACAACTGAGCAACTTTCACTTTCATAGACAATGTACTAGTATAATAAGTCAAAGAAGAAAAATATGACAATCTATACAGATTCTGAAAAGCTAAAATTAAATATTCATTAATAATTATTCAGAATCATAGATTCCTAGGAATAGAGGGAATTTTTCTTAATGCAGAAAATCTAACTCAATAAAAAGACAATGCCATTAGTAAGGGTAAAATGAAGCGTTCTTATTAGTTCAGGAACAAGGGAGGGTCTGCGAAGAACAAATAAGCAAGTTCAAATATACATTAAATAAAATTGCATTTATAATAGAAAAATACTTAGAAAATATATAGCATAAAGATTATATTTGCAATAATAATAATAAGATACAAGCTATCTAGGAATATATTTGCAGGATAATTTGGCATTTCAAGAAAGAGGAAAAAGATCTACCTAACTTCATTGACTGTCATAAAAGAACTGTGACTAAAAGGAGTGATACTAGTATGTCCATGTATACTGATTCAATATTATAAAATTTTAATTTCCTTAAATTAACAGATATGTTTCAAGTAATTACAAAAAAGAGTCCATGTTGTAGTTCTCATTTTACTTTGGAAACAGACTTTGAGAAAATGAATCTAAAGTTCATCTGGAATGACAGTGGATAAAAATCCTCCCGGAAATTTTGAAAAACAGAAAGTAATAGAAACAGAAAGTAATGAAGGGGAACATTTGTGTTGCACAATATTAAAGTACTTTATTTTTATAGTAATAAAGTGATTTTATACCAGTGTAAGAATTGACAAACAGTTGTCTGGAAGGAAATAAAGGGTCCAAAAATTATATTAAGAAAAGGTAGCATTTCAAATCAGTAGAGAAAGGAATTCTTTTCACAAGAGAGTTTTCAACAAGTTGATTATTTGAAAAAATATTACAAAATAAATTATAATTTGATTAAAAATTGAGTATAAATATAATATCATATGACACCTAGAGAAAGGTAAATATCTGAGTATGAGAGAGAAAATAACTTTTGTCTGTTAGATCATATTAGAAAAGACTGTGTTGGCTATAAAAATTTAACAGCTTCTGTATGTAAAACAAAACGTCAAAATTAACTTTTTTTCTGAATGCCATCCTAAGTCCACAATAGCCTTAAAAACCCAACTCAGAACCAGCTCAGTGTTTTGTCCTGTGAATTTTGAAAACAGCCTTTTTTCTGTGAATTTTGTCAAAAATAATCAATTGTTTAATATCACAATTTCCTGGGACAGCAGTAACACTAAGAGAAAACAATTTTAAACACTTAAAGACAAAAAAAAACTTAAAGACAAAACAAACTTAGACATGAAAACTGGAGGATAAGATGTCAGTTGAGGATTTTGAAAAATTCCAGCATATTACTGGGAATCTAGATTGTCACCTGCATGAGAAGGGCTGTACACATACCCAGGAAAGATCTGAAAATGTCTTAATATTTCACTTCTGGCTGACCTTGAGCCTGCACAAGCAGGAAGTGAAGACTAAGGCAGAGTTGTCAACACCCAAGTATTGAAGATGTGCCTCAATGTGTCCAGCATAGCTCCTTGACAATGGCTGGAGGACTTACTATTTTAAGGCATTTAAAGAATCCTTGTCCAAACATTAACTGACCTATGCTGACCAAGCTGAGATTCAATGGATACACATAACAAAGAATACAAACTTTATAGAATTCATTCATGGAAATCACTTAAAAAATAGCAGTGACAATGAGCATTGCTATAAACATAGCATAAAGCAAAAAGTATTCAAAAAGTAATTGACCAGAAGTTACAGCAACATTAGACAAGAAGTAAATTCCTGATTAGTGTAAGTGTACTGAGATAGCATAATCCAAATGGCAAGTTATCCCTAAAAGATTTATATTCTATTTCAATGCAGAAACACAAGAGAAAGAGACCGCTGGAACATTTTAAATGATAAAAGTGTCATCTTTGGTTTTAGAGACCAAATAGGAAGCAATTGCTCTTGGATGGAGAGCTCTGTACCAGTATTGTATCAGTTCTAATACTTAGATGTGATCCCTCTCCTGTGAACCCACTTGGACTTGAAAAACCTCCTTGAACTGAAAAGGATTGGGCAAAGTAGAAGAGGGAGAAGAGGAACTCTAATCCTAACCTCTTCAGAAGCCCAGGACCTCTGATAGCTATGCTTTGTTAATAGCCTGGTTAGGAGAGAAGGAGAGTTAATAACAGCTAATCTGGTGTGAACTATACCTATGATTGTATATTTGTAGTTGCAGCATGTTAGCTAATGATTTGTTGTAATTTAATCAAGTTCATTCTATACTGTAGCTTGGACTTTTCTAAATTATTTACTTTATCCCCATGAAATTACCCCTCATCTGGCTTTTTTCCACCATAGTAAACTGAGTGATGTTTTTAATTTTTTTCCCCTTCCCAATAGCTAAATATTGTTATTTTTCTTTTGTAGACTCTTTGAGTAAGCTCATCCAAATTCATTACTTTGAATACCAGTCTGTATCTTGATGATTCTCAAAGTATATGACCAGCCTCATCCTCCCATGTTTGCTCTGAAGCAGTCACACTTGATTACCTATATATGTAACTCTCCTGAAACAACATGTATTAATTCATATCCTACCAGATCCTCTTCCCCATTTCAGTAAATGGCATCACGAGTCACCTAGTTTCTCAGATCAAAGATCTAAGAGTAATCCTATTTATCTCTTTTCTCACATCCACATCAGTAAATCCTATTGACTGCCTCCAAAGTGAGTCTTTTCTCCCCATCTGCACTGCTGCAACTCTAATTTATCTGCCACCATCTCTTATCCTGATCTCTATAAAATCAACTGGGACTTCCCCAGTGGCTCCGCTAGTGAAGAACCCACTTAACAATGCAGGATATGCAATTCCTGGGTTGTGAAGATCCCCTTCTTGCCTGGAAAATTTCGTGGACAGAGGACCCTGGCTGGCTACAGTCCATGGGGTCACAAAGAGTCAGACACGACTGAGTGCTTGCACACACACATGTGCACCACTTCTTTTGAAAATTTTAGAGGCATCTGCTAAATTTGAATAATTCATACCCCATCTGACCCAACAGTTTAGCTCCTATATACATACAGCAGAAATGCAAACATATATCCACCAAAAGACATAAACTAGAATGTCATTATTCAAAACAGCCCCAAATTGGAAATGTAGATAAAGATCCGGAGCAAAATGGATAAATTAACTTATGGTAAGATCCATAAAATTATATACTACATTGCAATGAAAATGAATAGAATTCACAACCATGTACAATAATGTAGATAAATCCCATAAACACATTTCAGTTCAGTTCAGTTCAGTTGCTCAGTTGTGTCTGACTCTTTGTGACCCCATGAATCACAGCACGCCAGGTCTCCCTGTCCATCACCAACTCCCAGAGTTCACCCAAACTCATATCCATCGAGTCGGTGATGCCATCCAGCCATCTTATCCTCTGTTGTCCCCTTCTCCTCCTGCCCAAAGCCACAGAAAATTGATGATAATGAGGATGTACAATATGATTACATATATACACAGTACAAAAATATGGAAAACCAAGTTATACTTTTAAAAGTAAGGATATCCTTGGAAAGTGTAAGTGGTGTGAATGGTGACTATAAGTGAGAACAAATTCTGTGGTACTGATGATGCAATGTTTCTTGATTTGGATGCTAGTTACATTGGCATGTTCCATTTATGAAAATTTATCAACTTGAATACTTGTGTGCATTTTATGGATGTAAATTATATTTTAATTAAAATTTAAACAGGCTTTTCCTAAAAAATAATTCACAAACATAAATATAAGACATAAAGCTGTAAGAGTCTTAGAAGAAAACATAGGTGTATATCTTCATGACCTTAGATTAAACAATAGTTTTTAAAATATGTCACCAGAAGCAAAAGAATGCAAGAGAAAAGTACAAATAAATTAGATTTAATAAAAACTTTAAAATTTTATGCTTTAAAAACACAACTATAAATTGAGAAGATAATCCACAGACTGGGAGGAAAATGTTTGCAAATCATATATCTGATCAGAGACTTACATCAAGAATGTATAAAGGATTTATACAACAGTAAAAACACACAACCCAATTTAAAAATGGGCAAAAGATTTAAATAAATCTTTCTCAAAGAATGTATACAAATGGGCAATAAACACATGAAAGATATTCACCATTATTCATTAGGGAAATGCAAACCAAAACACCATGAGATACAACTTCTCACCATGGATGTTTCTAGAGTAAAAAATATAATATTATATAAAGATGAACAATAAAAAGTATTGATGAGGATTTGAATAAATTAAAACACTGCTGGGGAGAATGCATAGTGGTGCAGTCACTTTGGAAACACATTTGGCAGCTCATCAAGAATTTAAACATAGTTACTATGTGACCCAGCAATTCCTCTCCTGAGTATACATGAAAAATAATTGAAAACATATGCCCACACAAAATCCTGTGCAAACTGTTCATAGTAGCATTATTCATAATAACCCAAAATGCAAACAACCCAAAAGTCCATCCAATGATGAATGAATTTAAAAAAATGTGGTATGTCCATACAATGAAATATCATTTGATCATAAAAAGAAATAAAATACTTAAAGATGTAACAGCCTGGATGAGCCTTGAACACATTATGTTAAGTGAAAGAAGCCAGGCAAAAGAATAAATATTGTATGATTCCATTTGTATGAAATAGGTAAATCCATAGAAATAGAAAGTAGTTTAATGGTTGCCAGAGGAAAGAGAGAATAGGGTATAGGGAGTAACTCAGTGGGAACAGGGTTTATTTCTGGAGGTGATGAAAATGTTCTGAAATTACACAATGGTGATACTTCTCAAACTCTGTATTTATTTTGTATATGAACTTTATCTCAACAAAGATGTGACTTGAGAAATAGCCCATGTGACAAATTGCTTTGAGGGAATAAATCAACAATTAAAGAAAGACAGATAATAACCAGCGTTGAAAAAGAGGCGGTGAAATCGTTGTTCTTACAGGTTGCTTTTTGGAGTCATGAAGAGTATTTTTCCACATGTATCAATAACAATAAAAATATGTCCTCTCACACAGTATTTGTATATGGTAGTCTATGTAAATGATCAAATGGTGAGGCCCCCTCATGCCACATTTTGTCCAAGTGTGTTCACTGAAAAGCTGAAAATAATATGTATAATTTTTTAAGCAAAAATTGGCAACATAATTTTGTGTATGTTCTTAAGGTAGAAACTCTATGTGATCTTTAAAATCAAATTGTTGAAGAATATTAAATGACTTGGTATAGTGCTTGTGATATAAAACTATTAAGTGACAAGAAAGCAGCATGCAGAAGTTTCTGATTCTTATGTGTAAGAGAGATACAGAGATATGAGATATAGAAAGAGAGAGAGAAAGGAAAGTGAAAGCAATCCAAAGTATTTAAAGTAGACTTTTAATCACCCCAGAGGTGATTAATGCATCTGTTAATATGGGCTTCCCTGATAGCTCAGTTGGTAAAGAATCCACCTGCAATGCAGGAGACCCTGGTTCGATTTCTGGGTTGGGAAGATCCCCTGGAGAAGGGATAGGCTACCCACTCTAGTATACTTGGGCTTCCCTTGTGGCTCAGCTGGTAAAGGATCCACCTGCAATGCAGGAGACCTGGATTTGATCCCTGGGTTGGGAAGATCCCCTGGAGAAGGGGAAGGCTACCCACTCCAGTATTCTGGCCTAGAGAGTTCCACAGACTGTATAGTCCATGGGGTTGCAAAGAGTCAGACACGACTGAACAAATTTCTCTTCACTTAATGTATTAAATGGGCAAAATAAAGAAAGTGCTCTAGGCATAGCCTAGACAGCACAATAAAGAAGAACTGTTAGGGGCTGTGTTTTATACTCAGTATTCTGCTTACAGTGCCTTTTATTGGATTTCTTTCCCCAACTTCATTTAATTTAGTTCAATTAAACAAATATTCACTAAGAACCTATTAAATGGAAGACCTTGCTCTGGGTACAATAGCAAACATAAAGATGAATATGTAGGTCAGTAAGAGAAGCGTTGACCACTGGGTCCAAGCAGAGTAAGAAGACAGATAAGAGAATAAGAAAGGGGATAAAGAAAACTTAAGGATGAAGATGAGATAGAAGTGCAGGTGCAATTGAGAGAGAAAGAGAAAAAAAGGAAAGAAGGCTGTTGCTTCATTCCTTTGGGACATTTCTGAGGGTTGATGAGACTGTCATGATAGCCTGCCTGCTTCCAAAATAGAGAAATAACTGATAGAGCAGAGGGGGTGTAAGTGCTTTTTAGAACATCGCACTAGGATGCTGAAGTCGTGGGAATGAAAACAGATGAACTAGGAAAGAAGGCTGCACATTCGCTGTTGAAATCTAAGCCCCTGGTGTGGAGTAGGTATTTAATAAATACCTGTTTAAAGAATGAATGAACTGCAAGTGTAGGAAAGGATATGTAATATTGGGGAAAAATTAAAAAAACGATCACACAGACTTTCAAGAGGGAGGTTTGCTGAGGCACAGTGAGAGTCCAATGGGCTGGGAGCTGCTGCTGCTGCTGCTAAGTCGCTTCAGTTGTATCGGACTCTGTGCGACCCCATAGACGGCAGCCCACCAGGCTCTCCATCCCTGGGATTCTCCAGGCAAGAACACTGGAGTGGGTTGCCATTTTAGTGCATCGTAATTCCTGGGTGCCTGAAGAAAGAGAAGAAACAGCTTTTCCCTCCGAAGAGGCTTTTCCAGGGACAGTCAGGGGTTGATTAACGTGAGGAAGTTGGAAAGAACCTTAGAGGAAAAAGTAAAGATGGAAAGCTGTCATGTGGATTCCAGGAAGGACCTTATTCCAGGGTGATCTAGAGTGAAGATGGAGCTGAATAACTGTGTGGGGCGGGGATAGGATGGGCAGAGATGAAGGGAAGGAACTGGGGAAACTAGCATAAAAGATACAGGAAGTTGGAAGCTAAGTCTGAAAGTAGTTCACTTCAGTTTAGTTCAGTCGCTCAGTCGTGTCTGACTCTTTGAGACCCCATGACTTCCCTGTCCATCACCAACTCCCGGAGTTCACCCAAACTCATGTCCATCGAGTTGGTGATGCTATCCAGCCATCTCATCCTCTGTCGTCCCCTTCTCCTCTTGCCCCCAATCCCTCCCAGCATCAGAGTCTTTTCCAATGAGTCAACTCTTCGCATGAGGTGGCCAAAGTATTGGAGTTTCAAGGAAATCCCAGGGATGATCTCCTTTGGAATGGACTGTTGGATCTCCTTGCAGTCCAGGGGACTCTCAAGAGTCTTCTCCACCACCACAGTTCAAACTCATCAATTCTTCGGCGCTCAGCTTTCTTCACAGTCCAACCTTCACATCCATACATGACCACTGAAAGTAGAAAGAGTGTCAAATAAGAAGAACTAAAATCAGTTCTCCCATCTCTTCATCTACCTCCCGGGTGTTTGTTTGATTGAATAAGGCCTTGTAGCATCTCCTCTGGGAATGGAATGAGATGACCAAACATAATGCCTTTTTTTCCTAAGAAGTTGGGCTTGTGCTTCACAGCAATAACTGATATAAACATATAGTTTATCTCTTGACCTCTTTTACTCATGCTGCCAACCCCCTAACACCCTCTGCTTTGGCAACCACCAATCTGGTGTCTCTAATCTATGAGTCCTGCTTTGGTTTTTAGATTCACATATAAGTGATATCCTATGTATTTGTCTTTCTCTGTCTAACTTATTTCACTTAGCATAATACCCTCAAGGTCCATCCTTGTTGTCAATGGCAAGATTTTAATCCTTTTTTATGTCTAAATAGAATTGCACTGTGTGTGTATGTGTGTGTGTGCGTGTGTTTGTGTATCCCACTGTCTTTATCCATTTATCCATTGATGGACACAAGTTTCCACATGGTGACTATAGTCAATAATCTTGTATTGCTTATTTGAAAGTTGCTAAGAGAGTAAATCTTAAAAATTCTCATAATGAGAAGAAAGATTTTGTAACTTTGTATGGTGACATATGGTAATTAGACTTATAGTGGTGATCATTTTGTAGTGTATACAAATATTGAATCAGACTATGTTGCATATCTGAAGCTAATACAATGCTAAATGTTAATTATAGCTTAATTTTTAAAAGCATAGCTTATATTTGCAAAGCATTTACTCAGTGTTGGACATTGTTCTTTTGTTTTCAGAAACTGTTCTAACATGTAACATATATTAATGTATTTAATCCTATCAGTAACTCTACTAAGGTAGATACTATTAACAGCCTCATTTTATAGATAAGATTACACAGATATGTTAAGCAACTTGCCAAAGATTCTACAGCTTGCAAATGGAGGAGTTGAGAATCTAACTCAGCCACTGTTGATGCCAGAATCTATGCTCTTATTTATCTGCTGTTCAGTATCTCTAAGATTATACAGAAGTGATTATTATCCCGTGACAGTCTCATATATCAGCAAATCAGTGAGCTCTAAAGATATTACTAAGTAGTTGCAGTGATATTCTTGAGGCCACTCTGTGGCTTATTTATTCATCGTAGAGAATTTTGAACTGATTTACCTAGTAAATATTTTTCCCAGTGTTAGTTTAGAATCAGAAAATTAGAGGGTAATGGATGAAGGTTGGAGGCAAGCACTATTGCTATAGCAAAAAATGACAATTAAAGGCAAAAATAGAAGACACGAAAAATGAAGAAGTAAAAATACAAACACTTGAAAAAGTGATTATTCTGGATAAATCACATGAAAAGAAAAGTGATGCTAAAGCTGAAACTCCAGTACTTTGGCCACCTCATGCGAAGAGTTGACTCATTGGAAAAGACTCTGATGCTGGGAGGGATTGGAGGCAGGAGGAGAAGGGGATGACAGAGGATGAGATGGCTGGATGGCATCACCAACTCGATGGACGTGAGTCTGAGTGAACTCCAGGAGTTGGTGATGGACAGGGAGGCCTGGCATGCTGCGATTCATGGGGTCGCAAAGAGTCGGACACGACTGAGCGACTGATCTGGTCTGATCTGATCTGATGATGGGTTGGAAGGAGACAAAGAACATAGCTTGGCATTCTCTAAGAAATCAATAAGCATCTACGGTTGGGTGTGTACTTAAAGAGGCCCAACAAAAGAGCTTGGAACAGGATGAATCAGAACAAGGAGGCAAAAGCAATTCTTAAAAATGGATATGTCTAACCCCCAACTCTGGTTGATGTGCTTTCTATAATGTTAAGCTCTTCTGTGGACTCAAACCTTCAGTGAAGTCTAATAAATATAAAATACACGAGAGACTGTGTGATTATGTTTTTAGGGGAATTAAAAAAGCTGAGACTAGTCTGGATGACTTGGAGAACATTCAAGGGATGATAAACCCAATGAGATAAAAAATTCAGGGGAAGCAGAAGGTTGGCACCAAGACTATGTGAACATGAGAATTTGTAGACTCTGTAATTTCACAGAAATCTTAGCTAGGGCATTTGTTTTCCATAGAACGTGGGATACATGGCTTAAGTTAATTTTCCAGAGATCTGAAAGGACAAGGAGATCTTGGTTCCATCTGACTTGTCCTCCTTGGTCTTTATTAGATTAGTTTTGACTGTTATCATCAGTGCTGGTGAGCAGAAGGGCCATGAGTGATGTGCGCGGTCACATGGTCAGTCACTTCAGTTGTGCCTGCCTCTTTGCAACCCTATGGACTGTAGGCTGCCAGGCTCCTCTGTCCATGGGATTCTCTAGACAAGAATACTGGAGTGTGTTGCCATTTCCTCCTCTAGGGGGATCGAACGAGTGTCTGAGCCACCGGGTAAGTCCTGCCATGAGTGGTAGGGAGGGTATATAAGATTAAGTAGGAGTATTAATCATAGGCCACGTTCTGTAAGATCTTGTTGTCTATGACAAACGGTATGAGATTGGTACTCAGACACTCAGTCATGTCTGACTCTTTGTGAAGCCATGGTAACCCACCAGATCCCTCTCTGTAAGGGATTCTCCTGGCAAGAATATTGGTGTGGGTTGTCATTTCCTTCTCCAAGGGATCTTCCTGACTCAGGGATCCAACCTGTGTCTCTTATGTCTCCTGCATTGGCAGGCGGATTCTTTACCACTACTGATTCCTGAGAAACCCAGGAGATTTGTTTTTTCCCTAAGGACAAGGGGAAGCTATTGGAGGCTTTTTGGCAGAGGAGAGACATGATTTGTGTTATTTTTAAGAGGATCACTCAAGCTACCTTGTGGATGTGTTCAGAGGTGGAATCAGGAAGACTAGTTAGGAAGCTATTAACGTCAACCAAATGAGAGAAGGTGGGGGGACTTGGAGTAAGGTGCTAGAAGAGAGGGTGGTCTGGGATTCAGGATATATTTTGGATTTAGACTCAATAGGATCCACTGATGGACTAGAATGGTAATAAAGAGAAAGAGAGATGACACCTAGATTTTTGACTTCAGCAAATGGGTGCATAAAGGCTGCATTTGCTATGAACAGAAAACCAGGGGAAGAGACTTGGTTAAGAGAAGTGTATTTTATTCACTGTAAGATGGAAGGCTACTTTTCAAATCTAAGTGTGAGCCAAGGACTTGGGAGTGGAATGGAGACCAAAAGAACAATCAAAGAATGGATTAGAGAAACTTCATCAAAAGAAGGAATGGAAAAGACTAGAAGGTTAGGAATCTGAGGACCAGGCAGGGGAGAGGAGGGAGTCACACTCAACTAATCACGATGACTACATGAGCCACTCTTTTGCCTGAATAAGGATGTTGGCTTAGAGATGTGAAAGGATTTATCTAAGGTCATCTAGCCAGGGGCAGACTTGACATTGGAACCCACATGTCCTGACTCCTGTGGTTAGACAGTGGGAGTTGATATCTACTGAAGACCCATTGGTGTTGGTGTTGGGTACTGGACTTCACAGATTTTCTTTTTCTGTAATTTTTTCATTTTTATTGGAGTATAGTTGCTCTACAATGTTGTGTTATTTTCTGCCATATAGCAAAATGAATCAGCTATACATATATCCCCTCTTTTTTGGATTTCCTCTGTATTTGGGTCACCAGAGAGTACTGAGTACTTTCTTGTGTTATACAATAGGTTCTCATTAATTACCTATATTGAATCAATAGTGTACATGTGTGAATCCCAATCTCCCAGTTCATTCCACACAGTCCCCTTTCTCCCTTGGTATCTATTCATTTGTTCTCTATGTCTGTGTCTCTATTTCTGCTTTGTAAATAAGGTCATCTATATCATTTTTTCAGATTTCACATACACATGTTAATATATGATATTTGTTTTACTCTTTCTAACTTAACTTCACTCTGTATGACAGTCTCACAGGGTTTTTTAATTCAATACTTGTTAACAACCTTAGGTCCTTAGAGTGTTATCATCTATCTCACTTTTTAGGTAAGGAAATGAGTCTTAGAGAGATAGGTAACTTGTTCCTTATGCAAACCCATGTATTAAGGGAAATTTCCATAAGAATAGTCAAATAATTTCAGGCCTTAAAGATGCCCAGCTCCCTCACATTGCAGATCAGGAATCTAGTCCCTGGGAAGGTAAAGTAACTTGCCTATATTCCTCAATGGCAGAGCTAGGATTTGAACCTAGCATAACTCTTTGCTCAATGCTTAAAATCGTAGGATTTCTAAATACAATTTTTTCCAGATATTTGCTTATATTGTCATTTTGGAGAGAATTGAACATATTATTAAAATAAATATAGACTTCATTTTCTAATTTCCACCGGTTTACTGTATAGGAGGAGGAGACTTCAATAGTTTTTATAATATCAGAGTGCTTACTCCCTAATACTCTGTCCCAGTCTCTGTGTTGAAAAATTGATTTTGTGATGATTCTTTATTAATCAGGTCAATAAATTAAACTTACAGGTCTATTATTCTAGGTCATTCTTGTTCCTCTACAAAGAGCTTTAGCCATTGCCCCTTTCCGTATATTACTCAGAAGCTTCTGTTCGCCTATTCAGAATCTAACATCTGCAGCTCTTGGTTGAGCACTGGTGACCTCCCTTCCACAACCCCGTTCACTATCATTGCCTTTGTTGTTTTCAAAGACTATGTGCTATGATAACTGCTTCCTTTTAGTCTATGGAAGGAGATGCTGCTTCTGATTTCTGACTGACAAAAGAGGATATTTGAGAATTCTAAAATATCCTGATTGAATTCTTAACCTTGGGCTACATTCCTAGTTTGGGGAACTATATAAATATGCCAGAAAATCATATTCTTCCAATAATTTCCAAATTTACTCCAGAGTTATCTGGGATAAAAATAAAGTTTCCAGACCACTCACATCCAAGATGAAATATTATTATTTAGAACATGTGTTTGGTTCTTTAAAGAAATATATTGGGGGTGATTTGAGTACAAATCCTGCTACTGTAGTTTCCTATTTAAACTAAGCACATTAGCTCCTCTTTTCAAACATACCACTCAATTTCAGCCCTGCTCTGATCATAAGAAATGGGGAAAAGAGGTATCTACTTTTTAAAATACGTGCCAATCATACCCTTGGCCACTCGACAGCCTGTTTCCAAATACTGTTACTCTACCTTTGAGCTGCTATCAGCACCAGTGATTAATTAATGGATTATTTACTAAACTTAGTTTCCTTTCTTCTCTCCTTCTGCAAAAGATGTAGGAGACAATTCAAGAACAGCCAGACATGTGTATGCTATTTGAAATCCATGATTAAAAAGCTTAAAAATTCAAACCAGCGTAAAAAACTGTTTTATTTTAATACTCTGGAAGGTTTCAGTGAACTCCATTATTTTCACTCACTATTTGCTTGAATAATTTAGGCAAGAAAGCTAAATTATACATAAAGTGTACAGTTAGAAGAAAAAGTTCATGCACAGCCCTAGGCTATAGCCTCCCCTAATGATGTCTGAAGTCAGTGAAAAGAACTCGTTAGACTGAGAGTAATTTCTCAGGGTTTAATTTTTTTTTCTTAAAGCAATAATGCTCTTATAAAAATCTGACAAATAATACACTAAAAGAAAAGCCACAAAAGAGAATTCCCAGTTAAGGCCTTAGCCCCTACACATTTTCGCTTGGTTTCATGTAAAAGTTGGCTTTCCACATGCCACAATCAATACTTGTTGGCAGCCTTGAGTGATTTGATCCAACAAAGAAAATACATGTCTTGATTCAATAGTGTTGCTATTTGGCCTCATCAGAATTCTGAAGTTACAGAGTTAAAAGGAGATGCTTCAGGCTGAGAGATAAACTTGAAATCTTCTATAAAAAGGGGATCAGCACCCACTCACTGTACCATCATTTGAGAAAGTAGTTGCCACTTGCTCAGTTATTGTACTTGAGGAGCAATCCGTATCATTAAACATTTACAGATTCACTAAAATGTTCACATCTCCTTTAAGTGTAACAGTAGAGAATCTGACGGCTGTAAGATGACAGGAATATCAAAATGATACTGTAGTCACCTTTGATTTCTGAGCTGCCTTTGTTCTTTCGTTAAAGTTACACAGTTGTAGAATTTGAAGGATCCAATTCAACCATTTCATTTTACAGATGAGGAACCTGAGACCCAGAGAGTGGAAGTGATGAGCGCAAGGCTATGTACCTAAGGCATTTGTTCATTCATCCCCAAATGTTAATTCACCTGGAGACAGAGAAAGGAATTCCAAGCAGAGAGACTGGCCATATGTAAAAGTACAAAGATGAGAAACAGCATGATGTGTTGGGGAACAAGAGGTGCCCATGATTGTCTGGACACCTTTTCCCCCACACCCCACTACATCCTGACTGTATAAGCTGGCAGGAAAAGGCACAGAGAGTCTGGAACCCGACTCCCTGAGGTCACCCTGACTGTGCCTTGTAGTAGCTGTAAGACCATAGGAAAGTCACTTTACTCTCTCTGATTTATTTTCTCCAACAGTAATATGCTGATGGTAATAGTAGAACCTACTTCTTAGGGTTGTTTTGAATGGATAGTAAAGCATATAAAACATTTACAGGCAATATCTAGTACTTAAGGGTTCTATAAATATTAGTTATGATCATTAATATTAATAGCATACAAATTCCTCCATATGATTGTTGCCTCCTTGTCATAGCTGACCAGATAAGGGGTGGTAGGCAGTTGATCCAGGTGAAGCATCAGTCAAATAGCCAATGTTTTATTACTCATGTGACTTGCTTCTGAAGAGATAAATTAGGCCATCCAAGTAGGGCTACCAGGGAATTATGAAGTTGGCAACCAAAGACCTGGGCTAGTTAGCCAAGAGGCTGAGAGAAAAAATGGGTGAGAAAACTCAGGGCCAGGGCAAGTGTTATAATCCCAACTGAAAAATGAAGTTACAAAGTTTTGAGGAAGCCAATTGGTTGGAGAGCAGGGTGGGGATGTGCGCAAACACACATGTGCCCAAATACACACACACACACATAAACACACACACACATAAACACACACACACACATAAACACACACACACGTAAACACTTTACATGTCTAACCCAATGCCACCAGTAAACAATGCTTATAAGACCCTCATTTCTTAGAGGTAAGTGGAGTGAATCTCAGGTCCTCGTAATCAGAAAATACTACCAAATACTTACAGATAGCTCCTCCAAGAAGACACCCATTACTGGAATATAAATAGAGGCCAGTGAAAGGCCAGTAAAATGAGTTTAAACTATCTCTTGAAAGCTTCTAGAAGCTTTTGAAGGATTAAAGAGGGTGAGTCATATATGATCAGATTTGTCATCAGCTCTGTAAGGTCATACATTCAACAATGCATATGGTAAATTCAAGGGTCAAAAGAAGACTAGAGAGGGGAGGCTGGTTAAAAGGCTTTGGGTATAATCCAGAGGGAGGTGGGAGTGGGGTTCAGGACGGGGAACACATGTACACCCATGGCTAATTCATGTCAATGTATGGCAAAAACCACTTCAATATTGTAAAGTAATTAGTCTCCAATTAAAATAAATAAATTAATCCCAAAAAAGGCTTTGGCTATAATCCAGGTCAGAACCGATCAGGACCTGACCTAAGGGAATAGTGGTAGACAAGGAAAGAAAATACAGATAAGGAGGGTATAAAGAACCTGATGACTTGTTGTGGGGCACAGAGAAGCTCCTGGAGTACAGGAAACATTTCTCACTTGAACGTATGGATAGATAACACTTGGAAACATAGTCGGGGGAGTAGAAATTGAGAGCTATGCCTTTGCTTATGCTGAGATTGAAGGCTCTGTGAAAATCCAAGTGAAGATGTTTCATTGCATTTGGATGTATAGTTATGGAGCTCAGCAAAGAATCTGGGATGACAGATTTAGGAGTTTACAGGATAATAATGATTATTGAAACTAGTGGTTTGGCTATGTCTTTCAAGGTAAATGTAGATGATGAGAAGAGATACATAGGCTGGGAACACCAATATGTAAGGCGTGAGTGAGCAGAGAGGCCTGTGCAAGGATCCAAGAAAGAATGGATGAAGATATGGGAGAAGCCCAGGAGAAAGTGAGAGAGGGAGACTTAGGAACCAAGAGGGGAGGAAATTTCAAGGTGAAGAAAGTGATCACTGATGTCGAGTGCAGAAAAAAGTTCTTGTAAGCTAAGGGCACAAAATGATGCATCGAATGTAACAGCATGGACGTTTTCTGAGATCAAAGCTAAAGGAGTGAGGGAGCGAGAGAAAATTAAAGATGACAATGGATGGAGGGATGAAAGAGAGGGAAACTAAAGGAAGAAAGCAAGTATACTCCAACAGTAAAAGAGAGGTGAAAAGAATGTGGGATCAAATCAGGTTTGTTTGTTTAGTACAGGATAGACTTGACATGTTGATGAACTGAGTCAGAAACAAGAAGTTACTGATAGAGGATAAAAGAAGCCTGATAGAACAAGGTGTCTCCTGAAAAGGTACCAGACCTCAAGATCAAGGGCACAAGTGGAGGGATTAGTATTGGACTGAGTGAAGGGCAATGCTTCCATGGAAACAGGAGGGAAGGAAGAAAGAAAAGTTGGAGACCAATGAAGTTAAGTTTGTAGGGCTTGTGTGTGTGTGTGTGTGGTCACACCATGAGAGGTTTGGGATGTTAGTTCCCCAGCCAGGGATTGAACTCATGCCCTCTGCAGCAGAAGCACAGAGACTTAACCACTGGACCACCATGGAAGACCCCAGTTTGTAGTTTTTAATTCAGCAAATTGAAGGAACTTTGTAATTGAGGGAGGGAAAACAGGGGGGAAAATTATGATACGAGGAGTTTGAAGAGAAGAGGGAAGGTTAGAACAAACCACCCATTACAAGCATCAGGAGAGGGGCTGAATGGGAACTCATAGAACCGTAGAGCTATTCTAGAGCCCAGATGAGTTTGAAGACCACTGATGTATGAGACACTAGTCTATGCTTTGATCTGATTTCTCCAGCAGTAGTTCATGTCCCTGACATAGGACAAGAGAAATCAAAATACAGGAGGATGCTGGAAAGATGTCATGGTAAATCAAGAAGACAAGGAATCCAGAGTGATGGTAAAGGATAGATGGGGTGATTTAGGCTTCCAAGGGACAGAAATGACTCAGGAGGGAGGTGTCAGGTTGGGAGGAAAGAGAGAAAGGTTTGAATTAGAAGCTTTGGGTGGTTAAAAACAGGGAATCATGATAAGCATGCTAGCAAACAGGACAGGACTTTGTTATCAGCGTGTAGACACCAGAGTTGACGACTTCCGAAATAAAACAGTTAATTGTTGCCCAAACCAAGGCCAAAGGCAGGTCCGTTAATTTAGCCATAGATTTTCTTTTCCTGGAAAGAATCTGACTTCTCTGAAGAGTCCTAGAGCCATGATGAGAAGGCCAAACTTGTTATAGCCTGGCAAGAACATTTGCCAAGGTAATTTATCCTCTTTTGTCACTGGAGTTCCAACTGAGGCTGGAAAAGATTGAGAAAGTTTAATCACACTGTTCTTCAGAGTCCATTGCAAGACATTAATAACTTGCTGTGATATTAGCAGTTTTACATCTTACACTGGCATCATTTTGTCACATTAGTTTAATATTGCCATCATGTAGCTTAGTATTAATGTGGTACAAAAGTAAAATTACATGTGCACTTTTCATATTGTTATATTGAAATCTAGTACGTATATGACACTAATACTATTCAAATTCCATAAAATATACAGTTCTTAATACAAAGGCATTTTAATGTTATGTTAGAATAAGAATGCAGATCATTACACTTTCAGAACTGTGCAGCAGAGGAGGAAGAACTAAAGGGCTTAACACTTGTGAGCCCCGGGGGGGAAAACAATCCAAGGATTGTTCCCATGGAGCACAACCCCAGCCTTGCCTTCCCTGGCAGCCAGGGAAGTGCTCAAGGTCCATTTGCATTAGAACAAGAGTCAGAAAACTTTTTCTTAGAAGGGGTCAGCAACTAAGTATTTTTAGCTTCATGAACAGTATATATGATGCCAGCTACCAGGGTTTGCCACAGTGGTGCAAAAGCAACCCTCAGCAAGCGGTAAATGAATCATTTGAGAAATTTTTCTTTATAGACAATGAAATGTGAATTTCATATACTGCTCATGTGTCATGATAATATTCTTCTGATTTTCTTTTCAATTGTTTCAAAATACAAAACCACTCTTAGCTTGGGGGTCCTATAAACACAGAAGGAGGATTACATGTGACCCTCCAGCCATAGTCAGCTGATCTCCGTGTTGTTGTTCAGAGGCTAAGTTGTGTCCGATTCTTTGTGATCCCATGGACTGCAGCAGGCCAGGCTTTGCTGTCCTTCATGTCCACCAAGTAGGTGAAGCCATTCAACTATCTCATCCTCTGTCGCCCCCTTCTCCTCTTGCCCTCAATCTTTCCCAGCATCAGGGTCTTTTCCAATGAGTCAGCTCTTCGCATCAGGTGACCAAAGTATTGGAGCTTCAGCTTCAGCATCAGTCCTTCCAGTGAGTATAAAGGGTTGATTTCCTTTAGGAAAGACTGGTTGGATCTCCTTGTGGTCCAAGGGACTCTCAAAAGTCTTCTCCAGCACAATTCCAAAACATCAATTCTTCAGTGCTCAGCCTTCTTTATGTCCAACTCTGACATCCATACCTGACCCCTGGAAAAACCACAGCTTTGACTATATGGACTTCTGTTGGCAGAGTGATATCTCTGCTTTTTAGTACACTGTCTAGGTTTATCATAGCTTTTCCTCCAATAAACAAGTGTCTTTTAATTTCATGGCTGACCCCTGTGTTAGAAGATGATGGGACATCAATCCAGGGTTCCCTGGTAAGCCTGCCTGGAACCAGTCTTTCTTGAAGATCTTATATATGCAAGTGCAAACATTCCTAGATGATGTTGAAAGGGGGCAGACATATGTTTTTCTTTGCATGTTTTCCATTTCCTCTCTTCTCACTCCAGAGAGCTGGTACTGATGCTCATAATAGCATGTGCCTGGCCAGAGCACTAAGGGAGGCGTGCCATGACCTTGTTTGTCAAAAATGAAAGGATCTGATTCTTCAGTTTAGACCAAGCCTTCAGATACCCTTCCCTTTCTATTTAGCAGTAAAATATTTTCCAAGCAGAAGGCCAAAATTATGCTACTAAACGCAATACATTGTTTTCAAGCTAATATATATGTATAGGATATATAAGCTGCTTAGCATCTGTCTGTTTCTTTTGCCTTTCTTTTTTTATGTTTTCTCTCACCATTTAAATTGCTGTTTAAAATTTAGGTGCTGTCTTTTAAATAATAAAAAAAAATCAAGTAATGCATATGCATATAAAAATTTTTTAATTTTATTTAGTTTCGTTAGATGTCATGTCAGGTAACATGTTTCAAATCAAATCTGAGAACATGGGAATCCATTTTGAAGTAACATTATAAAACTTATTTGTGTTCTATGGGAGAACTAAACTGCTTTCCTTCCCTTCTAATTCTTTGACTTTGATCCAATAAAGTATGACAGAGATAAACCTAATAGATTTTTGAATGACCAAAAGGACCTAAAAACAGATCAGACACATTTCAGAAGGAAACATGGATTTAGACTGTCTAGAGCATTTCATCAATGGAGGGAAAAAAAGAGAGACCAGGGTTCATGGATGCTGAATGGCGAGGGACCATGTAGAGAAGATGAGGAGATAAGGAGATTAGGGAGGGAGGAGAAAGTCATGGGGTTCAGCTTATCCTCCTGCATCTCTTTTTCTTCATTTTCTTTCTCTAGTCCAGTCATCACAGACCTGGCCCTGTGCTCATATCATGATGAGGTGAGGAGGTAGGAGGGATGCCTGGAGCACCGTGGTAGGACAGGGGCTAAGCAACTGGGAGAGCCAACTATAGGAGCAACATGATTACAGACTGATGCTCTACCTCCAGAGATGGATGTTTTTATTGCTTAGACGTCAACCCAGAGATGAGGATTTATTATCATCTCACAACCCCTGGACATACAGTAGGGAGAAAGAATAAGATCTCTATCCAGAGAATGGAGTTAAGTATTGGTTTCTGATTGTTTCAGAGGACAGTGGATGAAATGCTGCTAACATTCTGTATATCCACAGGATGCTGAATCCTTGTCTAATCTGGGGAGAAGATCTGGTATTGGGTTTCAATAAATGTAAAGTAGACTTGGCAGTGTATCTTGTTGCCCCAGGCTGTCCTGGAGAGATGAGCATGGGGACCATTCTCTATGGAACCGGTTGAGTCTGTTCCAGATTCTTGTTGAATGTGGCCAAGCTTAAGAGAAGAGGTTCCCCCATTACAAAGAATCCACTTATCCTTTGAAAACATACATGTAAAAGAATAGGCTGAACATAAGATAGTGTCTGCCTGAGACAATCTCAGATATTAACATTCTGACTAGTTATTAATGATGCCCCTTCCTTTTAACTGGGCTTTCATGGTGGTTTGGATGGTAAAGAATCTGCCTGCAATGCAGGACACCCAGGTTCGATCCCTGAGTCAGGAAGATCCTCTGGAGGAGGGCACAGCAACCCACTCCAGTATTCTTGCCAGAAGAATTCCATGGACAGAGGAAGTGGACTATAGTCCATAGTATCACAAAGAGTCAGCCATGACTGAAGCAACTTAGCACGCATGCATGATTGGGAAATGGTGGTGGCTGAAGTTGGGGGACACAGGTAGGCATAATGGAATACATTTCTTGTATTTTCCACCTTTGAATGTGGTTAGGAAATTTTATAAGTCGAAAAAATAAAATGCATATTTCCTGGGTCTCACCCCAGATGTACTGAATCAGGATCTCTGGGTAAGAGGATCAGATACAGATGTTGGATTGAGGTGGTGTGGGAAACAGGAAGGAAGCAGGGGCCTGATTTGAAAAGCCAAAGCAGTGGAGGGTTGAATCTCAGCGGTGGCACTGGGGAGGGAAGGGTGGGTGTGAGATGTATCTTGTAGTTTTCTAGATGAGACCTAGTTTCTGATTAGAGGGAGAAAGTGAAGTCAAGGGTGACTCTTAAGAGACTGAATGGTGTCATTACTGAAACGGACAACAGAGAAGGAGCAGATATGAACAATGAAACCTAAGGATTGATATAGAGTATTCCAAGTATTAAAACTATTTGAGTGTCTTCTGTTAATACCATTTCAGTATTTTTGCCACATTTCTTATTCCTTAAAATCACTTAAAGACTTGAGTTCTATGCAAATAATCTAGTTTCTCTGCTCCATCCTTCAGGAACATGTCTTTAATTGGGATTTCCAGCAGGGCTGCAGTTGAATTAATCTTATCTGATTAACTATTTTCAAAAGCACATACCCTCCACCTTCCTGTGTCCAGGGGCCTTTTCTGTTTTTCTTCTCTGCCTTTCTCTGCTGTCCTACGGGTCCTGTCTTTAGAACATAGGAAGCAGCTTGGGGATTTTTGGTACACAAAGTACAGTGTCCTCGATTCCCTTTAATCCTCCGGAAAGTGTGGAGATATATGTAAACATACCCAGAAGCTCTGAGACCCCAAGATCAGCCACATCAGTGCTCTTGGCATTTTTGTCTTTTTTCCAGTCATTTCCTATTTTCAGTTGTAAGAACCTGAGGCTGAGACATGACATCTTTTAGGAAATCCAGTTAAACCCCACGCTTTCAAATAACTAGGTTTCGATTTGCCCAAGGGACGTGGGGAAGTGGCCTGCAAGCTACTTCTTTAGGAACCTCTCTGGAGGCCTGGTCTTTCCTGTAATCTCCACGGGCTCTTTGCAAAAAGTCATATTTCTTCCAAGTCTTTCTTTTCATCCCTGCCTGAACCTGCCTTCATCTTCCTAATGGCTAATTAAAAAATTACAACCAAGAGAATTAAATAGTAAACCCCTTCCCTGCTGTTCTCTGTTTAATTTCTGAGGCCCCAAGCAACATGTCTTGAAAAGAATGCCAAAGAGCCACCTTTCTGCTTGCAAACTGCATGGTAAATAGCATTCTTGTGGGAGACAAGACTTTATTCTAATGGGTAACCCTTTGATGCAGGGTCTGCTTGGCTATTATTCACAACTTATTCCAGAAAGATTAAGTTTAGGGAGTCATACTCTCTCCAGTATTATGACTTTTCACTTGTGCATGTTAAAGAATCTGTGTCTGTGTGCATGTGCTTCCTCTTCCCTTGGTGCCTGATGTTTCCATGATACACCAAAGCAATGAGGAGTTTTAAAACTCACAATTATTTTTTTCACTGAAGTTAGAAATCTGAGCTTGATGAAAACGCATCCCAATTCATGATGTGCACACTTAAGCTGCTGCTTGATTCCATTTGCAAAGAGAGATCTTGGGAGGCAGTGTCTAAATAATAATCAAGGTAGTGCTCTACCCCCCTTTGTTTATTCAGTATCTCAGCACTTTATTATGTATTTTAATAGGACAAGAGTTTAAAAGCCAGAATTAGACATAGTAGACTCAGTCTACTTTAGATTGCCCTTCATCAATTGTTTTTTCTTGTGATTATACACTTTTGGTTTATCATTCCTTTGATAACAATTTCTGCATGAAAATTGACTTTATATTTCATTTTTCCCGTCTGTTATCTTCACAGCATTCATACGCAAACACCCTTTGTGCTGTGCTGGTAATATAACTGATCAGGCGAAGCTGTGCCATAAGAAATCAAAACCATAATAATGTCTTTGGATTTTGCATTTTAAATACTGCGTTCATTGTTGCACTGAGGTTTCTGATCCCTTTCCAGACATTACGGAGATTACCTTTGGTAATGCCTATTTCATTGTACTTTGATATAAAATAATGTGTGTCATAAATCATCTGAGTGACTGTCATTAAACAGAAAAGCACCTACTTAGGATATGTAACAATTTGCTTTTCTAATTTGAAGAAGATTGAGGCATTTTAATTATAGAAGGTCTTTGTATATGAGACTGGAATTCAATATAAAATTGTACTCTTTATGGGATTGTAGATTAGGAATAATAAAATCCTTATTCATTAATTTTACATTATTTTTTGCAAGCACTAAATCAAAACATTCTTGGGAGGGTTTCCTAAATAAAACCCTTCACTTTTGTTACCATTAATCTGAGAAAAAGTTGTATTTACTTATTCAAGAAAAAGGCGCAAGAGAATCCATTTTTATCATAGGTTAATCTGCAATTGTACATTTAAGAAATTTTAAAGTTAAAAACATTGTATAAAAAAATTAAGAAAAAACAAAGTAGCCTAAAGTCTGAGGGATGGGTGAGGAGGGTATTTAAAATTATTGGTTGCTTCAGAGTTTCAAGATGGTTTCTGTTTGGAAGAGGATAGAGGTTTGGTGCCTTCTCAGTGAAGAACAATTTATAATTATTGGAGCTCCTCTTTAAAGGTGATCAGAGTTCTGCACACAGACAGTGTAGGGAGATTTAAAATTATGAGAGCTCTTCACATTGTTTAAAATATTGATTTTTTATAAAATGGATTTCCACGTTTTATTACTTCAGTGACTAGGTAATTACAACAGCCTAGAAACTGAGGTACCTCAACATAAAACTAGTATTTTCTCTTTGGTTCCTTCCTATTTCTTTCCTTTTGTCTTTATTTTTTTCACCCACTTAATATATTTTCTAGTTTCCCTTGCTGCTAGGATAAACACATCATTCTTTGTTCTTGCTCATAAATCACCCTGTGAGTGAGGAGCCAGGAAGTTATTAGGGGTGAGGGGAAGGTCAGGTTGAAAATTCAGATTGATCTAACCTATTCTGGCAAAAGAGCAGTTTGCCTACCTCGAACCCAAAGCTAAGCCCTGAGGCCAGGCTGCCCCGAAGTGACATTTAGTTCTGCTTTGTGAGGGAAGAGGCTTTTGCAGCTTTGATAGTAAGTGTTACAGAGTCACAAGAACTATCAGGTTGTCATTAGTATTTGGTTATAATTACATTTGCTAGATGCATCAGACACTTCCTTCTCTGCTGTGTGTCTTCTCTCTCTCTTCCCCTCTTTGTCTTTCATTTATACGGAGAGCTAGGAAGGACATTCTGAAGATTCACTGTTGAAGGGTGATCAAGTTGTTGAGGGGGGGCTTTTGTTTAGGAATTCCAGAAGTTTCCCTTCTTGTGTTAGAAATCAATCCTGTGTATGCACACACACACACTCACACAGATACTAACAGGGGATGCTATGGAAGAGAATTAGTTCAAGGACCCTAGTTGAGGTTATAAACATGTTTTCCCCAGTCTTTCCTTCCCCAGCTCGGCCGTCTTCCCTGTTGGCTGAGTTCTTTGGTAAAAGGCAGAAACAGTGTTCCGTGTGTTTTGCAAAATGCTGTATCAAAGTGAATTGAACATAGTCCTAAATGTTTGTCAGCTTGAACTCACACCTGCCACACGCAAAGGTTTTTTGGCCTTTTCTGCAATCATAACTTGAGCCTAAATCGAAAGGAACAGAGAGAGCGATTGAGCAAAGCTGTCCAGATGTTGCTCAGTCTTTGTGATTGTAAATTTCAAAATACCAGCTTTCCATCCAGATTTTAGTGCATGGGAGCTATATGAAAATTCCAAGACATACTGGCTTATTGAAATGTCTGGACATTTCTATATGAATTTTGGAACAGATGTACTGAGGTAGGCAATAAAACTGTGATAATAAGGAACATTTCCACATCAACTCTCTAAACTACAAATCTCTGATGAGGAACAAAACTCAGCAGCAGAGGGTGATGATTGGTGATTTCATTATTTCTTTAAAGTCAGTGTCAGTTACTTGAATTCTTTCCTGACTATAGTTTTGATCAAGACTTCTGAGGGTTTGAGGCTGATATATGAATTTAAGTTTTACTTTTTTTGATCAATGAAAATAATATAGGACTTTGAGTTTATCTTTATAAGAGTTTGTTATCATTTTATCATTACACATAAAACCCAAGAGGCCCAAGTGAGGTGCTTACAGACTTTTTGGATTTTGAAGTTTCAGTATGAGTCTCAGTGTCTATGCTGGGAATAATCACACTCCAAAAGGTAAGGGCTTGGTTTGAGCATGTCTCTGGCGTGACCATTGACTTTATGGTTCACACCTCAGGATGAGGAAGGAAGTGTGGCATCTTGGTTGACTCTACTTGCTCCTTTCTCATTCTTAGCCTCTTCCCAGCTCATTGACTCCTCATCTGAGGATGAACAGGACCTTCCAGGATGCAGGCTAAGAAATATGGCCCCCGGGATTGATACTAAACCATTTGTATCCCTTTTAGGGATTTGCAAAGCAGTGCAATGAGAGTTTTGGAACAAATGGGGCTCCACTGAATTCCTGACCATTTCTCCTAACAAGACTGGCTGTTGATCAAGTAGCTCTTAAAGGAAGGAAAAGAGAAACTGTTAAACAAAAACAAAAATTAAACATGAATTATTTGATAGTATGTGAAAGTCGCTCAGTCGTGTCCGACTCTTTGCGACCCCATGGACCATACAGTCCATGAAATTCTCCAGGTCAGAATACTGGCGTGGGTAGCCTTTCCCCTCTCCAGGGGATCTTCTCAACCCAGGGATCTCCTGCATTGCAGGTGGACTTTTTTACCAACCGAGCTATCAGGGAAGCCCATTTGATAGTATATGGACTTTCAAAAGTTCTTTCTCAGTCTTCCCTCTATTAAACCTGTGGTAATTGGATATTAGATTTTTTAAGAAATGATTTATTTCAGTCTCTGATGTTACCAGAAAGACTACAGGAGACTCTGGAAGCATAGGAAGCATCCTATGGAAAAAGGAAGGAAATGGAGGCAGGTTCATAAAATACACAAGCTCTTACCATGTAAGAATCACCTGAAGGAAAGGGCCATGGGGCACCTGATCAACAAGCACAGCATGGAACATGTTTAAAACATAGTTATGAAGGCACTGTCCTCCTCAAACTCTCTCTCTCTCTCTTTTTTTTTTTTTGTCACATTTGGGAAATATTAAAACTATTAAAGTCTCATTTACTCTTCTCTGGAATTTTGAAAATTATTTTTCCTGGCATTACTCAGTTTTCCCAAAGTAGATTTTGTTTGTTATTTTCTTTTACTATAACATGACCCTCACTGGTCACTTCATATATTTTTCTGCTACTTGCTTTGAGAGTGTCCAGCAGTTCTAGGAAAGCAAAACAAACAAAACAGACAAACTGCAGGAAGAGACAGTAGAAATAAAAGGAGAGAATGTTGGTGACCTCTATTTACTAAGAAAATCGCTCCATTTTCTCTGAGCGGAGTCTCAGAAGCTGTAAGAGTCCCAGACCACTTCCTCTTTTTGTTGTTTTTTGTTTGTTTCTTCCTTTGTTTTTCTTTGGCCACCCTTCATCTATTAAAACGCAAGAGTGGTCCAAACAGGGATGAAAAGCTGTGGTGTACTTTAAATATTTACATTTAACAAATTAATGATTGTGAAACACAGAAATCCCATGACCATATGTTTAAATTCACTTGAAGGCAAGATCAAAATTCGAAGTGTTAAGGCTTTCATGAATGGGAGGCGTGGGACATGTGACTCTTTCTGAACCTCCTTCCCAGTGCCCAGCTCCAAGCAGGAAGGGTACCTGGCCTTGACTATGTGACCTACATCTCATGATCCAGGTATCTCACTGAGGGACAGGCCAATAGTGGAGCTCAAAACATGTGTTTCCTTCCTTCTGTCATTTTGAAATTTTGTTTATATCTGAACCTTGAAGGTCCTTGCAAACCCTGGTCAGTGTGCCAGTGGGCTAGTGAGGAAAGGGGGTCATTTGCACCCACGGTGGTGTGAGCTACATGCTCATGAGGAAAAGAAAATACTGGTATAGTCATTCTGAGCTGCCTGGGGAGCCACAGGCTTCATTATGCCATTCTGCTTTCTTCTCTTGTCTTGAAGTGAGAGTTCTAGCTGGGAATCCACAGCAACATCAATGCACTCGAATCAGCTTTATCCTTTTTTAAATTAAATTTTTATTATGGAAAATTTGAAACATACACAAAAGTAAAGAGAGAATACTATAAGGAACCCCCATGTACCCATCACCAATCTTCAGTGATGATCAGTGATGCACTTTAAAATACACATCTGTGGAAATGGCTGCAGGGAGATGGAGGTGGGGACTTTTGCACCATGACGGTCTTTGGTGTACACCTGTGCATTCCTACAGCTAAAGCTCATACACCTGCATCCATGGAAGGCTTCATAATTGCTTTTGAATTTGGAGAACTGTATCACTGCCATAGAAAGGGAAATTTTAAGTGAACAAGGTTAGAATGACTTGCTCCTAAATTGATGCTGTCCTCGTTCTTAATTTAAGACATGCAGGTAGTTAAAGATGTTTATCAACAACTAGGGGCAAAAAGGGAAAAACCATTGGCTGAAAAGTGAACTGTATTTTCTTCTTAGCTGCTTGCTTTGAGATAAGCCAGATTTTGTGTGTGTGTGGTGGGGGGAGGTGTGTATGTGTGTAGAAATGGAAAGAAAAACCAAGATGGAGACATAGAAATACCTCAAGAAAAGCGAAATTACAGCCATTATAATCCTTAAACTAGGCTCTTGCAGAGCACACCTGGTTTTTGGAAAAGGAGGCTTTTCTGATTCTCAGTGATAATGTCAAATCCAGGGCACCATAACAGGGCCATTGACGCATCCCATCATGTAAAGAGAAGTTATACAGCTCTCTACTAAGGTTTTCCTCTGATATTATCATCTCGTGATGATATGGTTTCTAGTTAAAAACCAGTGCCAAAGATGAAACAGAACGGACTTGGCACCAAGAATGCTTGTTTGCATGCTGTTAATAAGTTCCAAGTCTTCCTAAATAGAAGGACAGAGTTGTAGGCAGCTTTGATGGCCACTGGGAATTGTGATACCCTCTTCAAGGCTCACTATCTGTAGCTTAAGGCTCTAGCATTGGGGACATTATTTAAACACCGCGTGCTTTAGCTTACTCACCTGTGATAGTCTAAAAAAAATCCTTGCCTTCTAGAAAATTGGATGCCAAGAATGTTGAAAGGAAAAGTGATAGGTGGCTATGATTGTTAAGTGCTTTAGAATCCTTAAAAAAAAAAAAGAAAAGAAAAAACAAGGTACCATCCCTAATCTTCATGGTGGCCCATCCCACTGAAGGCTCCAGAGGCTGGGCTGTCTTCAATGGACATGTGACCTGTGCAGACGCAAGGGCTCCACACTTGCTTAATGAATTGTCCTTGCTATCTTGAAATTCTTAATTTTTGAACAGGGCCCCTGCATATTCATTTTTCACCGAGTCTCACAATCCTATAGTCAGTCCTGTCTAGAGGGCCTTCTGAGATATACCACTATTCATGTGTCAGCAATGTCATCTCACTAAGAGGGAGTTCACACTGCTATTGCTTTCATGTCTGGGAAATAAAGTGGAATGCTAGATTTTTAATTTTATATAACTAACATGCAGCACTGTGTAAGTCTAAGGTGTACAGCATAATGGTTTTATTTATATACATTATGAAATGGTTACCACAATAAGTTTAGTGAACATCTATCTACCATCTCATACAGGACTTCCCTGGTGGCTCAGATAGTAAAGAATCTGCCTGCAATGCAGGAGACCCAGGTTCAATCCCTGGGTTGGGAAGATCCCCTGGAGAAAAGAATGACATCCCACTCCAAGTCATCTCATGTAACTACAAAATAAAAGAAAAGGAAAAAAAAAAGTTTCCTTTTTGATGAGACTTATTAGGGTTTACTTTCTTAACAACATTCATATATAAGACATAGCAGTGTTAATTATATTTAACATGTTGTACATTACATCCCTAGTATTTATTTATCTTATAACCAGAAGCTTGTACTTTTGACCATCTTCATTCGGTTTCCCCTGCCCCTAGTCTCCACCTCTGGAGATCAGAAATCTGATCTCTTTTTTTGAGTTTGAGTTTTTTAAAAGTGTAGTTGACCTACAACAGTATGTTAGCTCCTGGTGCACAGCATAGTGATTTGATATTTCTGCATATTTCAAAATGATCACTAGATAAATATAGTTAGCATCTGTTACCACACATAGTTATTACTAATATTGATTATATTCCCTGTTTTATACATATCATACCTGTGACTCTTTTATAACAGGAAGTTTGTACCTCTTAAATATCCCTCCCTCATTTCACACATCTCCCCACCTCTCTGTCCTCTGGCAATCACCACTTTATTCTCTGTATCTATAACTCTATTTCTCTTTTGTTATGTTATGTTTGTTTTTTAGATTCCATATATAAGTAAAATCATATAGTATTTGTCTTTCTCTTTCTGACTTCTTTTACTTAAGCATAATACCCTATAGGTTCATCCCCATTGTGGAAACTGGCAAGATTTCATTCTTTTTTTTAATGACTGAGTAATAATGACAGAATGATCTCTGTTTGTTTCCAAGGCAAACCATTCAATATCACAGTAATCCAAGTCTATGCCCCAACCAGTCACACTGAAGAAGCTGAAGTTGAATGGTTCTAGGAAGACCTACAAGACCTTTTAGAACTAACACCCAGAAAAGATGTCCTTTTCATTACAGGGGACTGGAATGCAAAAGTAGGAAGTCAAGAAACACCTGGAGTAACAGGCAAATTTGGTCTTGGAATACGGAATGAAGCAGGGCAAAGACTAATAAAGTTTTGCCAAGAGAATGCACTGGTCATAGCAAACACCCTTTTCCAACAACACAAGAGAAGACTCTACACATGGACATCACCAGATGGTCAACACCGAAATCAGATTGATTATATTCTTTGCAGCCAAAGATGGAGAAGCTCTATACAGTCCACAAAAACAAGACCGGGAGCTGACTGTAGCTCATTTCATGAACTCCTTATTACCAAATTCAGACTTAAATTGAAGAAAGTAAGGAAAACCACTAGACCATTCAAGTATGACCTAAATCAAATTCCTTATGATTATACAGTGGAAGTGAGAAATAGATTTAAGGGCTTAGATCTGATAGATAGAGTGCCTGATGAACTATGGACTGAGGTTTATGACATTGTACAGGAGACAGGGATCAAGACCATCCCCATGGAAAAGAAATGCAAAAAAGCAAAATGGCTGTCTGGGGAGCCTTACAAATAGATGTGAAAAGAAGAGAAGGGAAAAGCAAAGGAGAAAAGGAAAGATATAAGCATCTGAATGCAGAATTCCAAAGAATAGCAAGAAGAGATAAGAAAGCCTTCCTCAGCAATCAATGCAAAGAAATAGAGGGAAAACAACAGAATGGAAAAGACTAGAGATCTCTTCAAGAAAATTAGAGGTACCAAGGGAACATTTCATGCAAAGATGGGCTGGATAAAGGACAGAAATGGTAGGGACCTAACAGAAGCAGAAGATATTAAGAAGAGGTGGCAAGAATACAAAGAGGAACTGTACAAAAAAGATCTTAATGACCCAGATAATCATGATGGTGTGATCACTGACCTAGAGCCACACATCCTGGAATGTGAAGTCAAGTGGGCCTTAGAAAGCATCACTATGAACAAAGCTAGTGGAGGTGATGGAATTCCAGTGGAGCTATTTCAAATCCTGAAAGATGATTCTGTGAAAGTGTTGCACTCAATATGCCAGCAAATTTGGAGAAATCAGCAGTGGCCACAGGACTGGAAAAGGTCAGTTTTCATTCCAATCCCAAAGAAAGGCAATGCCAAAGAATGCTCAAACTACCGCACAATTGTACTCATCTCACATGCTAGTAAAATAATGCTCAAAATTCTCCAAGCCAGGCTTCAGCAATATGTCAACTGTGAACTTCCAGATGTTCAAGCTGGTTTTAGAAAAGGCAGAGGAACCAGAGATCAAATTGCCAACATCCGCTGGATCATGGAAACAGCAAGAGAGTTCCAGAAAAGCATCTATTTCTGCTTTATTGACTATGCCAAAGCCTTTGACTGTGTGGATCACAATCAACTGTGGAAAATTCTGAAAGAGATGGGAATACCAGACCACCTGACCTGCCTCTTGAGAAACCTGAATGCAGGTCAGGAAGCAACAGTTAGAACTGGACATGGAACAACAGACTGGTTACAAATAGGAAAAGGAGTACATCAAGGCTTATATTGTCACCCTGCTTATTTAACTTCTATGCAGAGTACATCATGAGAAATGCTGGACTGGAAGAAACACAAGCTGGAATCAAGATTGCCGGGAGAAATATCAATAACCTCAGATATGCAGATGACACCACCCTTACGGCAGAAAATGAAGAGGAACTCAAAAGCCTCTTGATGAAAGTGGAAGTGGAGAGTGAAAAAGTTGGCTTAAAGCTCAACATTCAGAAAACGAAGATTATGGCATCCGGTCCCATCACTTCATGGGAAATAGATGGGGAAAGAGTGGAAACAGTGTCAGACTTTATTTTTTTGGGCTCCAAAATCATTGCAGATGGTGACTGCAGCCATGAAATTAAAGGACGCTTACTCCTTGGAAGGAAAGTTATGACCAACCTAGATAGCATATTGAAAAGCAGAGACATTACTTTGCCAACAAAGGTCCATCTAGTCAAGGCTATGGTTTTTCCAGTGGTCATGTATGGATGCGAGAGTTGGACTGTGAAGAAAGCTGAGTGCCGGAGAATTGATGCTTTTGAACTGTGGTGTTGGAGAAGACTCTTGAGAGTCCCTTGGACTGCAAGGAGATACAACCAGTCCATTCTAAAGGAGATTGGTCCTTGGTATTCATTGAAAGGACTGATGCTAAAGCTGAGACTCCAATACTTCAGCCACCTCATGGGAAGAGTTGACTCATTGGAAAAGACTCTGATGCTGGGAGGGATTGGGGGCAGGAGGAGAAGGGGATGACAGAGGATGAGATGGCTGGATGGCATCACTGACTCGATGGACGTGAGTCTGAGTGAACTCCGGGAGTTGGTGATGGACAGGGAGGCCTGGCGTGCTCTGATTCACGGGGTTGCAAAGAGTTGGACATGACTGAGCTACTGAACCAAACTGAATATTCCATTGTATATGGATACCACGTCTTCTTTATCTGTGAATGCTAGTTTTTAGGAGACTTGTTACTCCCAAATTGTGTATCAAGAAAGCTATTCTGAGAAGAAAACTTAGGGTTAAGAGGACCTTAGAGAATCTTGTTAAGAAATATCTTCTTTGAAAAATTCAAGCAGATTACCTGTAGATATTCACTTCTTGGTACCACAGTGATATTTCCAGGGCTCACCTATTTCCTTCTGTTGCATTATTTCTCTGTGTCAAGTATTATTCAAATTCAACAATTTTTACAGTCTTTTGAAAACCCTCCATCCTATAACATGAGTTAATTAGAGTTTAAACACACCTTGCTCTCAATGAGAATGAATATTTCTTATTTTGTGATTCATCTGAAACTTGAATTTTCATTCCTGTGATTTTCAAGTGAAAAGCATTATTTGTCTCTATTCATGTTTGCCTGCTAAACATTTATAGGCCATTGGGTGGTAACTAAACATTTTAGATTACATGGAAGTTAAGAAATCATATGGTTTTAATTACTTTTGAAAATGACTGAGGATGGAATACTACTTATCTTTAAGAAAATTTTAAACAAAATCTTTGTTTTGTTGTTTAGTCACCAGTTGTGTCTGACTCTTTTGTGACCCCCATGGACTACAGCCTGCCATGCTCCTCTGTCTGCGGGATTCTCCAGGCAAGAATACTGGAGTGGGTTGCCATTTCCTTCTCCAGGGGATCTTCCCAATCCAGGGATTGAATCTGTGTTTCTTGCATTGGCAGGTGGATTCTTTACCATTAAGCCACCTGGGAAACTCCAACAAAACTTGTATATTTCAGTATTCTAAGTAAAAGAGATCATACCCTCAGGAGAACAGCTGCTGAGGAGCCTGGGGATGTGTTAGTAAGAAAATGCAGCATACCTGGTGGGCAGTGGGAGGCTTTCCTGGTGAGTAGGGCAGAACCACCTCTTTATGAAGGATGTTATCACATGTATTTAACACTCAAGACTGATAACTCTATGCCACATTTCCCCAGGCTCCAAAATGCCTAGATTTGTGAATTGTCAGAAGGTTTTGATTTATTTCTTATGTAGGAAGAAGCACCTCCAATATCATAAAAAGTGAGTGAAGTGAAAGTCATTCAGTTGTGTCCAACTCTTTGCGACCCCAAGGACTGTAGCTCACCAGGTTCCTCTGACCTTGGAATTTCCAATCAAGAATATGGAAGTGGGTAGCCATTCTTTTCTTCAGGGGATCTTCCCAACCCAGGGATCAAGCCCAGGTCTCCTGCATTGCAGGCATATTCTTTACTGTCTGAGCCACCAGGGAAGCCCAAGAATACTAGAGTGGGTAGCCTATCCCTATCTCCAGGGGATCTTCCCTACCCAGGAATCAAACTGGGGTCTCCTGCATTGAAAGTGAAGTCATGGAGTCGCTCAGTCGTGTCCAGGCTTCTCTGTCCAAAGGATTTTCCAGGCAAGAGTACTGGAGTGGGTTGCCATTTCCTTCTCCAGGGGATCTTCCTGACCCAGGGATTGAACCCAGGTCTCCTGCATTGCAGGCAGATGCTTTACCCTCTGAGCCACCAGGGAAGCCCAGCCTCTCTTTAAATATTTCCTACCTGAAGAATAGACAGAGCTAGGTTTCCCTCAGCCCCCAACAGCAGATCACTTGACATATGTTATAGCTGGAAGAGGTAAAAGATGATCCTCCCTTTTTGTTCCTGATGCAGTTTAGCACCAGTTGAAAGATACATAAACTGGACAGATGGAAATGATCATATCAGCTTTGCGAACGAGGTTTAGGCCCTCAGGCAATTGGGCTTGCTGACATTGTACCTCTGTTAGTGTCACACTCACTGGGTTATGGGCAGGGGAACCTAGGAAGTCGGCATCTTCTGGACCACAGTTGACAAGATAATTCCTCAAGGGAAACGAAGCAAATGCTGGCCATCCTGCTTAGTTCCTTCTCCCTAAATTACCAATATGAGACAAGGATAAAGAAGTGCTAAGAAAGCAGTTCTACTTGTGTAAATGTCTTCCTATGAAGACTTGGGGAATAAGAAATGTGTTCCCCAACAGTAAATTGAAAAAAAAAATCCTATTGAGTTTAATGTATGATGATAATGAAAAGTAATATGTCACAAATTCACATTTCAATAATTGAGAAAATGTTTCACATGCAAAAAATTAAACCCCTTGGGACTTCTCTGGTGGTCCAGTGGTTGAGACTTTGCCTTCCAATGCAGGGTGTGCAGTTTCAATCCCTGGTTATGGAGCTAAGATCCCACATGGCTCATGCAGCCAAAACACCAAAACATAAACAACAGAAGAAATATTGTAAAAATTCAATAAAAGACTTAAAAAAAAATCAACCCCCTTAAGGAACATTGACTAGCTCAAAAAAAATTCTTCAGTCATTTCCTCCCTTCCAAGTACTAACCAAACCTGACCCTGCTTAGCTTCTGAGATCAGATGAGGAGTGCATTCAGGGTAATATGGTAGTAGACCACTCCAGTGATTCTTTAATGAAACTATTCATTTGGCTGAGGAGATAAGAAGCTTGAAGTAGATGGGCTTTGCCAGGGCCAGTTGGAGATACTGGCCTTTTATGATGGCCTGGCATGGGACCCCATTCAGGCTAACCTGAAACCCAGCAGTGCCAGGAGTAGATTCACTTCTGGTTTGAGTTAAGCTGGGTCTCAGAGATTCCCTTCCGGTACACAGCACATTTGTAAAAATTAAAAAGTGAACTGGCCTTATTTCAGGGGTAAAACTTTACAACAGTGGCCCCTTGTGCCCATCTGCCTCCTCAGGGAGTGCCGAAGAATTTGATGCTGATGGCTGAGATCAGTACATACTACTTGCAAGATGGAGGAGTAGAAGTATGTGTGTTCATCTTCTCCTGTGAGAACTCCAAAATTACAACTCACTGGTGAAAAACCATCGACAGGAGAATGTTGGATCCCACCAAAAAAAGATACCCCAGGTCCAAGGGCAAGGAGAAGCCCAAGAAAGATGGTAGGAGGAGCAAAATTGCATTTAGAATCAAACCCCATACCCACCAGAGATGCTTGGAGGGCTCAAACAAAACCTTGTGTGCACCAGGAGACCCTACAAAGACTGAGCTAGACCTGCCTTTGAGTGTTTGAGTATCTCCTGTGGAGGTATGGGTCAGCAGTGGCCTGCCAAATTGGCAGGGGCTCTGGGTGCAGTAGATTTGGGTATGGCATAAGCTCTTTTGGAGGAAGTCACAATTAACCCCACCATAGAGCCACCAGAACTTACACAAGACTGGGGAAACAGACTCTTGGAGGGTACAAAGAAAACCATGTGTGCATCTGAACCAAGGAGAAAGGAGCTGTGGTTGCACAAGAGACTGACCCAGACTTGCCCGTGAGTGTCTAGGCATCTCTGGAGAGGCATGGGTCAGTGGTGGCCTGCTGCAGGGTTGGGGGCACTGAGTGCAGCAGTGCATGCATGGGATCTTTTGAAGGAGGTCATCATTATACCTGCCCATCAACAGAAAATTGGATTAAAGAGCACAGCCCAGCCCAACAGAACAAGACCCAGTTTCTCCCTCAGTCAGTCTCTCCCACCAGGAAACTTCCATAAGCTTCTTATCCTTATCCATTAGATGGCAGAGAGAATAAAAATCACAATCACAGAAAACTAATCAGACTGATCACATGGACCACAGCCTTATCTAACTCAATGAAACTATGAGCCATGCCATGTAAAGCCACCCAAGACAGATGGGTCATGGTGGAAAGTTCTGACAAAACATAGTCCACTGGAGAAGGAAATGGCAAACCACTCAACTATTCTTGCCTTGAGAGTCCCATGGACAGTATGAAAAGGCAAAAAGATAGACATTGAAAGATAAACTCCCCAGGTCGGTAGGTGCCCAATATACTACTGGAGAACTATGGAGAAATAATTCTAGAGAGAATGAAGAGACAGAGCCAAAGCAAAAACAATACCCAGTTTCGAATGTGACTGGTGATGGTAGTAAAGTTTGATGCTGTAAAGAACAATATTGCATAGGAACCTGGAATGTTAGGTCCATGAATCAAGGTAAATTGGAATTGATAAAACAGGAGATGGCAAGAGTGAACATCGATATTTTAGGAATCAGTGAACTAAAATGGATTGGAATGGGTGAATTTAACTCAGATGACCATTATATCTACTACTGTGGGCAAGAATCCCTTAGAAGAAATGGAGTAGCCCTCATAGTCAACAAAAGAGTCCAAAATGCAGTACTTGGATGCAATCTCAAAAACAACAGAATGATCTCTGTTCATTTCCAAGGCAAACCACTCAATATCACAGTAATCCAAGTCTATGCCCCAACCAGTACTGCTGAAGAAGCTGAAGTTGAATGTTTCTATGAAGACCTACAAGACCTTACAGAACTAACACCCCAAAAATATGTCCTTTTCATTATAGGGTACTGGAATGCAAAGTAGGAAGTCAAGAGATACTTGGAGTAACAGGCAAATTTGGCCTTGGAGTACAAAATGAAGCAGGGCAAAGGCTAACATAGTTTTGCCAAGAAAATGCACTGGTCATTACAAACACCATTTTCCAACAACACAAGAGAAGACTCTATCCATGGACATCACCAGACAGTCAATACCGAAATCAGATAGATTATATTCTTAGCAGCTGAAGATAGAGAAGCTCTATACAGTCAGCAAAGCAAGAAAGTCTGGGAGCTGACTGTGGCTCAGATCATGAACTCCTTATTGTCAAGTTCAGACTTAAACTGAAGAAAATAGAGAAAACCACTAGAGCATTCAGGTATGATCAAAATCAAAACCCTTACAATTATCCAGTGGAAGTGACAAATAGATTCAAGGGATTAGATTTGTGTGACAGAATGCCTGAAGAACTATGGACAGAGGTTCGTGACATTGTACAGCAGGCAGTGATCGAGACCATCCCCAAGAAAAAGAAATGCAAAATGGCAAAATGATTGTCTGAGGAGGCCTTACAAATAGCTGAGAAAAGAAGAGAAGCAAAAGGCAAAGGAGAAAAGGAAAGATATACCCATTTGAATGCAGAGTTCCAAAGAATAGCAAGGAGAGATAAGAAAGCCTTCCTCATTGACCAATGCAAACAAATAGAGGAAAACAATAGAATGGAAAAGACTAGAGATCTCTTCAAGAAAATTAGAGATACCAAGGGAACATTTCATACAAAGATGGGCATGATAAAGGACAGAAATGGTATGGACCTAACAGAAGCAGAAGATATTAAGAAGAGGAGGCAAGAAGACACAGAAGAACTGAACAAAAAAGATTGTCATGACCCAGATAATCACAATGGTGTGATCACTCACCTAGAGCCAGACATCCTGGAATGTGAAGTCAAATGGGCCTTAGGAAGCATCACTACGAACAAAGCTAGTAGTGGTGATGGAATTTCAGCTGAGCTATTTCAAATCCTGAAAGATGATGCTGTGAAAGTTCTGCATTCAATACGCCAGCAAATTTGGAAAACTCAGCAGTGGCCACAGGACTGGAAAAGGTCAGTTTTCATTCCAATCCCAAAGAAATGCAATGCCAAAGAATGCTCAAACTACTGCACAACTGCACTCATCTTACACACTAGCAAAGTAATGTTCAAAATTCTCCAAGCCAGGCTTCAACAGTATGTGAACCATGCGCTTCCAGATGTCCAAGCTGGATTTAGAAAAGGCAGAGGAACCAGAGATCAAATTGCCAACATTCGTTGGATCATTGAAAAAGCAAGAGAGTTCCAGAAAAACAACTTCTGCTTTATTGACTATGCCAAAGCCTTTGACTGTGTGGACCACAACAATCTGTGGAAAATTCTTCAAGAGATGGGAATATCAGACCACCTTACCTGCCTCCTGAGAAATCTGTATTCATGTCAAGAAGCAACAGTTAGAACTGGACGTGGAACAACAGACTGGTGCCAAATAGGAAAAGGTGTCCGTCAAGGCTGTATATTGTTGCCCTGCTTATGTCACTTAAATTCAGAGTACATCATGTGAAATGCTGGGCTGGATGAAGCACAAGCTGGAATCAATATTGCTGGGAGAAATATCAATAACCTCAGATATGCAGATGAAACCACTCTTATGGCAGAAAGCAAAGAAGAACTAAAGAGCCTCTTGATGAAAGTGTAAGAGGAGAGTGAAAAGTTGGCTTAAAACTCAACATTCAGAAAACTAAGATCATGGCATCCAGTCCCATCACTTCATGGCAAATAGATGGGGAAAGAGTGGAAACAGTGTCAGACTTTATTTTTTTGGACTCCAAAATCACAGCAGATGGTGACTGCAGCTATGAAATTAAAAGAATCTTGCTCCTTGGAAGAAAAGCTATGACCGACCTAGGCAGAATATTAAAAAGCAAAGACATTACTTTGCCAACAAAGGTCCGTCTAGCCAAAGCTCTGGTTTTTCCAGTAGTTATGTATGGATGTGAGATTGGACTATAAAGAAAGCTGAGCACTGAAGAATTGACGCTTTTGAACTGTGGTGTTGGAGAAGACTCTTGAGAGTCCCTTGGACTGCAAAATGTTCCTACCAGTCCATCCTAAAGGATATCAGTCATGCATATTCATTGGAAGGACTGATACTGAAGCTGAAACTCCAATACTTTGACCACCTCATGCAAAGAACTGACTCATTGGAAAAGACCCTGATGCTGGGAAAGATTGAAGGTTGAAGGAGAAGGGGACAACAGAGGAAGAGATGGTTGGATAGCATCACCGACTCGATGGACATGAGTTTGATTAAGCTCCAGGAGTTGGTGATGGACAGGTAAGCCTGGCACACTGAAGTCCATGGGGTCACAAAGAATCAGACATGACTGAGCAACTGAACTGAACTGAAAGCTTTACAGAGTTATGAGGCAAAGAGGAAGATAATGCAGTCAGGGAGTAACAGAATTGCCTTTGATAAAATTGAGTTTTTAGGTCATTTAGGATGCGAAAAGTATAATGCATGAGGGCAGGGCGGTTCCCTTGACTAGTTTCTTCCTGCAATTTGACAGTGCTGGGATGGAAGGGTACCTGGCTCTCTGGCTGTTAGGTTCTCTCTGTGGGAGCATGCTCCCTTTGGAGGGGAGTGTTTTGCCCATTTGGAGAGGGCAACAACCTCTCTTTTGGGTGATTCGTTATAATGACGATGATTGTTGTTAGATTATTATAGTCGCCCACTGGCAGGATTATAGTTAAAATTCGGCAGTGTTTTCATTATAAATGACTATTTTTACAGCTCAGCTATGAAAGTTTACTTAGGTCTGAAATTTGATATACAAGCTCTCCATCCAGGAGTGCTTTCCTTTCAAATAGAATCTTAAAAAATGGTTAATAAAATTGGTCTGTCTAATTTTCCTGAGTTATATGAGTATTTTGGAAGAACAGAAATGTATCATTTGTATAGGCTCTGTAACACTTTTTCTCAGTTAGCCTTGAGTTTAAACAAGATGCTATAAAATTTAAGTTATTCAAACTGAGCTTGGATGGATTGAGAAAAAAAATGATACACAGGGCTAGACTAGAGAAAAGGAAATACACAGATAGTCTTTATATTCAAAATTTAAAACTCTGTGGCCCAGAAGTGGAAGCTCTTCTGGAACAATTATCACTGTGCATTTTTATTATGCATTTTATACCTCTAAGTACATAATCACCTGCTCATGTCTATCTGATAAATAATGAGATTTTTATTTCACATTTGCATTGTTAATTACACTATATTACAGAAGTAAGATATCAGGCATCTGTTATTAATAGAATATAATTTTTTTTAAATAGCAAGGGCACTTTAAATAGACAAAGAGAAAGCACCCTTTATTGGAGGCCACCCAGATCTGTTGATAATGTTTTATTTGGACTTTAGGGTAGTTGGAGCAGGAATGAAGGAAAAATACCACATGAACTGAAGCTATCAAGATAAAATATAATGTGACTTACAGTCTGGAAAGGGTTTATGTCCTTACCCTTGAGGAAGGAATCATGGGTTTTGTAAATGCAAAAAAATATATTTAATGTCAAGAAGGCGAGAAATCTAACCCATGAGTTTCCTCTAAGTGTTTGACAATGTCTTGCAATGAAATAAGGGTCCAGTTGGAAAAGTCAGTTGTAGGGATCTCAGGATAACTATCTTCACTACAGAAAGATGGTTCTTCTGAGTGGGGCTTGCTTTCTTCCCTGACTTTCATACCTAGGGTCTTGTTGAGAGGAGGTGTGGTGAAAAAAGCAACAGACTAAAAATCTAGGAGCCTGGAAATTCTCCATCTGCTCTTTTCAATATGAGGAATACTGACATTACCCTTCCAATCCCAGTGGGCTGTATGGGGCATTCAAGTGCAATGAATACCCTGTGAGAAGCAGATAAATGATAAATAAATTGCAAGTGATCAAGAAATGACTTCCCTTTGGGAAAGGCTCTGGACAAGTCAGTGGTGGATGCCTAATCTTTTTGGCAATAGATTTTATAGCCTTATCAGTCACCCCAATTGGAATACAGAACCATATATTACCATAAAGAAACTCCCTCAAGTTATTCCCTAATATCATATTGTACCCTCCATCCAACTCCAACTTGATTATTCTCCAGGAATATAATTTGGTCATTTTGAGAGTACCATATAAATGGAATCATATAGCATGTAATCTTTTGAGATTGGTTTTCCACTCACCATAAAGCCCTTGATATTCACCAAGTTTTTGCATATCAGTTCAGTTCAGTCACTCAGTCGTGTCTGACTCTCTGACCCCATGAACTGCAGCACACCAGGCCTCTCTGTCCATCACCAACTCCTGGAGTCCACCCAAACCCATGTCCATTGAGTTGGTGATGCCATCCAACCATCTCATCCTCTGTCATCCCCTTCTCCTCTTGCCCTCAATCTTTCCCAGCATCAGGATCTTTTCAAATGAATCAGCTCTTTGCATCAGGTGGCCAAAGTATTGGAGCTTCAGCTTCAACATCAGTCCTTCCAATGAACACCTAGGACTGATCTCCTTTAGGATGGACTGGTTGGATCTCCTTGCAGTCCAAGGGACTCTCAAGAGTCTTCTCCAACACCATAGTTCAAAAGCATCAATTCTTCAGTGTTCAGCTTTCTTTATAGTCCAACTCTCACATGCATACATGACCACTGGAAAAACCATAGCCTTGACTAGACGGACTTTTTTTGACGAAGTAATGTCTCTGCTTTTTAATATGCTGTCTAGGTTGGTCATAACTTTTCTTCCAAGGAGTAAGTTAATTTACTTTTAATTTCATGGTTGCAATCACCATCTGCAGTGATTTTGGAGCCCCCAAAAATAAAGTCAGCCACTGTTTCCACTGTTTCCCCATCTATTTGCCATGAAGTGATAGGACCAGATGCCATGATCTTAGTTTTCTGAATGTTGAGCTTTAAGCCAACATTTTCACTCTCCTCTTTCACTTTCATCAAGAGGCTCTTTAGTTCTTCTTCACTTTCTACCACAAAGGTGGTGTCATCTGCATATCTGAGGTTATTGATATTTCTCCCAGCAATCTTCATTCCAGTGTGTGCTTCATCTAGCCCAGCATTTCTCATGATGTACTCTGCATATAAGTTAAATAAGCAGGGTGACAATATACAGCCTTGATGGATGCCCTTTCCTATTTGGAACCAGTCTGTTGTTCCATGTCCAGTTCTAACTGTTACTTCCTGACCTGCATACAGGTTTCTCAAGAGGCAGGTCAGGTGGTCTGGTATTCCCATCTCTTTCAGAATTTTCCACAGTTTATTGTGATCCACACAGTCAAAGGCTTTGGCATAGTCAATAAAGCAGAAATAGGTGTTTTTCTGGAACTCTCTTGCTTTTTCAATGATCCAGCGGATGTTGGCAATTTGATCTCTGGTTCCTCTGCCTTTTCTAAAACCAGCTTGAACATCTGGAAGTTCATGGTTCACGTATTACTGAAGCCTGACTTGGAGAATTTTGAGCATTATTTTACTAGCATGTGAGATGAGTGCAATTGTGCAGTAGTTTGAGCATTCTTTGGCATTGCCTTTCTTTGGGATTGGGATAAAAACTGACCTTTTCCAGTCCTGTGGCCACTGCTGAGTTTTCCAAATTTGCTGGCATATTGAGTGCAGCACTTTCACAGTATCATCTTTCAGGATTTGAAATAGCTCCACTGGAATTCCATCACCTCCACTAGCTTTGTTCATAGTGATGCTTTCTAAGGCCCACTTGACTTCACATTCCAGTATGTCTGGCTCTAGGTGAGTGATCACACCATCGTGATTATCTTGGTCATGAAGATCTTTTTTGTACAGTTCTTCTCTGTATTCTTGCCACCTCTTCTTAATATCTTCTGCTTCTGTCAGGTCCCTACCATTTCTGTCCTTTATTGTACCCATCTTTGCATGAAATGTTCCCTTGGTATCTCTAATTTTCTTGAAGAGATCTCTAGTCTTTCCCATTGTATTTTTTCCTCTATTTCTTTGCATATATCAGTAGTTTATTCCTTTATATTGCTGAGGAACTTTCTATTGTACATATGTATTCTTTTTTACCTGTTAAGTCATCAGAGGACCATTGGGTTGTTTTTAGTTTGGGGCTGTTACAAATAAAATTGCTATGAATATTCATCTACAGGTTTTATGCATTACATATAAGGAACATAATAATGATTGAAAAATCTTGTAAGACTAAAATCATTATATTTTATCTAAAAAATGTTACTGCCTATGTAAAAAATAAATAAATAAATAAATACAAGTTTTCATTTCCTAAGGAGAAATAGGCAAAAGTGTGATTGCTGGGTTATATAACTGTGTTTAACTGTATTAAGAAACTGCCAGTCTTTCAGAATAGCTTAGCCATCTTACATCCTGCTAGCATGTATGAAAGATCGAATTGTTCTGCATCCATCCATAACAGCATTTGGTATTAACAGTTTTTTTTTTTTTTTACTTTAGCCATTTTAATAGATATGTAGTGTTATAATATATATCCTTGTATGTTTAATCTGCATTCCTCTGTTGGTTAATAACATAAGGTAATTCTCCATGTATTATTTGCCACCCATATATTCCCTTTGGTGAAGTGTCTGTTCAAGTCATTTGCCCATTTCCTAGTAGGAAATGGGCTTTTGAAGCAGTTTTGCTCTGTGCTATGACTGTACTCTCCCTATGGTACTTTCACAAGAGGCTGTACTAATAAATTAAATGTCTTTCCATCTATTGTGAATGCTGGCCATGCTGTGATGGGCCACAAGGCAGCACTCAAGAAAAACCCAGCCTGTCATTTCTTCTAATACATCTTTCCTTGGTTCCATTCTCCATGTCTATATGTTTGGAATGTTTCTTTTTGGTTTTCACCAGGGACAGGAAAATCTCATGAATCAGAACGATGAAGGAAAGAGGAAGAATAGAGCTAGGATGCCTCAGAAATCAAGAAAGTCTGATGAATAAATATTAAAATTAAATTAAATAACTGATTTAGGAGAGACTAATGCCATTTCAAAAAAAGATTGAGAATTGACTGTATTAAAAGAAACTTTCATTCAACTTTTGTGTGTGTTCGAAATATTAGTTGACTGAAAGTTTTACTTTCCAGGTCTGGACTATTTTCTGAAATTAAGTTACTTCTGAAAATTCCTATGAAAGTGCATTTAAAATTTTTTTTGTGGAATAAATAGTAAAAGGTAAATTAATCTAAGTAAAATAAAATTTGTGATAGTTTTACTTTGAAAAAGCTAATCAAAGCACAGAATTCTTTTAAAGAAGAAGAAATTGCGTGACTGAAGAAGTAGAAGGAATATTGAAAGACTCTTAATATGAGGAATATTTATTTTGACAGAATTTTATATTGGAATTCCTTTACTTTAAAGCTACCTCCTCGGGTATGGGGATTTGGCTTTGTGTCCTGCATGTTGGAGAACCTGCTTTGGCCCAGTACAGGTCCTTCTCTCCTTCAAGGAGCGAATTCTGAGCACTCAGTGCAATGCTCACCTGGAGCTTGCACTATACCATCCCCCTTCAGGTACATCTCGGATCCCAGATCTCCGGAATTCCCTGCCCAGAGGGACAGAGTCTGTTTCCAGGGTCTGCGTGAGCCTCTTCCTCAGCCCCTCTTTCATCTTCCTGGGGCTAAGCAGGCTTCCAGCACACTCATTGGTAAGCCCCAGGGGTGCCAGTGGTAGCTGTCTTGCAAGTGTGGCTGTAGAATGCGTTTGTGCTGCAGGCTGGGGTTTCCTGTTCACGCAGGTGAAGCTTTCCCTAGGGGCAGGCATCAGGTCAGACTGGAAAGCAGGAGATAGGGAGCATTTGTCCTCTAGTCCCGGACCTCTAAACACAGGGCCAGGCCTGCTTGTGTGAATGACCCTGCAAGTTTTCAGAAGAAATACATTTCAAGTTCCAACTCCAAATTCACCTTAACACCACTGAAATACTCCACTTTTAAAAAATTTGTGGGCTGTGTTTTATATCCTAACAGAGAGACTCTTTCTGACAACTCCTATAATACTTAGCCTGTGCTGTGGAATTTAGAACTTAATTCTATTCTGTCATTTACAGTAAGCTGTTGTTTTATTTGAGTTTTATTTTACCTCCAACTAAACTGTGAGTCCCTAGAGATAGAAAATAAGACTTAAGTCTCTGTGGTAGTTACCTACTATGTCTAACAGAATTTTGAATATAAGGTAAATAATAAGTACTTGTTGCTTGATGGATAAACCTATAATGCCTTATACATATGTTAAACAAGACTTGGGCTCACAGTTTTAAATTTTGAGATGGCTGAGGAAAGAAGCAGTTTTTCAGGTATGAAAGAGGACAATATAAAATTAGTGAAGGGAGAACAAAGGAAAAGAGGTCATTTGAGTGTCTGGTTTTGCTTGGGGATTGAACCTGCAAAAAAAGGACTTGTGCAGACTGCTTCCTTTCCCCGAGCCCCACCATCCCCTCAGGGTCTTTAAAATCAATAGGCAGACCTAGGGAGGATCTGGTGGATAGTGCCAATTTCAACTGTAAAAACAGCAGTAAGCAAGGGATTTGAAGAGCTCTGTTGTTTCACAGCAAACAACTTATTTGTGGCCAGTTCAACAGTAAATAAACAGAATGGTTTTGTGTGTGATTAAGAGGATTACATGTTAGAGAATCTGCTTTTGCTCAGAAAGCACAATCAACAGCAACTCCCTCTGCCTTTCTGTTCTGATATTCTCCCATAAAAAGACCAACAAAGTTCAGTTTATTGATCTCAAAATCAGTTTCTCCTTTCTAAGGTTGAGAACCCGGACTTGCTGACAGCTAAAGGCTTTCATTTGCCTTCTAATGTAGCCTGGTTTGGTTTGGCTGTCTTTACCCTAGACTCTATTCCTTGCCCACTGCCTGTGCATCCAGGTTTACAATGAGAAGAGGGCTATACTTCCTGTAAAGCAGAGAGTCTCAGAGTGTGGTCCAGAAACCCTGGGGAGCCTGAAGACTCTCAGGAGGCCTGCAGCATCTGTACAATTTCTATAATAATACTAGTTTGTTACTTGCTTTCTTAGCTCATTCTCTCACAAACCTACAGAGGTCACATAATATGAGGACATCATCACTCTGATGGATAATGGGCTGTATGCTTGTGTATTCTGGGGTCTTAAAGTTTTTTTTTACTGTTAATTTTTTTTTTTATTTTTTGGCATGCCGCATGTGGGATCTTAGTTCCTCAACCAGAGATTGAACCTGTGCCCCTTGCATTGGGAGCGCAGAGTCTTAACCACTGGATGTTTGGGGAAGCCCCAAGATTTTTTAGTCTTAATTTTTAGCAGAGCAAATACCTAAAGATAGAACCTACATAAGCAAAATGTCTTTGGGGTCTTTAATTTTTACAAGAGAAAAAAGAATCCTGAGAGTAAAAAATTTGAGAAGCAGTGCCTTGAAAACAAAAATAGATACCTATATTTCTAGTTAATCCTTGAGTAGAAGGGAACCAAAGTTTAGTGAAAAGTCACAGAGATGATTAAACATTAGAAAGTTAGATATATAAGAAGAGATGGAAGGAATTGAAATTGATCAGCTCAGCTCAGAGAAGCTCGAGAGATGCCTCAGTAATGATCTTCAGGTATGTGAAGGGTTGATGTACATACAGAACAAGAAGAAATTGGTTTGAACTGCAGTGTGTGAGATTTGAACTACAGATAAAGAGGGATTCTCTGACAGGCGCTGTTAAACAGCAGAGTGAGTGACTGATGGGCTTGTGGAATCTCCTGCTCTGGAGGTCTTTAAAAACCGGATAGATTTCCATCTGTCTGGGATGATTTAAATACAGCACTGCAAGAAAGCCAGGGGGATGGAACAGATGATGTCTTAGGCTCCCCTTCCAGCCTCTTGGTTCTATAATTAACTTGATGAAAGGAGCTGTGACGATTTGCAGTAAAGGGTTTAGACAGGAATGTGCCTGCTGATCTTGGGACAGATCATGGGTAGGAAGCCAGAGGTTTGCTTCACGGCTGGTGGAGATCCTATATCATCCAGCGAAATGACTGATGGCTGCAGAAGTCCAGTTCAGGTCAGATTTTAGATTGGGCCCTGGATCCCTACTCCAGGGGACCTTCCTGATCGAGGGATTGAACCCGCATCTCTTACATCTCCTGCATTGGCAGGTGGATTCTTTAATACTGCATCATCTGGGAATTCCATGGACAGGAGTGCCTGTCAGGTTACAGTCCACAGAGATGCAAAGAGTCAGACACAACTGAGTGACTGAGCACACATACACACATTGGATCCCTGCCAAACCCTTCTCATTATTTAGGCAGTGAGAAAAGAAATTTGGTAGGTTGCTTTTAGTCAGCTCAGGTGGGACCTGGAAAATTTCAAATATTAAATGTAGGTATTGATGCTGTGAAAGTGCTGCACTCAATATGCCAGCAAATTTGGAGAAATCAGCAGTGGCCACAGGACTGGAAAATGTCAGTTTTCATTCCAATCCCAAAGAAAAGCAATGCCAAAGAATGCTCAAACTACTGCACAATTGTACTCATCTCACATGCTAGTAAAGTAATGCTCAAAATTCTCCAAGCCAGGCTTCAGCAATATGTGAACCATGAACTTCCTGATGTTCAAGCTGGTTTTAGAAAAGGCAGAGGAACCAGAGATCAAATTGCCAACATCTGCTGGATCATGGAAAAAGCAAGAGAGTTCCAGGAAAACATCTATTTCTGCTTTATTGACTATGCCAAAGCCTGAATATCAATTACCTGATATGCAGATGATGCCACCCTTATGGCAGAAAGTGAAGAGGAACTAAAAAGGCTCTTGAGCAAAGTGAAAGTGGAGAGTGAAAAAGTTGGCTTAAAGCTCAACATTCAGAAAACGAAGATCATGACATCCGGTCCCACCATTTCATGGGAAATAGATGGGGAAACAGTGGAAACAGTGTCAGACTTTATTTTTCTGGGCTCCAAAATCACTGCAGATGGTGACTGCAGCCATGAAATTAAAAGACGCTTACTCCTTGGAAGGAAAGTTATGACCAACCTAGATAGCATATTGAAAAGCAGAGACATTACTTTGCCAACAAAGGTTCATCTAGTCAAGGCTATGGTTTTTCCTGTGGTCATGTATGGATGTGAGAGTTGGACTGTGAAGAAGGCTGAGCACCAAAGAATTGATACTTTTGAATTGTGGTGTTGGAGAAGACTCTTGAGAGTCCCTTGGACTGCAAGGAGATCCGACCAGTCCATTCTGAAGGGGATCCAACCAGTCCATTCTGAAGGAGATCAGCCCTGAGATTTCTTTGGAAGGAATGATGCTTAAGCTGAAACTCCAGTACTTTGGCCACCTCATGTGAAGACTTGACTCATTTGAAAAGACTCTGATGCGGGGAGGGATTGGGGGCAGGAGGAAAAGGGGACGACAGAGGATGAGATGGCTGGATGGCATCACTGACTCGATGGACGTGAGTCTCAGTGAACTCTGGGAGTTGGTGATGGACAGGGAGGCCTGGTGTGCTGTGATTCATGGGGTCGCAAAGAGTTGGACACGACTGAGCGATTGATCTGATCTGATCTGATCTGATTTGAGCAGGAATGCTCATGATTCCAAAGGAAAAAAGGAAGCAGTCCTTAATTCTCTAGAAGGATAGTGTTAGAAAATCTGAATGGAAAGTATAAGGATACTGTTCTTCACAGACACACTGTTAGTTTTACTGTGTGTCAGTGCTTTATATTTTTCTTTCAGAATTAGTGGAACTTCACTGCTTTCAGCTTTTAAAGATTTTGCATTTTATTTTTTATTTTTTTAATTAATTTATTTTAATTCGAGGATAATTACTTTACAATATAGGGTTGATTTTTGCCATACATCAACATGAGTCAGCCATAGGTGTACATATGTCTCCCTAATCCTGAAACCCCTCTTACCTCTCTCCCTACCCTAACCCTCTGGGTTGTCCCGGAGCACTGTCTTTGGATGCCCTGCTTCATGCATTGAACTTGTACTGGTCATCTATTTTACATATGGTAATGTGTATGTTTCAATGTTATTCTCGCTTTCTCACACTGAGTCTAAACGTCTGTTCTTTATGTCTAGTGATTATAGAGTTTGAAGTTTCCCTGTACTGAGACAGAGATCTAGAGAATCAGCCACATTCCAAGGTAGTTTGTTTCCTTTTCTTATCGCTCGAATTTCCGTGAACAATGTGCTTGAGTCAAAACAAGAGGAAGGAAAGAATGCAAATTTGCTGCAGTTATTGTTGGATCTTGACATGAAGGACAACACAGTAGAAATCAGTAGAACCATCTGTGAATAATGAGCTGGATTAGAGAATATAAATAAGATTTTATCTAAATGTAGACCCAATCACCATGGTCTATGTTGACACTTAAAAAAAATATCTGGATCACACATTATCTTGGCTTGGGTTGATTGACAGAAAGCAGAGAAAGAGGATGGGGCTGGGAAGACCCCCTTGGGTACTTTTAGAGACTGCAGGGTTGTTTGATCAGATATCGTTTTCAGGAAAACAGCCCTGGCAGATAGCAGATAACCCCATTGTGGGAAACGATTACCAGGCTCTCTCTATCTCCAAAAGATTCTAAGAGGCTATTGACCTCTCCTTTGACAAAGCCTTCTAGTGTTGAATGAGATGGGAAGACCAGGTCTGGGGCAACATGGTAAATATGCATTCTGTCCAGAGAAGAGGGAAAAATGGGAGAAAATCATAGAAGCTAAAAGACAATAAGTCTCTTTGATTGTTAAGACCCATATCATGCAAATAATTAAAAGAAGGTGTCTTCCAACCTAATTCCAATTTTGAGTCTCACATTTATGCCCCTTGATGTTAAACGAGGGAGAAAAGGGGAGAGAGGGAGGGAAAGGTTAGAAAGAAGTAGGAGAGGAATTTTTGTGTTTGGGAAAGCATAGAATGAACTTAGGAAAAGTCTTATTCTAAAAGATATCCAGTAAAATACCACAGATGGGATGTTTAAACGCGCTTGATAATGTCCTTGTTTCTTCTAACCACCTTTGCAGCTAAGTTAGCTCAACTAAAGAAGGTAAGGACCACTGCAAAAAGCTTATCACCTTTATGGATTAAGAAAGGAAATTTTTCTTCTCAAACCCAGGAAACTTGTGACTAGGAAGATATGAACTAGAGTTCATGGCTAGAAAAGGGAAAATTGCTTTTCTTCTTTTTTGTTTTTATTTTTTTAAAGTCTCATTCTGAGGCAGTCCAAGACAACCTCGCTAAGGGCTCTGAGTATGTCTTTGGTGTGTCACAGTTTGGAGTTTTGACCTTCCCTTCATTTATCCAAATTGTTCTTCAAGCAGTTACCTCTGCCAGCTGTGATAGCCACTCGGCTTCCCACCATTGTCTTCCAGCCAAAGTTATACTCATTTTCTAAGACTCGGTTGTCAATCTACTGTGCCCTCCACTTCAACCCCAGAGGACTCCCCACACTGACATAATCCTATCCTAAGACTTACTACTATTCACCTTGCACTAGTTATTAATGTGCATGTCCATGCTTATCACCTAACTATGTGCTCCCAGAGTAGAAGCCAAATTACAGATCTGAGTCTTAACACCTAGTAGTTGCTCAGTTAATGTTTACTTCTGAGTCTAATCTGACTGAACACATCTTTTCCAAAATAAAAGATCCAGATGCTACTAATGGTTTTATTTCTGGAAGCATATTTATTAAAACTTTCAGTAAAACAACATAGCTTATACATGCAAAAGCAGAAGTAATGGGGAAGTCTATTTCTACATGCACATTTATTCAATTTATTATGATTCAATACGATAGCGACTGAAAGAATGCATGTGCATGCGTACATATGTGCATATATATATTTATATATGAATGCAGGCAATTCATTTCTACACTTTAGTTTTTCGGCCGTAAATCACGTAAAATCAAAAAGAACTAGAATTGAATAAAACATTTAAAATGTCAGATTAAAATCCTTAGTGAATAATATCCTTATATTCTTATGGAAAACAAAATGAGGATGAGCAGAGAAACAAGTAAAATTATCTTTGTATCTTCCTAGTAGAACTTTCTTATTTTTATAAAAATGGTATGCTTTGTAAGGCTGATATATTTTCTAAAATTTCTTACTAATAGTCATCTACTGAAAAGATATGTAAAGATGACATCTGAAAGGTAATATAGTCACTGTTTTTATTTTTCCTCTGTCCTTTACGTGGGGAAGGTTACAAATTATTTTCAAGGGAAGAACATGACATTTCTACAGATGCTTCCTTTCTAGCACAAATTACAAAGCAAATAACTTTTTTCCCCCATAGAAAATGGTCTCTGTAGTCATACAAAGCATACTTTAAACTGATAAGAGACATGAAAGATGTGAATAATCATTGTTGGAGGAGATACAATTGTGTTTAAATTTCTGCATTTATTCTCTCCCTTTCTGTTTTCCTCCACCAAATTTCTTTTTTCAAATCAGGTTTCAAACTTGAATTAATTTTTGCTCGGTGTGAATTTAGATGTGTGAGAGTGTGTGCTAATATATTTTACACCACATTTTTTAAAGCTTCCTTTGAGAGATTTGTTTTTTTGAAATTCACTATACTTGATTACATAGTATTTTTTTTTCTTGTTAGAGGCAGAAATCAACCATTCCAACTCCTACACTTTAAAATATGGAATCAGAAATTGGGTCCGACTCCAGGAGATAGTGAAGGACAAGGAAGCCTGGCGTGCTGCAGTCCATGGGGTCACAAAGAGTCAGATACAATTGAGCGACTGAACAGCAACAGCAACAATGGCCTGGCAGTAACAGAACTTGGGATAAATCTTGAGGTTATTTCCTATATTCCACTTAAAAAAATTGACATTGATTTGCTTATTTTTCAGCAAAATGATGTCTCTTGTGGAAAATTTTACTGGTCACAATATTTGTGAAACTGCAAAATCTGTGATTTAATGAACATAGGCTCTAGAAAGATTGGCTTAAAAGCATTTCTCTTTGACCCTTTACTTCTCTAGGAGGTTTTGGGGAGAAGCACTTTCAACCTTGATGTGAGCAGGATTCTTAGTGTAGCATCGACTCCAAGTTTGGTTAGACCACAATGAAGTGTGTTGAAAGCCATTAGCAATTAAGAGCATGGCTCTGGGCTGATTTGCTTTATGGTATATTTCATGCTGCTCATGCACAGTAGGTAATACACATGGATTCAGCATAAATTTAATTTTGCACATTAAGTAAAGTGCAATAGATAAATTATGCCTGAAGAGGAGCCACCAGCTGCTGTAGCCACTTCAACTAATGTACCCTGGAGGTGCCTGAGCACATCAGTTGTGTCGAACCATTAATGCATCCTGGAATCTGTATGGATACATTTGCTGCGTGGAGTCAGGAGTCGCCTCCTGGCTTTCAGGGAGGGGCCAGGGAAGGGAACTGGTCCAGCTTCCTGGGGCTGAATTGCCCCTTGCCCCTGCTCTGGGCTCTTGAGCATGCTTTGCCATAGTTGGCCTCATTCAAGGGCTCAGTGGAAGGATCCGAGACAAGATTTTCTCATGACCTGGGGAAGTGAGAAGGATCAGGAGGGACCCCAAACATCCACCCCCCTGGCTTAGTTGAAGGACCCAGAGTGGGCATTCCTCTGAGGATCCAGAAATCAGAAAGGATGCATTACTGCAAAGATGGTTGAATTAGAGCTGCTGGGGGAACACTTACTTTCGAATTTCTTGGCATCCTTGGACCTCATTTCTCAACCTTAATGTTCACTTTATGGTCATTTTTTTGGGTATTTAATATATCTACATCCCATACAGGGAATTGAAGCAGAACACTCTCAGAGCTTTAAGGAAGAAAACAGATCTCCAGTCCGTGGCAGGGTTCATTCCTGTGGCCGCGAGTGGTGATGACATGCCTTAAGTTATTTGAGATGAGTAAGCAGTTACAATTCTGTTGGAAATATGGCTCTGAAGGTTTTCAGCCAAACGCTGATAATGGAAGTTTCATCCTCTCGGCCACCCCCTTCTGGGCCCCCTTGACTGCACCTGTTCCAGGCTTGTGCTCTTTCCCACGAGGTGGGGAGGAATGCCTTGTCAGCGCCTGTCATCATGTTCTTGTGCCCATCGAAAGCACCCTGCTAGGACTGGCTTTCTCTTCTTTTCAAAAAAAAAAAAAAAATTAAATTAATTTTTATTGGAGTATAATTGTTTTACAAGATTGTGTTAGTTTCTACTGTGCAGCTAAGTGAATCAGCTATACTTATACACATACCCTCTCTTTTCTGGATTTCCTTCCCATTTAGGTGACCACAGAGCACTGAGAAGAGTTCCCTGTGCTATACAGTAGGTTGTCGTTAGTTATCTATTTTATACCTGGTTGTGTATATGTCAGTCCCATTCTCCAAATTCATCTCACCTCAACTACTCCCTCCCCAGTATCCATATGTTCATTCTTTATGTCTGTGTCTCAATGTCTGCTTTGGAAATAAGTTCATGCTTTTCTAGATTCCATGTGTGCGTGTGTGCTAAGCTGTATCCAACTCTTTGCGACACCATGGATTGTAACCTGCCAGGCTCCTTTGTCCACGGGACTTTCCAGGCAAGAATACTGAAGCAGGTTTCTATTTCCTTCTCCAGGAAGAGAAGGGATCCCGACCAGGGATCAAACCCGCATTTCTTGTGTCTCCTGCATTGACAAGCAGATTCTTTACCTCTGTGCCACCTGGGAAGCCCCATATAGATTCCATACATAAGTGATATTATACTATATATATATTTTCTTTCTGACTTACTTCATTCTGTAAGTCTTCAGGTTGTCTCTTCACAGCCAACAGCTCTACCCTCCCTGGGTCCACTCTCCAAACCCCACTATCCAGCACCCAGCCCCTCTGTGTACCCTTCTTCAGGCAGGGGTACACAGGTCGGTGGTATAGATCGTGTGTGCAGTTCTTATTCTGTCCTGCCTTTCACAGACCTGTTGCTGCATTTCCCTCCAATCCATTAAAGGTCCCTTTCTGTCCTAGCTGATTTCCTGCTATGAGTGGGCTTTTCTGAGTTTGTGAACTTCTTACCTTTAGTTCCCCACCAGAGGTCCTGGTCTCTTTCCATTTTCTTTTTTCCTTTTTTCCTTTCTGTCATCCTACCTGGCTGTGTGGGGATTTTTCTCCTCCTTTTAGGTGTCCAAGGTCTTCTGCTAGTGTTCAGCAGGTGCTCTGTGAGAACTGTTCCATTTGCAGATGTATTCTTGGTATTCTTGTGAGGAGAGGCAAATTCCACATCCTTCGATTCTGTCATTTTGACTCCTCCAGGACTTGCTTTCTCTTCACAGTCCTTTCCCCATATCCTTTCCTGGGTTGAATGAACTCTATTAGCTGCTGCTGCATCTTTGAAAAGGAAACCCAGACCCATGGAGCCCTCTGACAAGGGCAGACCAGACCATCAAAGAGTAGTGACAGGAACAACTTACCTCAAATCTGACTCCAGGCTAAGTCCTGCATTATCTGAGTTCTCACCGAAATCCTCTTATCAGTTTCGTTTTGCAGAGGAACAGCCTGAGGTTTTGAAATTCAAGTTACTTGCCCAAGGGCAGATGCTATGGGCAAAAAGCAGAGCCGATGTTCAAACCCAGAGACCTAGATTTAGAAGCTGTGTACTTTAGTAATTTAGGCACTTTAGTACACTGTCTTTAAGTGGTGATTTTCTTTTTTTCCTGCAAAATAGCATACATTTTCTTGAAAATTTGATTTTATAGACAAGGTAAGTCACTTTGCCTTTAAATGGAAACTGTCTCTTGAAAAGATACTGAAGATATTCTTCATGTAGGATATCTATTCCTGATGAATGATTTCATGTTCCTGAGGAGGAGCCTGAGACAGAGTGGACAGAGACTCCTATTACCCAATATTTACGTGACTGATTTATAGAGATCAACCTTACTTTTGAGGTTTCCACTGTTCCTTCTAGAAGAAGAACATAGCTCAGAAGAGTAATGGATTGCTGGACCTTCTTTGCAGTCCTTCCTTGGGTCCAGTTGGAGGAGAGGGACCTAGGAGAGATCCTCCTGTTGCCCACCAGGGTGCTTTGACTCTTTAGTCAGTAGAAATTGATGAGACCAGATAAGAAATTCAGGCAAGGCTTTAACGGAACTCACTTGGGCTTCCCTGGTGGCTCAGACAGCAAAGAATCTGCCTGCAATGCAGGAGACCCAGTTCGATCCCTGGGTTGGGAAGATCCCTGGAGAAGGGAATGGCAACCTACTCCAGTATTTTTGGCTGGGAAATCTGATGAACAGAGGAGCCTGGTCGGCTACAGTCCATGGGGTCGCAAAGACTCGGACACGACTGAGTGACTAACACTATATGCTACAGCAAGAGGGAGCGAAAACAAGAAACAGATTCCCTTACTCACTCCCTGAGTGGGGTGAGCTGGTTTCTTGAAAGGAGTGAGGGTGGGGGTGGATCAGTGGGTCAGGCCGGGGGGGGCTTAGGTGGTCTGCCCACCTGCCTCGGTGGCCCTGTGTGCAGGGATCATGTGTGGTCCTCTGCTTTTGCTCTGGGTGCTTCAGAAGCAGCAGTTGGTTTTTGGCCTTTTTGCATCTTATTGTTCATAACTGCCCTCAGTGTATATGACTGAAGTTATTTTTATAGTTTCTTTTTATTCTATTACTTGAGGAGATACAAATAATATTCTATTATTTGTCCAGGAGCAAGTGCAAGCACTCTGGTAGAGGGTCCCAGGTGGTCCCAGCCATTCTCACTTCTAGTGTTGCATGGGAGCTTACTTGTACCAGCTTCCAGAACCCTGTGTGCATTCTCTTCCCAATTCCACCAGCAGTGACATCCCATTAATAGCTTGAAGTTGCCTGCGGTGGGAATCTTTATACCACAGAAATTTGTAAGCACTACAAATTGGGGCTTTTTGTTTTTCTTTTTTAGATAGTAAGTTGTGAGACATTTACCCGGACGCTGCTGGGCACATACGCTGGGCACTTGGGGGACCTTCAGGACTCTTCTGGATACTCGGTAGTTCTTATTCCATTAGCTCTCCAGTCCAGAGCTCATAAAAGGAGAAGTAATTTTCATCAGCAGCACAAATTCTTTATAACAAATAAATAAAGCATTATTCATGCATTGAGTTTTACCAGTGTTGAATTTAGGCATTATTTACTAGGACAAACAGAAGGTGTTATAATACTGCTAACAATGTTTACATCTAACCTTGAAAGTGGGGTATGGTAGTAGAATACTCCAAACATTTGTCTAAATACACCCATATCCTACACAGGAAAGAGAAACATTAAGAATTTAATGAAGAAAAAGGACATATATCCTTTAGTAGAGATTCTTGTTGTGGACACAGATACTCTTCACTAGTGACTATTTCTACTTTGGATCCAGTTTGCACCGAGTAGGATCACAATGACATTAAAATGGGTAATAGATTTTCAGGATTCCACTTAACTTTACCCCAAATTACCTAATGGGGTACAGACACATTCTACTCACCTGCATTTGAGTTGTCTGCCCTATTTCATTCAGTGTTCTATAGTTGTAGGCAAGAGATGCTCATTTAAGCAGAAAAGAAATTTACTGGATGATCTTTATTTTTTTTTAATTTACTTATTTTTAACATTTTAAGAGTATAGTTGACTTACAGTGTTGTGTTAGTTTCAGGTGTATAGCAGAGTGAATCAGTTATACATATAACATAATCACTTTATTAATTTATTTTTTTAGATTCTTTCCCCAAATAGGCCATTAGAGTATTGAAAAGAGTTCCCTGTGCTATACAGTAGGTTCTTATTGTTAACTATTTTATATATAGCCATGTGTATATGGGGCTTCCCTGGTAGCTCAGCTGGTAAAGAATCTGCTCACAATGCAGGAGACCCCAGTTTGATCCCTGGGTTGGGAAGATCCCCTGGAGAAGGGGTAGGCTGCCCCCTCGAGTATTCTTGGATTTCCCTGGTGGCTCAGATGGTAAAGAATTCGCCTGCAATGCGGGAGACCTGGGTTTGATCCCTGGGTTGGGAAAATCCCCTGGAGAAGGGAAGGTCTACCCACTTCTGTATTCTTGCCTGGAGAATCCCCATGAACAGAGGAGCCTGGTGGGTTACAGTCCATGAGGTCTCAAAGAGTCGGACGTGACTGAGTGACTTTCACTTCCCTTCAGTGTGTGTATGTCAATCTCAATCTCCCAGTTTATCCCTCCCCCTCCTTTTTCCCTGGTAACCATAAGTGGATGGTCTTTAAATGGCTCACAGGACTGATGGGGACGTAGAAGAAGCAGGTTATGAGAAGAATTGGAATAAGGCATTACCATGAACACCCACACCAGAACTCTTGCCTGGAAAATCCCATGGACGGAGGAAGGCTGCCATCCATGGGGTCACGAAGAGTCGGACACGACTGAGCAACTTCACTCTCACTTTTCACTTTCCTGCATTGGGGAAGGAAATGGCAACCCACTCCAGTGTTCTTGCCTGGAGAATCCCAGGGACGGGGGAGCCTCGTGGGCTGACGTCTATGGGGTCACACAGAGTCGGACACGACTGAAGTGACTTAGCAGCAGCATGAACCAATCCCTCTCTTGGCAGCACACACCCACTTGGAAGGACTCAGTCACAGACATTTCCCTCTCGTGTTGTTGCCAAGCTGCTTAAGATCCAATGTTGCTGGAAACCAGGAGAGCCAGGGACACAGCACCTGCATACTAATAGGGAATAGGTAATTCCCCAGGAAAAAATCAGGATATGCTATCAAAGTACTGAAAAACAGATGCAGTGTGATTTACCTGGGCCTCCAAAGTGATCACACAACAGTCAACGGAGAAGACTAGAAACCATGGTCTACCTCTCAAATGAATAATTTATAAAAGATTTTAAACTTCCATGATAATGTTCCGAGAACCTGCTATTCATGAGTCATATAATCATGAGCAGGTTTTTGTTTATACCTTGAAATTTGAGTCTAAAGTCAAATTTGTGCTTCATTTATAGAATTCCAGTAGCTTATATCCAATCCATTCCTGAGTCCATTACGTCTTTACTCTAGTGTTTGCTTTTTTGCTTTATGCTGCTTCTAATTTATGTTCTGTAGCTATATTTTACATATGCTCCTAAGCTGCCTAGAATCCTTTTTACAACAAGGCAATATATAAATAAATAGATAGATGCAGTCATTTCCCAGGATTCTTTTCTAATTTTAATATCCAATTGTTCTCATTCAGAAAATTGTATATTCGGGTGAACAGAAGGTATTCTCTTAAATTCAAATATAGTATGAGAGTCACCTTGTCTTGACTGATACTTACTCAAAACACAGAGCTGCTTTTTAAATCGCTTACTTAAACTCACGTGCAAAGGAAAGCAATACCATGGAAATAAGAGGAATGGTAATTATTTCCCTGGAGAACAATAATTTTGCAATAAATTTCAAAAACAGCACGATTTAGCAAATTAAGCTTAGAGCCAAGGATATTAAATAGAGTTAACTCTGTAGAAATAAATTCTGATACTACAGGCTTCAAACATTACTTTAAATGTGTTCATTTAAAAAAAAAAAAAAGCTAGTGAGGGGCCCTTAAGGTTTTGGTGTGGGATGTTGGATTTTGGTTTTAAAGGCTGGGGAGTGAAACCTTTTTCACACCAGGCAAGATATAATGAATAAATGTGTATATATGCACTTTCTTTTGCTATTACTAGAGTGCTGAGTAAGCAGTTTTGATAGCAACATCCCCTTCAAAGGAAACTTGTACTTTGCAGTCATGCTTCTGTGCTTTGGCAACTCCACATGGAAACAGTATTTCTTTGATCCTATATTTAGTGCTGATATTGTTTATGTTTAAATGTTAAAAATAACTCTTTAAAGCCACATGCCCCATGGTTCATAATAAAAGCACATTCTCACCTTTTGGAAGAGTTTACAAGAAATCTTGGGCCACCTTCTGTAGCCTTGTAGTAAACTATAGTGTCTGCGACGGCTTGAGTTGAGTGATAATTTGTTATGAGAAAACCTTCCCTTTTAACTTTCTCTCCAGTGTTTGTGCTCTAGCCCATTGAATTACTACTTGGACCAGTCTTTTCTTCTTTGGACCAGTCTTTGCTTAAGAGAATCAAAGCATCAATCTTAAAAGAAAGAAAGAAAGACATATAGCGATAACACACATTTCCTATCTATCATCTATCTATCTATCATCTGTCCATCTATCCAGCCATCTATCTAATAGATACTGTCTTTTTCTCTGCTTTCATCTGGAGGAACAGTTCATAAATGGAAAGACAAAAGTTGAGCCTCTGTTGCTTGAGTTAGAAGCATTCCTCCAAAGTACTGATGCTGATCTATTGTTGGACTACACTGCATTCTCTCATTAATATTAACCATTTCCTCGAAGGGGTCTTTCTCTTTGACTCACTCTGTTTTAGGAAGCTGTTATTTTTATAGTGGTTGCTAAGTCACCATCAAAGAGTTCTAAGATCCGTGAAGCATGAACATATAAGAAATCGACATTATCTGTTCTTTTGCAGATAGTGTGAAGTACTTTTTAAAAGATGTGAAGAAATGTGATTGGATACATCTAAGATGAAATAAATCCTACCCTAGAAATTAAATGCACTTTGCTGAAGAATTAACCACACTGTTATCAATGTTGCTCTGCTACAGTACATACAGGTCATTACTACTGAAGTGTGTAAGGGTGTGTGTGTGTGTGTGTGTGTGTGTGTGTCTCGATAAAAATAACACATGCTCTAGTTATTCCTAAGATATTCTTGTAGAAGAAAACTGAGACTATAAGTGGCCGCCTCAATCCAATCAAGAATTTAAGTCTCTTCTCAATCTATTTACTGGTTGATAGGCTAGCTGACTGCTAGGTGGGGATGGAAAAGCCTCTTACTCTTTAGTTTCTGTTTGTGTGTGTGTCTGTGTGTGCATGTGTGTGTGTGAAGTCTAAAAGGTGACTGTGTAGCTTAGTAATCAGAGATGAACTATGCATAACGGTGTCTGATCGAATGCTTTCTTTGATTGCTACTGATGAATCAAATCTCTTTAGTCTAACCTTGGCTTCCAAACCCCAAATTACTCTGAACTGGCTTCTAAAACGCCACGTGTGGCAAATCTGTGATCTTGCCAAACCACCTGAAAAGAATTATCTTCCTTGCACACATACACAAAATAATTGTCAGTTCTTTAAAGTTCAGATTGTAGAGGTTTTGAATAATTAAAGCCTTTTCTGCACCTCCGTAGCACTCCCAAAGGTTAAATACATTTCTGCTCTTGCATCTACAGGATAATTATGGGAAAGTGAATGAGCTTCTTCTCTGAAAAGACATGGAAACCAAGTAGTTATTTGTGCCTGCAAATCCTTTTGAGTAAAGAACCAGCGAGATAATAAATTGTTTTGCTAAAAACAGGAAGTTTGGCAAAGATGCAAAAGTACAGCTAAACTTTGGCCAGGCAACCCAAAACATTGTGTTCTTCTTTGAAACTATTTCCAGCAAGGGAAAAAAAAAATGTGGAGTGCCTTGAATACATAGTTTAAGAAACAGTGAAGGCATCTGGCAACGTGAACTTCTTGCCAAGCTTGTGGTTGTGCTGTGCTTGCTGATGGGAAGATGTGCCAGTTTTCAATGACTTATGTCATGCACAGCTGGAAACCCACGCATAAATAAGACCTCGAGTGTTGTGAAGTCCAAAAAGATTCGAGAAAATATCCTCGCTTTTCACTCCCTTCATCCAAACTGTAGAAACATTAAATGAAAGGAATTACTTGGAGTTTAGATCGGAAAAGGCCAACTACAGATTTCTCAGGGAAACCTGTTTCATGGCAGGAGTGTTCAATCAGTTAAGACATTCTGGAAGTTGTTAGTTTGTTTTTCTTTTTTCCCTCCCCCTCCCCTTTCTCAGATTCTTCATACTCATGCTTGCCAACTTTATTAATATGATTGTGATTATGTGGCATCTGTTTTGGACAGACCTGATAGGATTGTAATTTCCACTTCAGTCCATCAGGCTGGAAAGACTTCAAAATGTGGGCCAGAAAAAATAAAGAAATTAACCCAAGACGTCTGGAAAGGAGAGTATTGTGCTCCTGTCAGATGGAGCGGCAGGGAACCCTCGGACATCTTGATTGGAGGAGAATGTGCTGCAGAAACCGTGCTCCCTGGGCTGGCGGGGCCCTGTCCAGCTGGCAACAGCCAGGAGGCTCTTTTTGTTCTCTGTCTACACTGGGTGATTTGGCTGGTGGTTTTGATTTTAGGATTCAAGGAGAGGAACTCTGAATTTAGTTTTTACCACTTATTTAGAACTAGAGGCAATGGTCCATCTTCCTGAGTTTCCTTTTTGAGCAGGAGGCAGAGGGTCCCGTAAGGTTGGGCAAAGAGAGTGAACACCTCAGGCTCCCACCTGGGGGCACCTGGGCTCAGGGAACAGGAGTGGGCATTGGGGAAAATAGCCCCTTTCTTTTTTCTTCTGAAATGGGCATTCTCTGGTGTCTCTTCTCTCTCTGTCTACTCTGTGAGGGTTGGTTTTTATCTCTGAGGTGCCTCTTGATTTTTAGTGATTGAAAATTGTTTTCTCTTGGGGGTAAACTGAAGTGGCCAACAATCTATTGTAGCCCTTGGAGCAGGGATATGGGCCTCAAGCTCTGGCTCTGCAGCTGGTGCCCAAGATGACCTTTTCTCTCTAAATTGTGGTTTCTTAATCTGTGGATGAGTCATTATAATGGTACCTACGGCCAGGACCTGTGGAGATGAGGAAATAGGTAAAGGTAAGCAAGGCATGGACTGCCATCCTGGGTTGCATTGATCCAACCACGATCAACAAATGATTGCTGTGGGAATGAACAGAGCCCACTGTGTTATTCATCCACCCAGGAGTCAGCTGGAAACGTTTTGGTTTTCTCAGCAGGAATTTGTTCTTTTTAGGAAAAAATGCTCCAGCCCTTAGATTGTTATATTAAAAAATACATAAATCCATAGACTTTATTTGTTGATTTAATGTTTATTTTAGACTTTGAAGCAGAGAAAAGAAATAAATAAAAATACCCTTTCATTTACTGCTTAGAAATAACCATTATTTGAATGTTTACATAATTCCTTTGTCTTTTTTGTCTATGATTCTATTTGGAATTATTAAATTGGGACAATATTATATAAACATTTTACCATGAATGACTTTTAAACATTTCCCACTTCATTAAATATAAGTTTTTAAATGCCTTAAAATGTTATTTTAAAGTGCTTTATAAATATTCCATTATATAGATATTCTTATTGGAGTTAAGGTTTTGCTTTTTTTTTATCATCATGATGTATATCTTTGTCTGCATTTGTATATTTCCTTAGAATAGAATTATTGGATTTTAAAAAAAAGTCTTTTTGAGAATTCTTAATAGATGTCAGTTATTCAAAGAAATATATAATTCTTTGAAATTATGAGGGGTTTGTTTTCCTTAGAAAGATTATAGGAAGAGAGAGATCTTCCCCCACCATGAAGAAGGGAATCCTTGTCAAATAGACTGGGAGTTGAAGTGATTTCTTGCAGAATTGATGAGCCAGAGCCTCTGCCTCCCCTATAAACAAACAAAATAAACACACACACACAATATATATATGTGTATATATATATATGCAGTATATATACATGTATATACTCTATTTATACTCTCTATACACTCTCAGTTGGAGAAGGCAATGGCACCACACTCCAGTGCTCTTGTCTGGAAAATCCCATGGACGGAGGAGCCTGATGGGCTGCAGTCCATGGGGTCTCGAAGAGTCGGACACGACTGAGCAACTTCACTTTCACTTTTCACTTTCATGCATTGGAGAAGGAAATGGCAACCCACTCCAGTGTTCTTGCCTGGAGAATCCCAGGGACAGGGGAGCCTGGTGGGCTGACGTCTATGGGGTCGAGTAGAGTTGGACACGACTGAAGCGACTTAGCAGCAGCAGCAGCATACACTCTCAGTGCTCAGTCCTGTCTGACTATGCGACCCCATGGACTGCAGCACACCAGGCTTCTCTGTCCATCACCAACTCCCGAGCTTGCTCAAACTCCTGTCCATCAAGTTGGTGATACCATCCAACCATCTCATCCTCTGTCATCCCATTCTCCTCCTGCCTTCAATTTTTCCCAGCATCAGAGTCTTTTCCATTGACTCATTTCTTCGCATCAGGTGGCCAAAATATTGGAGCTTCAACTTCAGCATCAGTCCTTCCAACGAATATTCAGGACTGATTTCCTTTAGGATTGACTGGTTTGATCTCCTCTATTTGTACATGTATATGTTTATGTATACACGTATATTGAACAAGGATAGAAAAGAAAACTCTGCTTTTCTCCCACCCTACCCACCTGGGATTGCTTCTGATCTCCACTGGGGATTGGAGGGAGGCTGGAAGATGGGGGAATTGGCCAGAGGCAGAAGTAGTGATTGCAAGCACAAGGATCACTACCTGGGAGAGCGGGCAGAGGAGACAGCCTTTCTCCCCACTTCTGCATGGAACCTGGCTCCACGCTGGTCCCTTGAGGACTGACTGCTTAGGCAGCTTCAGCAGGCAGCACCCTGTCTAGACCTGATTTTTCCAGGTTAGCACTGGCCACAGTGAAAATTGTGAAGCTTGCTCCGGGGGCTTTGCCAGAGGAGTTCCCCCAAAGAAGGGTGCCTGATCCATAGCAAGCACACAGAGAAGATGCCCACGGTGATACTCCTGACAGAGAGGTTTGTGAATACTCACGAGGTGCCTGCCTCTGGGGAAAAGGGGGTCCCAGAAACAAAATCTGTTAGTGTGACTGCAGCGACAGGACTTTACGTTTGAGTATCAAGGGCATTTTTTTTTTTTTTTTTTGCCTTTTTTTTTTGTGTGTGTAACTGCTCTTGTGACTCTATTTGTGCTCATAGCCTAGTCAAGCCTGGGGTGGCTGGCTTTCTTATATGGAGTGCTCCACTCAATGAGATGAAAAAAAAAAAAAAAAAAAGCTGAAAAAAAGAATGGAAATTGTGATGAAAAGGAACAAATGAAGCTGTACAAATCTCAAGTTTTAAGAAATGGGAGTCTGGAGCTGAGAAGGATACTCAGAGCTGCTGAGTATGCGGGCAGGAAGGAACAGCAGAGGTCCTCTTCTATTTCAATGTCTTCAGTTTTCCAAGGGGCATCAGCGGGGCCATGAGGACTTGTCCCTTCCTCCAGGTCACTCGTGTGGGTGGTCTGAGTCAAAGCAGGGGTCTGCAGGCTCTTCCCTCAGAAGCCCTCCCACAGCCTCCTCTGCCTCTCTGGTCAATGCCTTGGAGCACAGGGGGTGCTATTAATGAGGGGTGCTCATCAGCTGTTCCCTATCATGGTCCCTTTGGGGTCCTGATGAGAATATTGGATGGCATCATCGACTCAATGGACATGAATTTGAGCAAATTCAGGGAGATAGTGAAGGACAGGGAAGCCTGGCACACTGCAGTCCATGGGGACTCAGAGAGGCAGACACAACTGGGTGGCTAAAGAACAGCAACAGAATGTCACAGGCTAGCTTCAGTAACAGAAGTTTCTTTCCCAGAGTTCTGGGGGACAGAAGTCCGAGATCAGGTGCTAGCACAGCCTTGCCCTGGTGAGAGCCCTCTTCCAGGCTGTGGACTGCCCCATTCTCATTGGGTCCCCACAGGGCAGAATGAGAGAGAGACGATGCAAGCATTCTCTCCAGTCTTCTTTTAAGGGCACTAATCCCATTCACGAGGGTTCCTTCTCATGACCTTGTTTAATTCTAATCACCTCCCAAAGGCCCCACCTCACATTGCGGGGTGGGGTTTCAACATATGGATTTGTGGAGTGTGCAGGCGTTCAGTCTGTAGCATTCCCCATAGAAAGCACACAGGAACGGGCTCCAGCATCAGGTCAGTGTTTCTAATTTCTACTGTCTTGATACTGCACCTCAAACTATTGAAATCAACATCTCCGTGGGTGAGACTCTGACCAGTCGCCTTGGGATGGCAGGATCCGGCCCCTGTGTGAGGAGTAACCCATCAATGTCACCACAGGTCCCAGGTTCTGCTGTCACCTGGCATCAGGAGCTGTGTCACCTGCCAAACTGGCCTGTTGGTTACATGGTGATCAAAGTCAGGGGATGGACTGATTGATTTCTGATGTCTCTCCCAGCTTTGGTGGCTTAGACAGTAAAGCGTCTGCCCACAATGCGGGAGACCCGGGTTTGATTCCTGGTCAGGAAGATCCCCTGGAGAAGGAAATGGCAACCCACTCCAGCGCTCTTGCCTGGAAAATCCCATAGATGGAGGAGCCTGATAGGCTATGGTCCATGGGGTCGCAAAGAGTCGGACACGACTGAGCGACTTCACTTTACTTCCCAGCTTTAGAACCAGAAAGTCTAAGTAAAAAGAAACAGACATTGTATTAGAATAGCCTTATTTAAGTACCCTTTTCCCTATCTTGTGATCTTTCTTGGCCCTACAGTTCTTACCACAAAGATTCCCATGAGCTCTTCATCTTTCTTGAATGAAAGAGAAACTGCATCAGGTTGCCTTGAAATCTCTGGTGGGGCTCACAGCAGCCTAATGTTTGCGATCTGGTGTTTGCAGTGATGACTGAGACAAAGTCCTGACTCAGGCCATGTGCTCCCTGCCCCTCCAGACCCTGCACGCTCCCCACAACCTCCCAAGACCTGTTGTGGAAACACCAGCGTCATGCTGATGAAGTCACGCCCCAGGGGTTTTGGTCTTGGAGCAACGTTACGGCTGAAAGAACACAGTCCATGCAATCAGAGGTAATTTCAAAATAAATCTAGTCCTCTACTTGCACTTCTCAGATGCCCTGTGTGGATGGTAAGAGGGCCCCCTGCACTCCTCCCTTCTCTCTTGAACACTGTTCCCTTGCCTCAGGCCTGCTGCTGCCTGCAAGGCTTTCCAGACTCTTCCCCAAGGTCCTCCAGCCTCTGCCTCACCCACTTCTGGGGTCCCTTCCTCCTGCTCCTTTGGAACCCAATCTCTCTCTGGAGAGCTTCCCAGGTGGTGCCCAGTGGTAAAGAACCTGCCTGCCAATGCAGGAGACATAAGAGACATGGGTTTTATCCCTGGGTTGACAGGATCACCTGGAGCTGGGCATGGCTACCCACTCCAGTGTTCTTGCCTTGAGAATCCCATGGACAGAGGAGCCTGGCTGGCTACAATTGACAGGGTTGCAAAGAGTCAGACAAAACTGAAGTGACTTAGCAAGCATGCACTCGCTCTATTTGGAAGCCCAAGAGTGTCCCCCCAGAAGGCAGGAGGCAGAACTGACCCAGAGGCTGAAGGAGGCAGATAGTAAAGCTCAGAATCACCCTGAGCAGCAAAGGGAGGAAAAAGACAGGGAGCTCAGGCGCTGATGCTTGTTATTGGTTGTTCACACAAAAGTAGCGGGCGAGGCTGTTGGAGCTGAAAGTTGCTGGGAGTCGGGGGCGCCTACTATGAGGGGGTTGAAGAGGGAGCCAGGAAGTGCTGGCCTTGGCTGCCTGGAAGCTGAGAGCTGGCTTGGGTGACTTCTTGAGGCTCTTCCCTGCTGGGAACTCTTCATCCTCTGGCTTTTCATGCACGGAAAGGCTATTTGGCAGCAGCTCACCTTGGGCTCTGTAAGTCATGTACTGCTGTCTTCAAACACAGCTGGCTGTAAGAGCCGGGTTTCATTAGGCTCACTGACTATGGGACTTCGTGAAGATTTTAGAAACAGAGGCTGAGTGAATTTGGTTTAGTGTTTCCTTGGAGTTTTCCTGAGCAGAGGGCAGAGGAGGGGGGCAGTGTTATTTATTGCTCACATTTTCTTTTTCTTTTACTGTTGCACTTGGGGTCAAGGCTAAGGGGTTCCAGAGAAAGCTCTATTGACGTGATGCAATTTTATGGGCAGAATGTTTCATTCTTCTCCTCTGTGCATGCAGAGAGTATCTGGTAGCATGAGGCAGGGCCAGAAGATAGCTTGGAGCCCTCTCTGGAGTAACACAGCACAGAGGGAGCTGTGTGGAGAGTCATCAACCACGCTGCATCTAGAGGGAAAGGAACTACCAGACGAGGGGTAGGATAGCACATTCTGATATGAAAAAGGGGGAACTGAGCCACCGCTGCAGATTTCATCCCTCCCATGTGTTTGGAGCACTTTCACATTGCCCAGGACTTTGCCACCCGCCCTGCCCCACTGATAGCAACCTCAGTGTCAGGGTAGGAATCCCAATGCTTGGAAAGCAAGGGGGCCCAAAGCCAGTGACCACAGGGACGTGGGGGGAGCAGGAAACATTTATCCTACAAAAGCCTGTTCTCTACTTGGCAAGTCTTTCAGTGAAATGGGAGAAAAGATGGGTTGTGGAGCCAGAATTACTAGGGCTTACATGATGCATTAACTTTGTGAGTTCAAGCCTCTTAACTTTTTGCCTCTGTACCAAAAGTATATTAATACTTGTCCCCACTTTATCCAGCCAGTTGAGGATTAAATGAGATAACATTTGTAGCAGACCTGGCACAGTGCCTGGCTTGCAGTAGACGCATAATAAATGCCATTTCTCTCCTTCCTCAGACACACATACGCACACCTGGAATAATACTTCAAGTGAGTTTTTTTTCAAAGGATCAATTACTTTTGTTCTAAAGCACCAGCTCCTAGCAGGCAGGGATAATGAGTGTATTTGAGTTCTTTCCAGAATACGGGTGAACGTGTAAACTCCAAGTCAATGTGTGAACTGGTGCTGGGTGTCTTCGTGGTGGAGAACTAAGGATATGGAAGGCTTGTTCCTGCCCTCCCTGAGTGTACAGTGAAGCTGGGAATATAAGGTACATACACTGTCAACATTTTGAGATAAAGATTAGAAAAAAAAAATGTGCCCTGTTCCTGATGTGTTTGGTTATCCAGGCTCCCAAACACACGATCCGTCACCCCCAGGCATCTAGTTCCCACAGTCCGTTTGTGTGGGGACAAGTTCAGCTTCTTTTTCCCCAGGTGGTTCAGCGGCTACTGGAAACACCACCTCTGTACCCTTCCTCCTAAACTCCCCACACCACCATTGCTGCCGGCTCTGTTCTGGCTCCCCATCTGCTCTCAGATTTGAAGCAGCTGATTCCTGAGGAAGCAGGGGCTGAGGGATCTACTCTGCCTGGGTGCCCGCTCTTCCAATGAGAGCTGCCATTTCTCCTCTGCTCCAAGTGGAAGATTCAACATGAGCGCCCGTTCCACCCACCCTTAGACAACAGTGATTACCGGCTTCCACTTTGAAGTCAGAATGCATGGGTTCAAATTCTACTTCCATCATCTCCTAACTATGGCTTTGTGCAAATTAACAATTAAGCCTCAATTTCCATGTGTGGAAAACTGGGGCTTATAAGTTAGTACTCTTTTCTTTTTGAAGACTAAATGAGATGACTTAAATGTAGCATAGCACATAGCAGGTTATTAGGAAGTGTTTGCTATTATTTATCTAAAGAGGACAGTTTTGGGGTGTGAAATGTGTGCTATATTCATCTTTCTTTGTCATATTTCTCCAAAGCCTGGGCCCATGGTCCTCTCTCACCTGATCTTCCTCCCAGACTCTCTGTGTCCCAGGATGGGACATAAAACCTTCAATTTAGCTCCTCATTTGGGAAAGCTGCTTTCCTCTTTCTGGGATCACTTCCTTTCAAACCAAGGCTTTGCCACATTTTTTAAATCCCTGTGCTAGTATAAGACTGTTAATCTTGGCTTCTAGTAAAATACTCAAAGAACTCAGCATCAGTTCTTCCAAATAGCCTGGGGTCTTTCACACAGCTAGGAAACTAGAAGTCTGCTTGACACCTTTGAAGTCCAAGAAAGGATGTTGAGATCAATCACCATAGAGATGCTTTTAAAAACCAACAACGGAAGCCATTTTCATAAGAACAGTGCAAATAATAAATGTTCTTTTGTGTAGAGAAAGAGCTTTGACTCTGTGTAGGGTGGGTACCAGTGTAACAATCTAGGCTTTGAATTTCATCATCCATGACCTCAGAGGAGTCACGGTTGGTTGGAATTTTCCAACTATAAAGTGGAGATGCCTGGGATGGTCATACTGATTAGTGAAAGAAAAAGTGAAAGTTGCTCAGTCATGTCCGACTCTTTGCGACCCTATGGACTATACAGTCCATGGAATCTCTAGGCCAGAATACTGGAGTGGGTAGCCTATCCCTTCTCCAGTGGATCTTCCCAACTCAGGAATCAAACTCAGGTCTCCTGCATTGCAGGCAGATTCTTTAGCTCGAACGGTAAAGAGTCTGCCTACAATGTGGGAGACCCGGGTTCGATCCCTGGGTCAGGAAGATTCCCTGGAGAAGGAAGTGACAACCCACTCCAGTATTCATGCCTGGAAAATCCCATGGACTGAGGAGCCTGGTGGGCTACAGTCCATGGGGTTGCAAAGAGTCAGACACGACTGAGTGACTTCACGTCTTTATTGACTGAGCTATCAGGCAAGCCTCAGAGGAATCTTCAAACATGAGCTGCCAGGCAGCTTTTAGTACTGAACTCTAGATGAGGAAGAATAGGAGATGGGGGTTGGAAGAGTTTGGTAATTTCATGGGGGCTATAAGTGTCAATTAGAGAAAGGGAAGAGAGCCCTGGAGAAAGAGGACAAAGTGGAGAAGATGAAATGGAAAGCAGAGGAGTAAGAGGACAGAAGGGAGGGGAAAGAAACATAAGAAAATGAAGATGCCTTTTTAAGGTAGTGAAGAAGGGTACACACAGACTGCATAAGAAAGCATGCCCTGGTCTCTGAGATTATGCAACTTCAATCAACAGCAAAGCACAATGAGCATCTTGAAAGCATCTTGTCCCAAATGTTTGATTCTTAGCAGTAGAATTTAAAGCTACACAAGAGCACTAGGTGAGATGTTGTGGGACTTGGAAATGACATCACAGACATCCAATTTAGGCCCATGCTCTCTGGACCCTCAAACTTTAATTTGATGAAAAAGAGTTTCCCTGATACTCCACTATGATCTCATCCTTGACCTACCATGGCACTTTTTGGAATGACTTCCATAGGTTTCTTTCTGCCATATTGTAAGACAAGACTGATTGGCTTAAGGAAAGTGATTTAAAAATATATCATTGATTTAGGAAAATCTTTTAAGGTCTATGACATTTCATGGCTCAGCAAGGTCAATTTTTGCTCCAGTGTCTCCAAAGAAGAACTCCTCTCTCTAAAGGTTTGATTGATTTATTTTAAATAGAAATATCATTCCTTCTTGTACCCTGTAAGCCATCTTGGTTTTAAATTTAGTTCTTGAAGGTCTCCAAACTCACTGGACTCATAAGAAAAACCATCAATCTCTCTTCTATAATTCCCTTTGATTGCCTAAATCTTTCAGGTGCTCCCAAAGTCCTGTTAAGAAGGAGGGTGGCATTGCCCTAAGAAGCAAGTGGGCACTGCTTGGGCCCTTTTGAGCAATCTCTACCTTTTGTACTTTTCCAGGCAAGAGAGAAGATAAGAGGCTACCTTACCTACTATCTGGCCTCTAGGATGATTCTAAACCTAATATATAAATACTGAATACAAACAACTGAGACCTTTATTGACCACTCGTTTAAGGGATAGCAGATTAGTAAACCAAGGATGAGGAGGCTAAGTGATGGATTTGATATTCAGAGTTTGATTTCCTTCAAAGGTCCCAGGCCTTTGCCTGTCCAGTCCTCTGTAGTCCCTCTACACTCCCTTATTCTTCTCTGAGATGCCCACAACTAGGGCATCTTGAAAAAGGGAAGTCCTCCCAGACTTTGTACAGCACTGCATGGGAGACCACAGCTTCATCCACTACAGTCATGACCTTCTTGTGAATTCGATTTACGTGACCCATAACCAGAGTTCTTTCTGCCCTGAAGAGGGAAACCAACACTACCTATTTCTCATGTGATTTTGGATGTGTCCTTGAACCCTGGGGACTTAGCGTTTGCTTGTTTCTGAGAGTTGAGGTGATTGACAGGATTTGATGACATCATGTATGATAGGGCTTTAGAAATTGTAAAATGCTAAGGGAAGGCCTGACCCTAAACTGAATGGCCTCTGAGGCAAAAGCACTACTAGAGGCCATATTCTACGTGTCTACATGTTTGAAAGTCATAGAAACTGGTAAGTAAAAAGTTCCATCTTTCTGCTTTCATATAAATTAGAGAAGCATGGTTTACACTGATAGTTTTTGGATTCCTTGGACTTCTTTACCCCTTCCCACATTCCCTCCCTCTTTCTTTCCACCCCACTGTTACCCTACAACAAAAGACTTTGTGTCAGCCTCTTAGTTCACCAGTTCAAAGCCCTTAACTTCCCCTCCAAGCAGCTGCTTCTTGGCTAACTCCATGGCTTAGAGGTGTGCTAAGGCTCAGAAGAAGGAATTCACAGCAGTTCTGTGTATCATGCCTGTGATGAGCCATGGGGCCTCTTCTTTTCTTTATTTCTGTCCCTTCCCCTTCCCTCTCCACAGCCCACCCCTCCTCTTCTCCCATCTCCCCTGCTTCCCTTCCCTTTGATCATGATCTAAATTTGTCAAAATACAAGGGCCATTGCTCTGAGTCCCAAGAAGTCAATTTATTGAAATCATTATAGCATTTTCCTAGCACAGATAATCATATACCAAAAATATTTAATGGCTGAAGAATGAATGTTGTCTTTGTGATTTTATTTTTTCATACTTCTGGAATTCCCCAAACAAGTTTATATTCTCTGACCTTTCTTTCTTTTCCTAGTTTTTGTTTCAATTTTAAACAAGCTGTTGTTGAGTAATACAACTGAGACCTCTTATAGTCTCAATGCAAAATACTAACCACTGATGTGTGAGTAATAGTACTATTGCTATCAGTTATTATGTTGAGTTAATAAAGTGCCCTGAGAATACGCACAAGGTTTGGGGGATGCAATTTTAAATACACCTGGAGACTACTTATTCCCTTATCAAATATTTAAGTGGCTTCCTCTGCACAGCATGATGGTTTAAGATCCAAAAGATACAGGAAGATATTAATATAAGAAAGTATTGATCTGATAAAGTGAATCTTTGACTTTTACACAGGAAATTAACACCACAGTGAGCAAAAGTTGGAAGGCTGGTTTTAAACTAGAGGTCATAACTTTGAATATGAAAAAAGATCATTTGGAATTGATATTTTTAGATGCTTTGACTTAGTAATATTAGTCCCTTGCCTACTTACATTGGAGAAGGCAGTGGCACCCCACTCCAGTACTCTTGTCTAGAAAATCCCATGGATGGAGGAGCCTGGTGGGCTGCAATCCATGGGGTCGCTAAGAGTTGGACACAACTGAGCAACTTCACTTTCACTTCTCACTTTCATGCATTGGAGAAGGAAATGGCAACCCACTCATGTTCTTGCCTGGGGAATCCCAGGGATGGGGGAGCCTGGTGGGTTACTGTCTATGGGGTCCCACAGAGTCGGACATGACTGAAGCAACTTAGCAGCAGCAGCAGGAGCAGCAGCCTACTTACATGGTATCTGGATGCTTACTATAAAAATAAGGCCTAACTTGGAATAGCAGAGGCCATGGCATGACTCACAAAGTCTCCCTTTGGAAGCCTTGTGGCAAATTCACAACCCTGGTTTTGAGTGGGTGAGCATGGAGAATTGTGGGTCTAAGGAGGAGCATCAAGGACAAATCCACCCAGGACTAGAGGAAACCCTGTATGAGAGCCACTGGATACCAAGCAGATGACTTTTAAAGGAAAAAGTTGTAGTATCTCTCAGCAAATATTGTCATCCAGCCTTGTAAGAGTCATTCAAGGCTGAAATGAAACCAGAAATGGCTTGGTGGGTTACCACCCAGGCTCCCCACCAACTGACTGATATTAAAAATTCCATCAATAGGACTCAAGGTTTTAATATCTGTTAATTCCATTTATCTTTTCTGGTCAAAAGTCTTGAAACCAAGATGGACATTTTGATGCCACTACTTTGTTACAGCTGTATTGTCAACAAGAACCTCTCAAGACACCAGTAAGAATAGCCAACTCTTGTAGAATAACTATTTTATTTGGCCCTATGCTGTTCAGATCAGATCAGATCAGATCAATCGCTCAGTCGTGTCCGACTCTTTGCGACCCCATGAATCGCAGCACGCCAGGCCTCCCTGTCCATCACCAACTCCCAGAGTTCACTCAGACTGACGTCCATCGAGTCAGTGATGCCATCCAGCCATCTCATCCTCTGTCGTCCCCTTCTCCTCCTGTCCCCAATCCCTCCCAGCATCAGAGTCTTTTCCAATGAGTCAACTCTTCGCATGAGGTGGCCAAAGTACTGGAGCTTCAGCTTTAGCATCATTCCTTCCAAAGAACACCCAGGGCTGATCTCCTTCAGAATGGACTGGTTGTATCTCCTTGCAGTCCAAGGGACTCTCAAGAGTCTTCTCCAACACCACACTTCAAAAGCATCAGTTCTTCGGTGCTCAGCCTTCTTCACAGTCCAACTCTCACATCCATACATGACCACAGGAAAAACCATAGCCTTGACTAGACGAATCTTTGTTGGCAAAGTAATGTCTCTGCTTTTCAATATGCTATCTAGGTTGGTCATAACTTTCCTTCCAAAGAGTAAGCGTCTTTTAATTTCATGGCTGCAGTCACCATTTGTAGTGATTTTGGAGCCCAGAAAAATAAAGTCTGACACTGTTTCCACTGTTTCCCCATCTATTTCCCATGAAGTGATGGGACCGGATGCCATGATCTTACTTTTCTGAATGTTGAGCTTTAAGCCAACTTTTTCACTCTCCACTTTCACTTTCATCAAGAGGCTTTTGAGTTCCTCTTCACTTTCTGCCATTAAGGGTGGTGTCATCTGCATATCTGAGGTTATTGATATTTCTCCTGGCAATCTTGATTCCAGCTTGTGTTTCTTCCAGTCCAGTGTTTCTCATGGTGTACTCTGCATATAAGTTAAATAAACAGGGTGACAATATACAGCCTTGATGTACTCCTTTTCCTATTTGGAACCAGGCTGTTGTTCCATGTCCAGTTCTAACTGTTGCTTCCTGACCTGCATACAAATTTCTCAAGAGGCAGGTTAGGTGGTCTGGTATTTCCATCTCTTTCAGAATTTTCCACAGTTTATTGTGATCCACACAGTCAAAGGCTTTGGCATAGTCGATAAAGCAGAAATAGATGTTTTCCTGGAACTCTCTTGCTTTTTCCATGATCCAGCGGATGTTGGCAATTTGATCTCTGGTTCCTCTGCCTTTTCTAAAACCAGCTTGAACATCAGGAAGTTCACGGTTCACATATTGCTGAAGCCTGGCTTGGAGAATTTTGAGCATTACTTTACTAGCGTGTGAGATTAAGGGCTTTAACTTCGATGGGGTTTGGAATGTAGATTTGAGCTGATTTCCTGTGGACCCTATGGGATCGGAGACCCAGCTAACATCAGTTCTACACTTGTTAATAAGGAGAAAGGAAAGAGTGAAATTTGATTGATTTCTAGGAAGCAATATAATAGAGTTCTAGGGGCCCTGAGTTTGAGATCCAAGGGAACAAAAGGATCCCCCAAAGTGTCTGCAATCCCAAGAGTGCAAGAGAAGGAAATGATTGTTTCGTCTAAGGATTCAGAATGCTGTTCCTGGTCTGGCAAAAGGAAGTGATGGATGCAGACAGAACAGCAGACATGTCTGTCCTTTACCAAAGCCATGGTTGTTGGTTGCATCATGGGCTGGAAGAGCTCCAGAAGCAGGCTAGTCTCTGCCACTGATTCACCAGCTCACCCCACCTCCCCCATGACCTGGAGCTTTCGGATTGTATGTCCAGGGAACCTCGTCATATGGGCCTGAAGTTTTCAGTTCTACAAATCTGATCTCTCCCCAAGGCTTACCTTGATGTTGAGTCCAAGTCTAGAGTACAGGGCTATCGATGATGTAAGAGACAAATGCTTGCAAGCTGAACTTGAATCCTTTGGGAGACTGTGGCAGAGGTCTAGGGGGCTGAGTGGATGGTGAGGGGAAAAGTCTCTGGGATGTGTTCCTGCAGACCTGAAAGCATGTGTTGGTTGCTTTTCAAGATCTCCTCTTAATGCAAAATGTGTTTCCTCAAATGCAAAATGTGGGATAACAGTCATGGGTGCTTACAGAGATGCAGACAGTGAACAGACATGTGGACAGAGTTGAGGAAGGAGAGAGTGAGACAAATTGGGAGAGTAGCATTGGAACATAGACCTTACCATATGTAAAATAGTTAGCTAGTGGGAATTTGCTGTATGACACAGGGAGCCCAAACCTGGTGCTCTGTGACAACTTAGAGGGGTGGGATGGGGTGGGAGGTAGAAGGGAGGTTCAAGAGGGAGGGGATATATATATACCTATGGCTGATTCATGTTGATGTATGGCATAAACCAACATGGTATTTTCAAGCAATTATCCTCCAATTAAAGATAAACAGATTAAAAAAATAATCTTAGGTGCTAGAGGGCCAAAAAGAAACTTAGAGGGCCAGTGGTAACAAATAAATTTTCAGACTCTTACTATACATGGTATATTGTAACACTAAATTTCAAAGAATTAAAATTCAATTCATTTAAATAATGTAAGTAAAAGTCATTGTGTTGCACTTAAAATACTGAAAATAGTCTTTACACTATCTTTTAAAAATGTACGATTATTATGGTGATACTTATTAAAAATGACCATTTTTGTGCACTTAATGATGTTGACTGACTATCTGCCTTGATTCAGCCTTAGCACAGTGATGCCCAGAGTTTTACTTTCACAGGCTGGCAAAATTAAATATGAATAACAGCAACAACAGAGCCAAAAACAACAGTTGGTAAATATGCTGCTGCTTAGTCACTTCAATTGTGTGCAACTCTTTGTGACCCTATGAATGTAGCCCTCCAGGCTCCTCTGTCCATGGAATTCTCCAGGTAAGAGTACTGGAGTGGGTTGCCATGCCCTCCCGGAGGGGATCTTCCCAATCCAGGGGTTGAATCCAGGTCCCTTGGATTGCAGGCAGATTCCTTACCACTGAGCAACCAGGGAAGCTCATGGTAAATGTAGTAATAATAAAAGGGGACTGACATCAGATTTGGAACTTGAAAACTTAATTTATTTTCTAATTGCATAAGGAGTAGCTAAACACATTCTTCTCATTAAAAATTGTCTAATACTATGTTAATTTCAGGTGTACAGCAAAGTGATTCAGTTATTATAAATCAACTATACTTCAACTTTAAAAAGTCAAACAATATAGATAAAGCAAATGTCTCTTGTGACGTCTAGCTAAAGCTCAGCATCTTCCACAAAGGCAACCATTGTTGTCAGCTTGCTATGGACTCTTCTAAATCTTTCTGTATACATTACATATATAAATAGGTCCACATAAAGTACATATTTTGGATGCTTTATCTAGATAGATGGTGCTCTACAGTACACTTATTTTCTTTCAGCTTTCTTATCTTAACTTTGGTGATTTCCCTATCTCAGTGTAGCACTATTTCTTTTTTATACTGTTGCACCTAATTCTGTAACGGGAATGGACATTCCTTTCCTGTGCCTCTTTTTGCCCCTGTGTACTTCCCGGTGGCTCAGAGGTTAAAGCGTCTGCCTGCAATGTGGGAGACCTAGGTTCGATCCCTGGGTCGGGAAGATCCCCTGGAGAAGGAAATGGCAACCCACTCCAGTATTCTCGCCTGGAGAATCCCATGGACGGAGGAGCCACTACAGTCCATGGGGTCGCAAAGAGTCCGGCACGACTGAACGACTTCACTTTCACTTTTCAGGCATACTAGACTATTTCAGTTTCACATACCCACAAAGATATGTTGGCAGCTTACCATGTTTTTCTAAGTAAAGGTTTCAACAGAAAGCAAATTTTAAAAGACGCAAAATTACAGGTTAAGAAAAATGAAAGTCTCCAAGAAAAGACAAAAGGGACCTTAACATGTTCTCAGTCTAGATCAGGGATGAGCCTAGTGCCAGAGTGTGATCTGGAGGACTTCTGGTTGAGTCTAACCTTAAAAACAAATGAGTCTTTTTCCATCGAGTAACTCTTCCAAAGAAAACAGGGAACGACGACAGCTGAGGATGTCGGGGTATGGTGACTGATTTCCCTTGTCTACGGAGTCGCTTGCTGGGCCCACCTCCCATTCCCGTAGGAGACACCCAAGGGGAGAATGAATTATGGACCAGTCTTCATGTGTGACCGGGGAGGGCTTGCTCATGCCAACGAGTTCTGATCTCTTCTTGCTCTCAAGAACTATTGACTTCTAAGTGTGAGGTGTCTTCCTAAATTGTGGTTGGTGTTCCTAGAAGTCTGGCAGATGAACTTAGGAGGCAGCAAACAGATAAACTTTCTTCACAGTCCATGGGGTCACAAAGAGTCAGACATGACTGAGTGACTTTTCACTTTCACTATATATATATGTATATATAGCACAAGACACATGGGGTGATTGAAAGAAAAATATTTGAAATTGGATCTGCATGTGTTGACATAAAAATAAATCAACAACATTAAAGTAAGGTAAGTTCTCTGGTAATCTCCTTAGCATTTTTTGAATCCCAGTCTCATCTTTCAAACGGATTCAGTAACACCTACCTGTCTGTAGGGGCTTCCCTGGTGGCTCAGACGGTAAAGCGTCTGCCTGCAATGCGGGAAACCCCAGTTTGATTCCTGGGTCAGGAAGATCCCCTGCAGAAGGAAATGGCAGTCCACTCCAGCACTCTTGCCTGGAAAATCCCATGGACGGAGGAGCCTGATAGGCTACAGTCCATGGGGTCACAAAGAGTCGGACACGACTGAGCAACTTCACTTTCACCTGTCTGTAGGCCTTAGGAAGTGCCTGGCACATACAGGATGTGAGTAAATGAGACTTGGTTTCCCTTTTTTCACTTTCTTCTCTATCACCCCTAAGATTCCCTTCTCTGGGTCCTAATCTGGAGTCTCATTCTGACAGAGTTTAAAACTTCTGTTCATCAGAGTCTGACTAAGGTGTTACCTGTCAACAATTCCATCTGCTTTCAGACTGTGCACATTCTTGAAACTCTCAAATCTTCTACACATAAAGGAATGGATCTCTTAGTGATAAAACTGTAGTCCCAGAGATGAAATTCTCAAGGAGGGAGATACTTATAGGCAGGAAAAGAATACCATGCAGATTTCCGGGCCTGAATGGGGTACGTATTTGGCAATATATTTGCCATATTCCAGTGAAGAGTTGTCAATTCCTCTGGGCCACGGTGTTTGCTTTCTGACATACCAGGCCAAGATAAAAATCTATAAAAATCTGAAAAGAAATGTTTGTTGTGCAAAAAAGAAAAATGAAACCAGCTATAGCTACTCATCTAGAAATAATCTAAGGGAAGTAAAAGCTCCCGGTTCAGTTTTGAAACTGGGTTTTATTTTCCAGTGGACTGGAATGCACAAAGAATCCTGGCTTGCAGGAATCTCCCACGGGCCTCCCCAGGATCCTTTGTGAAAATGTAAGTTATACTCATTCTCACTCAGAGTGAGAGCGTTGTGTATTGTCTGGAAACAATTAGAGGTATTTTTCCATCTTGATCTGACAACCTCAGACACATAGGCGATTGGGGGGTGGGGTGGGGAATGGCGGTGGTTTGAAATCCAAGTTCTACTATTAACTATTTCAACAGTTAAAGTATTAAAACTAATTAAGTTGCATGTGCTTGGAGCCTGAAAGGGTGGCCGCTGATGGAACAGGGAGCCTCAGAAAGGTTTAAAAGTCACCAGGAAGAAAAATCCTGGAGCTCTGGAAAATATTTTGTCACTGATAATGATTTTCCAAGAACTTTCAGGAAAATAGTGTGACAATAAAAGGCCATTCAGGGGAACACATGAACTTACATCTGAGGCTGCCTGGGGACCTGAGTGACTGCAGGTGAGCCTGGCATAGCCTGGTTTAAGGTATGACAGCAGAGCAGTGCCCCCTGACCAGGCTGGACAGGGGGATGCCAGAGAAGGAGGCTGCAGAGTGATAGGTCTTTTTTTTTTTTTTTAGTGATAGGTCTTTTTGTCCAGATGTGCCAGTCTCCTTGAGACTGTATTTGGATTATTAGAAAGAGAAATCATGCTGGTTTACCTGTTGGTTTGTTTTGAAAGAAGGCTGGAGTAGAAAGAGTTCAGGGAGGGGTCAGGGCAGTTGGAGAAGGGGCTGGGGGGACGGGGCCAGTGTGGATAAGAGGTCCGTTAGAACCTGGGGCTGCCTCAGCCAGCCAGTTTTGTGAAACACCTTTTAAACCTATTTTAAAACTGAAGCTAGAGGCAAATGTTCCCACCTTCCCCCTGTTTGTCAGCAAAGTCCAAATTGCCAAGCGCTGTGGAGGACAATTGTGTCAACAGCACAAGGCTCTGCATCTGCCAAATGGTAATCAGCAAAGAGGCCTCACATTTGTGTAGAGATCTCACACTCTGCAGCGTGTTTTCACAGCTCTGGTTTAGTGGATCCTTATGGCAAACTCGAAGGGACGCAGGAGGGTGTCGCCATTTCAAAGATGGGAACCTGGGGGCTGGGAGAGGGGAGGATCTCGTACAGTACTGCAGAGCTAGCGAGTGGTGGGGTGAGCGTTCACACATGGTACTCCAGTTGCACTTGGTCCCCCACCATCCCCACGCCAGGTGTGTCTGCCGGGCTGCCTCCAGCCCAGAGCTGGGGATACGCAGTGAGCTCAGGGAGGCGGGGGCAGGCGGAGGTGGAACAGTATCCTGTTAGCACACAGCCGTCTATTTATTTTCCTACATTTCCTCCCCTTCCCTTTCCTCCTCTGCATGTGCCTGCAGCCTCCAGGTGGAACAGAGCAAGAAGGACATGCCTTCAGCCCTGGGGCAGAAGCAGAATATACAAGTGATGATGTGAGATGCCTGGGATCCTGAGGCTAGTCCTGGGTAAGGCAGCATGTTTCAACTGGGCTTCAGAATTACCTTTCTAAAGTATAAAATTCAATAGAAAATCTCTGCAGATCCATAAGAAGGCATCTCATTGTCTCCACTGAGACAGTGACTTAAGACAATCACTTAAGACCTTAAGAATCCTTGAGAATATACCCTCTTCTTTAAAAATACCAGCTTCTTGTTTTCAAGGATAGAATGAATATTTTTCTTGTGCAATAAGAAGCAAAGTAGCAATAAAGAGTCAACCTAGTAATGACATTGATTCTATGCCGAAGAAAGCTAGTCAGTCTTTTCTTAGAAGATGGATTTATATCTAGTCACAGAATCTCTTAAGTTTGACTAGAGGTGAACCTTGAAATTCATAATATTTGTGCCTGTGATTTGGGGTCAGGTTGATAATAGACCCAGGTCTCTGTTATCCACAATTCTGGAACTGGCAACACTGCCCATGTTGGCCCCATGGATATCTGGATGATGGTAAGCAGAGCAGGCTTCTGAGAAGAGAAATGCAGGAGTGCCCAGACCAGGTTCTGAAGCTGAAGTGAGGGAATTCCCTGGCCGTCCAGTGGTTAGGATTCTGCGCTTTCACTGCAGCAGGCACAGGTTCGATCTCTGGTTGGGGAACTAAGATCCCTCAAGTCGCATGGCATGCCCAAAAGAGAAAAGAAACTATTGAAGCTCAAGTGATTAGCACATTTTTTGTTCCTGATCCTTGATTCTGCACATTTTTATGCTCATTTTATGTAGAACTGAATTAATGTTTCTAACACATTTTCTCATTTCCTTGACAAATTTGGGATTGGCCCACAGAAAAGAAAGCAGAGTTCGGAGATTGACAACAAAACCAGCGTAAAACCCACAAGACACAGGCATGGGAACCACAGATATTCATCATTCCTGAGCCATTTGTCTAGTGGCAAGTAGACAAAGGCTTTGAAGTCAACACCACTCTGCTACCCTTTGTAAAATTTGAACTTCCAAAGGAGTCAGTCAAATTAGATTTGGCACACACTTCTTGGGAAAATAGGAAATGTTTAATATTACTGAAAAAATTATTTTTATCTAAATGACAATAAATCTGTCAGACTCTCTTGTTTTTTCATTGTGAAAAATAGATAACATGAAATGTACCAGCATAACCATTCTTAAGTATACAGCTCAGTTGTTGCTGTTGTTCAGTCACTCAGTCATGTCCATGTCTTTGCAACCCCAAGGACTGCAGCATACCAGGCTTCCTTGTCCTTCACCATCTCCTGGAACTTGCTCAAACTCATGTCCATTGAGATGGTGATGCCTTTCAAGTATATTCATATTATTTTGCAACAAGTGTCAGAACTCTTTCCTTTTGCACAAATGAAACTCTTATGGCCCACAACTCCTCATCTTCCCCTCTCCCCAGCTTCTGGTAACCACCATTCTACTTTCTATTTCTATGTATTGGACTACTCTCAGTGTCTCACGCAAGCAGAATCACACTATGTTGTCTTTGGGGACTAATATTTCACTTAGCAGAGTGTCCTCAAGGTTCATCCATGCTATGGCATGGAACAGGATTGCCTTCCTATTTTGTGCGTGGGTGCTCAGTTGTGTCCGACTCTCTTGATACCCCATGGACTGTAGCCTGCCAGGCTCCTCTGTCCATAGGATTTTCCAGGCAAAAATATTGGAGTGAGTTGCCATTTCCTTTTCCAGGGGATCTTCCCAACCCAGGGATTGAATCTGAGTCTCCTGAATTGGTAGGCGGATTCTTTACCACTGAGCCATCATGTATATAAACCACATTTTGTTTATCCATTTATCCCCTGATGGACACTTGGGTTGCTTCCACCTCTTGGCTGTTGTGGATAGTGGTGCTATGAATGTGGGTGTGCAAGTGTCTCTTTGAGACTCTACTTTTGTTGTTTTTTAAAGAGGTAATTCTTCTCCTAGTCAGAAAACATAACTATCAAAAATAACTAAAATGAGCCTCTTTGTATTTGTTTTATTTAACTTTTATTTAATATATTTACAGAGATCTAAGTTTTCTATAGAATAAATGCTTTTGTGCAGGTGCCCAATAGGTGGGTTGTGGATATCCCAGGACTGCCAATCTTAATCTCCGTCTCTGAACAAGGATCTCATTCTTAGCCATGACTGACTTGTCTTTTTTTTTCCTGTGCAGAAGTTTTAAGCATGACCACTTCATTCTTTCCTTTCCACGTGCCTCCGCTTCCACCCTATGACCTTCTTTTCCCTAAACAGAGAGAAGTCCTGACCTGTCCAGGGCCCACCCCCATCCTTACCTGGAGGGGACCACCCCCCACCTCACCTCATTGGTTATCATTATTATGTCACTCAGATCAATCACTGGGCACTCGCACTGTTGTAACTGTCGCTTTGATCATTCGTTACACTTTGTTAGTCCTCATCAGATCCAGGCCCCTCTAATCGGAAACAGCGGCCTTCCAAAAGCCAGGCAACCGGGTGACCAGGGGCAATTACCACATTGTTTGGTTTTTAAATTAGTCCCTTCTTGGTGCTCTGATCACCATCAGGAGGCTGGTGATTCAGAAAACCAGGGGGTGCCCATTGCTCGTGCCGCCCCAGCTGGCCTGGATTCCCAAGTCCTGCTGGCGGTTCCAAGTTAAGGGTGACCCCAGTGAGCTGAAAAACAGTCCGTGACCCAGAGGCACAGCCCCCTCATGAAAGGGAGTCCTTGCCGGGTATACTCACCCATGGGCGTTTACACAGAAGACAGTCCCCGCGGTAATGTACTTCCTCTGTCAGGAGCTAGGGGACCCTACCAGGGGAACCGAGACCCACAGCAGCAGAGCTCAGGGCTCAGCAGAATTCCGTTCTCTTTTTGCCTCCACCCAGGAAGCTGCCTGACTTGGCAGTGAGGTGGATGGAGGCAGGTATCTCTTGGGTTTCCATATAACTGAGTAGGAGCTCCAGCCTCCAACTCAAACGCCTGGGGCTGACCCTACAGAAAGGTGTGAGGAGGGTCATTTGGCAAGAAATTAAAGGTCAACCTATGTATATTTTAGTGCATCATTTTCCTTAATGCCAATTAAGTTTAATTCCCCAAACTTCAGGCACTTATGTACTACTTTCATGATTTATTGCCATGCACAAGATTTTAAAAATAAAATCTTTTTATTTTAAATAATTATTTCAAAGGAACTATTTTATACTTTGAATGGAAAGCAAGTATTTCTTGTCTTCCTTTCAGCAATGACCTTTAAAAATGTCATTTATTCCCCCTCCTGCTCTCTCTATGGGACATCAGCCCCACCGGTTAGCCCACAGGTGAATACTCTTCTTCCCCTTGCTGATCCCAGTATAGCGTCTGTCATGATTATGGTGGGACAGCTTGGTGGCCTTTGAATAGTACAGATTGGGTGTGGTGGATTACTATTGTTAGTGGGAAACTGTAGTGTATTCCTGGCAAAGATTTCTCATAGGTAGGTGTAGTAATGCCTTGTCTTGGAGAAATGACTCTGATGGCTCACTGACAGGCTGTGTGGAATAATAGGGGTCTTTGGAGTCAGGGCATTTCCTTAGCTCTCCTTGGCTCATCTTGGACCATATCTTTCTTGTGCCTGATGGGCACTCAGCAGAGCTAATGTCCATCCTGCTCATCCTCTCTCTACAGACTGTGCCCACTCTCTCCTGGGACATTCATCAGCTCTCATATTTTATTAGCCAGAAGAGTGGCATTCTTCTATAACAAAGCTTTTACTCCCAAGGTGTCCACTTGAGGACCTTCACAGTGTGTCCCTACCACATCTCTTAGATTTCACATGGTGCAAATGTGGTCAAAATTGGAGAATTCTTAAGCTACTGTTGATGAATCCTTGGGTGGAGGGACTTAAATTCCTTAACAGCAAATTTTATAGGAAGCACATAAGAAGAAATGCATACAGCTCCTGCTTTCCCTCCTCCATCTCAAAATCTTCAGTTATCAGGAGGGACACAGCTCAAGCATGCCCTTTGATTTAAGGTAAAAAGGAGATATTTTGTTTTTCAGTAAGGCAGAATATATCTTAATGTAGTAATTGAATTTAGTTCTATTTAGTCTAGTTTGATGGGGGTAGAGATCTAGAGTGGGGAGGGAAGAATTGACATTGTTTAATACTTAACAGATGGATAGAAAACAAAAAGTTTAGGGGATAAGAAAGTCAGAAGGTTACCAGCTGCTGTTGGGATAGAGTAAAACGGAATTTATTTGAAAGGTTAGGCTTGTGTCTGTTAACACATGTCTCTCTTTCTACTACACTTTAGATTTACAAATTATTCAGAGGGAGAACCATCATGTTGGCTAAATCTTGAGTGGATTGCTGTGTTCAAAAAAGGCATCTTTGTGTTTCATGTGAGCTGTAGCTTATCATGGAAGATGCTTCTGCTCTGAATGGTGGAGAATTTGGAGTAGTAATTTGTTAGCACGTTAACTTCATGAAATAGGTGTTTTTCCCTTCTATTCTCAAATTTGGATGTCTGAATGCAGACATAGAGAATGGACTAATGGACAAGGGTGGGGCCGGGAAGGAGAGGGTGAGAAGAATGGAGAGAGTAGCATGGAAGCATATACACTACCACATGTAAAATAGGTAGCCAATGGAAATTTGCTCTATGATTCAGGGGACTCAAACGGGGGCTCTGTAACCACAGAGGGGTGGGAAGTGGGAGGGAGGTTACAAGGGAGGGGACATATGTATACCTATAACTAATACATGTTGATGCATGGCAGAAGTCAAACCAATATTGTAATTATCCTTCAATTAAAAATAACTACATTTAAAAAATTGGGTGTCTGAAGATCATTAAACAATTATAGGAAGAGGAGTAAACTCCTCAACATATGCATTAATTTTCATGCCATGAGACAAGAAATTCTACTTCTAAGAGAGCTCATTAGGCAAGGGCCACACCCTTATACTCTGGAAAGGTATAAATTCACCACTGAAAGTGGAGGGAATTACTCCATTCAAAGTTTCCTAATAGAAGCCTCTGGGCATCACGTACTCTTGCATTGTGTCTTATCTCTAATATAGAGTCAAGTCAAAATGACCACAGGTGCTGAGAGATGACGCAAGCCTGACAGGAGGGGCTTGGCATCTGAGGCTTCACAGAGTCTGGGACATTGACTTCCTCAGGGATGTTGGTCAAAACTTAACACATGGATTCAGTCTCCAAGTTTCTGGTGGAGACTCAGTTGCTTAACTATTTAGCAGGCGTTCTTTAAAAAGCAGTGAACTAGTTATTGCTTGAAAAGCAGATTGAAGATATACTAGCTACTATTAAGATGAACTTGAGCAAGGCTACTTTTATGCACACCTTCTGTAAAAGCCATTAGATAATTCTTTGGGTCAAGAGGACAATGCATTAGGATAAATAAGTAGGAAATAAGAGAAGTCCTTGAACAGAAAGTGGAACTCTTGACAGGAACTCCACGTGTGGTAGGATGGATTGGTTCTAGGGTTACATGGGATTGCCAAAGGAAAAGAGATTTGTGGCGAAGGCTGTATGATGGGGAAGGATGGGCAGGCTATTGATGAGAAAATGGCTAAATAACTGAAGATCTAGAAACTTAAATATAAAACCAAACATGATATTTCCTTAAAGCATTAGCTTTTTCTGTCTTGGAAGCAAGACATATTCAATGAACAATTATTAATATTTGTTGGGTGTCTGCTATACATTTATTACTATGTTAGGATTTGTGAGAAAAACTAAAGGGTAAGAGATAGAGTTCCAGACCTCAAGGAGTTTGTAACTCATTAGTGGAGTCAAGGGTTAGATAGAGTAGGAGACTCTAAGGAGGAAAACAATCAAGCAGTGTAATGAAGGGCAAATGCTAAGTTTTGTAGGAAAGGTCCACCGGTGAAGGCCAGGGCTCTTATTAATAGAGACTTTGGGATAATTGCCAAAGGCTTTACAGGGAGGTGCTGTTTGATCTAGGTCTTGAAGTGTTTTATTGCTCACAAATTTTAGATGGGAAACCCACTTCAAGCTACTTCCATTTCAGATCAGTGTTGTTATTCTCACTCTTTCTTTGCAGATTCTTCTACTATTTCCCCCTTACATGTTGGTATCTTTCAAGTTTTGTATTTGGCCAAAATGCTTTTCTACTCAGAAAACCAAACACAATATAATGAATTGAAAACTTGAATAAGAACAGGAAATGAATAGGTAACACACAAAAATATGAGTCTAGTATAGGGTACAAAAAAGATTATGAGACTTGTGAGAAACGAAGAGCTTATATAATCTTATATAAGCATGCATTCATGTGAAGTCACTTCAGTCAGGTCTGACACTTTGTGACCCCATGGACTGTAGCCTGCCAGGCTCCTCTCTGTCCATGGGATTCTCCAGGCAAGAGTACTAGAGTGGGTTGCAATGCCCTCCTCCAGGGGATTTTCCTGACCCAGGGATTGAACCCATGTCTCTTATGTATCCCGCACTGGCAGGTGGGTTCTTTACCACTAGCACCCCAAGGGTATTCTTAAGGCTTGGAGAATCCCCATGGACAGAGAAGCCTGGTGGGTTATAGTACGTGGGGTTGCAAAGAGCCGGACTGGGACTAAACCACAACTATATATGTTGTTTTTGCTCAATAAATTACTTCTATTAGTGGGAATTTGGTTTGCCAGTGGGTGGGCTATGAGCCATCTACTGACTTCTAAACTTTGCTAAACCTGAGCTCTTTTCCTGAGTTTCAGTTTTATTGTTCTGAGTATCTTATGGTCACTCACATGGAAGTCCCTGTGCATGGAATATCTTAAACCAAGGGTTGACCCCTTTGGACCAAACCCAACCCATACTCCCACCCTGTTTCACTGAAACACAGCCACACTCCTTTATGTATTATCTATGGCTGCCTTGGTGCTACAGAGGTAGAGTTGAACAGTAGTGACAGAGAGCCTAAAATATTTACTATCTGACCATTTTTAGAAAAAGTTTCCCAAACTTTACTTTAAACCAACATGCTCCCAAATGAACTCATCCTTTTCTCCCCCAAACCCACCATCCATTTACTCTGGAGTCCCTCTCATTCCTTCGTCTACCTCACTTCCCTCATTTAAGATGCCCCGAGACCTTACATTGCTCATACTTCTCCTCCCTCAACATTTCTCCCACCACAGCCCTGACCCAGCCCTTCCTAGTCTCACCCATCTTAGATCAGGCATTTCTACCTCAACACCTGTTATATTTTTGTAAAAACAAATCTGGTCATGTTACTTCCTACCTAGAATGACACCCATTTCCTCCTGAATGAAACATTTCTTCCCAGTAAGACAATGATGCAATACCCTTGCCCACTCACATCCCTTCCTACGTATTTTATATCCTGTCTTCCATTCTCTCACTTGTTCTCCTAAGTCTATCTTGCTAATGTCTTAATATTTATCATTGATTTGAAGGAATTATCCTCTGCTTCATGCCTCTAAGAGATGTACATACTGTTCTCCTTGTAACTCTTGGTTTCAAACCTAAGAAACTTAATTGTCAAAATTCAACCTGAGCATCACTGCTTTTGTAGCACTGTCCCACCCATGATCTTTCCTCCCTTTGCTCTGCACCCCTGGCCCACCAGAGTTAGGATCCTTTCTTCTGATTCTGTAGTGTATTTTGTATAACTTGTTAGAGCACATCTCAAATTACATTTATTTCTAGTTATATTTTGTTCTCTCCCTCTCTACTTTAGGTGTGAACTCCCTGAGGAATCCTATGTTATATATTTATATCCCTAGTAGCTATAATAAAGCTTGCCAAAGATTAGATGCTCCACGAATGTTCAGTGAATTCCTGAAGCTTATTATAAGTCTCCAAGTCTTTAATAAACAAGGTCTAATCCCTTGTTGAAACACAGGACATTTGCTGGAGGACTACCAACTTTGGACATAAATTGTAAATACAGGTTTATGATTGATTAAATGATGGGTTAACTCAGATGCAGGGAGGCTGTGTTGAAATGCAAACCATGCCATGTTGTTTTCACCCTTAAAATCTTTCCATGAAAAAAACCCAAAACAAAAACCTTCCATGGCTTCCCACTAAGAATAAAGCTCAATCTTTGATTTGGCAGTCCAGCCTCTTACCACCTCTCTCTTGATTTACTGCCTTCTGGGAACACTGACCTTTCTTCTCCAGTTCCTCAAATGCATCACCCTTTTCTGCCTTGAGGTTTTGCACGTTCTTTCCATCTTCTGGAAAGACTCCCTTACTCTTCCCCTGACCCAATCCTGTTCACTCTGCCTTTCACAGTCCTGAAGTCACGTCCTCTGAGGGGCTTCTCCGATCTAGTTTCTGTCCATAATGCCTAGTCTTTTCCATTAAAGCATTGCCATTTATAATAGTGTGCCTGTTTCTTGGGTGGTGTGCTTAATATCTGTCACCATTCCATGTAGATGGAAAGCTCAAAAGGCAGAAGTCACACTGGTTTTATTCACTACTGGTATTGCCTGACACAAATGGGGTGCCCCATAAGGGTTTTCTAAATAAACAATAATTGAAAAAGGGTATATTCTGGTAATTGTTGAATAGAGAGGTGATTATATCTATCAGCAGTATGTAGGATAGACTGGAGTGAGGAGTCACAGGAGTAGGGAGAAGCATTAGGAAGCCCTTGTGTCTATGCGAGGCAATGCATTTCTGAGCAACTGTGATGAAATACAGATGGGAAGAGGCAAAATTACCACTGTTTTCAGATTCCATTCCACCAGAAAAACTCAGAGAAAAACCTCTAAGAATGAATAAGAAAGGTAAAAAGGTTGGCCACTTTCAAAAATATGTGTACTAAAATCATAGCTTTCTTACACACCAATAACAACTAGTTTTAAAAGATGTAATGGAAGATAGCAAGCAAAATTTTTTTAATTACCAATAAACTAAATAATAAATATGGGAATGACTTATTGTGAAATTACATAGAAAACTTCAATAAATCTTCAAATTACCAAATTCTTTAATGAGAAACCTCAACCTTATTAAAGGTGAATTACACCTACAACTATAAATGTAAGGCAACTATAACAATAACAACAATTCTTTTCAAAGTACTTACGGGAGTTTTATAAAATTTGATAAAGGTGACTTTGAAGTTCATCAGAATGAATAAATGAGAATAGCAAAAACACAAATGACAACAATTTTAAGCTATAATAATTAAAACAGTATAGAATGCAAAAATAGCCAAAGAAACTATTGAACCAAGCAGAAAATCCAAAAATATATCTAACTACTTATAAAAGCTGTTAAGGTGAGAACCAAGATACTTTAAATCATTGAGACAAGAATAAATTATTCAGTAAATGATTTTGATACACTGTAAAAGCAGTAGGAAAATTGAAACCTCTACCCATACCAAAAATCATTTTTAAAAATATTTAAATAATATGGTATATCACATATGCTATACAGTATATGTATTTATTGAGCCATTAAGATATTATGAGAAAACATCCATGTAATCTTTTGGGGGAAAGTATCTTTCATAACAACATTAAAGGCAGAACTTTTACAGGAAAAGACTAATACATTTAAGTACATATTTCTTTGTTAGAAGACAATATTTCTTTGTTAGAAGACAATATTAAGTTTAACATTTTAAATGGTCAAGTTTCTCAAAAATGGATAATTTCTTTGTTAGAAATTTCTTTGTTAGAAGACAATATTAAGTTTAACATTTTAAATGGTCAAGTTTCTCAAAAATGGATAATAGAAAGAGGCATCTACTATATACACACAAATTTCTTTGTTAGAAGACAATATTAAGTTTAACATTTTAAATGGTCAAGTTTCTCAAAAATGGATAATAGAAAGAGGCATCTACTATATACACACAAACAAAAAAAGAAATACAGATGCCTTACAGCATAGGAAAAAGTTTAATTTCCCTAGTCATTAAAGAAATGCAAATGATATCAATAACAAGGTGTAATTTTCACCCAGCTACCTGACAAAATTAACATTAAATGATAAATTACCATCCATTAATATCCATACTACTGGGGGTGAGGTAAATTGCCAAAACTTCCTTAGAACATGTCAAAAGTCTTTTAAAAACATATATAGAAAGCATAAGCTTTTTGAATCATAAATTCTCATTTCTAGAATACTTTTCTCCCCAAATTAAAACTATACTCAGAAAGAGAGATCAGATTTGTGGTTACTGGAAGTGAGGGGTGGGGGAAGGGAGAACTGGATGACAGCAGTCAAAGGGTACAAACTTCCAGTTATAGGATAAGCAAGTCCTAGGGCTTGCCTGGTGGTTCAGACCGTAAAGAATCTGCCAGCAATGCAAGAGACCTGGGTTTGATCCCTTGGTTGGGAAGATCCCCTGGAGAAGAGAATGGCTACCCACTGCAGTAGTCTTGCCTGGAGAATCCCATGGACAGAAGACCCTGGTGGGCTCAAAGAGTCTGACACGACTGAGTGACTGAGCATGTTATATATGAAAGCTGTTAAGAAAGTAAATCCTAAGAGTCCTCATTGCAAGGAAAACTTTATGTCTTTAATTTTGTATCTGTATGAAATGATGGATGTTCATGAAATTTATTGTGATAATCACTTCATTATGCTGTACACCTTAAACTTGGTGCTATATGTCAATTATATCTCAATAAAACTGGAAAACATTTTAAACGATATCCAAAGACTTCATAAATAAATTATTTTAAACCATTTATATTCACATTATTGGGAGGTGTGGATACAACTAGGATTGTATCAGCGTTAGACGGGGTGGCAACTGGTTCCACCGACTACTGCCTGTCTGTCTGCATTCCCACCATCCCCCCAGCAAAGAAGGCTGTACATACAGACACACTTTCCCACAGTCATTTTCTTCCACATACTCGTGCATAAATTCTTTCTTCCCCCTTGCAGTCTCAGCTTGTCTCTAACAAGTACACACTAGATTTTCTTCTTTTAATATTCCTTTGCTTTCCTACATCCTCCCAGACTAAACCATCAACTGTCTTTTCAAAAAGCTACACACACAAATATTTGAATGCAAATGTTTATAGAAGATTTATTCATAAATTCCTCCAAATGGAAACAACCCGCATGTTCACAAATGGGTAAATGAGTACTACAAATACATCAGTGCATGTGTGTCCATAACATGGAATTGTATGTGGGGATATGAAAGAATTGGTATGTGGAGCAACATGGATGAATCTGGAAAGTATTATGCTGAATGAAAGAAGTCAGATTCAAAGGGTTGAATACTGTATGATTCCACCTATATGACATTGCAAAAAGGCAAAAATAAGAAACTGCAAAACAAGTTAGTTGGTTCTGGGGCTGGGGAGAGGGGATTGACTACACAGGAACATAAAGAAAATTCGAAGGGTGATTTAAATACTCTATATCTCTATCGGTACATGTATATGTTTTTCAAAATTCAGTAACCTATATATCAAGAAAGGATGCATTTTACTGTATGGCAATTAACCTGAATAAACTGAAAACTTCTGGCAGATTGGTTTTCATTTTTCTACAAACACACCCCCCCACCACAATACATACACACATACACACACTCACAGAAAGCAAGAGAAGACACAAAGAGAAGGGGAGAAGAAAAGAGACTACTAAGATGGAAAAGGAAGGGAGATTTTTTTGTTCAGATTCTTTGGTAAAGCAATATAATTCCTAGTTGACCATAAGAGAAATATGGTGTTTAACTGCCTAAAATTGTCAGCTACGTGTCAAGAACATATCAGCAGAATAAAAGATCTCTCATAAAATTTGAGAGGGTCCCTAAAATAAGAGTAAATAAAGTATATTCAAAATAAAAATTATATCATTATAAAATAAAACAAAACATCAATGCCTCTTTCCACTTACGACAACCCTATTCTGAATTCCTTCCAGACCAGAAGGCTTGTGCTTTGCTGTATAGCTGTCTTAGGATAAAGACTGATATACTCAGACCTCCCCCCTTGCCAGTCATAACCTGAAAGCCAAGGAGTCAGCAGTGGGTAACTGTTTCCAGCACCACCGTCTTCAGAGAACCAGTCATTATCCAGTTCAGGTCATGGTCAATGAAATAGAGGGAGTGACTTGTGTTTTTGCCATCTAGAGAGTGTGAGTAAAATTAATACACAGGATTACACTGGAAATCTACATTTGGCATGAGATTTATTTTCCAGCAGAATGGGGAGCCCACTTGCAAAATATTTGGGCCAGGTAGTATGTGTGTGTCCAAAGACAGCGTGGAAAATCCTGGCCTTGAGGCGAATAATGGTAATGTAGCTCACAGAAGGAGGCTGGCTAAATTATGGGAAAAGTGACTTCTGGAAGGCCAAGTCTAACTGTGTAAAATCCATCCCTGCTCAATCCCATCTCCCCCTGCCCCCCACTCCGGGAAACCCCAAGCCTATCTTTTGAACACTCACATTAGTGTTCTGGCTTCTTGCCCGAGAACTTGAAAATGAAAGGATAAAAAGTGAGCTTGATGCTCTCTGCTAGGCATAAGTAAGTCCCCTTTTTTCTTCAACACAGGCCTGGATCTCCACTGGGGATTACAGAGTAAGAATCCAGTATTTTTAGCAGAATGATTTGAAGGCAGCATCATATGAATTTAGTGGGAGCCAAAGTATAGGGGCCCCCCTTGGTCCCTGGGGTCTGTTTCCCAGACTTTGGCCATGCTGTTTTCACATATGGGAAAATCAGGTGGAGTTTTCTTTCCAGTCTTAACATCCTCTGGTTAAACCATATGCTTGCCTTTCTCAGCCACTTCTGTTCAAATATGTTTTCCTAATGAGGCATTATATTCCTATAAAATCAAGCTGTTTTCCTTCCAAAAGAATATTTTGTTTAAAAAAACCCCCAAAACCCTATTAGTGTGTGGACAATAACATTACATTATTTTAAGAAATAGTCTGTGATGATACTGCCAAACACTGGCAATAATAAATCGCCAACTACAGTTGTATCACCAGCTACAATTTATTTGTGTTCCCCAAACAGATCTTTGGAACACATTTTCCCACAGAATTGACTACATGTGATAGGTTTCCAGGCTAGCCCTTACAATTGTGCCTAATTAAATGAAAAAAAAAAAAAAGTTTGTAATACTGTTGTAATAGTCAAAGAAAAATAAAACCAAAAGCTTTGGAAATTATTAAGATAAAATGCCAGTGCAAGAGAACAAAGCCCAAAAAGCTTACAGAAAAAAACCCAATAAGTAAACACATGAAAACGAACAAAAATCATAGTTACAGAGAACAGATGGATGGTTATCAGAGAGAAGGGGGTTGGGCAAATGGGTGAAGGGGATTAAGAAGTACCAACGTTCAGTTATAAACTAAGTTAAGTCCCAGAGATGTGATGTATGGCCGTGGGTGATACAGTGAATAATACTGCATTCACTTTGTAAGGTGACAGACAGTAGCTAAGTTTGCTGTGGGGACCGCTTCACAATGCATACACATGTTGAATCGCTATGCTGTACACCTGAAACTAAACTATTGATGGTCAATCATCCCTCTGTTAAAACATAACAAAAAACCGAAAAGTCATTTATCTCAAATATGGGTAAGTCAAGAAAAAGTGAGTAAACTGGAGAAAAGCTTTTGCCTTGAGTTTTAGGAAGATTTTGAGGGGGATTTCCAGGCACTTTGAGGGCTTGAAAAATTTACGTTTTTTCTTATTAGATTACATTCCTATCAAGATGAACAGATTTTATTATCCTTGGTGTTGCAGTTTGCTAATATTAGGCTTCATTTGGGGTGTGAAGTTGATAGGAAGAAAAAACTGAAGAGCAGTGCTTTTCCTGAGGCAGGAGGAAACAGTGGATGTTTTGCAGTCTCCTTTCACTATGGGAGAAACAATGTCCCTTTCCACCCTCCCTACACATTTCCCTCTGGTGGCCCATTTTTCATCTATGGAGAGACCTTCACATATATCTCATGACTCCCATTAAGTTGTCCCACATATTAAATAAGTGATATTTGTCCAACACGTACAATCACTTCCCTAAGATTTCCTTCCCAATCCCACTCACCTCCAGAAAACAAAAAGAAGCCCTCCTTTTAATAAGAGCACCCCCCACCTCTCTAATCCCCTGCGCCAAGAGTACTAAGGGTCCTTCACCCCAGAGCCCATATGTGACCAGCCCTCACATCCTCTCAGATGCCCCTACCCACTGCTTCTCAGCTTTGTTCCCTCTGTCTCACTCCCAGCATGGCAGCAAGAATTCAGTTATTACAATAACTGCTCTCCCTGCCAGCCAACTTCCTGTTGCAGTCCATTTTCCAGACAGCCAACGAAGCGATCATTGCTCTGTTCAAAATCCTTCAGGGCTGCTCAAAGGGAGATTGCATGCCTCAGAATAAGTGCAGGGGTGGAGGCAGGTGCTTGCAAGAGAGTGCTGGATAAAATGCAAGCTCCTGGGCCCTGCCCTGGGCCCAGCAATCTGAATTTTTGAAGGAAGGGAATCTGATAAGACCTAGAAGTTTGCATTATAAGGAAGTTGAGGTGGATAAAGAAAATGTGGTACGTATATATAATGAAGTACTACTCAGTCATAAAAAGAAATGAAATTGTGCCATTTGTAGAGATGTGGATGGACCTAGAGTTATACAGAGTGAAGTAAGTCAAAAAGAGAAAAACATATATTAATGCATATATACAGAATCTAGAAAAATGGTATAGATAATCTTATTTGTAAAGTAGAAATAGAGACATAGAAGTAGAGAACAAAGTGTGCAGATAACAAGTGGGGAGTGGGGGGTGAGATGAATTGGGAGGCTGGGATATACACTACTAATACTACATATAAAATAGATAACTAATGAGACCCTATTATAGCACCGGGAACTTAGTGCTCTGTGGAGACCTAAAAGAGAAGCAAATCTAAAAATGAGGGGATATATGTATACTTACAGCTGACTGACTTTGTTGCACAGCAGAAACTAACACAACATTGTAAAGCAGCTAGACCCCAACAAAAATTAATAAAAAAACAAGTAAGTTGGGGTAATTTTTCCAGTGCACTTCGGCTTGAAAATCATGGATTTAGGAGGAGACATCCATTGCTTGGAACAGAGTGAAAGGTCATCTGTGCTCTTCGGTTGGTCCACTTGGAAGCCTCATCTCATCTCAGGCACTCCTCTGTCTCCTCCACAGAGCGCCATCTCCCAGACTCCTTTGCAAGAATCTCTGCCTGCCTAGAATGCCCCCTCTGGTCCCCATTTCCTTGGTGAGCATGATTCACCTTTCAGTTTCCAGCAGGAGCTGGTAAACTGCAGTAGAAGAAAAGCAATAATTTGTCCCAAGGTTTCTGAGGGTGCTCATGGGTACATTTCTTAGGGTACATTTCAGTAGCCATTTTCTATGTCTCCTTTGGTTACCGTTAAAGGTATCCCCAGAAATCCTCCCCCAATCCTCATTTAAGAATAGAACCAACTATTCCATTAAAAATAGGACATAAAAATAAGCTCATGTTTGCCCCAAATGACACTTATACCAGGCCCATGTCTGAACCACACAGAAACAGGCTTTTTTTTTTTTTTTTTCATGGCTGTATAAAATGAAAGACTCTCAAAAAGCAAGAATAATCATTATTATTTGTTCTAAAATCCAAATGTATATTTTCCATCCTTTTTATTTACAATATAAAGTGCTTTTCTCAGTAAATCAACAAATATGAGTATTCATGTCACCAAGTGCTGATGATTAAAAATAATTACTTTAATGGTAGCTGGCCCGATGCCAAACACGATCAGGTTTTGCATTTCAAGCATGATCATGGATAATTTACATCTCCTTTTGCACCAGTACCCCACTATTCTTAATGGATTCTATTTTAGTTTTTATGAATTAGTAGAAATTTAGTGCCTAATATTATAGTCCACCATTTGCTTTTAGAATCCACAGAACTATCTTTTTTTTTTTTTTTTAAGTAGGATGGTTCAACATCATATAACTCTTCAAGTTACTTATTTAAAATGTTTAGGTTTCTGCTTTCTGTGAATTCTGAATGGAGGCACGGGAATGGGGTAAAATAGGAGGGGAAAAACAGAACCAGGTCTCATGCCTCCGGTGGCCTCTTCCTTACTCAGGAGAATCTTTGTGGCCATGTTGGCAGGCAGTGTCCTTTACAAAGCACAGGACCCCTTCAAAGTGCCTGTCCCAGCCTGAGGGCCTGGAGTCTTTACCACACAGGAGGCTGCCGCTCAGTGTGAGAAGATGGGGCTGTCTTGCTCCCTTTCTTTTTCTTATTCCTTTGAGCTTTCATAAGTAATGAAAACATGTCACAAGAGGGTTACAAAGAACTGTAGCAAGTTTTTAAATGTTGGTATGCATCTCAGTTTGTGTCCTGTCTGACTGTTTGCTACCTATTGGACTATAGCCCACCAGGCTTCTCTGTCCATGGGATTTCCCAGGCAAGAATACTGAAGTGGGTTGCCATGCCCTTCTCCAGGGGATTTCCTGACCCCGGGATCCAACCTGTATCTCCTGCACTGGCAGGCAGATTCTTTACCACTGTACCACCTGAGAAGCCTGTTTTAAATGTTTACACTGAACAAATTAACACTTTCACCAAAAATGTAATGTAACTGTATTATTCAGAAGATGATTATAGGATTTATTAACAAGAACTGTATTAATATGTGGTATCCTAAAGGCAGTGTGGCCCAGTAATAGGAATACAGTTTAAATCTGTATAATGCTTTTCAATCCTATCTATTTATCTCTGTGACACTATATGGACAAATGACAGCATCGAGTTATTTGAATTTAATGTCAAAAGTAAAGATTTGATGTCCCAAGTGAATGCAAGTTCTGTCAAACGGCCCTTTGGTTTCCCCACTAGATAGATTTGTAAATATGTGTCAAGTAAATGCACTTTAAAATGTATTCACTGCTGGTAAGATCAGGGTAGAGAGAGATGCATGCCCCAGAATTTGGTTCAAAAGATAAGCAGATAAGCAGAGAAGACTCAGAAATGTTACCAGGTCAAGAGGAGTCTCTACTGGTGCTGGGGAGAGGAAGCAGAAGGGTTAAATGAGCAAAGATTCTCCAGGTATACAAGCCGGGGGCAACCTATCATAAACATTGAGCATAACTTGAGTCATGCTAGCCAATGGCAAGCGAGGAGAGGACAGGGCTTTATTTGCTTATTCTTATATATGTGTTACCTGAACCAGTGCCTTTTGACAGTGGGGAAATGAACAGTAGGTTGGATAGTGGCTTCGTTTGTAGTATCTCCTTTGACCATCCTTAGGAAGACTCATGATGATGCTAAAGGAAAAAACATTGGTACCATTTTGCAGGACGACTTGATTCCAATTCAAACTGTTCAGTTCAGTTCAGTCGCTCAGTTGTGTCTGACCCTTTGTGACCCCATGGACTGCAGCATGCCAGGCTTCCCTGTCCATCACCAGCTCCCAGAGCCTACTCAAACTCATGTCTATTGAGTGGGTGATGCCATCCAATGATCTCATCCTCTGTTATCCCCTTTTCCTCCCATTTTCAATCTTGCCCAGCAACAGGGTCTTTTCAAATGAATCAGTTCTTCACATCAGGGGGCCAAAGTATTGGAGTTTCAGCTTCAGCACCAGGCCTTCCAATGAATACTCAAGATTGATCTCCTTTAGAATGGACTGGTTGGATCTCCTTGCTGTCCAAGGGACTCTCAAAAGTCTTCTTCAACAAAATAGTTTAAAAGCATCAGCTCTTTGGCACTCAGCTTTCTTTATAGTCCAACACACACATCCATACATGACCACTGGAAAAACCATAATTTTGACTAGAAGGACCTTTGGTGGCAAAGTAATGTCTCTGCTTTTTAACATGCAATCTAGGTTGGTAATAATTTTTCTTCCAAGGAGTAATTCAGTTCAGTTCAGTTCAGGTGCTCAGTTGTGTCCGACTCTTTGCTACCCCATAAACCGCAGCATGCCAGGCCTCCCTGTCCATCACCAACTCCCGGAGTTCACTCAGACTCACGTCCATCGAGTCAGTGATGCCATCCAGCCATCTCATCCTCTGTCGTCCCCTTCTCCTCATGCCCCCAATCCCTCCCAGCATCAGAGTCTTTTCCAATGAGTGAACTCTTCGCATGAGGTGGCCAAAGTACTGGAGTTTCAGCTTTAGCATCATTCCTTCCAAAGAATACCCAGGACTGACCTCCTTTAGAATGGACTGGTTGGATCTCCTTCCAGTCCAAGGGACTCTCAAAAGTCTTCTCCAACACCACAGTTCAAAAGCATCAATTCTTCAGCGCTCAGCTTTCTTTATAGTCCAACTCTCACATCCATACATGACTACTGGAAAAACCATAGCCTTGACTAGATGGACCTTTGTTGGCAAAGTAATGTCTCTGCTTTTGAATATGCTGTCTAGGTTGGTCATAACTTTCCTTCCAAGGAGTAAGCGTCTTTTAATTTCATGGCTGCGATCACCATCTGCCATGATTTTGGAGCCCTCCAAAATAAATCTGACACTGTTTCCAATGTTCCCCCATCTATTTCCCATGAAGTGATGGGACCAGATGCCATGATCTTACTTTTCTGAATGTTGAGCTTTAATCCAACTTTTTCACTCTCCTCTTTCACTTTCATCAAGAGGCTTTTTAGTTCCTCTTCACTTTCTGCCATAAGGGTGGTGTCATCTGCATATCTGAGGTTATTGATATTTCTCCCGGCAATCTTGATTCCAGCTTGTGTTGCTTCCAGCCTGGCATTTCTCATGATGTACTCTGCATATAAGTTAAAAAAGCAGGGTGACAATATACAGCCTTGATGTACTCCTTTTCCTATTTGGAACCAGTCTGTTGTTCCATGTCCAGTTCTAATTGTTGCTTCCTGACCTGCATTCAGGCTTCTCAAGAGGCAGGTCAGGTGGTCTGGTATTCCCATCTCTTTCAGAATTTTCCACAGTTTATTGTGATCCACATAGTCAAAGGCTTTGGCATAGTCAATAAAGCAGAAGTAGATGTTTTTCTGGAACTCTCTTGATTTTTTGATGATCCAACAGATATTGGCAATTTGATCTCTGGTTCCTCTTCCTTTTCTAAATCCAGCTTGAACATCTGGAAGTTCATGGTTCACATACTGTTGAAGCCTGGCTTGGAGAATTTTGAACATTACTTTGCTAGCGTGTGAGATGAGGGCAATTGTGCAGTAGTTTGAGCATTCTTTGGCATTGCTTTTCTTTGGGACTGGAATGAAAACTGACCTTTTCCAGTCCTGTGACCACTGCTGAGTTTTCCAAATTTGCTGGCATATTGAGTGCAGCACTTTCACAGTATCATCTTTCAGGATTTGAAATAGCTCCACTGGAATTCCATCACCACTACTAGCTTTGTTCGTAGTGATGCTTCCTAAGGCCCACTTGACATTTATTTTATAATAGTAGGAAGAAATGACCAAAGATGTTCCATCTGCTTTGGGAAGATAAACTAATGCATGCCAGTTTACTAAGTTGGACAGTAGGGAAAGAAGCCTTTTACCACAGTCAGATCAGATCAGATCAGATCAGTTGCTCAGTCATGTTCGACTCTTTGCGACCCCATGAATCGCAGCACGCCAGGCCTCCCTGTCCATCACCAACTCCCGGAGTTCACTCAGACTCATGTCCATCGAGTCAGTGATGCCATCCAGCCATCTCATCCTCTGTCGTCCCCTTCTCCTCTTGCCCCCAATCCCTCCCAGCATCAGAGTCTTTTCCAATGAGTCAACTCTTCGCATGAGGTGGCCAAAGTACTGGAGTTTCAGCTTTAGCATCATTCCTTCCAAAGAACACCCAGGGCTGATCTCCTTCAGAATGGACTGGTTGGATCTCCTTGCAGTCCAAGGGACTCTCAAGAGTCTTCTCCAACACCACAGTTCAAAAGCATCAATTGTCCGGCGCTCAGCCTTCTTCACAGTCCAACTCTCACATCCATACATTACCACTCCTTTTCCTATTTGGAGTGGTAATGGAAAAACCATAGCCTTGACTAGACCGACCTTTGTTAGCAAAGTAATGTCTCTGCTTTTGAATATGCTACCTAGGTTGGTCATAACTTTCCTTCCAAGGAGTAGGCGTCTTTTAATTTCATGGCTGCAGTCACCATCTGTAGTGATTTTGGAGCCCAGTAATTACCCAAAAAAGGGCTTCCCAGTTGGCTCAGTGGGTAAAGAATTTGTTGCAATGAGGGAGACACAGGAGACGTGGGTTTGATCCCTGGGTTGGGAAGATCCTCTGGAGAAGGAAATGGCAACCCATTCCAGTATTCTTTCCTGGAGAACCCCATGGACAGAGGAGCCTGGTGGCCTGCAGTCCACAGGGTAGTAAAAAGTCAGACATGACTGAAGCAACTGAGCACACACCCCAAAACAGAAAAAGTTGCCCTGTCTCTGAGGATCAGTGGCTTCTCCCACTTTGCGTGGCCTAGAATGAATCTCTTGGTATGAAACTGGCCTTGGACAGTGACACTCCTTGTCCCCCAGCCTAGCCAAGTTGCAGGGCTGGTGGCCTCTCTGTAGTGGACAGTCAAATATGTAGGAAAGAGCCCTTACATTCATGCCAGTCAAGGTGAGATAGGTGTAGAGACCCAAGCCAAAGCCAGCTACCTGTACCTTCTACTAAGGAATCTGTACCATCTATATAAACCTCTCTGTGTATGCTCAATCATGTCCAACTCTGTGTGACCCCATGGACTGTAGCCCTCCTGGCTCCTTTGTCCATGGGATTCTCTAGGCAAGAATACTGGAGTGGGTTGCCACTTCCTTCTTGAGGGGATCTTCCTGACCCAGGGATAAAACCCACATCTTCACCTGGGAAGCCCACAAAAACTTCCCTGGTCTCTAGAAAACCAAGAACACACATCACACACACACACACACACACACACACGCACAGAAAAGAAAGAGAGATGTGTGTGAGGGGGGGAGAGAGAGAGGCTACAATTACAGTATTATCTAGTCGAGTTTCCTGTGGATTCTCAAATTACCTCAGATCAAAACAGCAGGATGCATAGCTCACTTGTAAGAATGTTCTAAGAAATATATCTTATGCAAAAATAGCGCTTAATTTTTATTTATTTACATTTCACTCAATAAACATTTATTTACCCTCTTGATCCATAAAACAATCTTTACTCTCAAAGAGATGGCAACAGTGGGGAAATGGTTCAGATGTTAAAACAGACTAAAACAGGACAGGGTGGAAGCTGTTACATGCCCAGTTCTGTGCAGGGCAGGAAGGGGAGGGCTAAGGGAGTGAGGGTGGGGTTGGGCAGGGAGGGAGTGATCAGCAGAGGCAATACTCATGACCTTTGTCTGGGAAGACCTCACAGTCCTTTTGAGAGAAGGATTTAATTCATTGATGAGCAAAGAAGCATTAGATAAGTACATCCTGTGCCCCTAAAGTGAAACAGGAATTGTAGTGGTTCAGGCTGTGAGCAGAACGGGCCACGCTGAGAAGAAAGACTCAGCCGAAGCCACTGCCTCCCTCTCAGCAGAGAGCCCTGCACTTTTTCTTCATGATGATAACAAGAGTTGAGATAAATTGAGTGGCCTAGCACTTTAAATTTATTATCCCATTTAATCCCTACAATCAAAACTGAAGGTAGCACAATGATTACTGCCATTTTAGGAAAGGCTAGTGAGGTTTGCAGATGCGTTAACAGCTGGAAGTGATGGTGCTGGGATTGGAACAGGAACAATCAGACATTACAACCCACGAGCCCCTTTTCTCTAGTCCCATGTGATTGTAAGCCCACATCCCTGGTGGTTTTCCAGCTATTCCCTGTAGTTGTGAAATAGAGTCCCTTGGACTGCAAGGAGATCCAACCAGTCCATCCTAAAGGAGATCAGTCCTGGGTGTTCATTGGAAGGACTGATGCTGAAGCTGAAACTCCAATACTTTGGCCACCTGATGCAAAGAGTTGACTCACTGGAAAAGACCCTGATGCTGGGAGGGATTAGGGGCAGGAGGAGAAGGGGATGACAGAGGATGAGATGGCTGGATGGCTCACTGACTCGATGGACATGAGTCTGAGTGAACTCCGGGAGTTGGTGATGGACAGGGAGGCCTGGCATGCTGCAATTCATGGGGTTACAGAGTCGGACATGACTGAGTGACTGAACTGAACTGAACCTGGCTCGGTGGCTCAGGGATGAGGACGCAGAGAGTGACCATTCCTCTTGTGCATGCGTGAGGGTGGGTCACTGGAGTTTCCTGAGCTTGCGGCACGATCTGATGGTGCATGGACAATAATTCTACTCTCCAGCCTCCTCCCTTGCTGTGTGTGTGTGTGTGTGTGTGTCTGGCACACCACGGGACTTGCTCTTGGAGCCAACACTGCTGCTGACTATACACACCCCTCCCAGTTCACAACTGGGCTCGAAAAGCCCGACCATCTGTGGTCCCCAAGCTCTGCCTCCTCAGAGGACCTTTCCCCAGCTCACCAGGATAAACCTCCACATTCCCTAAAATCTCCCTCTCCTCTGCCTTTTGGTCTGGTTGCATCAAGGTTGGCAGAGTATTTCTGATCCAAAGGTCAGCTTTCAGGTTACCCGGGTAATGATAGGAAAAGGAGTATGTCAAGGCTGTATATTGTCACCCTGCTTATTTAACTTACATCCCGAGTACATCATGAGAAACACTGGGCTGGAGGAAGCACAAGCTGGAATCAAGATTGCTGGGAGAAATAGCAATAACCTCAGATATGCAGATGACACCACCCTTATGGCAGAAAGTGAAGAAAAACTAAAGAGCGTCTTGATGAAAGTGAAGGGTGGAGTGAAAAAGTTGGCTTAAAGCTCAACATTCAGAAAAGTAAGATTATGGCATCTGGTCCCATCGCTTCATGGGAAATAGGTGGGGAAACAATGTCAGACTTTATTTTTTGGGGGCTCCAAAATCACTGCAGATGGTGACTGCAGCCATGAAATTAAAAGATGCTTACTCCTTGGAAGGAAAGTTATGACCAACCTAGACAGCATATTCAAAAGCAGAGACATTACTTTGCCAACAAAGCTCCATCTAGTCAAAGCTCTGTTTTTTCCAGTAGTCATGTGTGGATGTGAGTGTTGGATTATAAAGAAAGCTGAGCACCAAAGAATTGATGTTTTTGAACTGTGGTGTTGAACAAGACTCTCGAGAGTCCCTTGGACTGCAAGGAGATCCAACCAGTCCATCCTAAAGGAGATCAGTCGTAGGTGTTCATTGGAAAGACTGATGTTGAAGCTGAAACTCCAATACTTTGGCCCCCTGATGTGAAGTGCTGACTCATTTGAAAAGACCCTGATGCTGGGAAAGATTGGGGGCAGGAGGAGAAGGGGATGACAGAGGATGAGATGGTTGGATGGCATCACTGACACAATGGACATGGGTTTGGGTGGACTCTGGGAGTTGGTGATGGACAGGGAGGCCTGGTGTGCTGCGGTTCATGGGGTCACAGAGTTGGACAGGACTGAACGACTGAACTGAACTGAAAGAAAGGAAACCACAAACTGACTTGGTAAGCAAGTGTGAATACACAGTGGCAGAGAAGCGAGGGTTGTGAGCACCTTGAAACCTACCATGACTTAGCGTAGGTCAGTGTCAATACCTTGGGCATAAAATGGTTAACTTTTATGATGTGTGAGGCATCCAATTAAAGTGGATGGTTCAACATGCTTAATTGTGGTTCCAGCCAACTTTCAATTGAGAAAAAGACACAGAGATTGGGGTGGCAACTGAACCTCATTCCTCTTTGGTGTAAAAGAAATCCTTGAGATCACTCAGACTTCCTAGGAGTGCAAATTTTGCCAGAAATTCAATGTCCCCTTGGGTACTTTGCAACGGGGAGAAGCTTGTGGTCTGAACAGTCGAGTATAACAAATACATGGTTCATTGGAAGAGAACTGACCATGCTTCATTTTTAATAGTCTAACTTATCAGTAGCTACAATTATTAATCTATTAACTTATTAGTATTACAATTATTAATCTATTTTAAAGTATATTCAGATTCAAAAATGTAGTTACGTTTTGGGCTTGCCCCAAGGGGCACCTTCCAGGGCTGCTGCTGCAGTGCCCCCATCCCCAGAGCAAGCCACCAGTGTCCCACATCTCCACGGGAGACTCTCCAACACCAGCAGGAGCTCATCAGGCAGGACTTTCCTGTCCAGTACAGCCCTGCAATGGCCACCACCACCACAGGCTGAGACATCTGGTCAAGAATCTTCAGTGCTTTTGCATTTACTGTCAACTTATTGTTGTGGTTTCTCACCAGACAGATGGAGTCCGTTATGGTGGATCCAGATGCCATGGGAAGCTGTAACCCAGAGGAACAACTCAGCAGAACAGAAGATCTGGACATCATCTCTCATGGTGCACATCAGCCTTCTGCTTGTGGAGCTCCTAGATCAATTCTCTATGATTTGTATGTTTCTAAAAGTGGATTGGGAGCAGAGATGGGAGAGTAAAATGACCTTTTACTGCTGTGTTATGTGAAAATTAATAAAGTGAAACAATTCATATGGCGTTAGCAGGCCAGAAAGAAGAGCTCTCATGCAGTACAACTGGAGTTCCATTACAAGAAGAATTGTCAATTACAGACCCCAAGGAAAAAGTTTTCAACAAGGGAGTCATCAGTGACAGTCCCCAACAGGAAAAGGTGTACATTGCATCTCTTAGAAGAACTGACTACCCCAACAACTCAGTTAATGAGAAAGAGTCATCACCCTGATCCCTCACTTTTCTCCAGTGGACTTGCTTTCAAAATAATCTTTCCCAACTCCTTTCTTTTCTCTGTAAAATAATGTTCTTTCTTTGTTGGTCTTGCCCACGGATTTTTCTATAGCTTGCTTCTCCCAAATTACAATTCCTCTGCTATTCCTGAGTAAATTCACTTTTACTTGAAAAAAAAAAGATATAGTTAAGTTTTACTGATCAGTAATGTATTTGCCAATTGTTTATTCATTGTTTGATAATATTGTTGTTTTATATAAGCCAGTATGGAGCATGTCTTTCAGCCCATCATTCATATCCAAGCAAAATCAAAACCTTTTCCAGAGGTATTTCTCTTAAACTTCAATCGATGGCAATAGCTTCCTATAGGTTCAGACACTAGTTCCTGATGCTGATAGTATAAAAGGAATCCAAAGTCTGTATATCATATTGCTCAGAATCATACTGAATTTAGTGTTGGCTGTTGCCTTGCTTCTCTGACTTTCCCTGAACAGCCCATATTTGGCTACTTCCCCTTACTCTTGTCCCCAGGTATGTCCTGTTTGTGTGACAGTTCCTGACAAGGGTCATTTGCTAATGTTTGGCTCTAGTTGTTAATCTGGTGTCTGGGCCCCTAACCTACCCTGCAGAGAAGTAACTGACTGTTTGAGGGACTCTTGCTATGATTATCTGGGTACCTACCTCCTAGATGAATTGTACTCTTTTCCAATTTCCCTTATGCCCGTCTGAAAATTCCAGTTTTCTGGATATCCACACTGGGTGTGACAGAGATAGAAAATATATCAAGTGATGTGATGTTACTGATTCCCCACCTGCCCATCTCTCATCTTTGCCCTTGGAAAATTTAACTTAATTATACTGATGAATTTACATTACATGTTCCTGTAGTACTCATCATTTTTACAGCTTTCTTTGGGAAGTCTCTTTACCCTGCTTTAATTTTCTTGGTAACATTTACCACTACCTGACACTAAACTTTATATTTATTATCTATTCCTACCATGAGATTAAGTTTCATGAGAGCAGGATTACAACTTTGGTGCTTAGAACAGTGCTGGCATGTAGCTTTCAGGCAATATTTATAAATTTTTTCAGTAAATGTTGAGTGGATAAATTAGCCATATGCAAGGAGAGTTTGTAACACCGAGGAGACAATATTGCTGATTATCAACATAATGTACCTTCTACAGGAATCTTTAGGACTAAGATGTCTAGGATGTTTTGTTATGATATTAGGAGATGGATGAGACATTGTGCCATACTGCTTAAGAGCACAGATTCTAGATTCAGACTGCCTAGACTTGAATCTGGTTTCAACTCTTACCATCTGCTCAAAATTTCTTGCAACTTACTTAATTTGTGACTCAATTTTGCCTTTTTAGAATGGGGGTTATAACAGTGCCCTTTAAGGGCTGTCAAAGGATTGTGGTGAAGATGAAATAATGTATCTAAAGGTCTGGCGATAATGACTTGCTCATAGTAAGCACACAATACGTGCCATGTATTATAAGTTGAACGTGATTACAAACAACAGAAAACTCAGTTCAAGTTGACTTAGTTGACAATGATAAAGGGAATTTACTGGTTCATATAACTGGTTCAAAATTGCTTCAGAGGCAAAATGTGATTCAAGCATGTATTGATAAAGACTGCTCATATTTTTCTGCAATCCACTCATTTCTACCCTTCTCTCTTTGGAGATGTTTTTCTTCATGGCTGGAAGGTATTGCACTAATTTTTGACTTTTACCAAAACATAGTGCACTACTAAAAGACAGAGAGGTTCTCTTTAGATAAGTGTGGAAGGTTGGGCAAGTTCCTGCCTACGAGCAGTGTCTCTGAGAGTCTCCTGACATCTCCTTGGGAAACTGCATTGCATGCCCATCTTGACCCAATCACTGGGACCTCTGGAATTGGATATATTGATTGGCACAAGCTAATCATGTGTAACTTCTTGGACTGGAGATGGGGTCAGCTTGTACTGAAACCCAATCAAAATTGGGGCACTATTAATTAAAAAAAGGGAAAATGGATGCCCAAAACAGCCAACATATTTTATTGATGAATAAACCATAGAGAACTTCTTCATTCCCATTGGTGCTATAAAACATGCAGAAGGGGAAGAAATTTCATCACCATCACCATAACTTTCACAAAACATTTATTTTGGAGAAATAGTTTACCAATACACTGTAATAGACAGTGTTCTTCAAACTCATGGCTTGCTGAAATTTTTTTTCACTCCAATTTCTCCCTAGTCAACAGTCCCTCTACCATAAAGATACATTCTGTTATTTTATATTTTCTGGACTCTTTTGAATGTCTTAGTGCACAATATGAATGAGAAACCTTAATCCCTTATAATCCTGGATTGCATTTTTTCATTTTTTATTGCAATATATATATATATAACCATTTAAAATGTACAATTTAATAGTATTAAGTACATTCACAGTGTTGTACAAAGACGAGCACTATCCATTACTAGAACCTTTTCATCATCCCAAACAATACCTCTGTATCAACTAAACAATAACTCCATCTCCCACCTTGCCCTCAGTCCCTGATAACCTATATTCTACTTTATGTCTCTACGAATTGTGTCTCTATGAATACCTATTCTAGGTATCTCATAGAAATGGAATCATGTAATATTTGTCCTTTTGTGTATGGCTTAACTCACTTAGCATAATGTTTCTAAGGTTGATCTATATTGTAGCCTGTGCAGAATTTGGATTGTATTCTTAATTGTATAAAAGAAAAGCATCTTTTGCAGTTAATTCTCTTATGTGAAATAAAAAAAATAGTGAATTTAAAGTGGGATGATGATGTTTTATGTGATTTTTTTCCTTATACATCTTATGTGACTGTTGATTTGCAGAGGATAATGAGATATAATCCTCATTTTATCCTAGTGACAAAGGTTCATGGGACAGTGTCAAGTATCTAGTTTTGGAAAATGTTCAGGCCATTTCTTATTCTTGCTCTGTTGTTGTTTTGTTTAAATAATATGCACAAAAGACACTGCTTTCATTGTAACCTTCTGTATGAAACACTATTATTGACATCTGAGGATTAAGTTCTAATTGAAGTAAGATTTCAAATGGTCTATTATCTGTGATCCCTATATAATGATCACAAAGACATCCTAGAGCAGGCAATGAAACAGATAAATATGTTGAAAAGACAGCTAACAGCTCCATTTAGCTCACCCACGCTTGCCAAACTTGACACACACAATTTATCCCAGACTGATGGAAAGGGAGCATAAAATATAGCCAGATTGTAATACTGTATGCTTCTCAGATGGTGTTTCCTTGGGCTGAAAATCAGGTGTCTCATATGCCCAGATATTGTATTCAGATAGCTGTGGATGGGCTTTTTGCCCAAACTTATCGTAGTATTAATGTGTTAGTTTGGAACTTCCTTGAAAGCAAGGTCAATAGTGAGTCTCTCATCCATGTAACATCTTGGATGAAACAAGTGCTCCAGCACAAGGAAAGAATTGAGAATGTCCACAAAACCCAAGCTAACCCTTAGGGGAGAAGTGAGAAGTGACTCCAGCAAATATTCAACAAATAATAATAACTTGAGATTATTCTTGTAAAGGATAGGAAGTAGAAGCTTTGCTGTAAAAGTGACTCTAGTGATTTTTTTTAAGTCTCTAGATTTTTAAAGATCTTCACTCCATAGTTTTGCCAGAAGAACATGCCAAAGGGAATCTGCTCCAGGAATTTGAATCTCTTCCGAAAAGTGATTCAGTAGCCTGGATTCCAATGGCCTAAACACAAAACCTGGGCAAGCCTTAGACTGTGGTTTCATATAGGGTGGGAACTAGGCCATAGCTGTGGCGTTATCCATTTTTATTAGGAACCACACCCCTCTTGCACGTGTGTCTCACTTTCTGATTCTTGTTCAACCAGCCACTTGCTTCATCTGGGCTAAAGTGAACCCAAAAATGTATAGACACACTCTACTAGAAAGAAGCCAGTGAAGGAAACCTCTTGTGGACATGGATTTCATGGGAAGTAACCTGCTGCTTCTCACCATCTGTGTCCCCAGCAAGAGTTGAGAGTATGGATGAGGAGGTCAGAGAACATGGTGCCTCTGCACTCCAGTGTGGGTTTTGGGGAATCAGCCTAGCAGCCGAGGATGTTCTTGTTGCCATCATTTGTCCCCTTGCTTCTACTTCTCCTCTGGTCCAAACATTTCATCTTCCAAGCTCACCTGGATGAGTCAGACTGGAGGTGCAATTTGCCATGTGAAAAACAGATGCAGATGGACTTAGAGTTTGTCATATAGAATGAATTAAGTCAGAAGGAGAAAAACACATATCATATATTAACACATATATGTGGAACCTAGACAAATAATATAGATGAACCTATTTGCAGGGCAGGAATAGAGACACAGAGGTAGAGCGTGGACGTGTGGACAGTTGGGGGAAGGGGAGAGTGGGACAAATTGGGAACCTGCTGTATAATGCAAGGAGCTCAGCTTGGTGTTCTCTGATGACCTAGATGGGTGGGATCGGGGAAGGGGAGGTCCAAGAGGGAGGGGATATTGGTATACATATAGCTGATTCACTTTATTGTAAAGCAGAAACACAACATTGTAAAGCAATTATGCACTGATATAAAATAAATAAATAAAATTAAAAACAACAATGAAAACACCCAGCAATTGCCAAACTTCCTCTTCAAGTAACCAATTTTAACCAGCGATAAGTCTTGGCTTTTGCTTTCCAAAACAGCACATGATGAAAAGGGTAACAGACATAGAGATGTTATTAACAGGCAATACCCCACAGATGACAAGAAAAAGTGACTATTTGGTATTACTTTCAAAGGGATCTATTTGGTATGAGGACTTGCACCAGGACCAGAATACACCAGTTCTGCTCAGGGGTGGCAGAATTGGGTGACTTCCCTGGTGGCTCAGACGGTAAAGCATCTGTCTTCAATGCCGCAGGCCTGGGTTCGATCCCTGGGTGGGGAAAATTCCCGGGAGAAGGATCCCATGGACGGAGAAGCCTGGTGTCCATGGGGTCGCAAAGAGTCGGACACAACTGAGCGACTTCACTTTAACTTTGAGACATAAGAGAGAAAAAAAAATGTTGTGCTCTCTTTTTTCCATTTGCTTTCCTGGAGGAAGCTCACCCGCGCTCTAAAGCAATCGGTTTCACCACTTTCTCGGAGAAGCACTGCTGCCTCTCCTCCTCTCTTGGCGGACTCACCCTTTCTGGGAATGAGGCTCTGCTCTCTGAGCTCTGCAGTGCTCCAGGATGCCCCCAGGAGAGCTCTCCAGGACTGTCCAGTTGGCTGGAAGAGTCCGTAGCATGTAGCCAAGAGCCAGGGCAGAGCGGAAAGAGCAGGCTTCAGCTGAACAGAAGGGAGTGAAGCCAACGTTAGGAAGACAGTGTCTGGATTACAAACCAGAGAGGATGCATCCTTCAGCCTGGAACCACTCTAACCCTTCTCTACCTGGAAAATGACCCCTGAGTTGCCAAAACTCAGCTCAGAATCCTACTTCTCATCTTCCCTTTCCAGACTCTCCTGGTCAGAGTTGGTGACACCTTTTCCCATTAGTTACTCCCTCTTTCTCTTGCACTGCTTACTTGTATGCTTTCTCTAGTCAGACTGTGCATCCTGAAGGAAAGTGGTCCTGGCCTATTTTGTTGAATGTTCCCCAAACCTGGAATCACAATAGTACTGATGACAATGATGAAAGCTAACACTCAATACAGCACTAACTATATGCCAGCCATTGTTCTAAGCTGTTCAAATACTTTCACCCATTAACTTTGATAACAATCTTATGAGGCAGCTTCTTTTATACCACTCATTTTATAAATGACAAAACCAAAACCTCGAATGATTAAATAGCACTCTAAAGGTAACAGGGACATGCAGCCTCTGAGTGTGGGGACTGCTGGTAGACTCAAGCATTTTGACTCTGTCCTTTCTCTACTGCCAGAGCAAATGGTAGGCATTCGACAATTTTCTCATGAATGAATGAACAGACTGGGGAAGGAACCTGAAACAATGCCACCTACCAATGCTTTAGATGATTTTTTATCAGTCCGTGAAATATAAGAGACCAAATCTTGTTCTCAAATCTTAGTTTAACAAAAAATTAATTTTTGGATTAATACATTTCTTGAATTTTTTAACAAGTGTGTCCCCCATATCTGATTTTGATGTAGATGGCCTTTGGCCCAGGCTTTATGCCTGGAATGAATAAGGTAAATGGAAACACTGTTTTTCTACATGGCTCATCATTCTTAATCATCACAGTCAAAGATGTCAATTAAGTGGTGAGCATATTTTGTAGGGGCTGGTAATGAAGGCTCAGAGCCACACTGGTTGGTCAAACTACTGTCACAGCCACAAGGACATGACCCAAGAAAGCCTCCAGGACTGGAGAATCCAGTCCATATGCTTCTATTACAGGAAAGCTGCAACAGATAATAATATTTGGAGGGCAAATGATGTGGTGCACATATGAACACCACTAATGATCAAGGTTTCTAAGCCAAGGTGCCATCGATCTGAGTTCTACCTCTTCACAAATGGCATCTTCATAAAATGAAATGGTGTTCCAAAGCTTCTGCCAAATGAGTAGCATTCTGGTTTTTTAATGTGGATGGTTAGAAAATCATCCAGCTCCCACAGGGCCCAGAAGAAAATTAGCTACATTTGAAAGTATTATACCCAAGCCCACAGACTCACAGCTCTGCTTTTCCAATCTGTTTTCTTCCCAGAGGATGCGCAGGGAGCATGTCAGAGAGGTCAGCATTCTCCACTAAGCTACCTGGAAATAAACCGTCCAGGGGTTACCCGTCAGGAGCAGTGAGGACTGGTGAGGTATGTGGTCTCTGCATAAGGAAACTTGCAGGTTGATATCCTGAGATGCTGGCAGGTGGGTAGAATTCTGCCATAAATATTTCTTAGGAAACCAAGAATCCAATTTGTTTCTGCTCAAATAAGGCAAAACGTCACTGAGCTCCAGTGTATCAATACCAGGGAAAGCAGGTGAGTGGAATGTGACCTTTTTTATTCTTCTACCACGTGTGTATCACCAGTGCTCTTGGCCCATCCACACGTGCTCATATAATCATTCTTTCGTGACCCCATTGTGTTGAAATATTGGTTAAGGTTCTGGTGAGATGATGAAATGAAATCTGTGCTGCCTGGGGGGAAACACTAAGGAAACACAAATTTTAAATGTGGATGGTGTGTGCGCACACATTTTTGTGCTGACTGTGTGTTGGAACAACGTGACTTTTGCTATCGGGATGACTGGCAACATGCCAGTAATGTCTGAGATATAATATTGCTAGGGCATTATTGCAAAATGCAGATGTGCATGCAGGAATCTTTGATATGCACATCCACACATCAGCAGAGTTTTTATTCTTTTCACTCCCGAGTCCTCACCAATGAGGCAGGCTGATGGGATATGGTGATAGGGGATCAAAGGAGTTTGGGGGATGGCCATCCTCTGACCTTCGCAAAGTAGACAAACACTCAGAGTTGCACAGAGACATAACAACATATGGTGACATGGAAACTTTTGTAACCAGACACAGATGTAAACAACCCAAACTGTGCCCAACCTTGCCCCCTTGATTAGTGGTGGCTTCATCCTTTTTTTTCCTCCAAATGAATTGATAGTCCTCGCTCTTATAAGAATCAGTAGGCTTCCTAAGAAAGATCTTCCTTATCATTGACATTTTGGGACCATAAAGGAAATGGCAACCACTCCAGTGTTCTTGCCTGGGAAATCCCACGGACAGGAGCCTGGTGGGCTACAGTCCATGAGGTCACAAGAGTCAGACATGACTTAGTGACTAAACCACCAGTCTGACCCTCACAGTTAAGATAGCTAAGTGGCCTATTCAAAATTCACATTCAGGTGGATGACTGCCAACCCCGGAAGCTGAGCATTAAGGCTCTAGGTCCTTCTACAGCTGGCTCCTGCCCTGCCCCACCATCTAAGAACAGAAATATGCAGGATGTCTCCTCCTGGTTATTTAACCTTGACACATTTATTTGGATGATGATTTTTCTAACTTGCATCACCTACCTCCTCTGGTCTGGAAGAAAGTAGTCAGAAAACACATCTTATAATATTTGCTGAATGAATGAATGAGTCATATACCAATCATCTTTACCATTTTTAGTGTATTTTTGTACCAATGTATTCTTTTTTAATCTAAACTGTGATTTTTTAAAAATATAAACTGTCATTTACATTTCTGTTTTTTACACACACTGCAGTTAGCAAAAGCATCTTCTATGGCACCATCTAAGGAATGATGCTAAAGCTGAAACTCCAGTACTTTGGCCACCTCATGTGAAGAGTTGACTCATTGGAAAAGACTCTGATGCTGGGAGGGATTGGGGGCAGGAGGAGAAGGGGACGACAGAGGATGAGATGGCTGGATGGCATCACTGACTCGATGGACGTGAGTCTGAGTGAACTCCGGGAGTTGGTGATGGACAGGGAGGCCTGGCGTGCTGCGATTCATGGGGTCGCAAAGAGTCGGACACGACTGAGCGACTGATCTGATCTGATCTGATGGCACCATCACAGTAACTCATCCTTAACAACAGCAAAGTCTACATTCAAAGCCACTCACATCCAGTTTTCCATTCCAAAGGTCTGCTTCTCAGGAGGGCCAATTACAAATGGCAAGTAAATATAAATATTTATTTAGAGACCTTAAAATCCATTTTCTCCAAAAGTAGTCTTTCTGATTGGATTATTACTTACGGCTGTGGCTACAATCAATCACAAATGATGTGAAACCTTTTATCTTTCTCATGCTGTACACACACACGTACAAGCACACACACACACGCACACAGCACAAAACATGCCTATGTGCTTTCTATTCCTTGTTTTGTTTCTCTTCTTCTTAAAACATATGTATTGTTTGAACAACACAAGACTGTCTCCTGCTGCTTTTTCAGATGCCTGTCTAGTGCTCCTGGTTGTTAGGTGCCAGTGCTGGCTACTCTATCATCCAGGGCCTTTCTGGATTTCCCTCACTCGTGGATAGGTGTGCAAAGGCACAGTTTTAAGATGGAAAGCTAATGCAGGCAGTTTTTTTTTTTTTTTTCCTCTGAGCTCAGAGAAGCCAATTCTGAATTGAACTGGAAAGTCTTTAGCTGCCTCTTTTGATTGCTATTGGTCCAGGGCATTGGGAGTGCTGTCCCCAAATGAGCACATTAATACTGTGGATAAGACTGTATGGAGAGTGGGCCCCTGGAGAGGAAGACATCTGGTTCCCCCTCCTCCCAGCCAAAGTGCTGCCCTGTGTTAACAGTGTGTGTGTGTGTGTGTGTGTGTGTGTGTGCATGTGTAAGTATTGACGCAAAAGGGAAGTATATGTGCTTAGTCGCTCAGTTGTGTCTGACTCTTTGCGACCCCATGGACTTTAGCCTGCCAGACTCCTTTCTTCATGGAATTCTCCAGGCAAGAATATTAGAGTAGGTAGTCGTTCCTTCTCCAGGGGATCTTCCCGATCCAGGGATGGGACCCCAGTCTCCTATACCACAGTTGGATTCTTTACCATATGAGTTACCAGGGAAGCCCATTTGTTAATACTGTTTTGACCAGAATTGCCTGATTGGTGGAAAGTGATTTTGTGGCCTGAAAACTTCCTTTACCAGGATGATACCTTTTATCTAATCTGAGTCAGATGCACTATCTGAGGATGTGCTTGTAAATCCTGCATGAGGCTGATCAGAAAAACCAATAGGAAAACAAAACCTGCAGTCCCTATGGATCCCAAGAAAAATAACCCAAGAGCTAGATTTGAAACATTACAAATATTTTAAGTTAATCGACTTGGTCTCTATAACCATATGTCATGTACTGTATGATTACAAGTGGGTCTGCAACTCTGAAAATCTATGCTCATCTCTGTGGTGATATCACATCAGTTTTCACTTATCTGTCGACAAGCGAGCATTCTCAATATCCCAGTGCAGGTTCTGATATAGAAAGCAGAGTGCAGAACGGGAGAAATATGTGGTCAGGGGCCCAGCAGGTCTGATGTGGTACAACTCTCGGCATGCAGGGGAGCCAAGGCCTGATGAAATCTGAGAGCTCTTCCTACTCAGCTTCCTTGAAGTGCTTCCTCCGAACCATCTCACAGGATCCGTGAACCAAAAAGAGATGGCCTTGACTCCCACCTACCTCCGCTTTGAAAATGTAAACCTGTCCCAGCTGGCTCAGCTCTGGGGGCCTGCTTCTGGGTTTCCTTACTTTCTTTTGATGCCAAGCACGATAAAAGAAATGGTAAAAGGACACAGCGTTGTTTGATAGGCTAGCATATTCAGGTCAGGACAAGCAGTTTGTGAAATACTCTGCCCGCCCCTCGGAGGCACTGTCTCCACCCTCAGCAGAGGCCTCAGGACGCTTCAGGTGCACAACTTTAGCTAATTTCACCGCTGGTCTTGACTCCTTTGCCTGGAGAGGACAGATGAGGCAATCGTTGCTCCCGTCATGATGAGCCAGTGCCCTGAGAACATTTCCTAACCCAGCTCCACCCTCCCCAAGAATGAGTTTAACCTACAAAGCTCTGTGAAGAGGCCCCAGGGGAGTCCTGAAAAAGAACTCACATGGAAGGGATTCTGGCCTGTTGATGGAAGAACACAGGGAAGGAACGGATGGATAGAAACATTCATGTTGATATATGGGAAGACCAAAACAATATTGTAAAGTTAAAAAATAAAAAATATATATATATAAAAAGAAAGAAACACTCCTTTACCTTTATGGATGACAAACAGATGCCTTTTAAAAATAAACATACATTTTTGATGCCTCCTTTCCTATCCCCTGTCCCAGGGACACACATATTTTTTTTTCTGTTTTATACACCACTACCATGACCACCAGTATAATCACATGTCATGTAATCGGGTCCAAATTGGAATTCTGCTGTGTGCATGTGAGAGCTGATGGCCGCAGACGTGTTATTCGACCTCCCATGCCTCAGTTTCCTTAGATGGTAAGAAGAAATACTGACAGCTCCCTCATCTGGGAGGTTGCTGGAATTGGTAAGGATGACATTTCCCCCCTGGAATCCTGCCCAGTGCCTGGAGCTCCGTAAAGGTAAACAGCAGTGGGAAGGACTCACTGCCCCAGTGAGTCCTAGACACTACCCTCATGACCTTTCACTTTTCAGATGGCTTCACAGTCATAAAACATCCCTCTGTCTTCACATCAGAAGGGATTTCTGCCTCCTGGGACCTTAATACTCACCATATCCCCTCAAATGCCTGTTTCTCCACCTGACAGCCAGACACTCGGGACATTTTCTTCCATCTCCCTTCCATCTCTCCTGCTTCACTTAAAAGGTAGCTAGATGAACATGGCACAGAGCTGGAAGCACTTTCCTCAGCAGGACAGCTCTCTCTCCAGATCTCTGTGCAGCCGTCTAAACAGAGGCTTCACAGATTGAGCACCACCGAGGAGCGTTCCCAGCAACCACTCAGCTGCTTCCCTCTTTGGGGTTTGGGGTCTGTGTTCCCTGAACGAAGATCCCTGTGACTTCCACAAATTGGAATAACACCTATTTCAAATATATTATTTGATGAAAGCAGATGTCAGCAGATACTGCCTATGTAATTGATATTTGATTTATTCAAGATTTATGCATGCTGTGCCTTAGATTTATTAATGATAATCCCCGGCTCTTGTGTTTAATATAGTGGAACCAAAACATAATTTGCTGGGATCAGTCAGAAATGCATCAAAGTGATTAACTCTACATGCAAACCATTACCCAGTGACATCCCTACTGTGCACAGTGCAAAAGGAGGCAATAATACAGTAATTGGCTTCACTTATGCAAGTGAGATATTTGCTGTGATTGCTAGTAAAATTTGGTCTCTTTTATCTCATTCTGCATCTCTGTATCCCTTGTCATCCTTTGATGCTCCTTTCCCAGGCAGGATTCGGCTGAAACGAGTTGGCATGCACCACATGCTCATATACAACACCCCACCCCAGCAGTTATGTGTGAAGGCAGGCGCAGAATCTGACTAAAACAGACGGGAGGGTAACTGCCTACTCAGGAGGCCCCCTGGGGGTCATCGCCTCTGGTGGGGATGAGGGGCCACCCCCCTCTTCCAGGGGAAAGCCAGCAAATGGAAATCACATCCCGCCATCACTCTCTAGCCACATCTGTCACCTTTATCAACACCCAGACAGGCTGCAAAACCATTGCCATTTTGGAGTGGACATTTGGGACTATGCAAATAATCACTAAGATAACTTTTTTGGGGGGAAATGCCTACTCATTTATGTTTGTTTTCTGTTTTGTTTCAGCTAATTAAAACTTAATTAGATGGACAACCCTTTATTATAAGACTACACCCTTCCCACTACTTTGTTTTAAAATATCTTTTCTTTTTTTAAAATTTATTTATTTTTTAATTTTATTTTATTTAACTTTACAATATTGTATTGGTTTTACCATATATCAAAATGAATCTGCCACAGGTATACATGTGTTCCCCATCCTGAACCCTCCTCCCTCCTCCTTCCCCATACCATCCCTCTGGGTCATCCAAGTGCACCAGCCCCAAGCATCCAGTATCGTGCATCGAAAGTGGACTGGCGACTCATTTCATATATGATATTATACATATTTCAATGCCATTCTCCCAAATCATCTCACCCTCTCCATCTCCCACAGAGTCCAAAAGACTGTTCTATACATCAGTGTCTCTTTTGCTGTCTCGTATACAGGGTTATTGTTACCATCTTTCTAAATTCCATATATATGCATTAGTATACTGTATTGGTGTTTTTCTTTCTGGCTTACTTCATTCAGTATAATAGGCTCCAGTTTCATCCACCTCATTAGAACTGATTCAAATGTATTCTTTTTAATGGCTGAGTTATTGATGATAGTAGATGAGAGCAGTTTTGATTTTAACAATTCAAAAGTAAAAATAATATATGCGGGGGTGGGGGCAAAATATTCAAAGCCTATGAAAATGTGTGAAATGAAAAATAGAAATTCCCCTTCTTTGTTCTATCCTCTGTCCTTCTCCCCAAAAGTAGTCATTGTCATAGCTTCTAGAGTAGCTTTCTAGAAAATGCAAGCCTAGTATACCTACTTAAATATGCTCACATAAAAATATAAGCCTAGTATATCTATGTAAATTTGCTCACATAAAAATATAGGCCTCATATACCTATGCTTTTCATTTAATACTGTATCTCAGATGTTTTCTGGTTTGTACCTGGAGAGCTACCTGATCATCTTTCATGAGTATCTATGGTCATTTTTAATTGTTTAAAGTGCTGCCTGGCCTGGCAGTGCTGTACAATAAGGCTGATACTTGGAAATCATTGCAATGTTCCTGCTTTGGACTTGGGGCTGCAATTTAGAATGAAGTAGCACCTTGTGAGGATTTACAGCAAGACCAAAACACACCTGCATCCCACATTTCACAGCAAAACTTGTAAATGGCCCTTGATTTCTCTGTTGTCTGGAATGTGCCATCTTTCTTCAGGGCATCTGGTGGAACGCATCAGTACATCAGCCTGGCATCTTGATGGGTGAGGGTGGCTCTGACTCCTGCACCTAATGCCAGGTTTAGATCAGGCTTTTAAGCATATTCAGTAACATGTTGGTAAACGTGGCTTATACTATCTACCTCATGAATCTAACAGAGTTCCCCAATCCCTGGGCCACAGATGGGTACTGGTCCATGATTTGTTAGGAACCAGGCAGGAGGTGAGCAGCAGGTGAAACCAAAACCACCCCTCCCCACCAAGTCCATGAAAAAATTGTCTTCCACGAAATTGGTACCCAGTGCCAAAAATGTTGGGAACCACTGATCTAATGTCATTCATAGTTAATTTTAAATGAAGTCCCAGGCTGCTTTCTTTGGCTCCTTCATGGAACAACACTAATTTTTCTGTATCAGTTTTTCTTGATTCCTAAACAGTATTAGAGGTATCATTAGAATACACAGGGACAGCTCACAGGGGCATTCTTTTGCATTTTTAATGCCATCAGGGAATTGCCCTGAGAATCAAATAGGTAACTTTTGACGTTTTCCAGCTCATCTTTTTCCATCCTTCTGAACAATGCCCCAAGTTCTGAAGGGTGTTCTGCATGGGCTGGGCTGGCTAATGCACTTCCCAGGCCTTGGCCGCTAAGTGCACTCTCTGAAGCTCCACCTGGCTCCTGAGCATGGACACAGCTATCCCCTCTCTGGACTGGTTTCCCTTAATTGTTACAGAAGCTATTCCTGCTTCAGCAATCCAAGTGATCTATTTTTCCTGTCCTAAAAGTTAATTGATTCCTGCTTCCGAGTGCCATGGACAATGAAGAACTATGTCTTCCCTGGGCAGCAGTCAACTAGACGAGGTCCAGCTTGACCCACTTACAAAGGCTGCTGCGGCCCCAGCTCAGCCTGGCCTGAGGACCCTTGGCCTGAAGTCTGAAAGAAATCAGCAAGGGGTTAGAAGCAGCCTGAGGGAGTGATCTCCAATGTGAAACATGGCTGTCAGTCTTCAGAGTGTAAATCTTCAGATTCTCAGGAAACAAGGGGATGGGCAGGCCATTTGAAAGCTGATAACTGTTCTGGTGGGCTGAGTCTTGAGCAAGGCTCTCCTGGGCTTCCCCAGTGGCTCAGTGTCAAAAGAATCCACCTGCAGTGCAGGCTCACAGGAGACTCTGGTTCTATTCCTGGGTCGGGAAGATCCCCTGGAGAAATGAATGGCAACCCACTCCAGTATTCTTCCCTGGAGAATCCCATGGACAGGGGAGCCTGGCAGGCTACAGTCCTTGGGATCGCAAATAGTCAGACACGACTGATGCGATTTAGCACACCCCTGGGTGCAACTTCCAACTACACATGCTTCTTCTAACTAAGAGACCTCAGAAATGACGTTGAACCACTCCGGGCCTCCGTTTCTTCTTTTTGGGGAAAAATGCTTACCTCGGGTGTTATGGAGAGAACTAGAAGAATGTGTGTGAGGAAATGTACATTAGGAAAATGACGTGATGATAGTGGAGTGTTTGAAACCAATACCTGATGGACAATAACATCAATAATAGTAATATTTATTACTATTTAACAAGGTCTTAACATTCAGGCCACTAGCAGTTTTCTCAGTGACTTCAGAAACCTAAACAATGCTCCGGTGGACTTCTGAAGTTCACCAGGTCACCACCTGCTCACCATCTACTGCCATGATCTTCAGGTTCACTCCCCTCAGAACTCTTCCTGTGTCCCGTGAGCTACTGATATTGACAATCCCAAAGGGGTTATTCTGCTGGTGTTTATTAAATGCAGGTTCAACACCTAGACCACAGGAGTAAAATGAGGAAACAAATGGAGACTCTGAAGCAGCAAATGTTTAATTAACATCAAAGTACCAGGGGAAAGGCTGGCTGGCTACTTAAATTTCAAAAAACGTTAGCTCCCCTCCTGGAAGTGAGTCCTCTCCTTCCTCAGAGCAGTGTTGACATTCAAGTTATTGAGATGACAAATGATGCTGAGCTTGGGAGATTTAGGCTTATGAAACCTCCTTTATATCTTAGTCCAGTTGCTCAGTCGTGTCTGACTCTTTGTGACCCCATGGACTGCACATGCCAGGCTTCCCTGTCCTTCACTATCTTGTTGATTTTGCTCAGACTCATGTCCATTGAGTTGGTGATGCCATCCAACCATCCCATCCTCTGTCATCCCCTTCTCCTCTTTGACTTCAATCTTTCCCAGCATCAGGATCTTTTCCAATGAGTTGGCTTTTCACATCAGGTGGCCAAAGTATCGGAGCTTCAGCTTTACTTCTTAGCCACTCTTAAAGTTGAGGCAAACTAGTAATTTGGGGATTATTCATGACATTCTATTGGGTTTGCACAATACCAGGATATCACAATGAAAAGATGTTCAAGGTTCTTCTTTATTACCAAGTGACAGATATTTGTAGAAGGTTAGGGTCTGAAGAGAGCTTAGAAATCTTCCAATTATAGTGTCTTGGCTTTCAAACATATTTGGGATGGGTATGGAACATGTTTTATCAAATAAATTCCCATGCAAGTAACCAATCAATGCAATTGATAAAAATGCAGTTACTCTCATAGGGGGAGGAAAAGAAAATTCCCCTCTGGGCAACTCAGGAATGGGAAACACCTTTGAAAACCACATCTGTCTAATTTTATTTTCACTTAATAGAAGTGAACTATAAAGTGAAGCTATCTGAAAGCATGGTTTCCTGAGCACGGCACCAGCCTCACCTGGGAATTTGTTAGTAATTCAGATTCTCAGGTCCATCCTAGACCTACTGGTGGTAAAGTCCAAGCATTTGTGCCTTTACAATTCATTGAGATGATTCCAATATATGTTCACTCAAGTTTAAGAAATAAGAGGCTTTAAGTGAATACTGCAAGCTCACTGAATGAGATTCACTTTGATAAGTGGCAAGGCATCTACAAATCTCACCCAGATTCCAGGCTGTGCATGCTATCTTGTAAATGGTTCTCTTCCATTCCATACACTTTGCTGTTGTTCAGTCACTAAGTCATGTCCAACTCTTTGCAACCCCATGGACTGCAGCATGCCAGGCTTCCTTGTCCTTCATCATCTCCCAGAGCTTTCTCAAATTCGTGTTCATTGAGTTAGTCATGCTATCCAGCCATCTCATCCTTTGTTGCCCCCTTCTCCTCTTGTCCTCAATATTTCCTAACATCAGGCTGTTTTCCAACGAGTCCATTTTTCTCATCATATGGCCAAATTATTGGAGATTCAGCTTCAGCATCAGTACTTCCAATGAATATTCAGGGTTGATTTCCTTTAGGATTGACCAATTTCATCCCCATATTGTCCAAGGGACTCTCAAGAGTCTTCTCCAGCATTACAATGTGAAAGCATCGAATCTTCAGTGCTCAGCTATTTTTGTGGTTCAACTCTCACATTCGTACATGACTACTGAAAAAAACCAAGGCTTTGACTATACAGACCTTTGTCGGCAAAGTGATGTCTCTGCTTTTTAGTACATTGTCTAGGTTTGTCATAGCTTTTCTTCCAAGGAGTAAGTGTCTTTTAATTTCATGGCTGCTTCACCATCTATAGTGATTTTGGAAACCAAGAAAATAAAATCTATCTACCACTATTTCCATTTCCCCCCCATCTATTAGCTATGAAGTGATGGGACTAGATGCCATGATCTTAATTTTCTGACTGCTGAGTTTCAAGCCAACTTTTTCACTCTCCTCTTTTACCCTCATCAAGAGGGTGAAAGTTACTCTTCACTTTCTGCCATTAGAGTGGTATCATCTGCATACATTTTAGGAACATCAAACAGAACTGTGTGTCTATTGTACTTTGGAAACTATTCAGTGATTCTCTTAGACAAATGGCTTACAATCAAGAGATGTTGATCCCCACCACAGATTAATTTAAATGGATTTGACCAATAGTGCAAATTGTTGCGAGGGTTTACACCCAAATACATACTATTCTACAAAGAATATAATTTGTCAGTTATAAAGACTGGACACACCTTGAATTTAAAGAGTGACTTTTAAGATATGTTTCCCATGCACTAAGATTTAATAATGCCCTCTCCCTACATCTTCCCCCTTCTCATTTTAGGAGTGAAAAAATGAAGAACAGCAATGTTAGTCAAGCTTGCCTAGGCCACATACCTCCATAGTGGTACAATAAATATTTAAATCATGTTCTCCTGATACTTGAGTGAGAGTGAGTGAAATTCACTCAGCTGTGTCCAACCCTTTGTGACCCCATGGACTATAGCCTGCCAGGCTCCACTGTCCATGGAATTCTCCAGGCAAGAATATTGGAGTGGGTAGCCATTCTCTTCTCCAGGGAATCTTCCCAACCCAAGGATCAAACCTGGGTCTCCTGCATTGCAGGCAGATTCTTTACCATCTGAACCACAAGGGAAGCCTTTCTGATACTCAGTTTATTATTTTCTCTGACATTCCAGGAGGTATATTGGACAATTTTCTAAGATGTAGCTATTCAACCAGATCAGTTTCCTCTAAGGATTTTATATTCATCTCTCTTCTGCTGCTCATAATTGATCCTAGTAAACTTCATAAAGGACCTGAAATTGTTGAATCCTAACTTCAGTAATTCAGTAATTCAGTGGGCAATGGCAACCCACTCCAGTGTTCTTGCCTGGAGAATCCCAGGGACGGGGGAGCCTGGTGGGCTGCCGTCTATGGGGTCGCACAGAGTTGGACATGACTGAAGCGACTTAGCAGCAGCAGCAGCAGCAGCAACTTCAGTAATTAATTAAGAAGGTCCCTGCCCCATCCTGGTGATGGCTGAGATGAGAGATGTCATAACTAAAGCAACTATTCCCTTCTGATCCTACTGGTGGGCATCTGTTTCTAGTTGTAACTGACCAAACGTTCCCTTTGCAGGGAAACTAATAACATCTTAACATATGGTCTTGAATCTGGGCCACCTAATGACTTTGCATGGAGATTAATTGAAGGTGTTAATGGCATCATTCCCAGCCAGGAATGTCAAAATACTGGCTTGGCCTCCTGTGTACATGTTTTAAGAGGATTTGCTATTGATACTGAACTGGATTAACTTTAAATATAAAGAAAAATACTGTAACTTCAGCAACCACCTGTGAAGCAAGTTTCTGTCGCTGAGGAGTCTGGATTAGTGCTCTAAGCAGGGTGCAGGATAATGAATTTGACATCCCATTTTGACTCCCTGGGAAAAATTCCCAGGTTACAATCTTCTTAAGTGGGGGTATTACAGAAAGCAAAATTCTGTTGAGGGTGAAAAATTCATTCTATGACCTTCTATAAGACTGTGCATGGAAAATACCATTAGAGATTAGAGTTGATTTATGGATGTTCTGTGTTATTACCGCCCCCTCCCCATCTCACCCAGGGAGGAGAAATGGGCAAAAGACCAGTGAAAAGAACTATAGTGTGAACCGTATTCCCTCAAGTATTTACACAGAAATGTATTCAACTTCCAGGAAGCTTTAAGCTTAGTTATCGTAATTATCTCACGCGTTGATCCTGGTACAACTGCCCTTCTATTGGTTCTATTTTCTTTTTTAAATTTCTATTTTAACCACCCAGCACTTGTGTGCTTATGTATGTGTGTGTTTATTATGATTCACCTTAAAGGCTTCTTGAGGAATATAAATTATAAAGACATAAAAGTAAACACAGAATAATCTCCTTTCATGCATATATTTACAAACCCGTAAACTCTAAGGAAGAGTGAACTGGATTTTAAAAACATTTTGAGAATTGCTTTTACTGGGTTGTTCTTTGCCTAGTTTGTTCAAGTGATTTTGGCCAAAGGAATCATATAAAATACGTCAAAACCAGATCCACTGCTGGCTATACAACTGGCTAGAGAGTAAAAATTATTGTCTCACACAGAGCACCACCAATTCAATCACGCCTCAGGGAACGGACCCTCGAAATTACAATTTCACAAGTCTTTTTTGAGGAATTACTCAGTGCCTAGTTCTTGGAGTATTTCCTCTCTGTGCTCCTGCAGCACTGTACACACAGCTCTCTTACATCACTGTGTGGACTTGTGTGTATCTTCTCTCTTCCCATTTGTCCTGACTGGGAGCTTCCTGAAGGGAGACTTGTCTCTTACTTATTGTTTTTGTACCCAGTTTCCAACAGTGGCTGACATACGATAGGCAAGTAGTCGGGGACAGATTTTTGTGCATGAATAATTCTGAGAGATACGCAAAAAGGTCTGAGACACCATCCTGACTGCAAACAGGTTATCATATTTTTGTGGTTTTAGTACTTATTGTCCTGAAACAAGCAGAATGGAATTCTTCCATAGTATTACTGGCCACATTACACATTTGGTTTCATAATCTCACCGAAGCCAATAAGATAGTTTTATTTAGGTCACACAGTAACACACATTTGTGCTTATGGAGAAACACTCTGGAGCACATGAAAAAGTTCTAAATGCTTAATTAATCATTCTTACAAATTTAGCACATTTTGTGCTCATGTACTTGTGCCAACAAGATTTCACATGTGCATTTTTATTTTCTCCTAAATAAAAAAATTAAAAATTGTTTTAAAAAAAGAAAGCTTAACCCCTTATATTCAGATGAAAGCAGTAAAGCATGGAGTGGGCCGGCTTTATCTAATTTTCCAAATTGAAGACAATGAAAAACAAACAAATGGATCACAAAAAGCAATGTATGTCTGATTTATTTGACTTTCCTATTGGTCAAACCACTCAGGGAATTCAGTTGGCAGGCTGAAATTCCTTGCACATTTGACTTTAAATATCAAGCAGGATAGCACACTGTCCACCGTGATCAGTTTAGTTCAGTTCAGTCTCAGTTGTGTCTGACCCCATGTTGTGACCTCATGGACTGAGGCACACCAGGCTTCCCTGTCCATCACTAACTCCTGGAGCTTACTCAAACTCATGTCCATCGAGTTGGTGGTGCCATCCAACCATCTCATCCTCTGTTGTCCCCTTCTCCTCCTGCTTTCAATCTTTACTAGCATCAGGGTCTTTTCAAATGAGTCAGTTCTTTGCATCAGGTGGCCAAGGTATCAGAGTTTCAGCTTCAGCATCAGTCCTTCCAATAAATATTCAGGACTGATTTCCTTTAGGACTGAAACTGGTTGGATCTCCTTGCTGTCCAAGGGATGCTCAAGAGTCTTCTCCAACAGTTCAAAAGCATCAATTCTTTGGCGCTCAGCTTTCTTTATAGTCCAACTCTCACATCCTTACATGACTACTGGAAAAACCATCTCTTTGACTAGATGGACTTTCGTTGGCAAAGTAATGTCTCCACATTTTCATATGCTGTCTAGGTTGGTCATAGTTTTCTTTCAAGGAGCAAGCATCTTTTAATTTCATGGCTGCAGTCACCATCTGCAGTGATTTTGGAGCCCAGTAAAATAAAGTCAGCCACTGTTTCCATTATTTCCCCATCTATTTGCCATGAACCGATGGGACAGGATGCCATGATCTTATTTTTCTGAATGTTGAGTATTAAGTCAACTTTTTCGCTCTCCTCTTTCACTTTCATCAAGAGGCTCTTTAGTTCTTCTTCACTTTCTGCCATAAGGGTGGTGTCATCTGCATATCTGAGGTTATTGATATTTCTCCCGGCAATCTTGATTCCAGCTTGTGCTTCATCCAGCCTGGCATTTCACATGATGTACTCTGCATATAAGTTAAATAAACAGGGTGACAATATACAGCCTTGACGTACTCCTTTCCTGATTTGGAACCAGTCTGTTGTTCATGTTCAGTTCTAACTGTTGCTTCTTGACTTGTATAAAGATTTATCAGGAGGCAGGTCAGGTGGTCTGGTATTCCCATCTCTTTCAGAATTTTCCACAGTTTGTGGTGATCCACATAGTCAAAGGCTTTGGCATAGTCAATAAAGCAGAAGTAGATGTTTTTCTGGAACTCTCATGCTTTTTTGATGATCCAACAGATGTTGGCAATTTGATCTCTGGTTTCTCTGCCTTTTCTAAATCCAGCTTACACATCTGGAAGTTCATGGTTCACATACTGTTGAAGCCTGGCTTGGAGAAGTTTGAGTTATTACTTTGCTAGCGTGTAAGATGAGTGCAATTGTGAGGTAGTTTGAACATTCTTAGGCACTGCCTTTCTTTGGGATTTGGATGAAAACTGACCTTTTCTGGTCCTGTGGCCACTGCTGAGTTTTCCAAATTTGCTGGCATATTGAATGCAGCACTTAACAGCATCATCTTTTAGGATTTGAAATAGTTCAGATGGAGTTCCATCACCTCCCCTAGATTTGTTCATAGTGATGCTTCCTAAGGCCCACTTAACTTTGCATTCCAGGATGTCTGGCTCTAGATGAGTGATCACACCATCATGATTATCTGGGTCATGAAGATCTTTTTGTATAGTTCTTCTGTGTGTTTTTATCACCTCTTCTTAATATCTTCTTCTGTTAGGTCCATACCATTTCTGTCCTTAATTGTGCCCATCTTTGCACAAAATGTTCCCTTGGTATCTCTAAATGTTCCCTTGGTATCCACTGGGTAGCCCACAGCAAAGACAGCCACACAAACCAAAAGGGAAGGAATGTTAAGCTGAACTGTCATTGACCTGCCAGACTCAGTTACCCATGAGCTGTGAAACATATGTAGAATTATGAAAAGATTATGTGGCCCTGGATGTTGTAAATGCACTATAGACTGTTTCCCCTTACTAAAATAAAGTGATGGAGTGATGCCTCCATAGAAAGAGCAATTAGTGGTAGGGAATGAAGTTCCTTACCTTTCTTTCCCCATCCTCTCCCTCCCAATCCTTTCAAGTCTCCCATGGGTCCAGTTTGGGAATTCTTGCAGAATCCGAAGTCCAGCAGTTTAACAGCTATTAAACACGGTCATAAAGTGAAGATGCAGCCCTCGAGTTGGGCTCTTGGCAGCGTCAGAGGAATATGGCAAACCGCATAGCTCTTTCACTGACAGGAAATAATGGAAAGGATGAGGGAGGAGGTATGGACAGACCAGATTGGGACTCGGAGACGATGACCCATGGAGCATACTTACCCGCTCTGGTATTGCTATTTAGTACCTGTGAAGTCTACCATTATGCATTATTAAATTCATGTATTATTGAATCATGAATCCTTGTTCCCTGATAAGAAATGGAGATGATTTCTTAGTTTAAATGAAAGCCCTGCCTCCTTATTTAAATAAAACTGCATTACTGGCTGCCTAGCATGCTAATCAAAAAGCTGCATTAAACAGGTAGGACTATACGAATTAAAAAATAATGAAACAAGATTTTCAGCCAGACATTGTTCCCTCGCCTGCTTTTCATGACAGCGGATTTCCTACTTGGAGTTGATAAGACAACGGCAAATGAAGATAACAACATGAGAGGGAAATCACTCACTCTAATGGGCTCCACCTGTGCAGACTTCAGCTCATTTACATGGCTGCAGAAAAATTAGAAATCATGCAGCAATTAGTCTGTTCTAGATTATGCAGTGTGTCAACTGATACCACTCAGGAGAGCACTAGCGCTAAAATGGTTTCAGAAGATAAATCTGCTCTCCTATACAAACAGTTTTAATTACCTGGAAAACGGCATTGCCTGTTGAGAAATCTCCATTGTGAACCTGGGCTGCTCTCCTGCTATTGGAATCAGATGTCGGGAAATTCCAATGTTTATGTAATTGACTCATATAATATTTGATGACTTGTTGAAACTGAAATTGGGTCTTTTGGTCGGCTCCCCAATTGTTCATCAAAGGCCCCTTTAATGTTTCTGTTAGAGTTGGTCAGGGAAGGGAATTTAGATTTTTTTAAGAGTGTATGTTTACTGGTACCCTTTGCTTCTTGAACCTTAACTTTTGTAAGTCTATACAAATCTGATAATTTTTCATAAATCATTTCGAATATGAAGCTGGAGTCAACAGATCAAGCAAATATGAACAATTCCTTATGAATAAAATGTTAAAACCATTAAGGTTTTGGAGTCTTACTTGAGATAGGGGGAGAAACTCTTCTATTCATTTTGGCCTTGAGGTATAACTTTCCTAAAAACCAAGGAAGTGTCTAGGGAACAGTTATGAAAATTCAGCTTTTGTATTTATATCATCATCAATTCAGTCACTCAGTCGTGTCTGACTCTTTGTGACCCATGAACCCCAGCACACCAGGCTTCCCTGTCCATTACCAACCTCCCTCGTTTACCCAAGCTCATGTCCATTGAGTCGGTGATGCCATCCAACCATCTCATCCTCTGTCGTCCCCTTTTCCTCCTGCCCTCAATCTTTCCCAGCATCAGGGTCTTTTCAAATCATTTAAAGATTTTACTTTGATATGCTTATAGAAATGTTTATGTATTTACCCACTTTATTTATTCTTTTTTTGTTTGTTTTTTTAATTGTTTTATTGGATTTGAAAGTAATGCATTAAAGTCTGAGGTTAATGGAGGCATTCTTCAAGAGAATGTTTTGGTCCTTGGGTAGCAATAACTTCTTGGGATATTGGTAGAAAGCATTCTGTCTGTGCTTTTAGGGAAGACAGAATTAAGGGCTCTTATGGAAAAGAGCAAGTAAATACTTAGCATTGTCCACTAGAGTTTTCTCCCAAAGCAAACCTTAAAAATGGCTTCTGGTTGGTGGATGGGAGTAGGAGTGAAGCATGTCTTGAAAGGCAGGCTGTGTGTTCCTTCAGTGGTGAAAGCAGGGCCAACCTTACCTACAGGTAAAGAAGGCAATCCCCCTAATATAGATGGGATTTCAGTCAGCAAACCTCTACTGGCCAAGAGATTTTTTTCTAAACTTGCTCTCCAAAACTGAGTTCAAGATTCTAATAAAGATATGGAATAGCCAGGGACACTTCATATGGAACTTCATTGGTTTCCACCTTTCGTCCCAGAAGCTGTAGTCTAATGAAGGTTCTCTTGACAAAAGATTTGCAAAGACTATCAATGTAACATATGTGCTGTAGCCCCTTCCTTAGTAACAAAATGAATAAAGTAATGCTCAAAATTCTCCAAGCCAGGCTTCAGCAATATGTGAACCGTGAACTTCCTGATGTTCAAGCTGGTTTTAGAAAAGGCAGAGGAACCAGAGATCAAATTGCCAACATCCACTGGATCATTAAAAAAGCTAGAGAGTTCCAGAAAAACATCTATTTCTGCTTTATTGACTATGCCAAAGCCTTTGACTGTGTGGATCACAATAAACTGTGGAAAATTCTGAAAGAGAGGGGAATGCCAGACCACCTGACCTGCCTCTTGAGAAATCTGTATGCAGGTCAGGAAGCAACAGTTAGAACTGGACATGGAACAACAGATTGGTTCCAAATAGGAAAAGGAGTACGTCAAGGCTGTATATTGTCACCCTGTTTATTTCACTTATATGCAGAGTACATCATGAGAAACGCTGGACTGGAGGAAGCACAAGCTGGAATCAAGATTGCCGGGAGAAATATCAATAACCTCAGATATGCAGATGACACCACCCTTATGGCAGAAAGTGAAGAGGAACTCAAAAGCCTCTTGAAGAAAGTGAAAGAGGAGAGTGAAAAAGTTGGCTTAAAGCTCAACATTCAGAAAAAAAAAGATCATGGCATCCGGTCCCATCACTTCATGGGAAATAGATGGGGAAACAGTGGAAACAGTGTAAGACTTTATTTTTCTGGGCTCCAAAATCACTATAGATGGTGACTGCAGCCATGAAATTAAAAGATGCTTACTCCTTGGAAGGAAAGTTACGACCAACCTAGATAGCATATTCAAAAGCAGAGACATTACTTTGCCAACAAAGGTTCGTCTAGTCAAGGCTATGGTTTTTCCTGCGGTCATGTATGGATGTGAGAGTTGGACTGTGAAGAAGGCTGAGTGCTGAAGAATTGATACTTTTGAACTGTGGTGTTGGATAAGACTCTTGAGAGTCCCTTGGACTGCAAGGAGATCCAACCAGTCCATTCTGAAGGAGATCAGCCCTGGGATTTCTTTGGAAGGAATGATGCTAAAGCTGAAACTCCAGTACTTTGGCCACCTCATGCGAAGAGTTGACTCATTGGAAAAGACTCTGATGCTGGGAGGGATTGGGGGCAGGAGGAGAAGGGGATGACAGAGGATGAGATGGCTGGATGGCTCACTGACTCAATGGACGTGAGTCTGAGTGAACTCCGGGAGTTGGTGATGGACAGGGAGGCCTGGCGTGCTGCAATTCATGGGGTCGAAAAGAGTCGGACCCGACTGAGTGACTGATCTCTGATCTCTGAAGGCACTGAAATGTTCTGCAGTAAAGAAATTCATTGAACACAGCATTTTCCAGACTGATCTGAAAGAAGTCAAATGCTCCTCCACACCCCTTTATAATGGAGTGGTCCTTTACATCCAGTATCCAAGAGAAGAAATTTGGGTCATACCCCTGCAGTTCAGGGGTGGGGGAAATGGCAAGAGCAGACTTTGCCTATGGACAGGAGGACACAGGACTTTAGGGTCATAGTTTATGGCGCTAGAGAGTGCAGAGGCCAACTTCATTGGCTGTGTGGATTTCTTTGGATTATTTCAAGGGCAATTTCCTCCCGTCTCAGCTCTTACACGCACAACATGTATACACAGGCACACACACAGACACACACACAGCCCCAGCCACATAATGTCCATCAAAGTCTAACACAGTTTTGCAACTTAGTTTCCTTACATGAGCCACTGAACACAAACAAAGGTTTTCACTGTCTTTTCTCTGATTCTCTCAAGGCTGGTAGGTACCAGTACCATTCTGGGTGCCCAGGAGAGGAGTTAATTCATTACACACAGTGCATACCTTACAGCATTAGCAGGTAATTCTCTCCTAGAACCAGAGCACAATGACACTCCAGCAATGTTTTTAGGATAATCCATTCTTTTCTGGCAATACCTTTTCTTACTCCACCTTCCCTGAAAGAGAACATAAAGTGCCACGTGATACTGCATCAAAGAATGATGGACTCTTTAATCTGGGAAGGATCTTAAAGATGGTGCATTAAAGGTGAGGACAGTAAGGCCCAGATGGATGGCCCTTGTTGCCCTGTGTGACACACTAAACCAAGACAGAACAGGATTATTGTTCTGGTCTTCAGAGACTTCAGTTTGTTCAACCACATCCCTGTGCTCTGCTATCACCCAGGGCCCCTCAGCAGAGGAGACAGCAGGCCCCATTCAAGAGTTCTAACCACAGCATGTGAATTTATCACTTTGAAAAAGTAGGTCATGCAGGACCCTGAAACTCAAAGAGACATGGACAGCACTGAGAATAACAAGAGATGGAAAGTCATCAGGGCAACTGGGAGTGTCCTGGAGAGAACAGGAATCTGGGTGTAAGGTGACTAAGTCTGTACTTTCTAGAGTCATAGCCCTCTCATGGGTGTGCCAACTCACCCCCTTCCACAGTGCCAACACAGCAGCGGTCATTCTGTTTCTAGAAGGATGCTAATAAAGAGAGGTCCAGGTGTGTACAGGGTGGGGGAGACTGAGCTCAGGATGGGGACCCCAGTTGGTCCTTCATATACCCAAGGACTGTCCTTACAGCCAAAGGGGGAATTCAGGATTAAAAAGCAACAACAACATAACTCAACTTTCTGCTTCTTGATCCATCTGCTTGAATAAATATGGAATATTTGCTAAAAATAATGGTGATTCTTAAAAATACTAGAAATAAATTGGATTTAGAAATATTCTAAGCATAAGTACAATGAAGAAATGAAACTATGGATTTGATGATATAAAACACAAAAGATTTGTACATTAGGGAATGGAACAAAGTCAAAGGTAACCTGGTAAGGTGGTCTGGCGTCACTGTGATCGGCACATGTTTCCACACTCTGTTTGAGGTGGGAGTAAATGTACCTCGGGATTTGAGAATAGGCAGCACTCACTGCATCAGCCCAACAGCATCCTTGAGAGGTGTGTTCTTGGCCATCACTGTTCTCTGCTCTTTATATCTCTTGAGGTCACAAATGTGTCCTCTCACAGTTCCTCTGAGCCACTGCTGATTACAGTTATGGGACGATCCCTACAGATTGCAGTGGTACTTACAGCACATTTCATAATATCAAAGAGTTTCCCCTTTGCCTGCTAACTTTTATCATTTCCTGTCACTTTAGTGAAGGCACTTATAGTGACCTCATAATTTGCATGTAACACCCAGAATGACATTCTTTGTTTCTTTGCTGCAGGCCTGGTGCCAGTTCTTGCATCCCTTTTATTAGTCATTATAAATCAAAGGGTCTACAGAATACAATAAATCACAGAGGAGACACAACAGATAAAGCCACATTCTTGATGTAGTGAGTACTCTGGAGCAGGATTTGACTGAGGGAGTTCCCAGTATGGTTCCCAGAGTACATATCCCAGATAGTATATTCCACCATACCAGTTTCCGTTGACTAAGAGCATAGTGGAGCCCTGGAACATTGGAACAAATTTAACATATGGACTGTTAGCTCTGAGCCAAAGGAGGCTCAGTCCTTCATCTTCTTCTCTATCTCGGCTCACCCCCTTGGTGATCTCATCTTGAATTATGATTCTAAATACCAGTAAGTGTTGACTACTTGGAAATGTATGTCTCCAGCCCAGACTTCTCCCCTGAACTGTAGACTCATATATCCAACTGCCCATTTGACATCTCCACTTGGAAGTCTAATAAACATCACAGGCTGTCACCTTCCACATGAAACTCCTGATCTTCTCAGGCATGTACCCCTTCCCCATCTCAGAAAATGACAATCTCCTTCTTCCAGTTGCTCAGTTCTTTCTTTTTCTCATCCCCACCTCCGACCAAGTGGGAAATCCTGTTGACCATTATCTTCAAAATATATCTAGAATCTGACCACTTCTCACCACTTACAGGCAATTCCACTGGTCCAAGCCCCCATCATCAATCACCTGAGTGACTGCAGTGGTTTCTAACTGATCTATTTTCCTTTTGACAGCTGCAGCTCAGGCTCCTCATAGCAGCCAGAGCCTGTCATGTCAGACCTTTAACAAAGGCTTCACCTGACTCGGAGGAAAAGCTCAGATCCTCACAACAGCCAGAAGGCCTTACTAGTCTGCCACCCACATCTTACTTCTTTCACATGATCTTGAAGTCACCTCTATTTTTCTCACTCTGCCTAAGCTATTCTGGGCTCCTTGAACGTATGTTTGAACACATCAGGCATTCTTCTGCCTTGGGAATTTTTAAAAATTTGTTTTCTCGTTTGCCTGGGTCATTCTTCCTCCAGATATCTTCACGACTCTCTCATTTCTCTTAAATCTTTGCCTGAATGACACCTTCTCAGTGAGTCCTTCACAGACCATACTATGTAAAATTGTAAACCTCATCCTGATATTCCTTACTTATTTTCTGACTTTATTTTCATCCATAGTCCCTATTCTATGTGATGTTACAACTTTAATGATTTACTGTCAGTATCTCTGCATCAAAATATAAAAACAATAAATGTAGAGATTTTTGTCTCAATTTTCCACTGCTATACCCTTAGTGCCTGGAATAGTGCCTGGAACATAAGAGACAAACAAAAAAAATGTTTGTTGAATGAATGAATAAAGGAAAGAAAAAAGATTTACATATTTTTTGTTTGTGCAAGATTAAATATTTGGGAAAGAATATATTTATGCTAAACTATGCTATGCAATGCAGTTTGTAAGTACGATTGGTCTGTGACATCTCCGAATCTCAGTGCCTTTTTGTAAAGTTTCTTTTTCATTTGTACAAAGTTCACTGTGGGTGTATACCAACTGGGTGGGCCTCCTGAATGGCTCTCTGACAGACAGTAACTCAAGAGATCCAGGTTATTTTCACCTGTAATTCTCTACATCCTCAGAATCCTTGACTTATACCAAATGGGAAAGTGAGGCAAATGGAGTTATTGAATGAAAGTTTGGATGAGATACTGCATAGGATCAGTTGGAAAATGACATACATACTTTTGTTCACTTTCCTTTGATCAGCACTCAGGTCCATGGTCTCATCTAGATGCAAGGATGATAGGGAAGGAATTGAGAAATATAGCTTAGCTGCAAGCCTGGGAAAGAGTAGAAGTAGATATTGGTGAACATTAGCAGTTTTTATGACATGTTATTAAAATCATATAAATTGATAAGATAAACAATAAGTCCCTAGGAAACCCTAAGTAGAGGAGAAAATCTAAAATTCTAAGGAACACATAAAAGCATGTTTAGCCTCAGTATAACAAATCAGTGCAAAAATTTAAATAAGATAACATTTTAGGAAGTTCTTTTCTAGTTTGCTGAGAGTTTATATAATGAATTTTGTAAAAAAAAAAAAAAAATTGTAAATTTTTCCCCTGCATTTATCATGATGTATGTTTTCCTCCTTTAGCTTTTTAATGTTATTAGCTGCATTGGTTGACCTTTGGCTGTCAAAATAACCATGTCTTCCTCAGATAAAATACATTTAGATGTGATGTATTAACCTTTTGGGGCTTCCCAAGTGGTGCTAGTAGGAAAGAACATGCTTTAGACATAAGAGATGCATGTTCAATCCCTGGGTTAGGAAGATCCCCTGGAGGAGGGCATGACAAACTGCTCCAGTATTCTTGCCTGGAGAATCCCATGCGCAGAGGAGCCTTGCGGGGTATAGCCTGTAGGGTTGCAAAGAGTCAGACATAACTGAAGTGACTTAGCACCCACACATTATCCTTTTTGAATCTTGACTGATTAAATTTACTAATGCTTTGTTAAAGATTTTTGTGTCCATGGTTGTGAGATATTTGTCAGTGAATTTCTTTGATGTTAATGTTTCCATCAAATCTGAGTATTAAGGAAATTGAGAAGAGTTCCTTCATAGTCTACTTTCAGAAAGAGTTTGTATACATTAGGTATTATTTCCTCCTTGAATGTTTGCTAGAATTCACCAATGAAGTCATCCAAATTTTAAGTTTTCTTTAAGGTAGATTTTAATAAGGAATAAACTTTATAAAATAGATATAGATAAATTCTGATCTTTTACATCTTCTTGTATAAGTTTTGGTACATTGTGTTTCTCTTTTCAAGGAATATGTCTTTTTCACATAAATTCAAGATTTATTTGCATAAAGTGGTTCATAATATTCACAGCTCTTTAATGGATCAAAGCCTTGTCATGGTGAAGGGGCTTGCATAGCTCAATGAAGCTATGAGCCATGCTCTGTAGGGCCATCCAAGATGAATGGGTCCTAGTGAAGAGTTCTGAAAAAATGTAGTCCATTGGAGAAGGAAATGGCAGTCCACTTCAGTAATCTTGCCTGGAAAACCCCATGGACAGTATGAAAAGGCAAAAGCATATGAAATATCAAAGACAACAGAATGATCTCAGTTTGTTTCCAAGGCAAATGGTTCAACATCATAGTAATCCAAGTATATGCCCCAACCATTAATGCCAAAGAAGCTGAAGTTGACAGGTTCTATGAAAAACTAATATCTTCAGGAACTAACACCAAAAAGATGTCCTTTTCATCACAGGGGATTGGAATGCAAAAGTAGAAGTCAAGAGATACCCGGAAAAATAAGCAAGTTTGGCCTTGGAGTACAAAATGAAGCAGGGCAAAGGCTAACAGTTTTTTCAAGAGAACATGCTCATCATAGCAAACACCCTTTTATAACAACCCAAGAGATGACTCTACACATGAACATCACCAGATGGTCAACACCAAAGTCAGACTGATTATGTTCTTTGCAGCCAAAGATGAAGAAACTCTATAAACAGTTATTAAAAACAAGACCTGGATCTGACTGTGGCTCAGATCATGAGTTTCTTATTTCAAAATTCAGGCTTAAATTGAAGAAAAGATGGAAAACCACTAGTCCATTCAGGTATGACCTAAATTAAATCCCTTATGATTGTATGGTAGAGATGATGAATAGATTCAAGGGATTATGTCCGGTAGACAGAATGTCTGAAGAACTATGGATGGATGTTCATAACATAGTACAGGAGGCAGTGACCAAAACCATTCCAAAGAAAAAGAAATATAAGAAGTGAAAGTGGAAGTCTCTCAGTCATGTCTGACTCTTTGTGAACCCATGGACTATACAGTCCAATGGAATTCTCCAGGCCAGAATACTAGAGTGGGTAGCCGTTCCCTTCTCCAGGGGATCTTCCCAACCCAGGAATCAAACTGGGGTCTCCTGCACTGCAGGCAGATTCTTTACCAACTGAGCTATCAGGGAAGCCCAAAGTGGTTGTCTGAGGAGGCTTTACAAATAGCCAAGGAAAGAAGAGACACAAAAGGCAAGGGAGAAAAGGAAATGAATGCAGAGTTCTAGAGAATAGCAAGGAGAGATAAGCAGGTCTTCCTAAATGAACAATGCAAAGAAATAGAGAAATGAGAAAGAATAGAGATTTCTTCAAGAAAATGGAGATATCAAGGGAATATTTTAGGCAAGGATGGGTACAATAAAGGACAGAAATGGTAAGAATCTAAGAGAAGCAAGAAGAGATTAGGAAGAGGTGGCAAGAATACACAGAAGAACTGTACAAAAGAGATCTCAATGACCTGGATAACCATGATGGTGTGATCATTCACCTAGAGCTGGACATCTTGGAGCATGAAGTCAAATGGGCCTTAGGACACATTACTATGAACAAAGCTAGGGGAGGTGATAGAATTCCAACTGAGCTATTTAAAATCCTAAAATATGATGCTGTGAAAGTGCTGCACTCAATAGGCCAGCAAATTTGAAAAATTCAGCAGTTGCCACAGGACTGGAAAAGGTCTATTTTCATTCCAATCCCAAAGAAAGGCAATGACAAAGAATGTTCAAACTGCCACACAATTCCACTCATTTCACATGCTAGCAAAGTAATGCTTGAAATCCTTCATGCTAAGCTTCAACAGTATGTGAACCAAGAACTTCCAGATGCTCAAGCTGGATTTAGAAAAGGCAGAGGAAGCAGAGATCAAATTGTCAACATCCGTTGGATCATCGAAAAACCAAGAGAATTCCAGAAAAACACCTACTTCTCTTTCATTGACTATGCTAAAACCTTTGGCTGTGTGGATCACAACAAACTGTGGAAATTCTTAGAGATGGGAATACCAGACCACTTTACCTGTCTACTGAGAAACCTGTATGTGGGTCAAGAAGCAACCATTAGAACCAGACATGGAACAATGGACTGGTTCAAAATTGGGGAAGGAGTACATCAGGGTATATTGTCACCCTGCTTATTTAACTTGTATGCAGTTACATGTGAAATGCTAGGCTGGATGAATCACAATCTGGAATCAAGACTTCTGGGAGAAATATTAGCGACCTCAGATATGCAGATGATACCACTCTAATGGCAAAAAGTAAAGAGGAACTAAAGAATCTCTGGATGAGGGAGAAAGAAGAAAGTGAAAGAAGTGGCTTAAAATTCAATTAAATTAAGAAAACTAAGATCATGGCACCTGGTCCCATCATTTCATGGCAAATAGAAGAGGAAAAAGTGGAAGTAGTGACAGACTTTATTTTCTTGGGTTCCAAAATCACTGTGGACAGTGACTGCAGCCATGAAATTAAAAGATGCTTGCTCCTTGGAAGGAAAGCTATGACAAACTTAAACAGCATATTAAAAAGCAGAGACATCACTTTGCTGACAAAGGTCCATATAGTCAAGGCTCTGGTTTTTCCAATAGTCATGTACAGATGTAAGAGTTGGACCATAAAGAAGGCTGAGTGATGAAGAATTAATGCTTCTGAATTGTGGTGCCGGAGAAGACTTTTGAGAGTCCCTTGGACAGCAAGGAGATCAAACCAGTCAATCCTAAAGGAAATTAACCTGAATATTCATTGGAAGGACTGAGGCTGAAGCTGAAGTTCCAATACTTTGTCCACCTGATGCGAAGAGCTGACTCATTTGAAAAGACTCTGATGCTGGGAAAGATTGAAGGCAAAAGGAGAAGGGGGTGACAGAGCATGAGCTGGTTAGATAGCATCACCAATTCAATGGATGTGAATTTGAGCAAACTCTGGGAGATGGTGGAGAACAGAGGAGCCTGGCATTCTGCAGTCCAGGCCTGCAAAGTATCGGGCACAACTTACTGACTGAACAATAACAATAACAATATCCACATATTATATTTTTAATGTGAAATACTATCTTAAATCTCCATGTTCATGAATATGAAATGGGACTTACGGTTTTCCTTTCTTAACAGATTTTTTTTTTCCCCTTAACAGATTTTTAAGATCAGTTTTAGGATCACATAAAATTGAGTGGAAACTACAGTCATACACAGATTCCCCCATTATTACCTCCCCACGAGAGTAGCTGTCACATTAGTTACAACTGATGAACCTACCTTGATACATCTTTATCCCCCAGAGTCCATTAGCATACATAGGTTCTCTCCTGGTGTTGTCCAGTAGAATGGACATATATCCATCATTATGACATCATAACACAGTTTCATTGGGCTAAAACTCCTCTATGCTCTACCAATTCATCCCTCCTCCCCACTGCAACCATTGACTTTTTTTTTTTTTTTTTTTTGCTATCTCTAACTTTTTTTTTTTTGTCTTTTCTAGAGGTTCATATGGAGAAGGCAATGGCACCCCACTCCAGTACTCTTGCCTGGAAAATCCCATGGATGGAGGAGCCTGGTAGGCTGTAGTCCATGGGGTCACCAAGAGTCGGACACGACTGAGCGACTTCACTTTCACTTTCACTTTCACTTTTCACTTTCATGCACTGGAGAAGGAAATGGCAACCCACTCCAGTGTTCTTGCCTGGAGAATCCCAGGGATGGTGGAGCCTGGTGGGCTGCCATCTATGGGGTCGCACAGAGTTGGACATGACTGAAGTGACTTAGCAGCAGCAGCAGAGGTTTAAATAGTTAGAATCACACAGTATGTAGCTTTTTCAAATTGGCTTTTTTCAGTTAGCAACATGCATTTCAATTTCCTCCATATCTCTTCATGACTAAATAGTTCATATCTTTTTGGTGCTGAATAATATTCCATTGTCTGGATGCAGCACAGTTTATTTACCCATTCACATACTGAAATAAATTCTGGTTGCTTTTAGCTTTGGTAAATAATAAACTGTTATAAATATCCATGTGCTGATTTTCAAATCCTATAGGGATATACCAAAAAGTGAGATTGCTGGACCATACAATAAGTATATGATTAGTTTTAAAAGAAGCTGCCACTATCTTCCAAATTGGTGGTATCATTTTGCATGCCTACCAGCTATGAATGAAACTTCCTGTAGCTCAGCATCTTCACCAGGATACTGTGCTGTTAGTGTCCTGGATTTTGGTCATTCTGTTTGTTCATTTGTTTAATTATTTATTAAATATATTTTGATTGGAGCATAGCTGATTTATAATATTATATTAATTTCAGGTATACAACATGGTGATTCAATATTTCTATAGATTATATCCCATTTAAAGTTACTATAAAATATTGACTATATTCCCTGTACTGCACAATATATCCTATATTTTACTTATTTTATACCCAGTAGTTTGTCTCTTTTAATGTCTTATCCCTCTCTTACCATCTCTCTCTTCCCATTGGTAACTACTAATTTAATCTCTATATCTGTAAGTCTGTTTCTGTTCCAATATATTCATTCCTTTCATTTATTAGATTTCACATACAAGTGATAACATAAAGTATTTGTCTTTCTCTGACTTTTTTAGTTAAGTATAATACCCTTCAGGTCCATCCATGCTGTTGCAAATGGCAAAATTTCATTCCTTTTTGTGGCTGAGTAATATTCCAAAATCACATCTTTTTTATCCATTCAGCTGCTGATGGACACTTAGGTTGATTTCATACCTCGGCCATTGTAAGCAATGCTGCTAGGAACATTGGGGTGCATGCATCTTTTCAAATTAACATATTTGTTTTCTTTTCTTTAGATACAGACCCAGGAGTGGAATTGCTAGATCATATGGTAGTTCCATTTTCACTTTTTTGAGAAACCTCTGAACTGTTTTCCACAGCGACTGCACCAAACTCCATCCACTAATATTTTGTTGAGCAATTCCACATCTATGTTCACCAGGTACATTGTGATTTTCTTTTTTGGTGGCATCTTTGTGTGATTTTGGTCTCAAGTCTTGTAAAATGAGTTTGGAAGTGCTCTCTCCTTTTCCATTTTTTGAAATAATTTGAGAAGGATAGGTATTAACTCTTCTTTAAATGTTTGGTGTAATTCACCTGGGAAGTCATCTGGTCTTGGGCTTTGTTTTGGGGGAATTAACTAATTCAATCTCTTTATAGCAATCAGTCTATTCATATTGCTTCAAGATTCTTCTGTATCATCTAAACTGCTGTTGATTTCCTTTAGTGTATTTTTTAATATTATTTTTGTTCTCCCTGAAGGCATTTAAAAAAATAACTTTATTTACTTTTGGCTGTTCTGGGCATTCATTGCTACACGGGATTTTGTCTAGTTGGGGTGAGTGGGTGCTGCTCTCTAGTTGCTGTATGCGGGCTTCTCACTGCAGTGGCTTCTCTTGTGTAGCACAGGCTCCAAGGTGCTAAGGCGCACCAACTTGAGTAGCTGCAGCACATGGGCTCAGTACTCGCAGGTCTCGGGCTCTAGAGCACAGGCTCGATAGTCATAGGGCAAGGGCTTAGCTGCTCTGTGGCATGTAGGATATTCCCAGATGAGGGATCAAACCCGTGTCAACTGCACTGGCAGGTGGATTCTTTACCACTGAGCCACCAGGGAAGCCCCATTTTTAGGTTATTTTTTATTTCAGTTATTGTATTCTTAAATTTTGATTGTTTCTTTCTTGTGTTTTCTAAGTCTTCTCACTGAATCCCTGCATGCTTTTCCTGTGTTTTATGAAGGTTGTTATGAATATTTCTTTGAACTTTTTATCAGGTATATTATTTACCTCCATGTCATTATGGTTTTCTTCTCTGGGATTTTATTTTATTCTTTTGTTTGGAACATTTTCCTTTGTTTCACTTTGATGGGATAGTTGGAGCTGGAGTGGACATGGCTCAGGAGGAGTCCCAGTTCAGTTCAGTCGCTCAATCGTGTCCAATTCTTTGCGACCCCATGAATCCCAGCACGCCAGGCCTCCCTGTTCATCACCAACTCCCAGAGTTTACCCAAACTCATGTCCATTGAGTCAGTGATGCCATCCAGCCATCTCATCCTCTGTCATCCCCTTTTCCTCCTACCCCCAATCCCTCCCAGTATCAGGGTTTTTTCCAATGAGTCAACTCTTCACATGAGGTGGCCAAAGTATTGGAGTTTCAGCTTCAGCATCAGTCCTTCCAATGAACACCTAGGACTGATCTTTAGGATGGACTGATTGGATCTTCTTACAGTCCAAGGGACTCTCAAGAGTCTTCTCCAACACCACAGTTTAAAAGCATCAATTCTTCAGTGCTCAGCTTTCTTCACAGTCCAACTCTCACATCCTTACATGACCACTGGAAAAACCATAGCCTTGACTAGATGGACCTTTGTTGGCAAAGTAGTGTCTCTACTTTTTAGTATACTATTTAGGTTGGCGATAACTTTCCTTCCAAGGAGTAAGCGTCTTTTAATTTCATGGGTGCGATCACCATCTGCAGTGATTTTGGAGCCCCCCAAAATAAAGTCTGACACTGTTTCCACTGTTTCCCCATCTATTTGCCATGAAGTGATGGGACCGGATGCCATGATCTTTGTTTTCTGAATGCTGAGCTTTAAGCCAACTTTTTCACTCTCCTCTTTCACTTTCATCAAGAGGCTCTTTAGTTCTTCTTCACTTTCTGCCATAAGAGTGGTGTCATCTGCATATCTGAGGTTACTGATATTTCTCCCGGCAATCTTGATTCCAGTTTGTGCTTCTTCCAGCCCAGTGTTTCTCATGATGTACTCTGCATATAAGTTAAATAAGCAGGGTGACAATATACTGCCTTGAAGGACTCCTTTTCCTATTTGGAACCAGTCTGTTGTTCCATGTCCAGTTCTAACTGTTGCTTCCTGACCTGCATTCAGGTTTCTCAAGAGGCAGGTCAGGTGGTCTGGTATTCCCATCTCTTTCAGAATTTTTCACAGTTTATTGTGATCCACACAGTCAAAGGCTTTGGCATAGTCAATAAAGCAGAAATAGATGCTTTTCTGGAACTCTCTAGCTTTTTCGATGATCCAGTGGATGTTGGCAATTTGATCTCTGGTTCCTCTGCCTTTTCTAAAACCAGCTTGAACATCTGGATGCTCACGGTTCAGGTATTGCTGAAGCCTGGCTTGGAGAATTTTGAGCATTACTTTACTAGCATGTGAGATGAGTGCAATTGTGTGGGTCGTTTGAACATTCTTTGGCATTGCCTTTCTTTGGGATTGGAATGAAAACTGACCTTTTCCAGTCCTGTGGCCACTTCTGAGTTTTCCAAATTTGCTGGCATATTGTGTGCAGCACTTTCACAGCATCATCTTTCAGGATTTGGAATAGCTCAACTGGAATTCCATTACCTCCCCTAGCTTTGTTCGTAGTGATGCTTCCTAAGGCCCACTTGACTTCACATTCCAGGATGTCTGGCTCTAGGTGAGCGATCACACCATCCTGATTATCTGGGTCATAAAGATCTTTTTTGTCCCATGGGCAATCAAACAATGGGACTCACAGATACGTCCAAACTTGAAGAGGCCCACAGCATTTCCCTGTTTGGCAGGAGCACTAGAGTTAGGTTTGTTTTTTTTCCCATATAATCCAGGAGCCCTTTAAACTGCTGTTGTTTAGCTGTGTCCCAGGGTGGGTGAGTCTGCACTTGGGCTCCTTGGCAATGTCCCTCCCTAGTGCAAGGCACTGCACTGGCAGCGGGATTCCCATAGGTGCTGTGTCTCCCTGTCTTTCCTATCAGTCTTGATGTGGTCCTTCTATTTGCAGTAGGTGTTTAGTCAGCCTTCGGATCTTCAGGAGGAATTGCTCTAAATGTAGGTGTAGATTTGGTGTGTTGGTGGGTGGAGGTCAGTTCAGGGTCTCTCTATGCCAATATCTTGGAACTCTTTAAATTTCCCTTCCAGGTAAAATACTTCTCAGGTCTGGTCCAACAATTCTATGTCTAAAATGAATTAGAATCTTCTATATAGAGAGAAATATATGTGCTTTTTTTTTTTTTAAAGAAAGTCTAGTTTTAAAACAGCACAGAGAACACTATATGGCTACCTTTAACTTATTTCAACTTGAAATATACTGAGTATCTGCTATTTCACAGAAAAAAATATCTTATTTTCCTATCGTGGTCTCCCTTGTCATTTGTATATGCAGAAGTTATGTTGTTAGATACAAATATACTCATTGTTGATATATCTTCCCTATTTATTGGTCATTTATCAGTATAGTGTTTCTTTTGGAGATTTCATTAAGAGCTATTCTGTCCTGATATTGCAATTGATATTTTTCTATCCTAAGAATTGCCAAGGTTTATGTTAATTTTTACTTTCACAATAATAAATTCATCATTTACAAGAATCATATAAGTGCATATTATACTTTTCAGATTGCTGTTATCTTCTTCATTGTCAAATTTCTGTGCAGAGTTTTTCATATTTCTCAGTTACTTTATTTATTTTATTTTATTTTTTTTAAATTTTATTTTATTTTTTTTTATTTATTTTTTTTTTCACAAGCAATTTCCATTTTATTTTACTTTTAAACTTTACATAATTGTATTAGTTTTGCCAAATATCAAAATGAATCCGCCACAGGTATACATGTGTTCCCCATCCCGAACCCTCCTCCCTCCTCCCTCCCCATACCATCCCTCTGGGCCGTCCCAGTGCACCAGCCCCAAGCATCCAGCATCGTGCATCGAACCTGGACTGGCAACTCGTTTCCTACATGATATTTTACATGTTTCATTGCCATTCTCCCAAATCTTCCCACCCTCTCCCTCTCCCACAGAGTCCATAAGACTGTTCTATACATCAGTGTCTCTTTTGCTGTCTCGTACACAGGGTTATTGTTACCATCTTTCTAAATTCCATATATATGCGTTAGTATACTGTATTTATGTTTTTCCTACTGGCTTACTTCACTCTGTATAATAGGCTCCAGTTTCATCCACCTCATTAGAACTGATTCAAATGTATTCTTTTTAATGGCTGAGTAATACTCCATTGCGTATATGTACCACAGCTTTCTTATCCATTCATCTGCTGATGGACATCTAGGTTGCTTCCATGTCTTGGCTATTATAAACAGTTTGCCAAATATCAAAATGAATCCGCCACAGGTATACATGTGTTCCCCATCCTGAACCCTCCTCCCTCCTCCCTCCCCATACCATCCCTCTGGGTCGTCCCAGTGCACCAGCCCCAAGCATCCAGTATCGTGGGTCAAACCTGGACTGGCAACTCGTTTCATACATGATATTATACATGTTTCAATGCCATTCTCCCAAATCTTCCCACCCTCTCCCTCTCCAACAGAGTCCATAAGACTGTTCTATACATCAGTGTCTCTTTTAAACTTAAAAGCTTCTGCACATCAAAGGAAACTATTAGCAAGGTGAAAAGGCAGCCTTCAGAATGGGAGAAAATAATAGCAAATGAAGCAACTGACAAACAACTAATCTCAAAAATATACAAGCAACTCCTACAGCTCAACTCCAGAAAAATAAATGACCCAATCAATAAATGGGCCTAAAAACTAAATAGACATTTCTCCAAAGAAGACATACAGATGGCTAACAAACACATGAAAAGATGCTCAACATCACTCATTATCAGAGAAATGCAAATCAAAACCACTATGAGGTACCATTTCATGCCAGTCAGAATGGCTGTGATCCAAAAGTCTACAAGCAATAAATGCTGGAGAGGGTGTGGAGAAAAGGGAACCCTCTTACACTGTTGGTGGGAATGCAAACTAGTGCAGCCACTATGGAGAACAGTGTGGAGATTCCTTAAAAAACTGGAAATAGAACTGCCTTATGATCCAGCAATCCCACTGCTGGGCATACACACTGAGGAAACCAGAAGGGAAAGAGACACGTGTACCCCAATGTTCATTGCAGCACTGTTTATAATAGCCAGGACATGGAAGCAACCTAGATGTCCATCAGCAGATGAATGGATAAGAAAGCAGTGGTACATATACACAATGGAGTATTACTCAGCTATTAAAAAGAATACATTTGAATCAGTTCTAATGAGGTTGATGAAACTGGAATCTCAGTTACTTTAGCTTTTCAAATTTCTCTCATAAATTTCCTTAAGTTTATGCTTCTTGGTGAGAAATATATTTAAATTATATTTTACAAATGTATATTAAGGATGCCATTAACATTGCTTCTAATTTCTTCTCCCTTAATTCTTGGATCCTCTGAATTATTGGAAAAGTCATTTCCATTCAAATAGGACTAAGAGTAGCTAAACATTGATAAAAAGTTTGATGAAATATAAACAGAGAGAGAAGTTGGACAGATTTGTAAAAGCTTATTTTTTTCTTCATGAAAAGTTTCTAGCTCCTAATTGAACAGACTAGCTCTTCCAGTCTTCACTGTTACCAAAAAAGACCCCAATCCACCTCCTCGAACAAATAGACATTCACATTTTTCATTTTTTACCCCAGTTACCATGATTCAACTATAGCACTAATCCTACTGAGTTTTTAATGACACAAAATATAAAACTTTCTTATTACCCACCACATATACATGTGTTTTACTCTCCTGCTTTAATGAACAGATGGTATATATCACAATAATCTGAGTGTATGAATAAACAAATTAAAAGAAAATGTCTAATATTTCCAGGAAAATTGGTACTTTGGGAAGATGTGCTATGTTTAACATAACATCACATACACACTCTGCAGGGTTGTATCCATGGGCATATGTGCAAAATAGTTGAAAATCATGGAAAATACAAGATGAAATACAAACTCTTTAACTTGCTAATTATGGTCTATCATCTCACTGCCACCTACCAAGCCAGCTTTGCTCCCACCACTGCCCTATTTGCATCCTATATGACAGACATTTGAACTATTTGCTAGTCTTTAAATCACTGTCCCATTTCATACCTCTGTGCCTTTGTGTATGCAGGTCCCTTTGCCTTCCCTTTAAATGGACTCATTGTCCATCAGGTAAAATCTTATTCACCTCTCAAATCTCAGCTCAAATCATACCCGCTAATGAAAACGTACCTTATTATGTCAAGAAGAAAAAAAGAATTTGGTTTCTACTCCTGTTGTTCTTTATACTAAATCCACAGTATGCCAATCATCTCACTGTATTTTAATAACCACTATTTTAAACAAAATATATTTTTCATCCTTATTCCCCATCACTTATCACCTAGCATGGTACATATTTGTTACTGTATAAATATTTGCTGAAAGAAGTATTTAGGGCCAGCCATTTAAAAGACACGATTATACCCTCTAAACACTACATTTCTAGGGTTATATTTGGTATTCCCTTAGTGGAACAACAGAGAAGGCAATGGCACCCCACTCCAGTACTCTTGCCTGGAAAATTCCATGGATGGAGGAGCCTGGAAGGCTGCAGTCCATGGGATCGCTGAGGGTCGGACACGACTGAGCGACTTCCCTTTCACTTTTCACTTTGATGCATTGGAGAAGGAAATGGCAACCCACTCCAGTGTTCTTGCCTGGAGAATCCCAGGGATGGTGGAGCCTGGTGGGCTGCCGTCTATGGGGTCGCACAGAGTCAGACACGACTGAAGCGACTTAGCAGTAGCAGTAGCAGTAGTGGAACAAAGACTGGGCTTATAGAACTTTACATAGAACAGTTGTGAAAATTCTCATCCGTATCATGTAAGACCCCTTGAAGTCCCACAGCGCCTGTGACTATTCATTCTCACTGACCTCTCTCTTCTCTGAACTGTGAACACATGAACCTCTAAAACCCAACTTCCCATTGAGAAAAACCTGACAATCATGGTGTGAGAGAATAAATTTCTCAAAAGCTGCATCTTTACTTATTATTAAAATAAAACTCTTCTGGAATTTGGGAAGAATGGAGATATTTCTATTTCAAATATCTATTTCAAATGTTGCATAAATCCAGTGAGAGTAGTTTTGATCATCTGCCACATGGTCTGTCTTTTGTCCTCTATTGAAAGGTCAGAAGATGAAGGGACCCTGGCTAGGACAGTCTGCAGGACAAGATATTTAAACCTGGGGAAGGTAATGAGACATACTAAAATACATACATGTAAAAGTGTGTGCATGTGTCTATGTGGAAGTAGGTTTAAATTGTTTTTCCAGTTTTCATGTCTTTTGGTGGGATTATATTTGGAATAAAACAGACATAAGTTTGCATGGTAACTCCATCATGTATTTGTCTCTTAAACATAAGCAAGTCAAGGTCAAACTCTTTAAGTTTCAATTTTATCAATTCTATAAATACCTTACACTCTCATCTCTAAGATCCTTACACACACACAGAGACACAATTTCTCTTGGTTGTGAACATACACTGTAGCTTACAGATGCTCACTGTCTTAAAATGTCTTAAGAGAAATAATTTTGTTCTTGTTTAATCATTCAGTCATATTCAGCTCTTTGTGAGCTCATGGATTGTAGCATGCTAGCATGCCAGGCTCCTCTGTCCTCCACTATTTCCTGGAGTTTGCTCAAATTCATGACCACTGAGCTGGTGATGCTATCTAACCATCTCATCCTCTGCCACTACCTTCTCCTTCTGCTTTCAATCTTTCCAAGCCTCAGAGTCTTTTCCAATGAGTTGGTTCTTCATATCAGATGGCCCAAGTATTAGAGAAATACTTTGGCATTCCCCAGTTATGACCAACCTAGATAGCATATTTAAAAGTAGAGACATTACTTTGCCAACAAAGGTCCATCTAGTCAAGGCCATGGTTTCTCCAATGGTCATGTATGGATGTGAGAGTTGGACTGTGAAGAAAGCTGAGCACCGAAGAACTGATGCTTTGAACTGTGGTGTTGGAGAAGATTCTTGAGAGTCCCTTGGACTGCAAGGAGATCCAACCAGTCCATTCTAAAGGAAATCAGTCCTGGCTGTTCATTGGAAGGACTGATGCTGAAGCTGAAACTCCTAATACTTTGGCCACCTCATGCAAAGAGTTGACTCATTGGAAAAGACTCTGATGCTGGGAGGGACTGGGGGCAGGAGGAGAAGAGGACGATAGAGGATGAGATGGCTGGATGGCATCACTGACTCGATGGACGTGAGTCTGAGTGAACTCCAGGAGTTGGTGATGGACAGGGAGGCCTGGTGTGCTTCGATTCATGGGGTTGCAAAGAGTCGGACATGACTGAGCTACTGAACTGAACTGAAGGAAATTTAGCATGTGACTGACTTACTATGGACTGCAAGGGGGAATGAGGCTAGAACCCATCATTTTGTCTCTCCATTTTCCCACCCCAAGAGACCTCTAAGGTAGATAAGCAAAGTACTAGCCTAATGCCCTGTATTTCTTTCAACTGAGAAAAAGGACTCAGCCAGGTGGATTGTGTTTCCCCAAATTAGAGTCAGACTAGACCTGACACTTCTGACTTCTTTCACTACACCTGTTTCACTGAAAACCAGAGGATCTTAAATCTGGTTGCATGATTTACTCCTATTTGCCTCCCAGGTCCACTCTCCATTCTTGTCTGTGGGTGGAGGAGGAATGAACTTGGTGGATGGCTCCAAAAGGCTCTCTTAGCTCCTGACTTCTAGCTGGGGTCGCTCAACCAGGATCACCAGCTGGGGGCAGAAGTGGGAAGGATAATGTGGTTGGGGTAGTCCTTCCCTGGGTGACTTCCTGTGGGGTTACCTACAGTCAGCTACTTCCCTCCTAGGTCAGGCTGCCCTCTCTCTTGTTTCTGACAGCTGCTCCCACCCTTTTCCCATTCAGACTAGGGGTAAAACAGCAACCCACTGTCCCCAGCCCAGGGTACTGGAATATCCCTTCTGGTTTCCTTCCACCCTGCTGGCACCTTTGTAAAAGTCCTTTTATTAAACCTTCTTCAAGGTACCCAATTTGAGTGTGCCAGTGATTTCCTGTTGGGACTATAATCGATATGCCAAGGAGCTTTTAAGAAATACAGATGCCTGGGGGCTTCCAAAACTCTCCAGGTGATTCTAGCTGATAGAAGGGATTGCAAACTTTTGCACTAAATCATGATGATGATTTTTGTTGTTGTTGTTGAATCACTAGTTGAATTACTAGTACGTATATACACACACATGCATGCATATTCACGTTCACAGGGAGAATGGCAGAGCCTTCACCAAAAGTGAGGTAATCTTGGTTTTGCAGGCTACCAGTCAGGCTGACGTATGGATTGATAAATGTGTGAACACTTAGGATCCAGCAGCCTTGTAAACACATTCAAAATATTTACTTTCATGCTGTTCCTTTCTTCTTCTTCTAACACCCAAATGTCAATTTTAATGGAAGCCACATCTCCTCATATTGATTGGTTCATCTTGATTTTATTAAGGTTCAGTTTGGCTGCCCAGGAAGCTTTTCTAGTGTTTGAAACATTTATAAAAATGTATTTGGGAGGGGTACGGTGGGGGAGGTAGGTGGGGGAGCAAAGAAAAAAAATCACATTTGCTTAAAGTAAAAGCACAGTTTGTTGCCCAGATTTCATTAATTCAATAAATAAAAATACAAGTAAGCTCCAACTTCAACAAGCTCAAGTTTCCCTCCTAGCTGTGAAACCACAGTACCCCGATGGCTTCTAAATGTGTCAACACATGACCTTCCCATCGCAAACTCACCCGTGGGGAGAACATGATTTATGAGGTTGTCTGACCATCTCTGAAAAGGCTTTAAATATTTTACTTTCATAATAAGTGTAGCTCCTTCATTCGGTGGTAAATGATCGTGGGTTCTTAGAGAAAAGGGTGAGTTTCTGGGGGGGGTGGGGAAGATCTCAACTTGGAAGAGATCCTCAAACAGCTCTGTGGCACCTTATGGTGTGTGAGCTAATTACTTGCCCTAAGTTGCCTAGTAAACCATCTTTGTTTGGGAAGGTTAAGTTTCACCTCTGTTCCAAAAAGTCAGAGCCAGACAGGGAAAGGAAAAAATGATGGTGTCTGTGGTGAGGCTGGCAATGCCGCCCACCGGCTGGTTATTTGGAAAGGTTTTAGAAGATGTGTTATGAGGCATGGTAATGTGTGTCATTTTTCATGACTGAAGTCAAAGGATTTAGCAAGTTGAGTCTGAGGACTTGGATGGGGCAGTGGAAAATACCAAATAATGTGTGAGCTTTGCATCCCACTGCTGCCCAGGGCTCTCCTACCATCCGAGACAGAGGAAGAGGACGCTATTTTTTGGACTGCCAAATGCAACAGTTAGAATATGAGAAATTTGGCTTAGCTCTAAAGTCATTTCTACATAGAAGAAAAGTGAGTTTTGGTTGTTGAAGAAGTCCCTCAGTTTACAAGTTGTTAATGGAGAACATGACTGTTCTTTGAAAAGGATAAGTCAAATAGTGACCCTCTTTTATTCTGAGAAAGATGAATTGACTCTAAAAAAATAGCATATGGAATATCTTTCTCTCCCAAGTTTCACTTCTGTTCTGGTTTCTTGTAAATGTGTGTTCAAGGGGAACAGAGGATATAGCTAACCCTCCTAGCCAAGGATCCTTAGTTCCAAGTAACGGAAACTCACTTGAATGCATGTTAAGACAAAAAAGCAACATTTCTTACAAGGATACAGGAGTATCCCATGGAATGTAATGGATCAAACGGAGGTCAGTCATAGGAGAGGCCAGAACAGGAGCCAGAGAGCCATGAAGAGCCAAGGCACCTGCTCCATCTGTTCAGTTGTCTGCCTTTCTGGTCCCCTGCTTTACCCTCTCCCTCCATTCTGCTTCTCTCTTCTTATCCCAGACTGGATTTCTCTCCTTATTCAGGTTCAAGGCTGAAGAGGACCATTCTGCAGTGATGTCTCCCATTACACAGTCACTTGGCTCAAGTGACCAGCCCAGATAATGAAAGAGCTATCCCTTAAGAGAGTGCTTCCAAACAATCTGCATGTTGTATTAACTCATTTAACCCTTCTACCCAGCCTATTAGGTTTATCCCCGTTTTAGAGATAACAAATTTGTGAAAGTCTCTCAGTCGTGTCCGACTCTTTGCGACCCCATTGGAATTCTCCAGGCTAGAATATTGGAGTGGGTAGCTGTTCCTTTCTCCAGCAGATCTTCCCAACCCGGGAATCAAACTGGGGTCTCCTGCATTGCAGGCAGATTCTTTACCAGCTGAGCTACCAGGGAACCCCTAACAAACTTGAGGCAGAAAAATTAAATGACTTATCCAAATTTATATAGCATGTGAGCAGTAGATACAGGTTTCAAATCGAGACAGCCTAACTCCAGAGCCTGTGCTCTTAATCAGGGCTGTTCTGCTCCCTGAGCCCCAGTGCCATTTCCCAGAAGAGAGAATGTGGTTGGCATCACTTGGATTGGGTGGGCACCCCACTCCAATCAGCCCTGGCCAAGGTGGTGATAGATGGACCTCAGCAGGACCACATGGCACAACGTGAATTGTAGGGCCCATCTCAGTGCTATTAAGGAATCAGTTATCCCAGAATGGAGATGGGGTTTGGACAGATACCACAAAGTCTTCATATTACTCTATGTAAATGCTGATGCTCTCTGAGCCAAGTCATGGGACAGTGTAGCAATACAGAATTGTGCTGTAGCTCAGCCGCTCAGTAGGTGTCTGACTGTAACCCAATGGACTGTAGCCCACCAGACTCCTCTGTCCATGGGATTTTCCAGGCAAGAATACGGGAGTGGGTTGCCATTCCCATCTCTAGGGGATTTTCCTGACCCAGGGAACCCATGTCTCCTGAGTCTCTTGCACTGGCATGTGGATTCTTTAACCACTGAGCCACAAGGTCATTAAAATATTTCAAGCACTGAGGATTTTCCTGGACATTATTATTTTCAGAGGCAACCCTACATGTGACTGATTTTTTTTTTCCCAGCATTCTCTAAAGATGAGATTTAAAATTTCCCATGTGGCAGTTTAGCCAGGTTCTTGCAGTAGGGGAGTTCTTCTCCCCATCTAACCTAAATGAATCTAATGGCAGCTGAAACTGATCACTTTGTGTTGCTTTCAGAGTAAACTGCACACAAAGGGAACATGTGAGGAGATGCTGAGGTAATCTGTTCTTTGGCTGAGTGTCACACTGACTTAATTAGAAAATTTTATCAAAAGACTAATAACAAAGGCATAAAACATTCCTGGAATTATGTGTCCGGAAAAAGTTTCATTAATTCAAGTTTTTTATATATAAACAAGTACATAAATGAGGAAAGCACTCCAAGTCTGAGAGAACATTGGCTCCCTAACAGAAATGGCAGGGACGATAAAACTGTGAACTAAGAAATAGGCAATTTTTGATTCATATTTCTGACCCTCACCCCATAAATGCCCTAATGCATGAGGCATTGGCCCATGTGGAAATTCTGATGCATTCACCAGATTCCTAATACAAAATTCCATTGAATGTATATAATATTCCACCACAGCAAATGAACTAAGGAAAAAGAAAAAGAAAACAAGATATGCTCATTTTATTCTAAATTATCCAAAGATGTTTTCAGCTTACCCTCTCCTCAAACTTTCTCTATTTTTGCTTCTAGCTAGCTTTTTACCTTTTGCAGGCCCTCAAATTTTTTAGCAGTCCTCATCTCTCTTCTATTGTGGCCAAAGGATTAGCTGATAGTTTGCCCCCATTCCCTCATTACATACACACACACACTCACATATATTCACATGCACACCCTTCTTGAGTCTGAGCCTCGATGTCTTCCCTGAAATTTGGTTTGGGTCTATTTCACTCCAGCTCAGCTTATAACAAGTAGTCTCCTAGGCATTCCTAACCTTGTTTCCACTCTCAGAAAACAAAAATGGCTGTCAGCTGCCACAGGGATCACTTCTGCCATGTCTCTTTATCACAGTCTCTCAGTTCCCTATATCATCAATGGAAGCTGCAACCCAGCTTCAACCAGTCCTCTCTGTGACCCCTCCAGTTCCCCATTTAACTAGAATTCTTCATTTCACTCCAACCTCCACCTACGACATCACTCCAACTCTCCTGAACAATCTGCTCTCACTTTCAATTATTCTTGGGAGCCTGACTTCTGAGTGATACGTACCAGGGACATCCAAATGGATGAGCTAAGAACAACCCCCATTGTACCTGAAGTGAGAAAAAGAAAGTCCTCAACCACCAATAACCCCACAAAGAGCAGACAAGAAAAGATAAGGTAACACTTTTTTTCTCTGTGGATACTTTCAGGTTGTCAACGCTTACATATAACCTCTTATTTTACAACCAAATAGCACCTCTCTAAGATAGGCAGTGCCTGGAAACTCCCATGGATGGAGGAGCCTGGTAGGCTGTAGTCCATGGGGTCGCTAAGAGTTGGACACGACTGAGCGACTTCACTTTCACTTTTCACTTTCATGCATTGGAGAAGGAAATGGCAACCCACTCCAGTGTTCTTGCCTGGAGAATCCCAGGGATGGGGCAGCCTGGTGGGCTGTCATCTATGGGGTCTCACAGAGTCGGACATGACTGACGTGACTTAGCAGCAGCAGCAGCAAGATAGGCAGGGACTGGATGATTTTTGTTGTTGTTTGACAGATGTGGAATCTCAGATCTTTTGATTTCAGGTCTGTTCCACTCTGTATCTCCTGGAGTTAAGAACCTGTTCCACAGGCACCAAAGCTTTGGTCAAGGGCTCCAGCAACCAGGCTAGAATGCTTTATTGATAGAGATGGCAGCACAGTACATACTACATACATTTGATTCATATATTCAACAAATACTGAGTCCATGACCAGCTACTGAGCTAGTACTTGGGACACTTATCTTCTGTCTTCCAGATTGCTGAAAGTATTTGCTAAAGACCTTTGCAGCAGTTGAGGGTTGAGAATTTCAAGGATATTGAGGCAGAGGCCACAGCCAACTCCTGACCATCAGTCCCACCCACAGATGGGGTTAGACGATGCCACCAGTTTCTTTAGGATATCCCTTTCGGTGATTCCTTCACTGCTATTAGCCAATGTCTCTCCCTCAACACCTCCTTCACCTGCTTTCCCGACTCATTAATGCTCAGGGTTCTTCCTGCCCCTAGTCCTTTCCACTCATGAAGAAAGCTCATCAAAACAACCAAGCTAGAAGCTCTTCTCTTCCAGGAAGTTTTTCACAAAACACAATGCTTAAAGTGGGCAATATTTAGTTCATATGAACACATTACAAATTTCAGATATTCCTTTATCAGGATGGGAGGGTTTAGTTATAAAGTGATCTCTGGCTGAAGGAAGCCTTCCTCAAGTAGCTCAAAGCACCAGGAATCATTGACACCATTCTGCCTATGCCCAAGGCCAGCTCAGAGGGAAGTTGCAGTGCGCTCTGCACAGAGAAGGGCCTGGACTCCAATGACCTGAGCTGTCTGCAAAATTGACTCCTGGGACTTGTTTTAAACCTTTATGTTTCCAGCCCCAAGTTCTCTGGCACTGATGGGGAAGCACTTCTTTTTGAGACTTAGGCGGCTTTTGTGAACACATGGGCCCTGACTTTCATTTCACCGGATACACTACTATAGTGTAGGAGGGGTTTGGCTGCACAGCTGGTGCCATCCTCTGTGTGTGCATGGTGGCTGTGGAAAAGACACACTCTCTGGGAATATGAGGAAAGACCCTACAAAGGAGGTGTCGTTCAGGCCAGCTGTGTCGAGGGGTGGGTGCAGCGTGTCAGGATGTGGAATGAAGAGACCAAGGCTTCAGTCTCTGCTCTCTCCTTTCTGGGAATGACCTCCCCGAGGCATTTCCCCTCTCTGGGTCTCAGGTTGCTCATCTGGGGTGGGAGTATCCCAAACCTTGACATTTGCTTGCAAACTCTTAGATTCTGGGATTCCTTAGACTTTGCTCTTAATCCAGTCTTTATGACTCTAGTTTCACCAGAAACTCTTTGTGAGGAACAAGGCCCAGCTGTGGAAGGCATCAGTGAAAGACGTCAAGTCAAACAGAAGGTGCAGGGAGCAGAAAAGAACCATGAACCGTGTGCCACCAAGGCTCATGATTCTCAGTTTTTTGAGAGGCCTGGCAGGTGGCAGGTAATGTGGGACATGCTAGGTCTATGGTAATAGGAAAATGTGAAGCTCCTTCTAAACCAGAGAGGGTGTGCCCCACCCACAGGCACTCAAATTCATGTCTTCTAAGCACTGCACCTGTCACACAGAGCAACTCCGCGGGTTGGCTTACAACCAAGGACAGCAGGTTTGAGACCCCGTACCATCTCCGGAACTAGAGAAAATATTTTTCCTGAAGGTAGCCAACTTGTCTGTTACCAGCTAAGACATTTTTCTTTTCAGAAATTCAGGTCAGTAGATTCCTTTTCAATCCGATGCTTCCCATGGAATCCAAAAGCAGAGACAAACAGGGTGGATCAGACAGAAAAGAGCTTAAAAACTTACAGTTTTAAGGACTTCCCTGGTGGTCCAGTGGCTAAGACTCCATGCTCCCAATGCAGGGGGTCTGAGTTTGATCCTTGGGCTAGGAACTAGATTCCACGTTTCAACTAACGATCCCACGTGCCACAACTAAGACCCAGTGCAGCCACACAAATAAATAAATATGTTAAAAACTTCCAGCCCATCTGAATCGCACTAGGCTCCAAGCGTCGACCCCAAAACTGGCTCTGTTGTTAAGCGGAAAAGCTTGTCTGCAACCTAAATGGTCCCCAATCACCTTCTGAACTGAGCAGTCCCTGAGAGCTGGGCAGAGTCACATAGGAGTGTGGCTTTTCAGATGAGAGAACAGCAGGCAAGAAATGGAGACTTCTTGCTAAGCCCCATTAACGTTTTAATAGAGCTTAAAGCAACGGTTCTCTTTGAAAACGCTTTATTCATAATTGACCAATTGTCATTAGATACAGTTACACTCCATGGCATCTTATTAGAAGGAGCTTGTTTGAACCCCTCCCCAAGCATTCATAGTAAATTCCTAACAGATGATGTCATAACAGGCCGTTACAATCCATAACATGTAGATACCATTAAAGCAATGTGTGTGCTTTTTTGGGACTGAAACATCTAACTTTATTATGAAGTTTGCTATAAAACCTGCTATGATGTATTTAACAATATTAAAGCGTTTATTCTTTCATATTGAAGTCACACTGCCCCTGTGATGCCTGTTATTCCTGCCACAAATCAGAATTGCCAAAACTATCAGCTCAGCGTTTAAACACTTCCTTAAGAGATTTCTTTCTTTCTCTTTTCCTCGTCTTCATTACTATTTTTTTTTTGCTATGAAAAAGCAGATGTTCTAAAGCTACAAGTAACTGAAAACCAGCAATATATGCTCAAAGGCTGAAACCTAATATTTATGATAAGCTGATCCAATGAGAAATGTCTCCCCAGTGACCCTGGTCATGAAGTGGGAACCCATGTGGTCACTGGCCCTGGTGAGATAGTTGTCATTTATCAGAACCCGTGCACTGTGATTCTCGATTAGGGACTTTCCTGACATCAGCAACTCTCTACCTACTTGATACAAAAAGCAAAATAAATATGAAATCCATCCTTACTGCATCACATTCCATTGGCTTTACAATTGCCATATAAGATAGCAGTGATGGATTCCATAATTTATGGAAGGAGATTTGGGCTTCTGGGTGGCGGTGGGCTCTACTTTTTGTCTTTATCACTGTAACAAATGTTATAGTTTCTAATAAATCCTTCAGGTAGAAACCACTGTCACAAATGTGTGTTTCTAATTGTTAATGAGAGCTAGAGATATTTATACTCAGACAAATGGCAAAAATAAGAGAAAGACCAGTATTCCTTAGAAGAAATCATCAAATTCAGACTGTGGTAGAGACTTGACTAACTGCAGTACTAATACTTTGGTATTCTGGGGAATGTGTGCATGTTGGGGAGGAAGCCTCCCCACAAGAGCTTCTGATCCAAATAAATTCTGTGAAAGAGCTGGACACAACTGAAGCAACTTAGCATGCACATGAATGCTCCATGATGAATATTCCATCACTTGCAGGTTAATTTGATATAACAAAGTCCTCTTTTAAAATGCAAGCATTCCTTAAAGGGTTAAGCCTATGAATTATTATGTTTTGGTACCTCTCTCATTACTGTAGTAATCTTCAGAAGATTCTCTTTAATTCAATCTACCAAACATTTTAGTGAGTGCCTATTAGGTATAAAATAGAGTACTCTGTCCATTATGGGGTTTTTAGAAACAAAGATTGTCCAAACCCTCTTAACGGCTCCTCAAAGGAGGTCCTGCAGGTTCCCAACAAGAAGTTTATTCAAGTAACTCAAGTGAAAGGCTCCCATTCCTCCCTGTCCTCCAGAACTCTCTGGATCTTTCTCACTGTTCCTGTTTCTTATTGTTCCCATTGAGACACTGGACATACATTTTTTCTCCCTGCGCCTACTTTTTCTATATGGAACTTCTAAACCCCATGGCTGTATTTGCTCTGTATGCATGTGTGTTCAGTTGTGTTCAACTCTTTTTCGATCCCATGGACTGTAGCCATCGGGGCTCCTCTGGCCATGGGATTCTCCAAGCAAGAATACTGGAGTGGGTTACCATTTCCTATTCCAGGGGATCTTCCAGGCTCAGGGACTGAACCCACATCTCTTACATCTCCTGCCTGGGCAGGTAGGCTCTTTACCACTAGCGCCATGTGGGAAGCCCTGTTTGCTCTGTAAAAGCCTATTGGGGCCAGAGCCCTGGGCTTCCACTTGCCAAGAGGAAATGCTTCCATTCAAATGAAAAAGACTGTATTTCTATAGGTCAAGCATGAGTCAGCCTGCGGGTTACTGTAGGAGGGAGCACTTGTCCCTGACTCTAGTGAATCCATGAGTGGGATTCCAGAAAGACTCACCCCTGTGATTTCCTCCCATCCCTCATTACTAACCACCCTGACCCCACTCCCAAAGGATTGATAAATTGACTGATTGTCAGTCAGGAAGAAAAAGTGGCCATACAAGGCTCAAGACTCTCATCTCCATTCTCTGAACTCACCTGTCTGCAGAAGGATGCATCTACTTGTCTGGGGCTATGAGTAAGGGGGTCTGTCCCTGGAGGTGAGATTTGTAATTTAGGAGAGAAGGGCAGATTCAATTCAGCAGAGTGTTGGCAATTCCATTTGGCCTCACATCAAAGCCACATTCTTTAATCCACCTTGAATCTGTAAAAAGCTGATATTTGGACCTCTACATGTCCAACCTCTGCACCTACCTCCCATCTCATCTGAATACTGCAAGGAAGAGAGCTATTTTGCTGGGGCGCGGGGGTGGCGGGAAATCCCTAAAAGCTAGCACTGTTACACCTCCTGCACTAAAGGTGGTACTGACTCCAGGTACTGTGTGCTCTGGGTGTGTCTTCTGCAGCATTTACGTGGAGACACAGTCCTCCAAAACTCTGTGGGCTGTTCTGGAAATCCTGCTTGGTACATTGCCATCCAACCCTAATCCCCATGGCAGAGATGCTTCTTCTTGGACACAAGTATGCAAAGTGATCTGATTAAATCCTCATTAATGAAATGTTAAGGAAGTAGTACCACATTTGCCTTCTCAGAAGTGTTCTGGTGATTTAATGGAGAAACACATGAGGAACCAGCTAACCAAAAATGATGAGTAAGAGGGGCAGAATTTCAGGCATACTTGAGCCAGATATTTGGGAACAAATCTAATCACCAGGCACTGAGGATGGAAAGCTTTAAATGCTTGCAGATAACATGCAGGGAAGAGAAAATACTGGTCTGACGATAAGAAAACCACGAGTTCAAGTATGACGGTAACTGGCGATGGTATTTGCCTTTGACATTAAGAAATAACACAGAGTGGGAGGGACTCAGGCAAGCCTGACACTATGGGCAACAAATAGCCTCAGTCAGTGTTCAACAAAAGGATTTATTTAAACCCTATATTTAAAAGAGGCAGCCTCTACTGGGTGCCAAAATATTGTCACTGAGCCAGATGGGGTTAATGGATCTTTTGCATTTTCAAGAGAAACAAGTCATAAATGTGGATTTTTATGTAAAAACATCTGAATGCAGAGTTCCAAAAAATAGCAAGGAGAAATAAGAAAGCCTTCCTAAGACATCAATGCAAGAAATAGAAGAAAACAATAGAATGGGAATGACTAGAGATCTCTTCAAGAAAATTAGAGATACCAAGGGAATATTTCATGCGAAGATGGGCACAATAAAAGACAGAAACGGTATGGACTTAACAGAAGCAGAAGATATTAAGAAAAGGTGGCAAGAATCACAGAAGAACTTTACAAAAAAGATCCCAATGACCCAGATAACCACAGTGGTGTGATCGGTCACCTAGAGCCAGACATCCTGGAGTCTGAACTCAAGTAGACCTTAGGAAGCAACATTACGAACAAAGCTAGTGGAGGTGATGGAGTTCCAGCTGAGCTATTTCAAGTCCTAAAAGATGATGCTGTGAAAGTGCTGCATTCAATATGCCAGCAAATTTGGAAAACTCAGCAGTGGCCACAGGACTGGAAAAGGTCAGTTTTCATTCCAATCCCAAAGAAAGGCAATGCCAAAGAATGTTCAAACTACCACTCAAAAGCACTTATCTCACACGCTAGCAAAGTATGCTCAAAATTCTCCAAGCGAGATTTCAACAGTACATGAACCAAGAACTTCCAGATGTTCAAGCTGGATTCAGAAAAAGCAGAGGAACCAGAGATCAAATTGTCAACATCCGTTGGATTATCGAAACAGCAAGAAAGTTCCAGAAAAACATCTATTGCTATTGCTATTGCTAAGTCACTTCAGTCGTGTCCGACCCTGTACAACCCCATAGACGACAGCCCACCAGGCTTCCCTGTCCCTGGGATTCTCCAGGCAAGAACACTGGAGTGGGTTGCCATTTCCTTCTCCAATGCATCAAAGTGAAAAGTGAAAGTGAAGTTGCTCAGTTGTGTCCGACCCTCAGCAACCCCATGGACTGCAGCCTTCCAGGCTCCTCCATCCATGGGATTTTCCTGGCAAGAGTATTGGAGTGGGGTGCCATTGCCTTCTCCGAGAAAAACATCTACTTCTGCTTTATTGACTATGCCAAAGCCTTTGACTGTGTGGATCACAACAAACTGTGGAAAATTCTGAAAGAGATGGGAATACAAGACCACCTGACCTGCTTCCTGAGAAATCTGTATGCACGTCAAAACCACAGTTAGAACCGGATATGGACAGCAGACTGGTTCCAAATTGAGTAGGAGTACGTCAAGGCTGTATATTGTTACCCTGTTTATTTAACTTATATGCAGAGTACATCAGGCGAAATGCCAGGCTGGATGAAGCACAAGCTGGAATCAATATTGCTGGGAGAAATATCAATAACCTTAGATGTGCAGATGACACCACCTGTATGGCACAAAGTAAAGAGGAACTCAAAAGCCTCTTGATGAAAGTGAAAGAAGAGAGTGAAAAAAACTGGCTTAAAACTCAGCATTCAAAAAATGAAGATCATGGCATCCAGTTCCATCACTTCATGGCAAATAGATAGGGAAACAATGGAAACAGTGACAGACTTTATTTTCTTGGGCTCCAAAATCACTGCAAATGCTGACTGCAGCCATGAAATTAAAAGATGGTTGCTCCTTGGAAGAAAAGCTACAACAAGCCTAGACAGCATATTAAAAAGCAGAGACATTACTTTGCCGACAAAGGTCCATCTAGTAAAAGCTATGATTTTTCCAGTAGTCATGTATGAATGTGAGAGTTGGACCATAAAGAAAGCTGAATGCTGAAGAGTTGATGCTTTTGAACTGTGGTGTTGGAGAAGACTCTTGCGAGTTCCTTGAACTTCGAGGAGGTCAAACCAGTAAATCCTAAAAGAAATCAGTCCTGAATATTTTTTGGAAGGACTGATTCTGACATTGAAGCTCCAATACTTTGGCCACCTGATGCGAAGAACTGATTACCTGGAAAAGACACTGAGGCTGGGAAAGATTGAAGGCAGGAGGAGAAGGGGACAACAAAAGATAAGATGGTTGGATGGCATCACTGACTCAATGGACTTGAGTTTGAGTAAGCTCCAGGAGTTGGTGATGGACAGGGAAAACTGGTGTGCTGCAATCCATGGGGTGGCAAAGAGTCGGAGATGACTGAGCAACTGAACTGAACTGACCTGCACCCTCCTTAGTGTTAGTAATGAATTCTCTAAGAAAACAAGGTCAAACAATAACAATCCCCCAGCCATACAGGCTCTGACTGTGCAGGAAGTGTGAGACTGTCCTTAGGCCCAAGCTGACCCAGGGGTGTTCTTTGCCCCCTAGGCCTTCACTGAGTCTGGCTTTTCTGGATGCAGGATCCCTGCATATGCTAAACTCTGGCCTTCCTAATTCTGATTTTTAAAATCACCATGAAATACTTCAAAGAGATGAGTACAGACTCATTTTCAATAGAATGAACTCCAGCTAGCTGAAAAAAAGGCTTGTTTCTTAGCCATGAACAGCTGCTAATACCACTTTGAATGTAATAATATAACTGGTGCCTTCTGATGTTCAGTTCAGTTCAGTTCAGTTGCTCAGTCGGGTCTGACTCTTTGCGACCCCATGAACCGCAGAACACCAGGCCTCCCTGTGCATCACCAACACCTGGAGTCCACCCAGGCCCATGTCCATTGAATCGGTGATGCCACCCAACCATCTCATCCTCTGTCATCCCCTTCTCCTCCTGCCCTCAATCTTTCCCAGCATCAGGGTCTTTTCAAATGAGTCAGCTATTCGCATCAGGTGGCCAAAGTAATGGAGTTTCAGCTTCAACATCAGTCCTCCCAATGAACAGCCAGGATTGATATCCTTAGGATGGACTGGTTGGATCTCCTTGCAGTCCAAGGGACTCTCAAGAGTCTTATCCGACACCACAGTTCAAAAGCATCAATTCTTTGGTGCTCAGCTTTCTTTATAGTCCAACTCTCACATCCATACATGACCACTGGAAAAACCCTGACTTAGACGGACCTTTGTTGACAAAGTAATGTCTCTGCTTTTCAATATGCTGTCTAGATTGGTCATAACTTTCTTTCCAAGGAGTAAACGTCTTTTAATTTCATGGCTGCAATCACCATCTGCAGTGATTTTGGAGCCCAGAAAAATGAGGTCAGCCACTGTTTCCAATGTTTCCCCATTTATTTGCCAGGAAGTGATGGGACTGGATGCCATGATCTTAGTTTTCTGAATGTTGAACCTTAAGCCAACTTTTTCACTCTCCTGATCTTTCACTTTCATCAAGAGGCTCTTTAGTTCTTCTTCACTTTCTGCCATAAGGGTGGTGTCATCTGCATATCTGAGGTTATTGATATTTCTCCCGGCAATCTTGACTCCATCTTGTGCTTCCTCCAGCCCAGTGTTTCTCATGATGTACTCTGCATAGAAGTTAAATAAGCAGGGTGACAATATACAGTCTTGACATACTCCTTTTCCTATTTGGAACCAGTCTGTTGTTCCAGGTCCAGTTCTAACTGTTGCTTCCTGACCTGCATTCAGGTCTCTCAAGAGGCAGTTCAGGTGGTCTGGTATTCCCATCTCTTTCAGAATTTTCCACAGTTTATTGTGATCCACACAGTCAAAGGCTTTGGCATAGTCAATAAAGCAGAAATAGATGCCTTTCTGGAACTCTCTTGCTTTTTCCAAGATCCAGCGGATGTTGGCAATTTGATCTCTGATTCCTCTGCCTTTTCTAAATCCAGCTTGAACATCAGGAAGTTCACAGTTCATATATTGCTGAAGCCTGTCTTGAAGAATTTTGAGCATTACTTTACTGGCATGTGACATGAGTGCAACTGTGCGGTCATTTCAACATTCTTTGGCATTGCCTTTCTTTGGGATTGAAATGAAAACTGACCTTTTCCAGTCCTGTGACCACTGCTGAGTTTTCCAAATTTGCTGGCATACAGAGTGCAGCACTTTCACAGCATCATCTTTCAGGATTTGAAATAGCTCAACTGGAATTCCATCACCTCCACTAGCTTTGTTCATAGTGATGCTTCCTAAGGTCCACTTGACTTCACATTCCAGGATGTCTGGTTGTAGGTGAGCAATCACACCATCGTGATTATCTGGGTCATGAAAATCTATTTTGTACAGTTCTTCTGTGTATTCTTGCCATGTCTTCTTAATATCTTCTGCTTCTGTTAGGTCCCTACCATTTCTGTCCTTTATTGAGCCCATATTTGCATGAAATGTTCCATTGGTATCTCTAATTTTCTTGAAGAGATCTCTAGTCTTTCCTATTCTGTTGTTTTCCTCTATTTCTTTGCATTGATCGCTGAGGAAGACTTTCTTCCCTCTCCTTGCTATTCTTTGGAACTCTGCATTCAAATGGGCATATCTTTCCTTTTCTCCCTTGCTTTTCGCTTCTCTTCTTTTCACAGCTATTTGTAAGGCCTCCTCAGACAGCCATTTTGCTTTTTTTGCTTTTCTTTTTCTTGTGGATGGTCTTGATTCCTGTCTTCTGTACAATGTCATGAACCTCCATCCATAGTTCATCAGGCACTCTGTCTATCAGATCTAGTCCCTTAAATCTATTTGTCACTTCCACTGTATAGTCATAAGGGATTTGATTTCGGTCATAGCTGAATGGTCTAGTGGTTTTCCCCACTTTCTTCAATTTCAGTCTGAATTTGTCAATAAAAAGTTCATGATCTTAGCCAGTCAGCTCCTGGTCTTGTTTTTGCTGACTGTATAGAGCTTCTCCATCTTTGGCTGCAAAGAATATAATCAGTCTGATTTCGGTGTTGACCATCTGGTGATGTCCATGTGTAGGGTCTTCTTTTGTGCTGTTGGAAGAGGGTGTTTGCTGTGACCAGTGCGTTCTGTTGGCAGAACTCTATTAGCCTTTGCCCTGCTTCATTCTGTACTCCAAGGCCAAATTTGCCTGTTACTCCAGGTGTTTCTAGACTTCCTACTTTTGCATTCCAGATATCATATAAGAAACAAATCGCCAGTCCAGGTTCGATGCAGGATACAGGATGCTTGGGGCTGGTGCACTGGGATGACCCAGAGCGATGGTATGGGGAGGGAGGTGGGAGGGGGGTTCAGGATGGGGAACACATGTACACCCGTGGCAGATTCATGTTGATGTATGGCAAAACCAATACAATATTATAAAGTAATTAACCTCCAATTAAAATAAACAAATTTAATTAAAAAAAAAGAAAAGGAATCTTTTGGGGTTGTTAGTTCTAGAAGGTCTTGTAGGCCTTCATAGAAGTGTTCAACTTCAGCTTCTTCAGCATTACTGGTCGGGGCATAGACTTGGATTACCATGATATTGAATGGTTTGCCTTGGAAACAAACAAAGATCATTCTGTCTTTTTTGAGATTGCTTCTGATGTTATTTTATTAAAAAGTTGCATTATAACAGAGAAAAAAATGATGGAATTATTATGAAATTCAGGCCTCTTCAAAGCAGATGCTTCCCACCATGGACTCTAATATCTTTAAAAGGCTAAAACACCTGAAACAATCTGGGAGTAAGAATACATCTTTTAAATTATAGCCTTTATCAACATTCCTCAGGATTTCACCTTGAAACTTAGCAACTTTATTCTCCTGACAACAACTTACTTCACAAAGATGAAACAGGTTCAATAAATTGGTCTAACAGAACCTTTGCTGCTGCTGCTAAGTCACTTCAGTCATGTCCGACCTTGTGCGACCCCATAGACGGCAGCCCACCAGACTCCTCTGTCCCTGGGATTCTCCAAGCAAGAACACTGGAGTGGGTTGCCATTTCCTTCTCCAATACATGAGAGTGAGAACTGAAAGTGAAGTTGCTCAGTCGTGTCCGACTCTTCACAACCCCATGGACTGCAGCCCACCAGGCTCCTCCATCCATGGGATTTTCCAGGCAAGAGTACTGGAGTGGATTGCCATTGCCTTCTCCAACAGAACCTTTAGGATGTTAAGTAAACCAACATTAAGGGAAGGCAAATTCCTCCACTCCATTGGGTACCTGATGACAAGGCCCTCTAGGTTTTAGTTACAGAATCTCAAGGAAATGTGGTCTGAGTACTGAAAAGAGGCCCCGTGTGTACAATGGAAGCATGATGCCTCTTCAGGATCTCATTAGGGGCCTGGAGCTCTTTGCATAAGAGCCTGGTCAGCCTGCTGGCGTGGGAGGGCCCCCACCGCGGAGGGTGATGGAGGGTGGTGAAAACAACAGGACAGGGATGATCTTCTCCTCAAACTCCCTACCAGAGAGGACAGCTTTATAGCCTGGACCCTAGATACACTAAGCTTATGGGGACAAAACAAGCAGTTTGGGGGGTGAGAATCAGATACATTCAATCAAATAACAGGATCAGGGCCAAAGGAGGGGGGTCCAACAAGAAGTTTTTTGTGTTTTGTTTTTTTTTCCCCCACTGACTTAAGCTGGTTCCTCGATTGACCCTTCAGAAGACAAATTGTTTGACTTAACAAACCTGCATGCTGGTCCTTGGGTGTGTATTTCTGTCCTCAAAACTACCAGTTAGTTTACATAATTCAGTTCTTGGGAAGAATTATGCTGCTTTAAAATGTACTTAACATGCTTAGTTCTTCAGATGCATTCATTTGTTTCAGAAATTGGTTTCTGGATACAGAAGTCATCTAATTCTCTTTGCAAACTTCCTCATGAGTGAAGGAAGATGAGCTAATAACACAGTTGTATCTGGGAAGATTAATGTCTGTCTGTCTACCACAAACCCAGGTCTTCCCAGATGGCTCAGCGGGTAAAGAATCTGCTTGCTAGCAGGAGACGCGGGTTCTACCCCTGGGTCAGGAAGATACCCTGGAGAAGGAAATTGCAAACCATTCCAGTATTCTTGCCTAGAAAATTCCATGGACAGAGGAGTCTTGCTACAGTTCATGACGTTGCAAAAGAGGCAGACATGATTTAGTGATCAAACAACAACCACCACAAACCCAGAACAAAACATGGTGGGGAAGGGGAGGGAGTTAGTACTTTTCAATTCAATTCAATAAAGATTTATGCAGAGATTCCTTAAAGGAGTTGATAGCTCAGAAAACAATAGGACATGATACACTGAGTTTGAGGGGGTAATTAGAGTGCATATCCAGCCAGGCTTGCCTGGAATGGTCCTAGTGGTGGTCTAGTCGCTAAGTCGTGTCTGACTCCTATGAACCCATGGACTGTAGCCTGCCAGACTCCTCTGTCCATGGGATTTTCTAGGCAAGAATATTGGAGTGGGTTTTCATTTCCTTCTCCAGGGGATCATTCTTCAGTACTAGCCTTCTTTAGGGTCCAACTCTCACATCCATACATGACTACAGGAAAAACCATAATCTGAAAGGAAATCAACCCTGAATATTCATTGGAAGCACTGATACTGAAGCTGAAGCTCCAATACTTCTGATGTGAAGATTGACTCACTGGAAAAGACCCTGATGCTGGGTAAGACTGAAGGCAGGAGAAAAAGGGGATGACAGAGGAGATGGTTGGATTGCATCACCAAGTCAATGGACATGAGTTTTAGCAAACTGTGGGAGACCTGCCATGCTGCAGTCCATGGGGTCACAATAAGAGACATGACTGAGCATCTGAACAATGACATGTGAGAACAACTTCAAAGGCAGAAGTCAACAAACCACAACTCATGGACAAATCTATCCCATTGTTTGTTTTTATAAATAAAGTTTTCTTAGAATACAGTCATGTCTGTTCATTTATGGATGCTGTGGCTGCTTTTGCTCTACCTACAATGGCAGAGTTGTGTGGTTACAGTAGAGACTGTAGGGCCCTGAGAACCTAAAATATTTACTTTCTGGCTTTTTACAGGGTTGATACCTCCTCCAAAGCTTCCCTGGTGGCTCAGACAGTAAAGTATCTGTCTGAAGTGCCAGGAGACCCAGGTTTGATCCCTGGGTTGGGAAGATCCCCTGAAGAAGGAAATGGCAGCCTGCTCCAGTACTCTTGCCTGGAAAATCCCATGGATGGAGGAGCCTGGTGGGCTGCAGTCCATGGGGTTGCAAAGAATCAGACATGACTGAGCGACTTCACTTTCACTTTCACCTCCTGTAAGGCAGTGCCTTATAATTCAGGATCACAGTCAATCCTAAAGGAAATCAGTCCTGAATATTCATTGGAAGGACTGATGCTGAAGCTGAAACTCCAATACTTTGGCCACCTGATGCGAAGAACTGACTCATTGGAAAAGACCTTGATGCTGGGAAAGATTGAAGGCAGGAGGAGAAGGGGATGACAAAGGACGAGATGGTTGGATGGCATCACCAACTTGATGGACATGAGTTTGAGCAAGCTCTGGGAGTTGATGAAGGACAGGGAAGCCTGACATGCTGCAGCCCATGGGGTTACGAAGAGTCGGACATGACTGAGTGACTGAATTGAATTGAACTGACACCCACTAGAAGTCTTTAGACCTGCTGAGATTCTGTGTGACCCAGCCAAGGAAAGCCCAGTCTGCCTCCTGATTGCAGGACCTCTGTCTGCAGGTACCAGGTTCCTTTGGGTCTTCTTCACAGCTCTAATCAGCCCTCTTTTCTAGATAGACATCAATGTATATTTTCTCACATAGTTCCACTGCAGCGAGCAAAGGCATGGCTTTCTGGGGCTCAGAGACGGACTCACCAATCACATCAATTATAATAAGCTGGGGGTGTGAATATAATTACTCCTGGGAGAGCTATGCTGCAAGAACCAAAGCAGATATGTTGAATTTCATTCACCTCTACCATCTCTTACCCTTCTCCAAGAGAAAGCATTGTCAGAAAAGACAGGGGGAGCGTGGAAAGAGTGAGAGGAAGTGTATACATGAGGCAAGTTGCCTTCAAGTGTGGCTGTGAACTGAACAGCCTTGGAAGCCTCCTGTTCCTGGACACACCTGCTGGGCTCCAACATGCAGTAGAACATCCTAGACTTTGTAGTTCAGCCCTCATTTCACACATTTTTATTCTTTACACTAAAGTGATATGTGACTATGTCCCTTGCTAGGGTTGGGTTATTATTGCTTTGTAAGACTCTTTTAGATGAGAAAGCTCACAAATCAAGAAAATCCTGTCAGACCACATGCTGAAATTTCTGGTTCACAAAGTTTTGTCACCAGTTCTAGAAACTAGAAAGAGGACCTGTCTCTGGAAAAATTATGACATGAATAAAGTTAGCTTTCCAAGTCAGCAGCCCGGCCCTTCTTATTCTTTCCCTCTTCCTGTGTCACAGCTTTTCTCACCACTCTGACCACCATGGCTCCAGCATCATCACAGGCTCGCTGGCACAGGTGTTTGAGGCTAGTCATGGGGTTCCTTTATGTGCTGAACTTGGGGATGTTGAATGTAAACCTCATTCTAACAAAAGGAGGATAAGCTGGTCCATGGAGAAAGTGGTGAAAGAAACTGGGGAGAAGAGAGGCCCATGTCACCATGAGATGTCATGACATACAGCTGGTATTCATTCCACTGATGGCTCAGAGGGGCCTGAGAACCTTAGTCAAAAGCAGACTCATTTGAAATTGGAACCTTCAATTAGTAATGAAGGGCAAATTCTTTGCTTGATTCTTGAGTTAACTCTCAGAATGGTTCAGGGAGCTTCTTTATTTTCCCAGACTCTCAGTTTCCACTTTTGTAACTGACAGAGCTGGTTACTACTGAGGGGTGAGGGAAACTATCAGGGGAAATGCTTATTATTCTCTTCTTTCCAGCTCTAGAGCAGAGTGATGTGATGACCAAGATGGGGAATCTGGGTATGTGCCCAGAATAATGGCGGAGTTTCTCCAGCAGGGCTTCCCTGGTGGCTCAGACGATAAAGAATCTGCCTGCAATGCAGGAGACCCAGGTTCAATCCCTGGGTCGGGAAGATCCCCTGGGGAAGGGCATGGCAGCCCACTCCAGTATTCCTGCCTGGAGAATTCCATGGACAGAGGAGCCTAGCAGGGCTATAGTTCACGGGACCGCAAAGAGTTGGACACAACTGAGCGACTTCCACTTCCACTTCTCTCCAGCACCTGTGTCCCTTGCTTGAAATTTCATTCTAATGTGGTTTAAGAGAAAGTGACCCAGGGATGGGACTGTCCCCAGAATGGTGGTATCTGTCAGAAAGGCCTTGAGGTACAAACACACCTGGCCCAGTTTCGACTCCTGGGCCTCCTCTGCTGGGATCTGTGCCGGCCAGAGATCTCTGCCAGCATCGTGGTTTCAGAAAGTCAGTTCTCAGCGTGTCAACCTTACAACCCCTGAGCTCACAGGTCCTTGTGGCACCCTTCAGACACTTTTAATAGTTCCAGCCATTTTCAAGGCCTAGCCCCTCCCAATGCAACACTCCGGGCTGGCTCTGCTACAATTCACGCAGCAAGCCGAGAATTTTTCTCCTTTTGGCACTGCTAAGGGGAGAGGTGTTGAAAAGAAGCCCAAGCAGATGGGAATGGAATTCCATTACTTGGTAAATATCTGAATGGCATTTCTTTTTAATTCAATATGAGAGTTTTAGCATGTTTACAATTTTCCCTACCTTAATTATGAAGTCCATTTTATTAAAGGTGCACATACCTCGATTACAGCTGGTGAGCTTTTGGCTCTGAGGTAGGTAGCTGTGTGAGAATTCCATCCTGGGCGTTGTTTTAGGTCTGTTAGCAACTGGTGCAGCACTTGCCAGTTTCCCTCCCTGGGTAGCGACAGAGGCACTAACACAATAGCAAAGCTGTTAATCCCAAACACGTTACTAATAAGGCAAGCTGCCTTGCTGGAGGTTGCAGAGAGGATGGAGGACGGATGTGGAAATGCTAATATAGAAGCTCACAATCTCTCTAGTACCCACAGATTGGTGGATAATGAGGAATGTACTGCTTTCCTCAAGATATCACTGCACTCAGTCACCTCAGAGCTTCCCCACTAATCACATGTCATCAACTGATGTATGTATTTGGGAGGCAGTGAAGGAGGCAGTGAAGGTGAACAATCAGCCTGGATGTGTTCACTCCATGGATGGTGTGTTTACCGCACGGATGATGTATTCACCTTGTGAATGATGTGTTAATCCTGTGAAAGTGAAAGGGTTAGTTGCTCTGTTATGTCCAACTCTTTGCAACCCCATCAACTGTAGCCCACCAGTCTTCTCTGTCCATGGAATTCTCCAGGCAAGAATACTGGGGTGGATTGCCATTCTCTTCTCCAGGGGATCTTTCTGACCCAGGGACTGAACCCAGGTCTCCTGCATTGCAGGCAAAAGGCAAACTCTTTATCATCTGAGCCAGCAGGGAAGCTGGGTTCATCCTGTGGATGGCACCCAAAAGATTCTTGTGGGACTCAACTTTCTTCATCATTTTTGACATGCTTCTCTATATGATTTATTGATCCTTTGGCCACATGGTAGATTCTGTAGATATTTAGTTTTGAAAAGAAATGATAACTATATTATTAGTTTCAGAAAATAGCACAATCATGGAGTCTGGATATTGTACAGTTTGAGTGGAATGTAGTTTTGGAAGCATGACGTGGCCAAGTTCAAGGACTCTGAGGAAGTGAAAAGAAGGCAAGAAGTCATGGAAACTGATTTTTCCCCTTCCTCTACAGAACAGGTGCAAGCAGCTGTGGGGGAAACACACAAACTTCAACTTGGATTTGGAAGTAAAAATTGCACCGTGGGATTTAACCTTTAGATAGTCACAGACCTAGCTCAGAATCTCCTTGCCCTGGACATGCTTAACATGGACTTCACCCCGTGATTGGTTTGGTGGTGGCACAGGGGTAGCCACTGACCAAAATGCAATATCTGGCTTGACACAGACTTTTGGAAAGCCATAAAGAATTCCTCAATGTAGTTATAAATTAGAATAACTCCTGGAAGCCTTCAAAGAATATCAATGCCTCTGAGTTCACCTTTGTAGACTGGATCTCAATCAGCCTTAGTGCAGGCTCCTGAGAACTATAGTTTGCAAAACTTTCCAGGTGATTCTGGTGCTCTACCACATTTGAGAAGATTTTTTATGTTTTCTAGGCTTAATTTTTTTAATTAAATTTAAAAGAAGTCTGACTTAGAGTTGTTAACATCTTGCTTTACCAAATAAAGAAAAATAAACTACCTGCTATCACCATCATTTCATCAGAAAAAGACAGAGGAACACCAAGGAAAAAATTGGAAGGGCAGATCTTTAAACACATTTAATTTCATAAAAAGTCGCTAAGCTGCCACACCCATGTTCATAACAGAATTATTTATGAAAGGTACCAAGAAGTGGAAGTAATCCAAGTGTCCACTGATGGAATGGACAAACAAAATGTGGTGTGTGTGTGTGTGTGCCAAGTGGCTTCAACTGTGTCTGACTCTTTGCGAGCCTATGGACCTTCGTGCTCCAGGCTCCTCTGTCCATGGGTTTATCCAGGTAAGAATACTGGAGTCCTCCTCCAGGGGATCTTCCTGACCCAGGGATCCAACCCACGTCTCTAACGTCTCCTACATTGGCAGGTGAGTTCTTTATCATCAGTAGCGCTACCTGGAAAGTCAGTAAGCTGTCACACCCATATTCACAACAGTATTATTCAGGAGAGACACCAAAAAACAGAAGAAACTCAAGCATCCACTGATGGAATGGACAAACAAAATATATATCCATATATATCCATACATGGTATATCCATAAATGGAATATTGCTCAGCCTCAAAAAGAAAGGAAATTCTGACATACACTACAACAAGGATGAATCTTGAGGATATTGTGCTATGCAAAATAAGCCAGTCACAAAAGGACAAGTATTATTTGATTCTACTTAAATGAGATACCGATGACAGCCAAATTCATAAAGACAAAAAATAGAATGGTGGATTCCGGCATTTGGGGGTTGGGGAGTTGTTATTTGTTGATGGGTATGGAGTTTGAGTTGGAGATGCAAAAGTTCTGGAAATTGATAGTGGCGATGATTACACAAAAATATGAATGTATTAAAGGCTATTCAACTATACATTTAAAAATTGTTAAAATAGTGAAATTCATGTTATATATATATATTCTATTTCAATTTTAAAAATTCACAAAGTTTCCTTTATCCTTTTTCATTTTGTGTGCTAATTGGCATTTGAAAGCCACTGTCCAGGTTAGAGGAATCTGCCATAACTTAAGGAGAGGAAGCACCACTGTGGGTGCAGCCCAAGTGGCTGAATCCAGTTACCCAGGAGCCACTCACAATTGGAAAGTCTTGCCTCCAGATAGGCTGTGGGCTTCCCGGGTGGTCTGGTGGTAAAGAACCCACCTGCCAAGGCAGAGATTTAAGAGATGCAGGTTCTATCCCTGGGTTGGGAAGATCCCCTGGAGGAGGAAATGACAACCCACTCCAGTATTCTTGCCTGGGAAATCCGATGGACAGAGGAGCTTGATGGGCTATGGTCCAGGGGGTCGCAAAGAGTCAGACATGACTTAGCACGCACTCACCAGACAGACTGCAACAACCAAACCCAGGCTGGGTGATGGAAAGACACTTCCAGAGTATAGAACACATTAGCCATGCTCCTGGAGAAACTAAACAATCCTCTCAAACACGCAAGCATGCTAGGCCAGGGTCGTCTTATCCTTTAAACTGTTTGGTACGTTTTATGGGCAGAGAGACCTTAGAGGATGATGGACCCAAGAAAGTTTTCGAGAAACCAGAGATTTGGACCTAAGATTAGTCTGAGTAAACAACAGCCACTGACACTTTGTGTTTTTCTTCACAAAGCAATAGAGCAAAGTAGAAAAGGACTGCGCAGAGGTTAAACCCAAAGCAAGGCAAGGCCTTCCCTGATAGCTCAGTTGGTAAAGAATCCACCTGCAATGCAGGAGACCCAGTTTGATTACTGGGTTGGGAAGATCCACTGGAGAAGGGATAGGCTGCCCACTCCAGTATTCCTGGGCTTCCCTTGTGGCTCAGCTGGTAAAGAATCTGCCAGCAATGCAGGAGACCTGGGTTCAATCCCTGGGTTGGGAAGATCCCCTAAAGAAGGGAAAGGCTACATAATCCAGTATTGTGGCCTGGAGAATTTCATGGACTGTACAGTCCATGGGGTTGCAAAGAGTCGGACACAACTGAGCGACTTTCACTTTCACTTTCAATGCCAGGCCCATTGGAAGCCACTTACAGATAAGATTTGTTCTCTTATCTGTAACTGTTCTCTGCAACAGTTAACCTTTAGTGAAATGATAGGATTAGATGAAGAGCAATATTGTTCTTTATTATAGTGGTTGTTTCTTATTAACATATATAACTATGCAATGAGGTTCATGACATTGTACAGAAGACAGGGATCAAGACCATCCCCATGGAAAAGAAATGCAAAAAAGCAAAATGGCTGTCTGGGGAGTCCTTACAAATAGCTGTGAAAAGAAGAGAAGCGAAAAGCAAAGGAAAAAAGGAAAGATATAAACATTTGAATGCAGAGTTCCAAAGAATAGCAAGAAGAGATAAGAAAGCCTTCTTCAGCGATCAATGCCAAGAAATAGAGGAAAACAACAGAATGGGAAAGACTAGGGATCTCTTCAAGAAAATCAGAGATACCAAAGGAACATTTCATGCAAAGATGGGCTCGATAAAGGACAGAAATGGTATGGACCTAACAGAAGCAGAAGATATTAAGAAGAGATGGCAAGAATACACAGAAGAACTGTACAAAAAAGATCTTCATGACCCAGATAATCACAATGATGTAATCACTGACCTAGAGCCAGATATCCTGGAATGTGAAGTTAAGTGGGCCTATGAAGCATCACTACAAAAAAAGCTAGTGGAGGCGATGGAATTCCAGTTGAGCTATTCCAAATCCTGAAAGATGATGCTGTGAAAGTGCTGCACTCAATATGCCAGCAAATTTGGAAAACTCAGCAGTGGCCACAGGACTGGAAAAGGTCAGTTTTCGTTCCAATCCCAAACAAAGGCAATGCCAAAGAATGCTCAAAGTACCACACAATTGCACTCATCTCACACGCTAGTAAAGTAATGCTCAAAATTCTCCAAGCCAGGCTTTAGCAATATGTGAACCATGAACTTCCTGATGTTCAAGCTGGATTTAGAAAAGGCAGAGGAATCAGAGATCAAATTGCCAACATCCACTGGATCTTGGAAAAAGCAAGAGAATTCCAGAAAGGCATCTATTTCTGCTTTATTGACTATGCCAAAGCCTTTGACTGGGTGGATCACAATAAACTGTGGAAAATTCTGAAAGAGATGGGAATACCAGACCACCTGATCTGCCTCTTGAGAAATCTGTATGCAGGTCAGGAAGCAACAGTTAGAACTGGACACAGAACAACAGACTGGTTCCAAATAGGAAAAGGAGTTCGTCAAGGCTGTATATTGTCACCCTGTTTATTTCACTTATATGCAGAGTACATCATGAGAAACGCTGGACTGGAAGAAACACAAGCTGGAATCAAGATTGCCAGGAGAAATATCAATAACCTCAGATATGCAGATGACACCACCCTTATGGCAGACAGTGAAGAGGAACTCAAAAGCCTCTTGATGAAAGTGAAAGAGGAGAGTGAAAAAGTTGGCTTAAAGCTCAGCATTCAGAAAACGAAGATCATGGCATCCGGTCCCACTACTTCATGGGAAATAGATGGGGAAACAGTGGAAACAGTGTCAGACTTTATTTTTCTGGGCTCCAAAATCACTACAGATGGTGACTACAGCCATGAAATTAAAAGACGCTTACTCCTTGGAAGGAAAGTTATGACCAACCTAGATAGCACATTCAAAAGCAGAGATATTACTTTGCCAACAAAGATTCGTCTAGTCAAGGTTATGGTTTTTCCTGTGGTCATGTATGGATGTGAGAGTTGGACTGTGAAGAAGGCTGAGTGCCGAAGAATTGATACTTTTGAACTGTGGTCTTGGAGAAGACTCTTGAGAGTCCCTTGGACTGCAAGGAGATACAACCAGTCCATTCTGAAGGAGACCAGCCCTGGGATTTCTTTGGAAGGAATGATGCTAAAGCTGAAACTCCAGTACTTTGGCCACCTCATGTGAGGAGTTGACTCATTTTAAAAGACTCTGATACTGGAGAGATTGGGGGCAGGAGGAGAAGGGGACGACAGAGGATGAGATGGCTGGATGGCATCACTGACTCGATGGACGTGAGTCTGAGTGAACTCTGGGAGTTGGTGATGGACAGGGAGGCCTGGTGTGCTGCCATTCATGGGGTTGCAAAGAGTCGGACACGACTGAGCGACTGATCTGATCTGATGTAATAGACATAGATATGCATACATGTACATACATACATACACATATGAAGGCTTCCCTGGTAGCTCAGACAATAAAGAATCTGCCTGCAATGTAGGGGACCCAGGTTCAATCCCTGGGTCAGGAAGATACCCTGGAGAAGAGAATGGCAACCCACTCCAGTATTCATGCCTGGGAAATCTCATTGGCTATAGTCTATGGGGTCTCAAAGAGTTGGACATGATTGAGTGACTAAGCACCATGCATATGAAATGGAGGTCTGTTATGACTGGTTAGTATGTTTGTAAAATTCAAATTAATCTGTTCTTAGCAACACTGACCTTGATAGTCTACAAGGCAGGCCATATAGCTGGAATTTATAATCATGACATTTTCATACTGCATTAAGAATCTCTATGGGTGATAATAGAGCACTAAAATAGCTAACATTGCATCGATGTTTCTCACTCCCTACATTTGTTTAATTTCTTTGCCAGAGACACATACTTAACTTGTCTTGGTAGATTTTTGTAATATGCCTTTCAAATGGAAAACTGTATTCGAGCATTCCAATTTTATCAAGTAGCAGAAACACCCAGGCTGCTGGCCAAAATTTGCATGTTTGTTACTGCATTCCATACCCAGATATTTCAGGACTGAAGAATAATAACTATTTTCTAAAATGTTATTGGATCCATAATTCTGGCAGCAGTTTAATTCACTTAGCCATTTCCATTAAAGCAATAATTATCAACACATAATCGTACGAATCACCACATATAGTGATAATCAATTCCAGTTGAAATAGTCTTTTTAGTTCAACAATGTTTGTTAATACCCACTATGTGTAATGCTCTATGATTTCTTACCTTTATCCAGCACTTCAGAATCTTGAAAGTCATGTTCATTATCTTACTCGATTCTGACAGAAGCCTATGAGAAGGATAAGCAGGTTAACATACAAGGAAACTGAGGCACAGAGAGATTAAAAGCTTTGCTCAAGAGCATGGACCTAGTAAGTGATGTAGTAGCAATAAAATCCAAATTTTCTCAAGCCTATTCCTTCTCTGTGTTGCCCCTCACATTACCTCTCCTCACTGTCACCACTCATTGTTGGTATTTATCTGAAATTATCCTTTACCAGTCCTCTAAGTAAACTTTTTGTGTCAATACAACTTTTTTTGTTGTTTTTTCTAGAATGCTCTACCATCTCACTAAGCAGGATACCATGTGACTCAGATGGTCTCCACTCCATAAGCTCAGCTAACTCTTCGACCAGTAAATGCCCTTCAATTCGTCTGCTTTCCCTAACAATGATAGTGTTGCATTCCTCCTTCCAGCAAGAGAAATGAGAGGGGAAGCCTTGCCTTTGCTCCAGGGTAGGTGGTGTGACGTGATGTGCAGAGGAGCCTGCGAGTCCAGAGACCTGAGTTTTAGTCCTGGTTCTGCTATTGACTAGAGGTGAAATGTTGGACAAACTTGATGCCACCACAGCCCTAGTTTCCTACCAAATAAGAATTGTGATGCCTTTTCTGCTTTTCTCAGAGGATGAGATTAAAGGCAAATATGTGAAGAATCTGAAGATAAACTCTGTATTAATGTAAATATTGCCAAGTCTTTTTAGTATTCCATCATTAAATGTGGGGGTGGGGATAAAGAAACTTCCTACTGACTCTTTTGAGTCAGACTTTTAAATTGTATTTCTAAATGTTTGTGGGTGGAGGGTGTAGCTGGGAATAAAGGAGGAGATGGAACTTTACTTTTCATTTCAGGGATTGGATGGACCCCTTTGAAATATGTGCATGAATGCTCAGTTGCTTCATTTGTGTCTGACTCTTTGTGACCGTTTGGACTGTAGCCTGCCAGGCTCCTCTGTCCATGGGATTCTCCAGGGAATAACACTGGCTTCGGTTGCCATTTCCTTCTCCAGAGGATCTTCCAAACCCACGGACTGAACCCATGTCTCTCCTGCATCTCCTGCATTGCAGGTGGATTCTTTACCATTGAGCCACCACAGAAGCCTTTTGACATATGTACCTTGTCTCTATTCTCTAAGGACTACTAGTTATCCAGATTTGTATATTCCGAGCACTAGAATCAGACGCATTTCTCCATCTGGTATGTGCAGAAAAACAGAATATATAGATTAATACTTTAACATTGACCTCAGTGAAGATAAAAATAAAATCATCTGAGAATAATTAAATAATTAAGATAAGACACTACATAAATATTTATGTGGAATGAACTAAAAAGGATCCTGATTACAATCTCTACTTTTTGCTCATTAAGGAACTAGTGATAACCTTTAATAAACATTACTAGAGGAACTCTCTTTTATCCTTTTCTCCATGTCCCAGATCTTAGCATTTCAAGACTTTAGCACTGAGATGGCTATTTTTTACAATAGTCTCTTACTAGTCACAGGGAAAATAATGGTCTTTCTATGTGCATTTCCACTGGGCGTCAGAGGATGAAATGATTAGATACTATCACTGACTCAATGGATATGAATTTGAGCAAACTCTGGGAGATAGTGAAGGACAGGGAAGCCTGGCATGCTGCAGTCCATGGGGTCACAAAAGTTGGACATGACTTAGTGACTGAACAACAACAACCCTGCTCATTTGCCACTTTTTAAGAACTAAAATGTTATCAATTTACACCCATGAAAAGTTCTTCCAACACATTCTGCAAATGATGAATGACAATTTGACTACTTGTCAATAAAATGGAGGCATGATCCTTTAGCCTTTGTCTCTCAAAGCCCAGATTTTTTATCTGCCTTCTTTAAACCTTTCAGTGTCTTCTTGGCTATGAGGTATTAGGAAGAACGTTTTAAGTCCCTTTTCATGGAAAGTGTTATTTGCTGCTTGAAGTACCAGCTGAAAAAGATCACCCACTGCATTGCACCATATCACCTCCTGTGTTACACATTAAACTCACCCCCTAGCACTTATTGCTTAGAAGTGGTGCAGGGAAATGATTTAATCACATCCTATTCAATATTGTGAAGTTTCTGCTGTTTCTCTCAGAACAGATCTGTGTCACAAGAAGAAAGTCCTTTGATGGCCTGGGGTTTCCTTGGGTTGAGAATCATGTAAAATATTGGTCAAGACTTTTCTCAATCTTTTCTTTCCTTTTTGTAGCTTAGTTTGGAACTCTGTGCCCCAGGGCTTCAAACTGAGATTTGTCTCCAGTATTTGGATTATGAACAGGTTAATTATCTGCAACTGATTGCACTTGTCTTCATGAAGGTCTGGATAATAGAAGTGTTGCTTTTTTTCTCTGCCCATCAGACCAAGACAGAAGACTTGTTCAATAACTCATCCTTTCTGGTCACTTCCAAACAAAGGATTCTCTCAGGAAGAAAATTTACCAAACAAAGTCTCCCTCAAAAACAAATTCAAGATTGTACAATTTGACCTCTAGGTCTGAGACCTACATAGTGTAACTCTAGGAAAGGCAACTCTAGGAAATGAGCAGTCTTTCTGCCACACATCTATCTCTTCAAGAACAGAATGGCCTACAATGTGATGGGGAACTCTCCACTGCCTGTGTCCTTCCTCAAATTGGCTCATAGTTAGAAAGGATTAAAATATTTTAAAAAGTGACACTTTTCTGAGGTGTCCTACCTGGGGGTCCTTGCATCCTTAGAGGCAATTCCAGAGGCTCGGACAAGCAGAAAACAACTTATAATGGACATTGACAGGACTATAACCAAGTAAAAGATGGCTCAGGCCCTCAGTGAGCTGCTGTTATGCAGCCATGTGGAGAGTCGGTCACGCTGACTTGTCACCACTGCTCTGGAGCTATGGGTTTCCAGGACTGTGAGGCCATGAATTGAATTGTGCCAGAAAGACTTAAGGGTGGACCTAATATCTACGCTAGGTCAGGTCATTTCTTGGAGTTTCAGAACTTTCCACTGTAATCAAAATGATCTGATAGATGTGAGTGATTTTAAGAATCTTGTGTCAGACTGAGTTTATGAGGCATATAATATGAATGAACAGTTTTTGCAGAAAGAGTTCATGGAAAGTTCCCCTGGGGGAAAAAAAGAGGTTGGTGCTCCAGATACACAACAGGCAGAGCAACCAGATGTGCTGTTTCTCCATGGATGGTTGAGGTCTATGCTTACTGCCCTGACTCAATCATGCTTCCTCTTTAGTGCTGAAAAGTGTCACACCTTGGTAAATGGGTTATATGGTTGCCCTAGTGAAATGATATTTGGATATTATTCTCCAAAAGGAATGGGTTCATCGATCTTGCACATGGCTGGTCAGACAAATCACACATTTGTGTAAGAAGAGCTAGAAGTGAAGCCTGCTATTAAAGCAATGCTGGCTACCAAAATTAAAAGGAGACTGAACCCAGCTAATCAACCACAATATATGAAGCCCCAAGGGAATGGACACCCAAGCTTTCTGGGTTGAAATTTTTTCAATTCACCTTTCCCTTCTCTTTACAACATGAACACAGAGTCAGGGAATTCTGATAAAAGGCATAGCTGAAAAGCCATCATTTACCTATTATCCATAGACCAGGAACAATACACAACTCTAAAAGTAAACGGGAAGAACTGGGAACACTAAAGATATGTAGAACAATGAATTCCACTGTTTGAATAGCCAAATCCATTATTGTTGCACCCGTGCTATTTCTACCAAATTAATCAACGAAATGCTGTTTGGTGCCACGCGTAATTCCAAATCCCCCACCCCTAGAACTCCCACTGATACCAGTACATAAAGGTCTTGTAACCCAACTTTTCATCCTGTTGTGTTCATGTCTGAAGATGACTGATATCAGCTGAGAGTTTCTTATTTCAAAACACACTTTGAGTTGGTACAGCATAAATTTTTATTGCTGGATACAATTCTCTATTTTATTTGGTTATCGCATTGATATTAAATAAATAGCAGGTTAGCATTACTAGCAAAAAATAACCTAACTTTGATCTCAAAATAAAATATGAATTTTTTAATAAGACTAACTCTGAAAAAAATTTAGGGATGGGAGAGGTGAATGTCCTACAGCAAGAAATTAAAATTGGATACAATGATGCTTAAAAAAAAAAAGGTTTTATTAACTTTAGATTAAACAGACATGAAGTATTCAATTAAAATGATTTCTGAGGTTTTAAAACCATCATGTTCTGTGATTAATATGGTAAATGTATGTTTGATTGAAATATTAAGCAGAAAGGAAATAAATAACAGAGTTTCAAAAATATATATTCTCATTAGTAATGCAGGTCTGAAGTAAAAAGTCCAGTAAAAATATGGCTTGCTTCTAGGAGATGAATAATATTATTTACGGAACTCTTTTGAACAAGTCAGGATGTTCTCATTTGCATATGTAGCCTGATTGGTGAATTATGACCCAGGATTCCAAATCATTGTTCTCTAAACTGGAGCCCAGAAATATACCTTATAGGCCAACCTCCTTTCTCCTGTTTCTCTCCCTCTCTTTACTATGAAATCTGGACTTGGGGTGGGGGTGGGACATCTGGATGGAGCAAAGATTACAGTCCATCATGTGACAACAACTGAGTATAAAAGCAAAGGAATTTGTCACCTGACTCTGTGTGCCATGTAGGATTTGAAATTACTTTCAAAGTCTTGTGTGACTGGATTCAATCCATCAATCCATTTGAGGTTTTTTATTATTATTATTATTTTGACTATGTAAGTGAAGACCACAAATAAAGTGGGAAAACTCTAGGAAGAGAAACAGCAATGATCCAGTTCAAGAGGAGAGCTGAAGGGAGGGGCAGTGATCAACTTTTAGCTGAAAACTTGCCTCTGAATAAGCCACACAATCTCCAAATAGCACACAATACGCAAATAACTTTAAATGTCCTTCTCTGGCATGAAGCAGCTGTTAAACTCCCAACAAGTCCATACCATCTCTTCGGCGATTCGACACAAAACAAAGCATTCACACACTTTTCAATCGACCAATATTCTCTGAGCACTCACTATGGGTCAGGAATTTCTAATTCAATGCTGAGCAAAAAAAAAAAATCAGGCTTTGTCCTCATGGAGTGACTCCTCTAAAGGAAGATATGGTTCACTATAAAAAAACCACACAGACAATTGCAAAAACTGCAACTGATCCAAGTTCTACTGCACAGAGGAATAGAAGCTGTGAGAGTCTACAATGGTGGACTGGCCTGGGCGAGGAGGTCAGAAAGGGGCATTAAGGATAGATCTAAAGGCTTAACTAGGTGGAGGGTACAACTGCAAGATAGAGAAGAGTGTGTAAAAAGGCCCAGTGGTAGGAGGGAGCAAAGTGAATATGGGGGACTGAAACAAGGTCAGACTGGAGGCCAGAGAGCAAAGCTGAGTTAGATGGAAACATCTATTTCTGCTTTACTGACTATGCCAAAGCCTTTGACTGTGTGGATCACAATAAATTGTGGAAAATTCTGAAGAAGTTGGGAATACCAGACCACCTGACCTGCCTCTTGAGAAACCTGTATGCAGGTCAGGAAGCAACAGTTAGAACTGGACACAGAACAACAGACTGGTTCCAAATAGGAAAAGGAGTACGTCAAGGCTATATATTGTCACCCTGTTTATTTAACTTATATGCAGAGTACATTATGAGAATGCTGGGCTGGAGGAAGCACAAGCTAGAATCAAGATTGCCGGGAGAAATATCAATAACCTCAGATATGCAGATGACACCACCCTTATGGCAGAAAGTGAACTAAAGAGCCTCTTGATGAAAGTGAAAGAGGAGAGTAAAAACTTGGCTTAAAGTTCAACATTCAGAAAACTAAGACCATGGCATCCAGTCCCATCACTTCATGGCAAATAGATAGGGAAACGGTGGCTGACTTTATTTCTCTGGGCTCCAAAATCACTGCAGATGGTGATTGCAGCCATGAAATTAAAAGACACTTACTCCTTGGAAGGAAAGTTATGACCAGCCTAGAAAGCATATTAAAAAGCAGGGACATTACTTTGTCAACAAAGGTTCATCTAGTCAAGGCTATGGTTTTTCCAGTAGTCATGTATGGACATGAGAGTTGGACTATAAAGAAAGCTGAGCACTGAAGAATTGATGTTTTTGAACTGTGGTGTTGGAGAAGACTCTTGAGGGTCCCTTGGACTGCAAGGAGATCCAACAAGTCCATCCTAAAGGTGTTCATTGGAAGTCCTGGGTGTCCATTGGAAGGATTGATGTTGAAGCTGAAACTCCAATATTTTGGCCACCTGATGTGAAGAGCTGACTCATTTTGAAAAGACCCTGATGCTGGGAAAGATTGAGGGTAGGAGGAAAAGGGAACGACAGAGGATGAGATGGTTGGATGGCATCACCAACTCAATGGACATGGGTTTGGGTAGACTCTGGCAGTTGGTGATGGATAGGGAGTCCTGGCGTGCTGTGGTTCATGGGGTTGCAAAGAGTCGGACCCGACTGAGCGACTAAATTGAACTGAACTGAACTGAAGCTGGAAAGGTCAAGCAGGGGTCAGACCATGCACAGCTTTGAGGACCATGTTACACAGTTGGAACATTTCTTATGAGCTCCTGGAAGGTCATTGAGAATTTTTTTTTTTAATTTTATTTTTAAACTTTACAATATTGTATTAGTTTTGCCAAGTATCAAAATGAATCTGCCACAGGTATACCTGTGTTCCCCATCCTGAACCCTCCTCCCTCCTCCCTCCCCATACCCTCCCTCTGGGTCGTCCCAGTGCACCAGCCCCAAGCATCCAGTATCGTGCATCGAACCTGGACTGGCAACTCATTTCATACATGATATTATACATGTTTCAATGCCATTCTCCCAAATCTCCCCTCCCTCTCCCTCTCCCACAGAGTCCATAAGACTGATCTATACATCAGTGTCTCTTTTGCTGTCTCATATACAGGGTTATTGTTACCATCTTTCTAAATTCCATATATATGCGTTAGTATACTGTATTGGTGTTTTTCCTTCTGGCTTGCTTCACTCTGTATAATAGGTTCCAGTTTCATCCATCTCATTAGCACTGATTCAAATGTATTCTTTTTAATGGCTGAATAATACTCCATTGTGTATATGTACCACAGCTTTCTTATCCATTCATCTGCTGATGGGCATCTAGGTTGCCTCCATGTCCTGGCTATTATAAACAGTGCTGCAATGAACATTGAGAAGTTTTAAACAAAAGGATGATATAATTAGAATTGAAACATTCACAATGAGACACATATTCCACTTCAAAAATGAAGCAGCCCTCAGCTGTCAAATCCCTTCAGGAATTGCCTGAACCAGAGAGCCACGGCGCCCAAGGTTCACCCCTTTCCAGGGCTCACATCTCGATCAATACAAGGATATAAGACCAGGCCTGCTTCTCTTAGCCTGGGGCAGCACTGATGGGTTATCCATTAGCAAAAATCCCCACAGTGTTGGCTGAGGCTTCAGCTGGAACTTCATTGCAACTCCAACTTCTCCCTTCATCCAAGCTAACTCCTTTCCTTTCCACAAAAGACACTCTTTAATTAAAAAATAAATTAATTAAAAAAAAGAAAAGAATGAGAGAGCAAAAGAAAAAACAAGAAACACTGCTTCATCAACTTCTTGTGTGCTAGTTCTCCATCCCAAGTCAGACTTTTAGGAAACCCAACCCCAGACAGTCTGGAAGTAACAGGAGAATGATTCAGAGAGGGGTTGGAGGTGGAAATGGCAGCCCAAAAGAGTAAGTGAAAGTGTTAGTCACTCAGTCGTGTCTGACTCTTTGCAACCTCATGGACAGTAGCCTGCCAGGTTCCTCTGTCCATGGAATTCTCCAGGCAAGAATAGTGGAGTGAATAGCCATTCCTTTCCCCAGGGGATTTTCCCAACCCAAGGATCAAACCCCGGTCTCTTGCATTGCAGGCAAATTCTTTACAATCTGAGGCACGAGGGAAGCCCAAGTAAGTAAGTAAAGATGGTGGTAGCTGAGTGCAGACTGATGGAGAGAAACAGAGGAAAGTGAGTATTAGGAGACATTTGGGAAGGATTTGGTAATGAAGTGGAGATGGGGAAGAGTGATGACAGAGAGTGAGAAACCAAGGGTCATGCCTTGCTTTCTAGCATGTACAGCTGGGACACTAAAAAGAATCTCTTTTGAGGAAAAGAGCAAAACTTTTCCTTTTGGTGCCTGTGGAGCTGAGACATTCCAGTAGAGTATGGAAGAAAGGCATTTTGACTGTAGACTCCAGATCATTGAATATGTGTCTAGATTGTAACACCAGCCATGAATGTGGATAGAGGGAATCACTTTGGGAAAGAGAATATACTACAAAGAGAGAAAAACATAGCTCTGACCTAAGGGATTAATGTGTATGTTTGTTCCAGTCCCAATAGTCTCTCTTTCTCACACCTCCATGGGCTTCCCAGGCAGTGCAGTGGTAAAGAATTTGCCTGCCAATGCAGGAGAACACAAGAGACACTGGTTCGATCCCTGAGTTGGAAAGATTCTCTGGAGGAGGAGATGGCAACCCACTCCAGTATTCTTGCCTGGGAAATTCCATGGACAGAGGAGCCTGGTGGGCTACAGTCTATCTGGTCACAAAGAGTTAGACACAACTGAGCGACTGAGCACAACATGAACTCCTCCAGAGGCAGATTTCATAACTTTTTAGAAGTCATCACCTCTTTGAGAACTGTGCACAATTTCAGAGGGCCCCACGCCTCTAAGCTTGTCTCTGGACCCCTTAGTAACCCACAGTCTCCAAATCATAAGTTCATACTCTAGACGAAGCCTGTTTTTGCAATCCCATCATTTCCTTGGAATTTTATATAATCTGTGTTTTGATGTTTTAAAGTTCTAGCTGATAGCCATCTTGATGGTCCAACAAAGATTTTTAAGGGACACCAAGTACCTGAAATACCCGTGTTTCCATGTCATCAGGCAGAGATGGTATCTTTGTTTATCAACAGTCATATTCAGGGCTGCCCTGGTGTAGAGAAAGAGTAGCGGGTTTATGCCACTGAACTGGGATTGGCAAACCTTTTCTGCAAAGGGTCAGGCAGTAATTATTTTAGGCTTGTGGGATATATATGCTCTCTGTTGTCTATATTATTGCTTTTTATAAGATACCCCTTTCAAAATGCAAAAACCACTCTTAGCTAATGGAGCATAAATAAACTGTGGGCCACCACTGCAGTTTGCTGACTCTTGCCATAGAAGACAATTAACTTTAAAATCAGACCAATTAAAACTGCATTTCTCCTCCCCTGAGCATCCTGGCATTTGAACTTGGAGATAAATAGTCTTTAATCATTTGAAGCCTATGTTTTCTCATTTGTAGAATATATAATATCTACCTCTTTGGGTTTTTGTAAAGCCTGGAATAAAGAATATTCAATATACATCCATGTACCCAGCACATGGAAGTCATCTCATTAAAGAGTATAGTGAGAAAGACTATCTTGTTTCTAAATTTTTTCTTTTGCATTAGAATATGTTGATATTAACATCCCCGCCTCCCCACCCCAGGTTATACTTGGAGATATATTTTCCTGGAACACGTTAGGCAAGTTGTCTATGGCAGAAAAACCCAGATTCTTCCAGATCCTATGCATTGCTGACACGGGAGTGAAAGGGAGACCTGGGAAAATGTAACACATGCTGTCATTCCTTGTTTTTGTGCCTTAGCCTGATGACTTCAGCCATACCTGGTCCACTATGTTGCTGCTTTTGCCAAAAATAAAGTCACACACCCCATACTACTGGCCCCACACTGGCTCCAGTATTTGTTGCTCAGAGACTCCACCCATCGAGGCAGAAGGCTCCTCTCCAATCTACACTGCATAAGTCAGTTATTTTCACAGATCTGAGCACAGTAAAGGGGGATTGTCCCGTGTCATATCACATGGAATCTTCCCGTGCTCGTGCTCAGACGCTCAGTCGTGTCTGATTTTTGTGACCCCACAGACTGTAACCTGCCAGGCTCCTCTGTCCATGGAATTTTCCAGGCAAGAATACTGGCATGGGTTGCAATTTCCTCCTCTAGGGGATCTTCCCAATCCAGGGATCGAACCTGGATCTCCTGCGTCTTCTGCTTTACAGGCAGATTCTTTATCACTGAGCCATTATTTCCAGCTTCCACTTAAGGCCACAGGAGTCCAAAACCCCTTCCCTCCTTCCTATCCCAAGGGGAATGGTCTTAACAAGCTTCCCAGGGTTGTTCCACCCTCCCGGGAAGCTTCATTTCCCTTCTTCCTTTCCCCATCAACAAATTCTGCTATATGCCCTTTCACTTCACTGGGCTACACGTATTACTCATATTTCAGCTCCTCTGCCCATTCCTTTAGATATAGGTCAAATGAGGCAAAACTGCATACTTTTTTTTTTTTTTGACATGGACTTTTTAAAAAAGTTTTTGTTGAATTTATTACAATATTGCTTCTTATGTTCTGGTTTTTTGGCCCTAAGGAATTTTAGCTACCTGAGCAGATATTGAACTTGCACCCCTGCACCAGAAGGTGAAATCTTAACCACTGGACCACCAGGGAAGTTCCCACAGTTGCATACATTTGAAGGGTAAATCCTAAAAATTCTGTGAATTCCTAGGAGAGGGAAAGCAGATTTTTATTCTTGGGGTCACTTCAGTCTGTGAGTTCCAGCTTCTGCACATACCTCATTGCTGAAATTGTGAAACTCTTTTTTTCTTTACACATAGAGACACAAATACACTCACAAAATATACTTGTGTGTCTAATGGATGTAAATAAAGGTTCGGAGAAAAAGAGGTTTCATGGCAATAATGAGCCATGAAATGTTAGACATTCTTTAAATCTGCTTTGGTCCTGCCCATATAGAAATCTCACCAGCTCTTTGTCTCACAAGGAACTCTGGTTCTTGGGGTACCCTCTTCCCTACCACACTTTCCTACCCATCTATTTGCATCTTTCTCTTTTCTCTCAGGAGTAAAACACAAGTCTCTCAAGTAGGATCTCACTTCAAGGATCTTTTTTAAACTTTGGGCTCCCATTGAAACTGTTCCCTCAGAGTCTCATCTTCTACCCCAAATAGATTGATAAATCATTTTCTCCAAACAATGAGCCTTTCCTCTGAGCAATTATGCCGGTAGCTAAAATAATAATAAAACATTTTCACTCGCTTATACATAGGTTGCCTGGCTGGATTACCACTTTAATTTTCATTTTCAGTCATTAATACTTTGGCTTAAATCAGTTAATAACATGAATTGCAAGCAGCAAGAAACAAGAAAACAGAACTAAGAAAAAGCTCACTTTATTTGAGGGAAGAAGACCAGGGAGAAAGCACAGAGAGGCAAGGTTTTGGAAGTGCGGGAGTATGGATCAGATGAAGTTCAATGAGAATGTACTGTAGGGGCTGGCTGGTGGGGAAAGAAAAGCAGAACTATATACAAGAAGATGGAAGAGTACAGAAAAGGAAATGTATCTGTTTTGCCTGGAGCAGAACCTTAGTTTAGGTTTGCATAGACACAGTAAAATCCTTTGGTAGAAGACACATTCATAAGGACAGCGGAGATCTTCCTTTGATGTGGAAATGACTACTGAGAAAATCCATGACTCCCCTGCACAAATCTCCTGATGTCATAGCTGCTATGCAGGTCTGCTTTGGCTCTGCCCTGCATGGGTGTGGCCACCCAGACTTTGAAGGCTGGGATGTGACTGATTACTGAGGCTATAAATTGTACAACTCTTATGACACTCCACTGGGGTACCAGGGATTGGGGGGTCGGGCAGAGGCCACTTTTTGCTATTTTCTGGAGCCTACTTTAGAATTTTCCTGTATTTCTCTGTATATAACAATAGACATTAGCATTTTCATGTGTCTTGAAAGCTGAAGCCAAGATGTGGAAGATTCAATTGTTGAACAGCAATGTTCTCTAACTACACTCTTCAGAGATTTCCAGCACTTTCGGAAAATGTACATTGACCAAGAGTTTAGTTATTGATGGTATTTCATTTCCAGGGATGGCCCAATTTCCAATATACTCTCCCAACTCAAGATATCTTCTCAGCTGGGGAAGCTCTTACTGGCTTCAAAGGGTATAGAGAGTAAAGCCAATGTGCGGAAGGATAGAGACAGATCAATGATGATTTTTTATCAACTTCCCTGGCTCTGTGTCCTCACTGCAGAAAGTGAGTTGCTTCTGGCAAACTGACAGACTAAGAACTATGCAAAAGACCTAGGAGTGGGATCTGAAATTCTGCCTGAAAGGGATATTTCACAGCTAAACATGCTATCCACTCAGTTCTCATCTCTTTTCTGATTTTCTGAGACAGTACTGATTTCAGTTACCACGTGTACTACTGTAGCTTTGCAATTCCCTTCCCAACACTAAACCACACACACTAGTTAGCAGCTTGGCTCAAAACAAAAATCAAATTTCACCCTTATCATAACCTCATGTAAAAACGTCTATCTTTTCTATTATTATAAAGCAAGATTTGGGAAAACCCTTATCTCTCAAGCATTAAATGCCTTTTTTTTTTTAATTTACTCTGAAGATTTCTGCAGACTTCAATGCCTGCCACATGGCCCAAAAGACCATACTCCATTCAGGTCTTGCTGATTCACAGATCTCACATGTCCAAGGTTAGTAGACAGAACACAGGAAAATGCCTCCAGAGGCAGTCAGACCTTTGCTAATGAAATCATGGCAGTGACTGAATGATTAGAATAACAAAAGTTCATTTATATTTTTTGTAGGTTTTCTCAGACACTTAGCAGAGAAATCTGGGATAAAGGTAGGGAATGAACTGAAGAAATAAAGAAATGTGATGCTCAGCCAAGATCCTTAGTTGATGTCCAGCAGAACTCATAGGCCTGATGCTTTCAAATTGACCATTGACTGAGATGTCAGAAGGGCTTCAATTTTATGGAGCAGTTGGCGTGATGCTAGATGGAAATCAATACCTGCAATCTAAATTTTGTACTTTGTGTGTTGTCGGTTGAAGTTAGATGTCTGTTTCTCTTTCTTGGACGAATTTTCTTTCTGCAATCAGCATGATGAGAAAGAAAATAATGCTCATAAATGAAGTCAGCATATAGCACTGGCAGAGCTGGAGGAAGTTGGCAGCTGCAAAAATTCTGTTTTCAGTTTGCATTAAGTGGCGTTAATTGCACTGCTATATAACTCGGTATAATCACACAGTCATGGATCAGGATTCAGCTCTTGTTTCAGGGGTGCTGGGGTCTAAGCGTGTGGCTATCAGGTGGGAATGCCAGGCTCTCTGGGTCATCTCTCAGCATGTACTGTATCTTTTAGACCTAGGGCCAGAGGTGTTCAAGTGCATCCCCTTGACCAAGAAGTGAATCAAGCCAGGAACAACCCAGAGGCACCTGGTCCATCAGGTGAGCCAAAAGCCATTTCCTCTCTAACCCAAGGAGTGAGGTATATGGACTGTGTCTAAGCCAGAAACCTTTCCTGTAGGCCTTAGGGTTGGCTTAAAAAATGAGGTTATTACCAAGTTGAGATTTTCCTGTTAAATCTAGTAGCAATACAGGCCAGTGCAACATCTAACAAGAATGATCAGTTTATGGTTTCACTTGTGAAAGAGGTGAAAGAGGCTCTAAGAACTCTTGGCCAGGTAATGGGAATTTTTCAGTACATCCTTGCTAACCAAGATGTCTTGATGAGAGAGAAGGAGTGGTCCTTTAGCCCCCTTGCTACCATTAACCTGCTATGGGGCCTCAGACCAAGTAAACTGTTAATGCTCTGACCCTTCTACAGGTGCTTTTAAAGTGAAGACAGCTTGGCTGCCAAAATCTAAGGGTCTGACTTAGTAAAGGGGCTTCTCTGGTGGCTCAGACAGTAAAGAATCTGCCCACAATTCAGGAGACCAGGTTCAACCCCTGGGTTGGGAAGATTCCCTGGAGAAGGGCATGGCAACCCACTCTAGTATTCCTGGCTGGAGAACTCCATGGACAGAGGAGCCTGGTTGGCAACAGCCCATGGAATCTCAAAGAGTTGGACAGAGTGAGTGACTAACACTTTCTTTCTTCTTTCAACTTAGTAAAACTCTAAGTTCTTCTCAGTGCAAAACCCTGGGATCCAGGTGTATTTTTGGTGTTTTTGAGGGCAGAGATCTTGATTTTATATCAGTATCCTCAATACTTGGGACATGGCAGAAATTTATTCATGATGGACTGAATAAGTAAATAATTACAATGTTCAAGAAAACTATATTCTTATAAATAACCCACAATGCAACTACCCAATTAACATAGTTTTCGGCAAAGAATGAGATTTGGCCAGACAGGTCTGCATACCAAGGGGCCCCATCAAGGGCAAAGTTTTCAGAAGCAATGAGGAAAGAGAATAGATGGGGACACTCCTACCTTTCAGAACTTGAGAGCCTGGGAACATAGTAAATATGCAATCACTCCCAGAAAATCCAGGCTGTCCTGTTTGTACAGATCACTGAAGACTTAAGGCTACCTGAAATGATCATTTCGTAGGTATGAACTTGGCTCCTTCCTCTTCAAAGCCCTTAAACCAATGGTCTTATAATATCAGAATAAAGATGCACTAATTCATTCCCAGACCATGGGGAATTCCATGGGTACAAGACCAGGAAGGATAGACTGAGACTCCTCCCTGACTTCAGATGCACTGCTGCTGGCTATGGTCCAATTGGTGGAAGGAGTAGGGGTTCTGGTTCCAGACAGCACTCAGGAGGCTTGACCGTCACCTGAGGAGCTACACTGGATCTAGAGATGTCTAAGGCAGTAGGGTCTGGTCTGGGGAAATGAGTTTCACCAGATGGAGGCAAGACATCAAGGTGTATTTCAACCTATTAGTGACAGCTCAGTTATTTTGAGGGTTCCTTGGGGATGCATTTTATCAGCTTCCTGCCATAACTATATTTGGGGTTATGTGCTTCCTGTGTTAATAGTCAGGTAAGCCAAGTCAAGATTGCTTTAGACAGGGCTGCTGCATACAGATTACCCTGACACCAAGGCACCTAGCCTAGGAGGTAACTGGGGACTGAAATCCAGGCTGGTCTCCACTCACTGCTTTATGGGTCCCTGGACTGGGTATGCTGTTCCTTATGGGGATACCTTCACTAAGCTACTCATCCTTGGAGCTGCATCTGCCCAGAGGAAATGTTTCCTGCCCAGAGGAAGTTATGTGCTGATTAATTCCCATTTCCTCCTCTCTCCCCAGACCCATTTATTGATTTTTCTCTGTCCTACCCTTTGCCCCATATAATGGCCTCTATACAATACATCTGAGAATTTCTTATTTTCTGGCTTCCAGTGTGGTTTGGCCAACTGCAATCACCAGTAGGAAATGAGTTAGGTGAGAAAAAAGAGAGGCCAGGTTACTTATTAATATTTTCTCCATCACCACCCTCCCTTGCACCATGCCCCCTCCCTGATGCCCACAGTTCTGACAGCATCTGTGGTCGTGCTGGGTGGCCCTTCTCCCATGGCTCTAGCTCTCACTGGCCTCTAATAATGCTATTCCCTCCCTCGTTCTTTCAGGCCTGGGGGTAATAAAGGCTTCCATGTTGCTAGTCCCCGGATGCCTCATCAACCCTCGTAGATCCCCATTTCCCTGGCCACACCTCTGTAAATGTTCCTTTTATTCCATTCTGTCCAATTAAATCCTTTGCCTCTGTCTTCTCTTTCTGGCTGGACTCTGACTGATATAGAGGACCTTTTCCTAATCTGCATAGATGGATCATATGAGGCTAGCAGAGACCATGGGTACAAATGACACTTTGAAAGTCAGAACCAAAATTTGCTATGTCACCTCTGTAAAATCATAGTCATTATCATAATATTTATTTGAAGGGTTCCTATGAAGACTGAAGAGACACATAAAATGGTCTGCATAGTGCCTGACACAAAGCAAGTGCTCGACAAGTGGTAAAAGCTCTTAGCCTGTGATCACTGGAAATCCCATGCAGCCTTTAGTGTTCCCTCAGTTCTCCCTTCATGTGTGAAGCATCTGCTGAGCACCATAGTTCCCACAATGGTTGCCTTTCTCTGAATTTCTACCCTATTAATTGTCTATATAATTAATTTGGTTTCATATATTTTCACCCATTTTTTAATATCTACTATGGGCACAGTACATAATTCAGATAGTTTACCTTCCATCAATGAGAACATGGGCATAGAGAAAAACATTTATGGAATGTATATTGTGTATCAAACACTATTAGGCACTTCCCATGTCCTTTAAATTTCACTACAATTCTATGAAGTAAATATTGTTATTCCAACAAAATGTCCACGTCCCTAGGCCAGTGAGTAGTAGTGAAGGGTTCGAATATGTGCCTTTTTGAAGCAAAGCACTACTAACTCTTCAGTCTTTCAGAACAGGCGACATATAACCAAGTAACTATAATTCAAGATAGTTATACGTACTTTATCATTAGGAACATTGTGTGCTAGAGACAGACAGAGAAGAGGGGCATTAACTCCCTGCCAGGTATTTATCCAATACCATTAAAAAAATAGGTGTTAAGCCCTAGGATGTGGAAAGAAACACAAGCAATCCTTGTTTGGAGGGAATGGGATTCTAATAACATGAGCCAGACATGTGGAAAGATAACTTTAACATAATCTAGAAAATATGATGAGGTTTGGAGAAAGAAACTATGATTAGGTTTGGAGAAAGCTTCCTGGAAGAAAGAGGATTTGAACTATATATTAAAAGACGATTCAAGTTAGCTGGTTGAAGAAACAAGGACAATACTTTCAGGTAAAGGGAACAGCAGGAGCAAAAGCCCTACTTAGACAGTTAAGCATGCTCAGTCATCTGTGCACACGCATTTGGCATGTTGAGATTGTCTGTGACCTGAGGACAAGAGCTGTGCCTCCTTTCCAACCTCATCCCAACACCCTATTCAACTCAAGGCTGAGGACACAGGAGGAGCTCAACAAAATCTTTTATTTGATCAGCTGAATGCCTTACTCCTTCTTCTGGGAGATACAGAAGGAATAAATGGTACCACAATCTCCCTGATTACAAGGCCAGTGCCAAGTTGCTTTCAGACAGCAGGACGGAAGCACACAGCCAAAGACAGGCAATATTTTTAAGTGGCAGAGCTCATTAGTGGTGCAACTGGAAATGGAGTACAGGTTGGCTGCTGCTGTACTGATGTTAACACACAATTTCTCAAGATCCAGCAGCCCTGGTGTCTGAAGTCCCCCCAAAGCGAATGTCAACGCATTCAGGAGGCAACTCCAATAGAACATATGAAGGACATGAAAGCACTTCCCTAATTCCAACAGGAGCAAACCAAAAATATGCAGAAAAGCATTATGTTCAGATGACTTATTTATAAATCTTCTCTTTCCTCCCACCAATACATCCAGTCATCATGGCCTTTGACCACTTGGAGTATTACATAATCTCAGTTGTCAGAAATTATCTTTAAATTGTACTTGAAAATTTCTTTGACTCTAGCAGGAATTTCACTTTATAATTGTGCATTGTTCTTGTTGATGCTTTAACAGATAAAAACTGTCCAGAGGAGGTAATTCAGCAAGTTAGTTATATTATTGCCAAGCAAAACTAAGTCTGTATCAGATGGGAGAAGATAATTCAATTTACCTGAGAATATCATTTTCATAATGGCTTATATGACATATCCAAATTATTCTAAAATCTGAACTAGGACACTGTGGATACCCATATAAATGAGGTGCAGCTGATCTGCAGTTCTGTGGCCTGAAGCTATTTTCTAATGTTTGTCTTTTAACTGAAATACTACGTCTCTTATTCAAGTGGCAATAGGTGGTTAATCCCCTATAAAAGTTCTTGGATATATTCCTTATAAATGCTAATTATTAAGATGAAAATGCTATAGGGTTTCTTAGGAAATCAATACTTTATTATGCAATAATTACATCTGCAAGTTTAATGTTCTTCACAAGCCCCAGCAAAAGGAAAGAGGTCGCTGGGTGAGATGGTGCAAATGGTCCTTGCCTGACCTGGAAAATCTTCGAGAATTTGAGGCCTAGTAAAGTGCTGAGATGTCATTAAAATATTTTCACAAGTACAACGTTTATTCTGGAAACCAAATTGCAAGAACATCTGTCTGGATGACACTTTGGCCCATAGTTGGATCTAAACCTGGTAACAGTTATAATTGAAACTGTGCCTTCATTTTCCTCCCCAGATCTTTGATTTTTCCTTTGCCTCACAGAGCAATTTATTTCTCAAAGCTATAGCAGTTAACTTTTGTTTTCCTAAGCCTTCTTGGGCAAAAATCCCAGCTCTTCCAGTTTTCTACCAAGAAGTTATGGAAGGCAGGAAGGCAGGAAAGGAGCCGCGAGGAGATAAAAGAAAGCTCAAAATCACTCTTCCAAGAATTTCTGGGTCACTGTCTAATTGATACGCCTATTGGCAAGCCTCAGATTTAAGCCTCTTCTGACTTCACAGGCAGTTCTTATTCTGCACCCAGTCATGTGTGAAGACTCGAGGCATTGAACATGGAACCCAAAAAACCCCAGCCAGTTCCACTTAAAGCACTCAGGCTGGGGAACTGTACCATAGCAAAATACTCCAAATAGTTGTTTTTCCATTATGATCTTCAGCCTAGCATTTATTATCATTTTTTATTGCACACTTTTAAAGGCAATGGTCCATTTTACTTAGATCATTAATTTGCAAAAATCATGAGATATGAGCAGAGAAGGTGTTTTTTATGGGCCATGCTACACCTCTCAGGACCCCAAAGGAAATGAGGTGTGGGCCTCAAGCACATTATAGGAATAGGCGCTGGAACCACAGTCTCCATATTCTTCCATAAATAGAAAAGACCAAAGTACTTTCACAGGAATGATGCAGCTGGAATGGAGAATGCATTGAATAATGGATAGTCTAGATGAATGGGTGGAGAAATAAGCAATAGAGGGAAACTCTGGCCAGCAGTGGGGTATAGGCAAAAGACTACTGAATGCAGAGTATGGTGATTTTGGGTCCAAGTATGCCCAGTCACTTTCTCCCTGTGTGACTACTGTCAGGAAACTTATCAGAGTGTACCTCAGCTTTTGCGCCTTTAAATGTTAATAATAATACCTATTTCATAAGACTGACAGACAATGGAGCCCCAAGAAGTCAGGTCATGGGCTGCAGAGCCATACGGCCATGATTAAACCTGAATTTCTCTCCATGCTTGCTCTGTCCTTAGGCATCTTATCCTTTCTACATTTGCTTCTTCATCGGCAGAATGGGGATAATGTATTCATATTAGGGATGGGGGTGAGCACTAGATAAATTAATACACGTAGGTAAATTAATACACGTAAAGTGCATAGCAAGGTATCTTGTATACAACAGGCTAGATGCATTGGTGGTAGTTTAGTTACTAAGTTATGTCTGACTCTTGTGACCCCATGGACTGTAGCCCTCCAGGCTCCTCAGTCCATGGGATTCTCAGGCAAGAATACTGGAGTAGGTTGCCATGCCCTCCTCCAGGGGATTTCCCTAATCCAGGAATAGAACTCTTGTCTCCTGAGGTTTCTGCATTGCAGGTGGATACTTTACTGCTGAGCCATGAGGGAAGCCCAAAGATAACTAATACTTGTATTTCTACTAAGCATAGGCAAGTGGAACTAACCTAACGGTTGGCCCCCTACCTGTGACGTGGGGAGGAGAGGAAGTTCATCCTCTACCATCATTCTGCACCCTGTGTAGAACAATGAGATGGTCCTTCCCACTTCCTCACTCTCCAGGGGAATAGATGCAGACTGGCATGATCTGGAAGGGCCGGGAGTGGGGTTTCTGCTAGAGAAGTGACTCTAGAAATTTTAAATGTATTTACAAAGTAGAAGGATCTATGAAGTACTGGCTGATTGAGATAATGAGGATTCAGCAAGCAAGGACCATTATTAACCATTAACAAAATTAATCATATATTGAATCAACAACATGGTAATTACCTAAAAGTCACACTTTAGAAATAGTCTGAGTATAGGTGAATACAAAGTCAGAAAACCTGGCTCCTAGTTCTCTTCTACCACTGCTGCATATGTGAACTTCCACAAGCTCTCTGGGCCTCAGTTTCCTTATTTAAACTCTGATCTTAAAAATTTTTAAGTTCTAATTTCTAGAATGAAATGAGTGAAAAGTAGGCTGTCCAACCACAAAATCCTCAACAAACTGCTTAAAAACCACAACAAACTGCTTCTGATCATAACTTTTATCTTGCAAAACACTTTCATATTGGTTTCCTTATTTGAGCTAGTCAACAATACTGCGTAAATGGACTAATTCTTATGCTAATTTTCTAGTTGGAAAACTGAGTCACCAGGAGATAAATCTATTTTTTAAGAATATTTTTTGGAGTATAGTTGCTTTTCAGTGTTGTGTTAGTTTCTGCTGTATAACAAGGTGAATCAGCTATACATATACATAACCTGCCACCCCTTATTTAAAATTTCCTTCCCATTTAGATCACCACAGAGCATTCAATAGTGTTCCCTGTGCTATACAGTAGATTCTCATTAGTTATGTATCTTATACGTAGTAGTATATATATGTCAATATCAAAGACGTATATTTGGATATCAGAATCTCCAGTGGCCCAGCTTGTGATCTATCCTGGAGAATGTTCCATATGTACTTGGAAAGAATGTGTATTCTATTGTTTTTGGATAGAATGTTCTATGTATTATAAATTAAGTTCATCAGATAATAATGTGTCACTTAAGGTCAGTGTTTTGTTACTGATTTTCTGTATGGATGATCTGTTCATTTCTCCAAGTGGGGTATTAAACTCCCATACTTGTTGATTTCTCCTTTTATGTCCATTAATAGCTGCCTCATATATTTAGGTGCTCCTATTTTGGGTACATGTATGTTTATAATTGTTGTATCTTTTTCTTGGATTGATCCCTTGATGATTATGTAGTGTCCTTCTTTGTCTCTTGCTAACAGTCTTTATTTTAAAGTCTATTTTGTCTGTTATAATTATTGCTATTCCAGCTTTCTTTTGATTCCATTTGCATGGAATTCCTTTTTCCTGAAAATGGGAATACCCCCACTTTCAGTCTGTGTGTGTCTTTATATCTAAATCAAATCTTTTGTAGGCAGCATATATATGGGTCTTGTTTTTACATCTATTCAACCTACTATGTCTGTTGATTGGAGCATTTAGTCCACTTACATTTAAGGTAATTATCTATATGTCTTTATTGCCATTCTTCTAACTGTTTTGGATTTGTTTTTAAAGGGATTTTTCCTTTCTTCAAAGATATTTGCAAATTATATGACTGATAAGGGGTTATTATCCAAACTATTAAATACAAACAGCTCATACTACTTAACATCAAAAGAAAAAACAACCTAATTAAAAAATGGGCAAAAGAATTAAACAGACATTTTTTCCAAGGAGGAAATGCAGATGGCCAACAGGCATATGAAAAGACGCTCAATGTGGCTAATCATCAGAGAAATGCAAATCAAAACCAAAGTGAGACAATCATCTCACACTGTTAGAATGACTATCATCAAAAAGAATGCAAATAACCAATGCTGGTGAGGATGCAGAGAAAAGGGAACCCTTGTAGACTGTTGGTGGAACACAGAAGGGTACAGCCACTGTGGGAAACATGGAGGTTTCTCAAAAACCTAAAGATAGAACTGCCATATGACCCAGTGATTCCACTCTTGGGAACATATCCCCCCACCAAACCCAAAATCACTGATTTGAAAATAAAAATGTACCCCAATGTTTATAGAAGCATTACTTCACAATTGTCGAAGTATGGAAGCAGCCCAAGAATCTACCCACAGATAGATGGATAAAGAAGATGTGGTAAATACGTACAATGGAATACTACTAGGCCATAAAAAGGAATGAAATTTTTGCCATTTGCAGCAACACAGATGGACTTTGAAGACCTTATGCTAAGAGAAGTAGTGAGACCAAAAAAAAGACAAATACTGTATGACGTCACTTATTGTGGGGTCTGAAAAATACAACAAACTAGTGAATAAATTAAAAAAGAAGCTGACTCACAGACATAGAGAATAAAACTAGTGGCTATCCGAGGGGAGAGGAAAGAGGGAAGAAGCAATATAGAAGTGCGGGGTGGGGGGAGAGTTATTATGAGATTATATGAAATCAAATGTGTAAAACCTGAAAACTGTAAAGCACTATAGAATTTGAAGAATTTTCATTCAATAAAAAAGAATAAAACAATAAAAATTAAAAATCCCCAGTGGAGTTTTGTAAAGCTACATATTCCTAGTCCCCTTTTCAAAACCAATTAAGTCAAAATATCTAGGAATGGAGCCTGGGAGTCATCATTTTTCAAAACTCACCCAGTGAATTCTCAGGTAGCTATATGGGCACCCTTCAATCAAGGGTTCTCAAAGTGTGGGCCCCACCAGCAGCATCTGCATCATTATTTGCCAGAAATGGAAATTCTCATGTCTTCTACCCCAAATCTACTGAATCCAAATCTGAGAGAGAGTCAGAGACCCTAATGTATACTGTTTGAGAATCATTGGTCTACATTAAAACAGATGACATAGTGATGAAGACAATGGACTGAGACCCGCCAGCTTAAACTGAATGGCATCTTTGCCACTTCTTGGCTATGGAATCCGCCTACTGTCCCTTGCCTTGGTTTAAATCTGAAAAATGGAGATGAAACTGTATTTTCCTTCATAGGGTTATTATGAGGAATAAGTAAGTTAGAATTACTTTAAAACTAACAGAGTAGTTTTTTAGTACTTTAAAACTAAAAGTAGTACTTTAAAACTACAGAGTAGGAGCTTAAATAAAAATTAAGGTTCTTGCCCAGCAGCTATAAGTAGAATGAAGACTGGAGAAGAGATTCAAGAAACAAAATCCTCGGGTAGAAACAGCACTGGAAGTTTCTGTCTAGAACATGAGGCCAGTGACCCTGCTCACATATTCTAAATGACTGGGAGGGAGAATGTGAAGAACAATTTGAACAAGCAGCCCACCTGGAGCCTGGAACAGACCCTCACTTGTAGCAGCCTTCACGGTGTGCTGAGAGCATGGATCTGTGTTGGCCCACCTGAGTCTCAGCTGTGTGACCTCAGGCAAGCCACTCAGCCCCTCTGGGCTGCAGTTTCCTCAAACAACTGAAGTACTAACAATGATTTGACTTTTTCCATGGAACTGTTAAGAATCTAGTAGAACTATTAGATGATGTTATATATTTGAAGAGGCAAAGGTCTTAGACAAGTGTTCAGGGTTCTTATCATGTCTTCTTCCAGTCTAAGCCCTATGGACATGCGCTGACTCTTTTAGGTCTCCTTACATTGAGACAGTCCAGCATGAGAAGAATAATAATGGTGGACCAGGAATTGCAGAATTTCACACTAGGAAGTCTGTTACCACCCAATCCCAGAACTGCAGAACCCAGCCATCAGCCTGGACTGGACCAGGCCAAAGTGTTTACCTGGTACAGCTGTTTGGCCTAGAATAATCCTGAATATTCACTGGAAGGGCTGATGCTGAAGCTGAAGCTCCAATACTTTGGCCACCTGAAGCAAAGAACTGATTCAGTGGAAAAGACCCTGTTGCTGGGAAAGACTGAAGGCAAGAGAGAAAGAGAGTATCAGAGGATGAGATGGTTGGATGGCATCATCGATTCAATGGACTTGAGTTTGAGCAAGCTCTGGGAGATGGTGAGGGACAAGGAAGCCTGGCGTGCTGCGGTCCATGGGGTCACAAAGAGTCAGACACAACTTAGCGACTGAACAACAAAAATAGATAAATGTATAAAACTCTAAAGATGCATTTCTTAAAATCTTTATAAACCAGTTAAATTGCAATAACAGCCCCAAAGGGAAGCCTCACTTGAAAATACCTATTTAGGGACTTAAAAAAACAACAACAACTATGGATCCCAGTCCTGAGAGAGTATTTTAGCTGAGATCCTCTTCCGAGGTAGGGCTGGCTGTGTGACTTACTTTTCTGGGACAGAGTAGGAAGAGCAAGGCCCAGGAGATAAGTTGCTGCCACAAGTGTCTGCTCTCTCTGGAAGGATGACAACAAGTTGTGTTGCCATCGATGGCCTCTGGAGCTGTGAAGCGTCCTCCGGCACACTGGCCTCCTCCTCTCTCCAGGGAAAATGCAGATCCTGTGGTCCTTCCTTTGCGTCCTTCATCTGGCCCTTCGAGCCATTGCTGGGCACCCAGCATTTCACTTTACCTGCACTCAACCGTGGTCTGAGCTTTCTGCGTGGATGACTCCACGCTCCAAAGAGCTTGAGAATAGTCACTTGTCACCAGAGACACAGCTGGCTGCTCCACATGCTGACTCCAGGAGCTCAGGCAGAAGAAGCACCTGCTGGCGGTTTGCTCTGACGCAGCTTGAGGGTCTCGCCTGCGTGGTCCACAGACTTGTGACTGGAACATCTCCCCTGTCCTTCCCTGTGGGGCCGGCAGCCACGGTGGTTTCTCCAGCCAGCTCTTGACTGTGCAAAGACCATCGCATTCTGGGAAGAGCAGGTCTCACTACAGCTTGGCAAACACCTTTCTGTATCATAACTCAGCTGGCACCAGGCTTCAGTGGCCCTCCCCTAGGGCCATTTCCTAGTTTCCTTCCTTGACCCCCGGGAGCCATGCTAAAACCCTTGTTTACAGAGGAAGCTAGAGCCTCTGTAAACAGCAACCATCTGTCTGCTTCTTCGATCTGAATGATGTTTTAAACTTGCTGCCTTGTAGATTATCCAGGAATCCAGTCTGATTAGAATGATTCACCCAATGGAATTAGTTTTCTTTTTCAAACCATGTCCTTTATTTACTTATTTTTAGGGGGTTGCACTGTGTCTTCGTTGCTGTGCACGGGCTTTTCTGGTTGTGGTGTGGGCTTCTCATTGCGGTGGCTTCTCTTGTTGCATAGCATCAGCTCTAGAGTGCACTGCTTCAGTAGCTACAGCGCGTGGGGTCAGGAGTTGTGGCCCATGGGTTTAGCTGCCCCACAGCGTGTGGAATCTTCCCAGGGGTCAAACCTGCGTTTCCTGAATTGGCAGGCAGCTTCTTAATTGGCAAATGCTTCTTAATCGATGGACCACCAGGGAAGTCCCTGGAAATCATTTTCAGTGCCTGAAACACTCTTTAAATTTTTGTGCTCATGAAAACCCATGAGAGGCTGATAGCAATGACAGGCCCTGCCCAATTCCCACCTATCCTACCTGGCCTCTCCTCAGGCCACCCAGCCTCATTTCCATGGCACCCAAAGGAACAACCCTGATCTTGGAAAATTTGAATTTAAGCCGTTCTAACTCAGCCTCTGATGACCACAAATCACTTGCTACCTCTGTGGCTCCCAATATGTGTCCCTGTTCTGACAAGGCAGGGTATTTTTGTTTCTGAGACCCAGGCCACTCTGTGTCCTACATCCGGTGATTGGGCCCCTGCCTTAAGTTGTTCCCAGGCCTTTAAATCCCTGCCCACCCTGTGCCAGATTCTCTTCTCCCTTTCAGTGGAGATCTTACTCTTGAATCTGCATCTACAGCTGGGGCCCTAGTTGCTAAAAGACTTCCCTGGATTATGGGGCCTTCTCCACTTGACACCTTGTCATATGGATCATGACCTGCTGATGCCTCTGATACCATGCATTACCCCCAGCCTGGAGCTCCTAGCACTTGGTCCATTTCAGTAGGCAGGTCAAAGTTAAGTCCTGACCTCTTCCAGGTTGCCCCGATTGCAGTAGATCAAAAACCACCCCATTGTACTAGAAGATAGGACAGTAGATTGGAGGTTTGAAGCGTGCACCTCCTGAGCAACCACAGGCAGAGCTTCATTTTGAAGACATTTGCTATGGCACCAAAGAGATATTGGAGAAACAGATTAATGAATAGAGCTTGTCTGCTCACGAGAGACTCATGATTGTTCAAGGAAGAAAACTCGGATATTACCCGTGTCCCAAAGAAATCCTTTAACTTGCCTTACATGGAACAGCGTGCTGGGATATGGACAGGAATTGTGCTGCTCAGGCTGCTCAATCAATCTCAGACTGCAAGTGTCCTTGAGGACGGCCCACCTAACAGGCAGTGGACTCAAGGATCCAAAGGTGAGGATAAAAGAAGTACACAGGGAGATGAAGAAATAAAGACAAAATTCAAGAGACAGAGAAGACAGGGACTCTTTCTTAAAAGAAAGCGATTAACAAGAAAAATAATAACTCTTACCACTGGTAACAGAAATCTACTCTTACAGCTGCTCTTGCTCTTACTGACAAGGGGCAGAATGGTGGGAATGAGAGTGAGACAAGAGAATGCAAGCAGAACAATTTTCCAATGTGTTCGTGAGCCTCCAAGGCCATGGGGAAGAGAGACATAAAGGACTCTAACGCTTCCAGGACAATAAATGCTAATTCTGGTGATAAGCAGGCTCATGAGACAAGGATTCCAAGGGCTGCTCTGTTCTCACCTGCAGAGTGTGGGTGGCAGAAAAAAGGATAGCTTGGTTCTCTCTGCTCTCTGGCCAAAGAGAACTTCAGGGAGCTGTTCTGAGTGAGCCACTGATCAAGGAGCTAGAAACAGCTAAAGTGCTCAGAGGCTGCTATCCCCTCACTGTTCATGGGCATGCCCAGATTCTGAGAGACTGCCCACAGCAAAGAGCTGCCAGATGAAATACAGAATATCCAGTTAAAATGTGAATTTCAGATGAACACTGCATAATTTTTAAGTATGTATATGTTCCATGAAATATTTGGGACATACTTATTCTTTATAAAAATTGCATTGTTGATCTAAAATTCAAATTTCACTGGGCATTCTGTACTTTTATTTGCTAAACCTGGCAACTGCCTACAGATGGCTCACCTAGCCCCAGAGGTGTTTTGTACTGTGACCAGCATGGCAAAGAGGACCCTGGGCTATGGTAGGAGGTGTGAAATCAGCAAAGTTCATGCCTCAGAGTTTACACACTTGCTGAATCTGCTCCTGTTTCCTTTCCACTAATGCAAACTTCTCCACTCCTCACTCCCGAGTTCGTATGCCACCATACTTGACTGCCTCTCCCATAGGAAGCTGTACTACTTGACTTCCCCTAGGGTCAGACACAAAATTGTAATTTCTCTCCAATGATGTCATGTGCACACATTTTGATTGGGTCTCTTCCTTCTTCGTCTACTTCCCTCCACACCCACCGAACACACACATCCCACAGTTCAAGGATCAAATTTTACATTCAGGAGCATCTAGTTTCACTCCCTAAATTTGCCAACAGGGAGAACCTGAGACCAGAGGGGACTTATCTAGGAACACGATGCTTATCAAGCATTGAGGGAAGCACACAAACTTTGATTTACTAGCTTCACTCTACAACTTTCTACTGTATTAGTGTTTTGCATAATGCTGAGCAAACAGAGTCATTCTTGGTAAATATTTAAGTGAACTAATGAATTCATAAATGAATAAATTAATGAAATCAATGCTTTATGGTTCATTTGCTAATTGTATGGTGACTGTATCATAGGGGAGCTTCATGGCCCCTGAACTGGTAAATATAAGCAATGAAATCCAGCCAGCCTTCCAGGAGTGATATTCTGTGATCACAGGACCTAGGAAGCATGAGTCCCACATCCTTCCACAGGATCAGGCTGGAAAGTCCAGGTTGAGTCAGATAGTAGCAAAACCCAGCCTCCTCACTAGGCAAAGCCTAATCCAAATGGTTGCATGTATAAATCCAGAAGTCTAAGGAAAAAAAATTTTTTAATATTTTAGCTATGTGACCTTTAACAAGGTAATAACTAACCCAACCTTTGGATTTCTCATATGTAAGAAAACATAAATAAAATTAAAACTTACCAAGATAAAATATGTATCATCTCACTGTGCCAGGCACATTCTCCTATAGATACTCAGTAAGAGTCTGTTGCTTTTTTTCTTTTCTTAAAGGGTAAACCTATCTTTTTAGCCAAGAGTTTCTTTTTTTAATTGCAAATTTCTAGGCTCTTCCTCAGACTTGCTAAATCAAAACCTCTTGCAGGGAAGCAAAGTCTCCTTTTTTAACATGTCACCCAGGTGATTCTGATGCACTTGAAAATCAAGAACAACTTGACGAATTGGTGTCAAAATAGCAAGTGATGGCATTTCAGCATTTGTGGAGTCAGATCAGAACTCCTTTCTCCCCTTCTCTGTGACCCTGGAGACTCAGCAGAAGGTACAGCCACATAACCAATGCCAGTTGGCTCTAGAGCAGTGGTCTAACGGCTGTGTGGTACCCCATCACCTCAACAGGAATATATTTATCAGTGATCGATAGGAATACACTACACCTCACCACCCAATCTGCTCTACTAGCCTGGGAGATGAGATGGCTCACACCCAGTCTCTTGTTCCCAGTGGCAGAGCGCAACTTGCTCTGACAGATTAGTGGTTTTTAAAAAATGCACACACATCCACCCAAAGTCAAAAGAGTATCCTGAAAATGTTTTTCCTGGTTATGTAAGTCCTCATCTTACCTGAAGAGAAACAGTTAAGGGAAGATATAATACATGCTCTCTGTGTTAATTCTGCTGCTGCTGCTGCCAAGTCACTTCAGTCGCGTCCGACTGTGTGTGACCCCAAAGACGGCAGCCCACCAGGCTCCCCCGTCCCTGGGATTCTCAGGCAAGAACACTGGAGTGGATTGCCATTTCCTTCTCCAATACATGAAAGTGAAAAGTGAAAGTGAAGTCACTCTGTTGTGCCTGACTCTTAGCGACCCCATGGACTGCAGCCCACCAGGCTCCTCCGTCCATAGGATTTTCCAGGCAAGAGTACTGGGGTGCCATTGCCTTCTCCGATACAACTCTTTCTTTTCATGGACACCAAAGTGCATGCTGGGTGACAAGAAACTAGGCAAACGTTTTGGTCAGTTTTTCTCTACTTCAAGAATTAACTGTTGAAACACCTTTTCTTTTTCCCCTTCAAACTGGCCATCTTCTTGAGGGTGATGACTTACAGTGATGACAACTTAGATAAGGTTCCTATCTGCCCCCAAATCCCTCAGCACAAAGACATAAATGCAAATGCCTTATGAACAAAAGTCTTTTTTGCATTTCAGTATGATAGAACTAGGAGTTCCTTAAGCCATTTTGTAAGGAGCTCTACCACAGTAAAGAAGGTTTTCCCTAGTATCGCTTGAAAATTCTATATGGATACTTGAAGTATATTTCCTAGTCATTTCTCTCAAATCACTAAGGTTAGTCACTGTGTCAATTCCAGTTAAGGAAAGATGTAACTAAGGTAAGGTTTATTTATGATCAAGAGACCCTCAAACATCCAGTACATGGTGATAATAATTAAAAAGGCAAGCTTTCTCTTTCTCTTTGCCTTTTTGGGCAAAAACATCAAAACAAAATGAAATAAAACAAATAAAACCAAAAACCTACCACAGAGGTTAGCTCATAAAAATATCATTAGAGACATTTGTAAGACACGGATTCCTGCAAGGGCAGAAAGGGCTTCTTTATTGATTTTACACAGCTCCCCTAAATGGCATTCTGAGTAGTAAGCAACCAGGCTCCAATGCTATCTTCCAACTTGGAGCCTACGTTCAACTCTCACCCTGTAAAGTGATAAGAAAGAGGCATTCAAGCTTACCATAACGCACTAGCACAGACTCAGAAGTCAATATTCGCTTGGCATTCCAAGAGTGCTCTCCTTATAGCAATAACAGCATCTGGAACTTCCTAGCATTTGGTTTGTAGCCGTCTGTAGAGTGCTTGCATTTTGTACATGAAAACACAAGATAGAAACTATCACTCTAAGAGAGCCTTGAAGCTCTCGAGGTTCTCTGAAGTAGATCTATCATCATCAGTACTTACCTTCCTCTAAGAATGAGAAATGACAGGAGCATGGGATTAGGAATAGCAGCAGAGGTAATGTTAGTCATCCTGATGGAGCATTTATTGACTAATCCTTATGCCAACTGTGGAACACTGGTCATGCCACTTCACCTTCAGAACAATACTTAAGGTAGGTATTATAGATGAACAGAAAAATCTTAAGGAAGTTAGGTAACCCACTCACAGACAGGGGAGTTGAGCCTCAATGCTCTATTAACATTCCTTTGATTCATATACCCTTTATGGGCTGAATCCTTATGTCTACTCAAAATTCATTATGAAGTCAATGGTTCTTTGTTACAGCAGCTTGAGAAGACTAAGACATACCTCCCTTTCCCCTTTGAACTATTGGTGCTATAACATGATGAAGGATTTGCCAATACTGTTTTTCAAGTTTACTCTCCACTGAATCCAAAATCAGGACATTCACTCATTCATTTACTCACTGGACCTTTCATGTTGTCTTAGAACCCTGGCTCAGGGAGAGCGTGAAGTAAGCAGAGGCTCCCGTAACAATTGATGTGCACACGTCTAACACTGTTGCTGCCAATTGCTGATTGGGGGTTTCCAATCTCATGCTGTGTCAGTGAGTAAATACATCAAAGATCTCTTATTTAAATATAAAGCTTTAGGACATAAATACCAACAAGCAGCCACTCAGTACTCTACTGCTTATTACTGAGGCCAAGCAAAGAAAAAGAACTCTTCTTGTTTAGAAGAAAAAAGATAAATGCCTGTGAATGAAGCTATGGTTTTCCTAGTAGTCATGTACGGATGGATGTGAGAGCTGGGCCATAAAGAAAGCTGAGCACCAAAGAATTGATGCTTTTGAACTGTGGTGTTGGAGATGAGTCTTGAGAGTCCCTTGGACTGCAAGGAGATCAAACTGGTCAATCCTAAAGGGAATCAATACTGAATATTCATTGGAAAGACTGATGCTGAAGCATAAGCTCCAATAGTTTGGCCACCTAATGCAAAGGGCCGACTCATTGGAAAAGACCCTGATGCTGGGAAAGATTGAAGGCAAGAGAAGAAGGGGATAAGAGAGGAGGAAATGATTGGATGGCAAAACCAACTCAATGGACATGAGTTTGAGCAAGCACTGAGAGATGATGAAGGACAGGGAAGACTGGCGTGCTGCAGCTCCATGAAGTCACAGTCAGACACAACTGAGCCCCTGAACAACAACAGTGAACGAAGAGTTACCCTAAGCACTATTTCTCCACTCTTTCCTACATCTGACCCAATGAATTCTGATTGGTTCTGAAAGTTTTTCTCCTTGTCACTAACCTTCTAAATGATAAAGTTATTCAACGTAGTCTTATTTTAGTGAAACTAGCAAAGTTAAGTCATGTGAGTACAGAGGGTATTTACATTTAAATGAAAAACTGTTACACACATGCTGGCATGAGAATTTTATAAGGGACGCAAAATAATGTGGGAAAAGGTGCATGTGGTTCCTGACTTTTGTTCATCCCTAATGCTATCCATTTAGTAGCATCACACAGGCATTTATCTGGCTTGGTATGAAGGATTTCTACAATTTAGCTCTCATCAACCCCACTGAATAGGGAAAGGAGATGGATAGCTTAAAAAACTTACCACAGGGTGAAAAGCACAATATTAACCTTTTCTGGCTAGAAAGTTCAAAACTGGAGTCAAAAATTAGTTTTCCTGATGAATACAAAGTCAGAGGACAGAGAAAAGGCCGGTTCCTTCCCTTGTGGTCAGTGTCTCTAGGCAAGACGTTGCACAGCAACAGAAAGTGGGATCTGAGCTGGCTCTTTACTCCCTCAATTCACAGCAGCACGTTTCTCCTCCCAGGAATCTCTCGGATGGCCGGTGCTGGGGGTTGTCTAGTGACATGTTGCTCAAGAGAAGCGGAAGTGAGTATGAGCATCCTCCCCTCAAGTTTGTGGACTCCCAGCCGCTGGGGCCATGTCCCTACCTGTGGCTGCCCTGCCACCCACTCCCACCACACTCCCAGTGAATCACCAAGGGCTTGACTTGGGTGAATGCTTACAGATCTTGTTTTCTTATTCATTTGAAAAAGCTCCCTAGGTGATTACGACATGCTTCTGTCCTCCTGTCCACATATAAGAGCCATTGACCCTCACCCCCTGGAGAGATGAGAAAAATTGCCCACGATTGCCTAAGTATGAGGCAAGCTGAGCACTCCCCAGTTCTGTGCTTTTTCTAACAGAGCGTTCCTCCCATTGTAAGGGAGGGGCTTTGGGGGGATGCCACATAGAGAGTAAAGAGTGTACAAAGAGAGGACCTCACAGGGCTCTGAAAGAGGAAAATAGAGAAACAAAACAGAGTAGATATTAGATTTGCCTTCCCCTACCTCTGGAGCAACTACATCTGCTTATAGAGACTTTCAGGACTTAAGGAGTGGGACTATGGGAGGAACATGGTCTCTAAGTATCGTCCTTTGGAGGAGACTGGACAGAGCAGACAGCCCCTAGGGCTCCAGCCTTGAGAAGCCTACAGATCCTGAACCTCATCCACTCCTCTGAATGTTCTGACCTACTTCCTGCTCACTCCCTGCGAAGCCTTTCCAGCTGGAAAGAAAGGCATCAAAACACAGGGAAGAAAAACTAGAGATCATCTTAATGTTTTAAGATATTTCTTGTATTTTCCACATTTCCTTTCATGAACTTAAATTGTTTTTAATTCTTTTTTTTAAAAAAAAGCTTAAATTATTCTTTCAGAAAAAAAAAAGAAAGGTAACAGCTCTTGGCATAGTTCTTTATGAAAGTGCTGCTGCTGCTGCTGCTGCTAAGTTGCTTCAGTTGTGTCCGACTCTGTGCGACCCCATAGACGGCAGCCCACCAGGCTCCCCTGTCCCTGGGATTCTCCAGGCAAGAACACTGGAGTGGGTTGCCATTTCCTTCTCCAATGCATGAAAGTGAAAAGTGAAAGTGAAGCCGCTCAGTCGTGTCCAACTCTTAGCGACCCCATGGACTGCAGCCCACCAGGCTCCTCCATCCATGGGATTTTCCAGGCAAGAGTACTGGAGTGGGGTGCCATTGCCTTCTCCGATGAACACTCTACTTCTCATCATTTTTCATAGGCTCATCCTGTGCTTCCCAATGGCTGAGCGATTAATGCCTCATCCAATGTAAAGTGAAGGATCCACAGGACTGCGGGTGGATCTAAAGAGACATGGAAAGTCTTCTTTGTTGCCAGCCTGGTTTCCTTCTAGAGGCTTTCATCCATCCGTCTATCTGCCTACGTACCTACCTACCCATCTATCTATCATCTATCTATTGTCCATTATCTATCTATCTATTCCCTCCTTTGCACTGAAACCATCTGAACAACTCTACACTACCAGGTTGATGTCTCAAAAGAATCAGTTAGCTTCTATTTCATTTTGTCCTTTTAATAACTATATAATTATTTTAAAAAGGCAAACCTGTGAATATTCAAATCACATGGAATGTGAAACAGATGCCACAGTTAAAGACTTTCCTGGCAAGTTGGCCCTCAAAACAATGTTAACCCTACCTTTTTCAAAACTAAAAACTGAAGTGAAGGGACATAAATGCACAAGGAGGTGAAATCTCAGCAGCTATTTTCAATCCGAGTTAATTGTTCCTTGAGGTTCTGCAAGTGATTTATGCCATTTATAAGCACACTCAACTGCCACTTAGCCCCACAGAGGCAGAGACGGATCCAATTTCACGGCGGCGGTGGCTTTTGTTGTATGTGCCTTCTCTCTCAGAGCCTGTGTTGATGCTCTTTGGCGGGATTTCCGACCTCCCCTTGGCAGTCACAATGCATAGTCAGGCAGGGCTGAGCTGTCGCATGTGAAACTTGAGAGGACCTCATGACTCCCACCCAGATCTACAGAAGATCTGTATGGGATCTCCTGTGGGACCAGACCCTGTCCTTGGTATATAAGGACATCTGACCTGAAACCAGAGGGAGCAATGTGGATTCTTTATGTCTGTAGTCATTCAGTCTTAGTCTCTACCTGCATTTAAATGAAAGATCTAACTCTGTGTATACCTTGCCCAATTCAGAAAAGGGAGAACGATGTGGTAACTTTTAATTTGATACTACTTTGCAGGAGGGCTAGAAGGAGTGCTGGGGCTGGGATTTATGAACATACATCAATCATCAAATAAATGGCCTGTACGCATACGAATAGGAAACAGCCATCGAAGCAGTGGGCTTAGGCCACTAATTCTTTTGTCTCTCTAGACACAGCCTACATGGAGTAGAATATGTTCTCTCTCAGAGTCTGCCCTAGTTTAAATTTCTGAATTGTCTGTTAATGAAATACCAAAGGGCAGAGTTTTAAAACTATCCCTTGGAGTGAACCTCATAACTAACATATCCCTTCTCTATACCTGGCACGTGCAGGTTGCCAGGAATTATTGGGCATGCTTAGGAACATTATTTTATTTATTCCTTTGACACAGGTATTAGTTCCACTGTATAGATGGAGAAATAGAGCGTCCACAAGAAAAGAAACTTCACATAGTGATCAAGCTACAGAGCTTCTTGCTCTTTAAACTGCCCCTGTTTGCCTGATTCCAACAGCCTAGACAGGAAAATTAGCTGATTGTTTCCATCAGCTCTTTTAGAAAGCACTGCGTGGGTGTCCTGCTGATGGTGGGTCCCAGTCATTTGTGCAGGGCACCCATCATTTATCTCCAGGAAAACTGTGTTCTCACTTGACCATGATTCCTACTCTCCATAATATACACGGTCATTTCCATCTGAACAAGCTCACTGGAGTGCAAGCTGGAGCCAGACTAGGAACTAACCAGAGAGTGTGCAGAAGCAAATTGCCACTAATTTTAATGCGTGCTTCGTGTAAGTAGAGATGTGCTCAGAATGGACTCTATTGCTTTTCTGGGAAATACCCTTCCACAGCAATTGTTTTCAGTGTTATCTCTGATTAATTATGTGCTATTTTCTCTCTCCCTTTAATTCTTCCTCTCTCTGTCTTTCTCTCACCATATTCCTTCCTCCTTCATTAAAGGAACCAGATAACCTTCCAGCTCTCTCTCCCTGTATCCTAATGTTTCAGTGTGTCTATTGCAGAAAACAGTAAGGAAAGATGAACAAGTAGGTGGTTAATATGGTCTAAAACCCTCCCCGAGCTGGGAAGATGCATCACCACCTGTGTTCCAGCTTTTGGCAGGTGCTTGGCAGCAAATTGCAAGACCAGGAGGTCATAATCAGGAAAACAGAAACACATTACATTTTAATAATCACCTACCTTTTCAATAGCTTGGAGCTTTCAAATGTCGCCTCTAGTTACAGGGAACTACAATCAACCTGCAAGCCTCTCCCTTTCCACTCAGCAGAAAGAACTGCAGACGATTGGTGACAATTGTCAAAGGGGAAGGACCCATAAATATAAGTTGCCTGCTAGAAGCAATTCAGCAAAATCAAGCTCATCAACTTCCCAGCATGGATTTTATTTTATTCTAAATCAGATACTCATTAATGGGGAACATTCTTTGAATCATCATTTTATTTACACTAGAGAAATGCAAGACACATTGTCTGGCGAGGGAATGGAGTGGCTCTCTCACTGCTGCTCAGTTGTAGGTATTTCCTTCTGTAGCCTCCTGAATTTTCTTGCTAATGCAAAACACCCAGGCCAGATGCTCGCTAGTAACAAGTTAAAATGGCACTGGAAAGTAAATAATTTTCTTTGATTTAAAAAAAAAAAAAGGCATAAGGAACACATGGGATGACAGGCAAGAACATAAAACACCTTACCTGCCTTAGATGTTAGAATCAAGCCATCCAGATTCTGCTACTTAAGGAGAAGCACAGACCAGCACCCTGAAGGGATTGTGGGAGAGACAAGTCATGCCCTGGTGTGACAGGGCACCTGCAATCTTGTCATCCCACTAGGAAATGCTGCCCGTGGGGGCCCCTGTACCCCTGCACTGCTGTGTCTTCCCAACTCCCATCTAGAAATCAATACAAACTAGATGCTCAATAAATATCTGTTGAATGAACAAACATCTGAATTCTGGGAGATGCCCTATCTTTATTCAATGTTACTAATATTTTAATGCAATTTTAATCAACACCCAAGCTAGTCTCTAGGCAAAAGACTAAAGTGCCCCCTGCTGTGATCTGATGTGGGTACCAAGTTGAGTGAGATCCTTGCTCATCCCGCCATAAGTCAGATGCTTCTGTCAGATGCTTCTCTAGTTTTTCCACGGCTGGGCAGAAACCTCAGAGCTGGGGCAGGGGAGCTGGCCCCTTACAGCCACCCACACTTGGGGGGCACCCTTCCCATGTTCAGGGGGCTTCAGGAGGTGCTCCTCTGAGAATGGTAGAAGGCTGGGTGCTATGCAGTGAGTGACAGGCACGTTGTTGGATCTTAGTAAGCTTACTTTTTTAGATGCCAGAGCCATTCAGAGCTGGTGTCTACCCTCAGAAGGAGCGGTATCCCCCCTTTGTACTTTCTATGGAGGTACAAAGAGGAAGGCAAACCCAGAGGGCTCGGACACATCAGTTCCCAGAATACCATACAACACGCCGACACGCATGACCCACTTTTTCAGGCTGCTGTGGTGTTTTCGGGGTTTTGAACCACCTCTTTTCCTCCTATGTTCTATTTTCACAGCATTTTCCTGTTCATGAAGTGTTGACTATAATTCCCTCACGTTACCCTGACATCAACCCAGTGAGGTAGGTGTTATTAGTATCCTTCCAGAAGAGGAAACGCCTTTAAAATCATTGCCTTTCCCAAGAATAAGAAGTGGCTTTCTTTCTGCAGCAGCATGGTTTTTGGCAGAGGCCTCTCTGCCCTAATGAGCTGCTCCCTCTGCTCCTGCCCTCAGAGCGGCCCTGCCGTGTCCATCATCCCTGTGACCAGAATGCAATGTTGGTAGGTGAACTCCATTTTTGCTTTTTTTCATGTGACACCTTGTCCTAATCAGAGAAAGCCCTCTGAATCTCTAAAAAGAAATAAATGTCTGACAAGAAAGAAAAACCAGAAGGTGGGGGGGTGGGGGGAGGGGATATTTCAGAACTTCAGGATTTTGGAAAACAACCCATGTACAGATGGTATTTAACATTCTCCAAACATCAAGTGCTGGTTTCCAGGCTTGGCTTCTTCTTGCTATTTCCTGGTCACTTTGAACCGGCTTATCAAATTGAATAGAGTCTTTGATACATATGTTGGTATTTTAAATCCTGGTGGGAACAAGGTCTCCCATTTGTTTCAAGTTTTACTCTTAGAGATGTTTTTAAAAACGCTGCTTAGAGAAGGAATCTCTGTCAAAACCTACTATGACTTCGGTCTTCACCCATTTCAGTGAAGGATGCCAACCACTGGGCTTCTTATTAAGAATGATTCCAGCTGCCTCCATACCCCACAGGGAAGCTCGTTTAGATTCACAGAGGTGCCAGTCAATAGACTGCTGGTGATACAAGTTTAAGTCGAATGTTGGGCCTTGGGGTACAAGGGCACCCAATAAGTAACACTCCTTTTTCCAGTGGCTCAGACAGTAAAGAATCTGCCTGCAATGTAGGAGACTGGGTTTGATCCCTGGGTCAGGAAGATCTCCTGGAGAAGGGAAAGGCTACCAACTCCAGCATTCTTGCCAGGAGAATCCCATGGACAGAGGAGCCTGCCAGGCTACACTTCATGAGGTTGCAGAGTCGGACATGACTGAGTGACTAACACTTCCTCCTCACCCAAGTACTTGAATTAAAGGAAATAATAAAAGTGAGTTAGCATAATGAGGCCAAACCACCATCTCTATTTCAGATAAGACCCAGGGGCAAGACACTGACTGGGGTGAGAATCAAGCAGACATGATAACTTCCTGCAAGCCTCCTTTTCTCTCCCATCCAGGCCTTGGAACAGCTGGCCCATGGGGAGTTCTAGTCTGCAAAGCAGGTGCCTCTACCCACATTACTGTCTTGGACTGGTCCTGACAGAAAGAGAAGAAGGAAAGTGGACAAACTGAGTCACACCCAGCCAAGAAACAAAAATCAATGCCTGTTACCCATCAGTCCTAAAATTCCTCCTCCTCTGTGTGGGAAAGCCACTTGACCTTTTGGGCCTCAACATCCTCAGCTTTAAAAGGAGCAGGTTGGGCTGGGGGTGGGGGGCAGGTTGAGGGGAACATGGCCAAGTTCCAATCTAGCTCTGAAATCCATGCTTAGCTCCAATAGTGACTCTGATGGGGCCGAGGCCAAACTGCTTTCTTCCTCAAGACATCAGTTCCCTTTGCTGAGGTTCATAGTCAAAGGTCACAGCCCTGAGACTCACCAATCATCTCTCAGATGATGGTGATCATGACGACAACTCAGTGTACAGTTGTCCCCACCACCAGAAAAGTCACTTTAAGTGCACACGCCAGCGGGAGCACCTCGGACCACTGACAGCACTTCATTATCAGCATTAGTCCCTGGGACTATAAGGAATATACAGGCCTATTTCTTAATGATTCCAGTACAATAGTCAAGAACATTATGAAGATAATGATGCAACACAGTGGTAGAAAAAAGATGAATAAAACAGGAATTTGGGGTCCTGAATTCTAAATTTTTCCTCCTTCATGGATCACAGGCTTGTCATAGTGAAGGAGTTAGCATAACTCAGTGAAGCTATGAGTCATGGCGTGCAGGGCCACCCAAGATGAACAGGTCAATCTTAAAGGAAATCAACCCTGAATATTTGCTGGAAGGAAGGACTGATGATGAAGTTCTAATACTTTGGTCACCTGATTCGAAGAGCTGACTCATTGGGAAAGACCCTGATGCTGGGGAAAATAGAAGGCAAAAAAAGAAGAAGAGGGTGGCAGAGGATAAGATGGTTAGATAGCATTCCTGACTCAATGGACATGGATTTGAGTAAACTCTAGGAGATAGTGAAGGACAGGGAAGTCTGGCATGTTGCACTCCATGGGGTTGCAAAGAGTCGGACATGACTTAATGACTGAACAACAATAATTCTAACTTTGGTTCAGTACCAACAAGCCATGTGACTTTCATACCTCTAGGCTCCTTCAGTCATGTACAAGGTGATGGAATCAGAAGTTTTCTAATTTATTCCCCCTCTTTTAAAATACAAAACCATACATGGAATATGAATACAAAGCATGATTAAAAATAAATCTGCTCTGATAGAAGTGTGGGGAGGATCTCAGAACTGTCTCACTAGGCTTCCCCTACTCTGACTATTATCCCAGCCACCAAATTTGATAGACCTTGAGGTCATATATGAACAAAGCTAGTGGAAGTGATGGAATTCCAGCTGAGCTATTCCAAATCCTAAAAGATGATGCTGTTAAAGTGCTGCACTCAATATGCCAGCAAATTTGGAAAACTCAGCAGTGCCACAGGACTGGAAAAGGTCAGTTTTTGTTCCGATCCCAAAGAAGGCAATGCCAAAGTATGTTCAAACTACTGCTCAAATGCACTCATCTCACATGCTAGCAAAGTAATGCTCAAAATTCTCCAAGTCAGGCTTTGACATTATGTGAGCCAAGAACTTCCGGATGTTCAAGCTGGATTTAGAAAAGGCAGAGGAACCAGAGATCAAATTGCCAACATCTGCTGGATCACAGAAAAAGTAAGAGAGTTCCAGAAAAACAACTACTTCTGCTTTATTGACTACACCAAAGCCTTTGACTGTGTGGATCACAACAAACTGTGGAAAATTCTGAAAGAGATGGGAATACCAGAGCACCTGACCTGCCTCCTGAGAATCTGTATGCAGGTTAGGAAGCAACAGAACTGGACATGGAACAGCGGATTGATTCCAAATTGAGAAAGGAGTACGTCAAGGCTGTATATTGTCACCCTGCTTATTCAACTTATATGCAGAGTACATCATGAGAAATGCTGGGCTGGAGGAAGCACAAGCTGGAATCAAGGTTACCAAGAGAAATATCAATAACCTCAGATATGTAGATGACACCACCCTTATGGCAGAAAGAGAAGAAGAACTAAAGAGCCTCTTGATGAAAGTGAAAGAGGAGAGTGAAAAAGTTGACTTAAAGCTCAACATTCAGAAAACCAAGATCATGGCATCTGGTCCCATCACTTCCTGGCAAATAGATGGGGAAACAGTGGCAGACTTTATTTTTTGGGCTCCAAAATCACTGCAGATGGTGACTGCAGCCATAAAATTAAAAGATGCTTGCTCCTTGGAAGAAAAGCTATGACCAACCTAGACAGCATATTAAAAAACAGAGACATTACTTTGCCAACAAAAGTCCATCTAGTCAAAGCTTTGGTTTTTCCAGTAGTCATGTATGGATGTGAGAGTTGGACTACAAAGAAAGTTGAGCACCAAAGAATTGATGCTTTTGAACTGTGGTGTTGGAGAAAACTCTTGACAGTCCCTTGGACAGCAAGGAGATACAACCAGTCAATCCTAAAGGAGATCAGTCCTGAATATTCATTGGAAGGACTGATGCTGAAGCTCTAATACATTGGCCATCTGATGCAAAGAACTGACTCCTTAGAAAAGTCCCTGATGCTGGGAAAGATTGAAGGCAGTAGGAGAAGGGGATGACAGGGGATGAGATGGTTGGATGGCATCACCGACTTGATGGACATAGGAGCTGGTGACAGACAGGGAAGCCTGGTGTGCTGTAGCCTATGCGGTCGCAAAGAGTTGGACACAACTACGAACTGAACTGAACTGACATCATATGGATCATTCACCCAAGAATTTACTCTGTGCCGGGCTACACTGGGGGCCAACACTATTGTGATGTCACATCCATTTGACAGCCCATCCAGTTTTCTTGAAGTCACATCACTGATATTTCTCAACAATTGTTACAGAAAACTGAAGGGTCTGTCTAATAGGGATATGGCCCAGTGATCAGAGTCAGAACATAAAAACCACAGGCAAAATATACTCGAATTTCTACCGCAAGACTAAATTTTAGCACAGTGGGGGGAAAGAAAGAATAGGGTGGAGCCTAAAGGCAGCACACTATTATAATATAATTTACTTTAAAAGATATTTTTCACACCACTCTGTGTGGCACAAGCCAGACTCGTGGTATGAGATTTTGACCCTAAAATCATAAAACCATGCGAGGAGTGTCAGGTTCTGCTCCTGAGAGAAAGTGCTTCTCTCTCACAGGAAACATGAAGCAGTTTTGGCCTACAGAAGAGCTGGCCCATCCTCCATCACCCAGCCCCCTCATATATCTCCTCTGCATGTGTTAATTCTTTTGAAGGTGATGGGGGTTCTTCGTACAGAAGATATATGCAGCTCGATGGCGGGAAGTGAGATCCTAATTATCTGCAGCTGACAACCTTTCAGGGCCCATTATAAAAGAAACGTCCGCACCAGGCGCTCCGAGCCCTCTGTCCCAGCTCCAGGGAGCTGGAGGGAGCAACAAGGAGTGATTCGAGAGCCTGATTTATCTGGGAAGATTAGAAGAGTTACATCTATGGTCTGGGGAAACAATGACAGAGGGGGAGCAGGCTAATGGGTGACAAAGGGGCAGGAGGAAGAGAAGAGATTTATGGAGCCTGGTACGAGGGGGAGCAACTGGAGGAACGGAATGGAATGAAGACGGGAAAGAAAGTCCCGAGTAAATATCAGGGAAACTTTCCTCGCTGATTTATTAGACAGACAAGCAGAGCTTCCAAGTGAAACTTCATCATCACCCCGAGAAAGAGTGAGTGAGCCTACATAAATGTGTCATGGCCATTTGTCTCTGTCACTGAAGGACCCAGAGTGATATCCAGCAGGGTGCTTTATCCTCCTCTTGAAGAGTGTCCTTAAAAGTCAGAATCCACCTTTTCCTCTCTGGGACACTGGGAGGTTCATAAAGGGCGTGTGATCTATGTTCACAAGTCTAGGCATAGCCACTTGCTAAGCATCACCAAGACTTACCGTCTACTTTATCATTATTAGAGGAGCACAATGTATTTATCCATGGTGCCCAGGCCCATATCTCTCCAGGGAGAGGAAAGCTTATGCTTGAGACACAACTCAGGAAAACACTTGAAAATTCAATTGAGGTCCTCTCAGCAGGGACACATGGAAATGTTCTAGGGAATCTACCTGCAGAGTACCCCTATCTGACCCAGATCGGGACCCTCCTATGTGCCTCTAAAGATCCCCCCACACTCTCCTTGTTCCTCATGCCACTGTAGGGACCAGCTGTGCATGAGCTCTGGTGGACAGCACACAGGTTCCACCTGATTGTCCATTCATGCCCTGAGGAGTCCCTGTTGCCACAGAGATGCCTCAAGAGCCTGCCATGCACCCACCCAAATACAACTGGGAATGATGAGTGGATGTACAGTGGGGAAAACATTTGTCCTGTGACAGATGGGCACTGGCAGGTAAAGACTCTCTCCTTTCTCCTCCTTGATGGACTACACAATTATGCACTTTAGATCGTTTTCAGAGGGCCAGTCCTGCAAGATCAAGCAATTAGTAGGATGCAGCAGCAGCTGATAGAATAAATCATCTTAGTCCTCTTCATGCTTCTCCCTATGTTACTCTCCTGTCCCCTCACTCCTGCTCACTGAGGTTATGCCCCCAATAGGATAACAGCACAGAAACCTTTGCCTCAAGTTCTGCTTTCTGGCGGGAGTAGGGGGTGTGGGGAAACCAGGCTAAGCTGTGACCACAACATCAGGGCACAGGAGTTGCTAAAGTTACTATATCTGAATAATAGCATAAACTTCTTTAATCATGCCTGGGCACCTGGTTCATTTATCCCCTAGCACACTGCACAAAACAGTGTCCTTCCAACCTCAGCCCCCTGACACCCCTCCATCAGAGTCCAGACCCAGCAAGGACCCATGTATGGGACCCATCTTGTATTTCTGGCTTACTATCCTGGAGAGAGCTGGTGAGTTGGAAACCTTGAGCTCAGCCCAGTGAGTGTTTCCTCCTGAGTCCACCATAGGAGCTGGGAAACAGGGGAGTTGATGATCAGCTCCTTAGAGGTAACCTGAGAGGTCACTGATCAGCCTGTGGCCTTTCCTTCCAGCCATGAGGTCTTTCTGCCACAACTGCTTTTGATCCTATTCTTTGTGTTATGGGCAATACAATTCCAGTCAAATACTGGTAAAGTGAAGATACTAAAATGGTCACTCCATATTGCCAAAAACTCAGTCTTGGTGCCCCAAAGAGAAACCCTGCAACTCTACGTTATCTGTAAATGCTGTGACTTTTGTTGTTTTTGTTTTGTTTTAGTGTGATTTAAGTTCGACTATTTTTATGTCTCTACCAAAAAAAAAAAAAAAATTCCTTAGTAACCCATTATGGGTTAGTGAATTCCCAAACCGTTCAAAAATACTTTAAAGTTCTTTTGGGACATAGCCAGATACTTAATATTGTATTACATTTTATAGTTGTCACTTAATCAAGCTATTTAATATTATAGTACATTTTAAAACTGTCACTTAATCACATTTTCTTGACCCTTTTATGGGAATTAAAGATCACTGTAGATAAAAAATGGCATGCTTTAGTTTAAATAGATTCAGTATGTCCAGTTTGACAGTTACTTCTGAGACATTAAAAGAATTTTCTGTGATTAATGTGACCCACACACGTTAAATGGTGTAATGTTCCATTTCTTCAGCCATTAGCGGAAACAGCATCAGACAGAAGGAGCCAGAATGTAGCCAACTGGATGTAAAGCTGGAGATAGGGGTGGTGGGGGCAGGGGGTTGGAATTTAAAGATAATATAGAGCCAGGCAGGCTGAGATAAGCAGAGATTTCTACTGATTTAATATTTGCTTTCTCTGAGCATCTTGAGAGCAGAGTCTGAGAAACACAAAGGTCAGGCCCTGGTAATGGAGTGCATGGCAGTTCACGATGCAAGCACTCTGAGGGGAGCGCTTGCCACAAGAGGGGGGATCTCCGGCAGGCAGCAGAGTGGAGTTGCTCGGCGCTTATTATAAATGATTGATGAACACTGCTTCTAAATTTAGAAGAGCTCTCTAAATGGACATTTACTCACAAGGAAAAAAAAAAACATTCTGAAAGGTCCATCCTTGGAATGATTTTGTTTATGGCGCTGCGATAGTTCCGGGCAATTAATCCAGAATTGCGTCACTGAAAAGATTTTATATTCTTAAGTGTTCACTCATGTAGTTAAAGTAAATTATGTCCTTTTCCAAACATGTTTCAAAGAACTGTACTGGGTTTTAAAAATCCTGGTCCCTAAATCCTACTTGTTTGTTTAATTAATCTGAAAATAACTGCTCCTTCTTTGTTTCTTAATCACAGATCACATACACTGTATTTGTTAGCAGCTGCGAATGCGAGCATGTCCCAGTGTGTTTTTCTTGATTGTTTAATAAGAGTTGAATAATACTCTATTTAATCCATCAAATAGGACATTACAATAACATTGATCTTTTGTTTGACAGCAAATTTGTTTGATAACAGGATAGAATATAATGTAACCAAATCAGTGTCAGAAGTGCATTTCAGAGAATCCAATTAAAAACACCCATGCACACTCCAGACACGGAGCAGTAGGCCAAAGGGACCAGTAACAGCAAGACACACTGGGCAGGAGGGTACTCATGGAACAAGCTGGCCTTGCCAAACGTCCAGAGCTTAAGATCAAGACAAGCACATCCTAAGGAGGTGGCCATTGTGTTGAGGAGGGCCAGCCTACTTCTAAGGTCAGAATGGACAATAACCCTCACTGTGTTCCTCCTTTCTTGGCCCAAATGCTATAATTCTTGGGACCAAAGATCCTAAATCCTACCTTCACTTACTGGCATTCCTTCTTTCACCTTCTGCTACCACATAGTAAGGGTTCTTGAGGAATGCTATTTTCACAGACCAGCATCCTTCTTCAGTTTCAAACCTGTATAAAAGAAACCTTTTCTTTATAGCATTGTCCTTCTCTGGTGGTGGTGGGGTGGGGGTAGGGGTCGGACTTCCTTGGTGGCTCAGATGGTAAAGAATCTGCCTGCATTGCGGGAGACCTGGGTTCAATTCCTGGGTTAGGAAGATCCCCTGGAGAAGGGAATGGCTACCCACTACAGCGTTCTTGCCAGGAGAATTCCATGAACAGAGGAGCCTGGTGGGTTACAGTCCATGGGATAGCAAAGAGTCGGACACGACTGAGCAACTAACACACTTCTCCAGGGAGGAACAGGAATGGGTTCAAAGGATTGTGCAAGACCTGATCTTTATGAACTTCATTTAGAAGGACAAGTGTCAGCCCTGATATTTACTCACATATGTGTCAGATGGTTCACAATTGGACCTTTTCTTTCACTTCAAAACCCAGCACAGAGCTATAACAATGCCTCTCTCTAGATACAAAAGCCAGACAACGCTGCAAAAAGGAGAAAAGAATGTACAGCAATGAACAAAAATTTTCAAAGTGCTCAGTTTTCAGAGTTGTGTTATCTGGTCCTGAAAACTGAATCAGTTGTGTTTCATTCAACTCTGTAACACCACACACACACACACACTCTCCACATACCTTGGGAAAAAAAGTACTGAGGTCACCGAGTTGTGTACAAAACAGCCAGTTGCTTGAATAAATTAAACTGTTTCTTTCTCCACGGTGATTTGCTTGCAGACACTGACCAGATTCAGTGCTCACTCCCTTTCACAGAGAACGTGCCACTGCAGACACCCAACAAGCAGTGGAGGGGATCTGGACAACTCGCTTCATGTCACTGGGGAGAAGGAGGATGACAGTGGTATTTGAAAAATCTCTAAGAAAACAAACAGCCACTGGAAACACCTGCACTCTCTTTAGGAGCTTTTTATCAATTTTCCATGGATAATACAAACCTCACCTTCTAATGAAGGCAAAATGCATGTTCACAGATAGGTTCAAACCTTTAATGGTGAATATAAACTCAGAAAGCAAAAGAATATGTATCATCAAATTTCACAAATCAACCCTAATGCTGTGCTGATGGCCCTCTGCTAACCAGGACCCCAGGGGAAATTTGATTGTTGTTCCACTTTGAAAACTTTCCCATCTAAAACCCAAATTTCCCTGTCACTAACACTCTGTCTCCGTCTCATTACAGAGGGGAAATATCCAGGATGATCTCATGGATCTAGAAAGTTGAGGAGTCTATCTTTTAATTCCTGCCTCGTTTTGCCTTACCAGTCTCTCACCTCACATTATTACAATTTCTTTCCTCTCTCCATCGCTGCCTCCTTCCTTATTCTTTTGTTCTCTGACTAATCTTCCCCTTTTGTATTAATGAAGTCCTTTGTAGTTTCTCTTCAAATCTTCAAGTGGATTCCTTTGTGACTTCGTTTTTTTTTATTTTAACCTGATAGGGCCTTTAAAAAAAATAAAACAGTGAAAATTATGAACACTTCTATCCTTTCTGGCACTGTACCATGGGCCTTAAAACATCCTATTACATTTCTGATATGAAACCGCTTTCTCCTGACCCAGAAGTATTGGCAAATTACAGACCCCAAGCCAATCTTTTATGGAGAAGGTCTGAGTGCAAGTGGTGGTCTTTCAAGCACTTAACCAGAGAGTCATAATCTTTATGACAAATAGCCTCTTGCTTTGCAGTTACGGCTAGTTTACTATGCACATGGCTGAGAAAGGGCCCCGTAAAGTGGTCAGGGGCTCTTTCTTAAGCCCCCATCCCAGGTGTCACATCACTCCTTTTTACTGGTCTTGTTGGAAGGACAGCATTAGCCCCACCGATCACCCCAGTTTCCTGACCAGCTGCCAGGCTGTAAAGCACAAGGAACTAGGGTGGTCGATCCAAAGACATCAACTTGTCACTCTTGATGATCATTCATCTGCAACAGAAATGGCCCATGGTGCCTCAGAGATCAATGTGGAGACCACCGCTCTTCAACATTATTGCCACTAATTATTAAGATGAATGCGCTGATTAATGGGAGCGATGCTTTTTCACTTTATGCAAATGGCGAGCTCATGCATATACATGGCAGAGGGGGCTCACCAACCTGGTGCCCAGAACGTCGCCGTTCAACCCCCTTATTCATCTGTCACTGTGACCCAGGTGCAACGACTTAGAACAATTTAAAAAGAAATGCTAAAAATGAATTGTTGATCAGCAGCCTCAGGCAGCTTTTTGGAAATTCCCTTCTATGAGGGCTGTGCTTTGATTAGATAAGCTCAATCAAGGCAATAACTAGGGTTGTTAAGGATGCTACGTTAGCCTGTGGGCCTCTGCTTTCATTCCTGTTGTCGGAGGAAAGAGCTGCTGAAGATGGAAAAATGTAGCTTCCCCCTCGATGAGGTGGTAAACTGAGGCAAGGCAGCCTCTCTAGGGTTTGCTTTTCTCCTCAGTAAAACTCTGGGGTTCCAATTCAATCAATGGTCCCCAATCACTCGGGCACCAGGGACCAGTTTTGTGGAAGACAATTTTTCTACGGATCTGAATTGGTCGGGGGGTGGGGGTTTGAGATGATTCAAGCACATTACATTCATTGTACACTTTATTTCTATTGTTGCTACATCAGCTCCACTTCAGATCATCAGGTATTGGATTCCAGAGGTTAGGGACCCCTGAATTAAATGACATAAAGGCCTTTTATAACCTTAAAATTATAGGAATCTATAAACCAGTGGTAAAGAACCCACCTGACAATGTGGGAGACATAAGAGATGTGGGTTTGATTCCTGGGTCCAGAAGATACCCTGGAGGAGGAAATGGCAACCCATTCCAGTATTCTTGCCTGGAGAATCCCATGGACAGAGGTGCCTGGTGAGCTATAATCTGTAGGGTTGCAAAGAGTCAGATACTGCTGCTGCTGCTGCTGCTACGTCGCTTCAGTCGTGTCTGACTCTGTGCGACCCCATAGATGGCAGCCCACCAGGCTCCCCCATCCCTGGGATGCTCCAGGCAAGGACACTGGAGTGGGTTGCCATTTCCTTCTCCAAACTGAAGTCGCTCAGTCATGTCCAACTCTTAGCGACCCATGGACTGCAGCCTACCAGGCTCCTCCGTCCATGGGATTTTCCAGGCAAGAATACTGGAGTGGGGTGCCATTGCCTTCTCCAGAGTCAGATGCTACTAAGCCACTAATACTTTCACTTCTCTCCAGTACCTTAGGACCAATGTGAAGCAAAAAATACACTCAGGCAAGAGTTGGCGAAATGTCACAGTGATAGAGGTAGTTATGTATAGACACCAGTGGCTCCTGAAAAAGTGACTTGTTGAAGAGGCGTTTAGAAGAGTAAAAATTTACTAAGGGATTCCAGGAGTGGGAGGCTTTTTATAAGACAAATTCTAGAACTGGAAGGGAATGTGCAATGCATGACCCCTTGCCTCCAGCATCATACCAAAGAGAGGGTGTTCCACCCCTTCTTAAAGACCTGAAGGTAGAGATTCCACATTCTTTGGCAATGCAGACCAGTCCTGTACTCAAGAATTCCTTCTCATCGTCCACCCAAAGCCTCTCCCTCCACAAGGACTGAATCTAGATGGATGGTAGCCATGTACTTTTCTGATGCTTGATGCTGCTACATTGTTAAAGGCGCAGGAGACAGCTGATCCACTGGGGGACTTTAGAGACCAATTGAGCCACTCAGGGTGGCTGATGGCCTGGTCTGCCATCCTTCTGCAAAAAAACTCCCTGGAGAAATGAATCACAACTATGAATGATCAATGAGCCATTTTCTTTCCTTCTCAGATATCCTACAACTGGAATTTCAGGTGGGTTCTCAACGGTAATCCTGAGCTCTGGTGATCTCATCCCCTGCTCTCTTTTCCATCCTTCTTTCTCTAAACGAATGCCAGAACTCAAGGTTGGATATTGTATTGGATATGATATGATTGTGATAGTTGGATATGATGGTTGGGGCAAGTATTCTATAGTTAGGCCAGAACCTGAGTCCTGCTCCTTACTCATTGCTCGGTTGATCAGTTGTGTCTGACTCTTTGTGATACTGTGGACTCCAACAGGCCAGGCTTCCCTGTCCTTCACTAACTTGCAGAGTTTACTCAAACTTATATCTATTGATATAGTGATGCCATCCAACCATCTCATCCTTGTCCCTACTTCTTCTGCCTTCACTCTTTCCCAGCATCATGGTCTTTCCCAATGCTGCAGGAGAAATCTTCAGTATTCTGACCTGCCAGGTGGAGAGAGTAACTGTATACATACCTTACAGAGTTATTCTGGGGGATATAGAGGATAAATGGGGGTAACATGCCTGGTAAAGCTCTCAATAAACGAAACATGTAAGTATCATCTTTCCTTCTGTCTGCAATTGCTGGTCTAATGAACAGAGCTTAATGTTGAACTCATCATCCTTAAAGGGAACACAGGACATCTTCTGGTTCAGCCCCTGCTTTCCAGCAGGCAGAACCCTCTTCTTGGTGTGATCACAATGATACAAAGGCTACATCAATCATTCCTGTGTAAGTGTTAAGTTTTCTCATTGTATCAACATTTTTCCCAACTTTGAGTTTTCTGCATGGACCTCTAACTTGGGAGAACATCAGTATAAACTCTACTGGAGTATGTTTGCATTTCAAGTGATGCTAACCAAGCTGCTGCCACATCTCATCCCTGAATCTGCTCACCTCCCACAGCCTGGATCCTGGGGTGCACTACTCACACTGATGGCGAGGGCACATTAGGGTGTTGAAAACTACTGGTTGACTGTATAAAGGCTGTAGAATTGGAAAACCTTGAAGGAGGAATGAGAAATTATTCACTGTCAGAATAGCTGTGATGGACAACGTGAGAAGCAAGCTGGGATTTCACAGTCAGGTTCTGTCCCTGCAGACATCTGAGCTCTCAACAGACACCGAGGCTCAGCTATTATTCTACATATCCTACAATAGGAGGCTATCTCAGGCTTCCATTGTCCATGTGCATTAACATGCATTTTCCATTATTTAAAGGTAGCTTTTAAGGAAGTATTTGTGGGTATGATGGATGCCTCTCCAAGGACCTCCTCTGTATTCTTCCTGTAGGCAAAACCCCTGCTGGTCACATCTGCATTTGTCATGAGAAATCCTGCTTTCACCAGCCTCTCCAGCTCATTTCAATTCCTGATACAGTCAATGCTTCTCAAAAGACCTTGTCTCCTAGGCCTCTGGCGGAGAATTTAGCTAAGTCCTGCATCCTGCGTTTGGCTTTGCTCCTAGTAGCCTGACTCAGCCATGCTGCTAAACCTGGCTGCATCATTTGGATGATGTTTGACAAATGCTTGCTTTCTAAGCATCTCCAGAACAAGACAAGGAAAAATAATCAGGTTTTTTCCTTCTCCATGAAAATCTGGAACATGAAGCACTAACTTTAAACCCATCACTTCTACAAAAGGGCCATCAGAATCATGGATAGTTGCCACCTCTGGAGGAAACCATAAAAGACTTGTGATCTATCACCTCAATTCATATCTGAAGATGGCAAGGCTCAGAGAAGGAGGTTTTCCCGGTCAGTGATGGAGCCAGGAGGACCACTGGGTCATCCCACCCTTTCTTTCCACAGCCACAGACTCTTAGAGTGAGAAAGGGCTCATCCATGCCATGCCCACTCCTCTCCTTCCTTCCTTCTCCCTTTCTTTCTTTTTTCAGGGGAAGGAGAGACTTTAAATATTTAAATAAAACAATAAATTTACAAAAATTTCATGTATTTTATATGTTTATATTTAACAAATTAAATTGTGGTCTTTGTAAGATAATTAAAGATTTTAAAAAAAATAAGCTATAGCAAACCCTGGGCAGGATGGTTCAGTCGTGACTTCTTTCAAGTTATGAGTGTCTCTCTGCTTGTTTGGAGATAACATTTGAGTTTGAGCCCTACAGGGATGTGAGGTCACCACGAGAACTTGATGCCCTGCCTCCCTCTCAGCCCCCCTGGGAGGGGCTTTAACTGGACCACAGTGTTCAGTTTTGAACAGAAAGGGAAGTTGGAGACATCAAAGAAGGTGAAGACAAAGGGAATAGAAAACAAGAAAGAGAAGTGCAAAGAATAAAAGGAAAAAGAAACACCTGCTTGCTTTGCTGCTTTTCTCATTCATTTTAAAATTATTCCCAGATCAAGTACTAACAGCAGAACCAGAGAGGAAAAGGGAATCAGAATTGGAGAGGCAATCTGCAAAGATGTGTACCCCTCAGACACGTGAAAACTAGAATTCTAGCCAAGTGGGAGTCAGCGCAGGTGGTCCCCCTGGCCTCTTCTGCAGACTGGAGCTGGGGAGTGGTGAGCGGAGTCTGTCAGGTCACAGAGCTCAGGATCTTTAGCTTTTTATTTACTCCCAAAGACAGCTTTACACTGCAAATCTGCTTTTTTATGAATAGGCAATATGGATTCATTATATTGTTATAGATAATTGTTGGATCAAAAGTGAAATGAACTGGTAAATGCATTAAGTGCTTCAGTATGTATTTTTTAAAGAAAAGTTATTTTCAAAAGAAATGAGAGCTCTAGCTATACCTAAGAAACCACAGAAAAACTCAAAGAATGAGCAAAGCCCTCTTTCTGAAGAGAGGGACAGCCTTTCTGATGCTTCATCCCACATTTAGAGAGGTGGCTGGCTGTTGAGATGGTGGGACGGTCACGGAGATGGAGAGCCAGGAGGGATCACAGGTAAGTGTCCTCATCCCCAGAAAGGGTTATGGGATGTGGAGCAGCAGGGGCCGAGTGATCAGGCTGTGCTATCACAGGAACTGTGGGACAAGGGAAAGGATTGTTAGGATCTGCCAGGAAAGGTGTAGAGTGAAGAGCCATGCACTAGGCAGGAGCTAAGAACAGATGAATGTGTACAACTAATTGAAATGGGAATGCAATCAACACATCTTGCACTGGGGGGAGGGGGCGTGGAGAATTGATTAGAACTTGAAATTGTTGCAGTTATCTGGCGCCTTTGGAAAAACCTAACAATAACAAACAGAACCATAACAGGGAAAAAACATCTAGAAGGGACAATCCATCTGGGAGGTGCTTCTTTTCTTCTGCGGAATATACTTATGCTAACTGGACTGCATACTTTGATCTGAATACCTAAGCCCAGCAGGGTTTCCCTGATGGATCAGAGGTAAAGAATCTGCCTGCAATGCAGGATGCAATCCCTGGGTCTGGAAGATCCTCTGGAGAAGTGAATGGCAACCCACTCAGTATTCTTGCCTGGAGAATCCCATGGACACAGGAGCCTGGCAGGCTGAAGTCCATGGGGTCGAAAAGAGTCAGACATGACTGAAGCGACTGAGCACACAGGCACACACACATCTAAGCTCAGCAGTCAATACAGAGTTCTGTAGCTTCCAACAGGGCATTTTTTCCCCTTAATATGATTTGTAATCATCCTACTGACTTTGCCTAGAAAATAAAAGCATTTTTGACTGAAGCTAGAAAAGAGATCTTTTTTTCTCCTGAAGAATAAGGAGTTGCTATCCAGTGTCCCTTCTGACTCTAAATTCCATGATCTTTGAAATTCTGCTGCTTGTCCTGATGCACCATTATAAGCAGAGGCTAGGATGGGGAGGGTTGTTAACATCATAAATATTAAAATGACACTGGTCTTCTGCATACCAATAGCACAAACAGAACAACCTAAGAATTAGGCAAAGCACATTTTGCAAGTCTACACAGATGTGCAGGAGTATGTAAACTACTTTCTCTATTTCTGGAAGCTAAAGAAATCTCATTTGTAAAACAGTTTTTTTTTTTTTTCCTGCCCTTCTCTTAGCACACCCCCTCCCAAACTTCAACTGCTCTTCTTGCCACAAATGCAATATTCCTGTTAATTGTTTCTTTTCTGCTGTAAAATGTCAAACTTATCCCCATCTCCTTTTTATACAGCACAGTCTACATTTAATGAAATTTAAAAGTTACTTTTTTTAAACTGAGGTCCAGTTAAATTATAAGAAAGATATTTCTATTTCCCCTTGATACAATTGTTAAGCTATTCCCCTATGTTGGTCAAATTTTGGGAAAACAAAAAACTGTAATTGGAATCCCAAAAGTGTTTTGGGAAGACCACAAGAAAGGTGTTGGGACCTTGTATCTATCAATAGATTGGATGTGAAACAGTCAACAGAAAGCCTACTACATCCTTGGGTTCCATCAGAAGACTGAGTGAATTTGTGGACACTGAATACTGAGTCTAATTTTCCAGGTTGTGAATTATCAAGAGCATCTGGATTCTCTTCACACATATACCTCAGGTTCAACAAACATTTTTGAGGAACCACTGTATGTTATAGGCACTTGTTAGGAACTGGCTCATTGGTCTTCTCCAAAAGTCTTTAGGCTCTAAATGCCAGGCTCTTTCCATTGTATCACAACAACCCCCATCCCAGGTGATCAGAAGAAAGGAAGACAAGTACCCTCACATGAATTTATGTGCGGTTCTGGTAAAAGACTTGAGGAAGCAGAGCCTAAACTAAGTGTTATGACTAAACCAAAAGTTTCCAGATTAACTATGCTTATCTTGCTCACCCATAATGAAGAAATAGGAAAGAGATAATAGTTGCTCACTTAACAGATGGGTGCTTCTCTGCAAAGTCAGTCATTTCAAAAAGATTTTTGAAAGCAACTCTTCTGAGAAAGAGTTGTAAATAATTCTCTAAAACTAGTATCATACACTGATGAAACCAATACTAATACATGGAAAAGAGACTAGGAGGGATTATTTGAAAAAGTTGAAGAAGAGCTGGCAAATAAATTATAGTTTATTATTAATAGTTTCCCTATTATTAATGTTTGAGAATAAATATGAAAACCTACTGATGCCTCCTCACAACTCAACCTGGCACAGTAGGGGACTTCCTGCTCCAGTGCTATGCCCAGCATCCATGCAGTGGTGGTTGGTAAATATTTTTAATATTACCTCTGTATAACACATAACTCACACATCCAACCTGGCTCAAAATTCTTGGGTCGTAGTTATTTGGCTGCATTTCTAGTCAACATCCCTGGTGACATATTCTATCTACAACAATATTTAGTACTTTCAGTGAAAGGATTATCATTTATTCACTCAGAGTCAAAAATAAAACTTGTGAATTTCAAAGAAAGCTTCATAAGTGAGTTAATCACTTGCCTGCCACCAAAAAGATTCTTTCCAGCGTTTTAAGCATTGGGAGAAATTTGGAGATTCTCTCATAGATCCAGCTACAGAACTCTTAAAAACTGATGGGACCGAGCTATGAATTAAAGAAGAGATCATTCCACCATATACCTGAAAACACATGTTTTCTACATTTACAACACATTTATACAAACACAAAAACACACATACACACACAGGTTATGAGTCTGTTAGAATACACAGCATGGCACTTCCATATAGTAAGCTGGATATTTTAACTCTGAGAATGGCCCTAGTTTCCAGCCTAAAAGATTGTGGAGGGGTATCTCAGCAGAAGATAAAGAACAGGGATATCACCAAACCCGTCAACAAAGATTTATTTTTAGCATGTCCATGTGTTTCCACTTTTCCAGATCAGGCTTCCCTGCCCTTCAGCAGTTTATATTCTAGAGAATAAAACACAAATCAATCAATCATTAAACTAATTTTAATTTCTGGGAAGTTCTCTGTAGAGACAGATTAGGCTAAAGTGAGAGAAAGTAACTAAAAGTGATCAGGGAAGAATCTGAGGCTGTGATATTTGAGCTGAGACCTGAATGGTGATAAAGTGCAACCACATGAAGAATCAGAGGAAAGAGCCTGTTAAGGAAAGCAAATATAGGGTAAAAAGACTCTGAGACAGCTGAGAGTTTTATACGATGAGTTACAGAAAGAAGCCCAATGTGCCTGGAGCAGAGCAGAGAAGGTGAGACTCGGGAGATGAGGTCACAGAGTTGAGTAGGGAATTTTGCTTCCAGCAGTGTGGCAGATCAACTCCTCTGAAAATCCTCCTGTTGCATAACCTATAGTGCAGAATCAATTACAATATACTTTTTAATGCATAGCTGAAACTATGAGAAAGTAAGGTAGACCCACATGGTCAAAGAGCTGCTTTGTGAACTGAAACCAGAGCAGTGAGTTAATCGGGAAGCAGTGTCTGCCCTAGGGCAATGTTATTTGGAGCCCAGAGCTTTGAGGATTAATGATCACTGGGCAAACACAGGATGGAGAGATGGTGATGAGGGCCCTACTTCTCAGTGAAAGGCTAGGGGGAAATAGACTAGAAAAAGCAGCCATAGTAGAAACCTGTATCTCTCAGCTGCAATTTCACTTGCAGAAAAGAATAGTCTGGGGTTCAAATTTGTACTATCATGGATGGTAAGGAAACCTCAGTGAGAAATTAAAATGGCCCTTGGATCTCAGGAAAAGGAAATAGAAATTGTCTTAGAGGAATGTACCTGCTCTTCAAGTACCTCATGATCCTCTTCAATGAAATAGCAAAATTTTTATTGAAAAATTACTACATTTGTAAGGAGTCAAGCTACTGTAAGAGCCACCAGAAACAAGGGGCTTCCAAGGTGACTCAGTCAGTAAAGAATCCGGCTGCAATGCAGGAGACCCAGGTTTTGATCCCTGGCTCAGGAAGATCCCCTGGAGAAGGGATGGCTACCCACTCCAGTATTCTTGTCTGGGAAATCCCATGGACAGAGGAGCCTGGCAGGAACAACAAACAATCAGACTTCCAGGAACTTCAGATGATGAAATTCCTAGATATAGAACATAAAATAATTTACATAAAATGTTTAAATAAGTTTTAAAAGGAAACTCAAAAACATGAACAGAAAACCAACATTTCAACTAACCAATTTGGATAAACTTAGTGCCTGATATGGACGGAGGTTCATGACATTGTACAGGAGATATGAATCAAGACCATCCCCAAGAAAAAGAAATGCCAAAAGGCAAAACGGCTGTATGCAGAGGCCATAGCTGTGAAAAGAAGAGAAGTGAAAAGCAAGGGAGAAAAGGAAAGATATACCCATTTGAATGCAGAGTTCCAAAGATTAGCAAGGAGAGATAAGAAAGCCTTCTTCGGGGATCAGTGCAAAAAATAGAGGAAAACAATAGAATAGGAAAGACTAGAGATCTCTTCAAGAAAATTAGAGATACTAAGGGAACATTTCATGCAAAGATGGGCTCAACAAAGGACAGAAATGGAATGGACCTAACAGAAGCAGAAGATATTAAGAAGAGGTGGCAAGAATACACAGAAGAACTGTACAAAATAGATCTTCAAGACCCAGATAATCATGATGGTGTGATCACTCATACTTACCTAGAGCCAGACATCCTGGAATGTGAAGTCAAGTGGGCCTTAGGAAGCATCACTACGAACAAAGCTAGTGGAAGTGATAGAATTCCAGTTGAGCTATTTCAAATCCTGAAAGATGATGCTGTGAAAATGCTGCACTCAATATACCAGCAAATTTGGAAAACTCAGCAGTGGCCACAGGACTGGAAAAGGTCAGTTTTTATTCCAATCCCAAAGAAAGGCAATGCCAAAGAATGCTCAAACTATCAGACAATTGCCCTCATGTTACACGCTAGTAAAGTAATGCTCAAAATTCTCCAAGCCAGGCTTCAGCAATACGTAAACCATGAACTTCCAGATGTTCAAGCTGGTTTTAGAAAAGGCAAAGGAACAAGAGATCAAATTGCCAACATCCATTGGATCATTGAAAAAGCCAGAGAGTTCCAGAAAAAAATTTATTTCTGCTTTATTGACTATGCCAAAGCCTTTGACTGTGTGCATCACAATAGACTATGGAAAATTCTGAAAGAGATGGAAATACCAGACCACCTGACCTGCCTCTTAAGAAACCTATATGCAGGTCAGGAAGCAACAGTTAGAACTGGACATGGAACAACAGACTGGTTTCTAATAGGAAAAGGAGTACATCAAGGCTGTATTATTATCACCCTGCTTATTTAACTTGTATGCAGAGTACATCATGAGAAATGCTGAGCTGGAAGAAGCACAAGCTGGAATCAAGATTGCCGGGAGAAATATCAATAACCTCAGGTATATAGATGACACCATCCTTATGGCAGAAAGTGAAGAAGAACTAAAGAGCCTCTTGATGAAAGTGAAAGAGGAGAGTGAAAATGCTGGCTTAAAGCTCAACATTCAGAAAACTCAGATCATGGCATCTGGTCCCATCACTTCCTGGCAAATAGATGGAAACAGTGGAAACAATGTCAGACTTTATTTTGGGGGGGCTCCAAAATCACTGCAGATGGTGATTGCAGCCATGAAGTTAAAAGATGCTTACTCCATGGAAGGAAAGCTATGACCAACCTAGACAGCATATTGAAAAGCAGAGACATTACTGTGTCAACAAAGGTCCATCTAGTCAAGGCTATGGTTTTCCCAGTGGTCATGTATGGATGTGAGAGTTGGACTGTAAAGAAAGCTGAGTGCCGAAGAATTGATGCTTTTAAACTGTGGTGTTTGAGAAGACTCTTGAGAGTCCCTTGGACTGCAAGGAGATCCAACCAGTCCATCCTAAAGGAGATCATTCCTGGGTATTCATTGGAAGGACTGATGTTGAAGTTGATACTTCAATACTTTGGTTACCTGATGCAAAGAGCTGACTCATTTGAAAAGACCCCGAAGCTGGGAAAGATTGAGGGCAGGAGGAAAAGGGGACGAAAGAGGATGAGATGGTTGGATGGCATCACTGACTCAATGGACATGGGTTTGGGTGGACTCTGGGAGTTGGTGATGGACAGGGAGGCCTGGCGTGCTGCGGTTCATGGGATTGCAAAGAGTTAGACACGACTGAGTGACTGAACTGAACTAAAGAGTCTAAAAATGGAAATAAAAACATAACAGTTAACATTAAAAATCAACGGATGATTTCTCATTAAAAATGGCCTGTATTATTCCGAAAACGTAAATATTTCAAAAAACAATAAAAGGAGAGGTAATTGTTTTAGATTCAGAGTCTAGAAAGATAATGCTGCTGCTGCTGCTGCTGCTGCTAAGTCACTTCAGTCGTGTCCGACTCTGTGCGACCCCATAGACGGCAGCCCACTAGGCTCCTCTGTCCCTGGGATTCTCCAGGCAAGAATACTGGAGTGGGTTGCCATTTCCTTCTCCAAGAAAGATAATAACCAAGTGCAATTTGTGAACCTTGATTGCACCTAGGTTTTAAAAATACTACTAAAGATATTTTACTGACAATTGAGAAACTATGAATATAGACTATGAATTAGAATAGTAAATTAATCCTAGTGTTCTTAATAGAATGATGTAACCAGTAGAATGTTGAAATCAATTCCTTATGTATCTATTTGTAGTCTCAGAAGGAGAGGCTAGTGAGAAAGGGAGAGAATTACTTTCTAGAACAGTTTTACTAAAATATAACTGACATAGCATAAATTCACCCATATAGAGTATATAATTAACATCTTTTGGTATGTTCACTGATATATGCAACCACCACATCAACTTTAGAACATTTTCATCACTTGAAAAAGAAACTATACACTCATTACCTATCCCCTTCGTATACTCCCACTCCATTCCACCCCTGACTCCTTACCGGCCCTAAGCAACCATTAATGTACTTTGTCTCTAAAAATTAGCATGTTTTAAAGTTCATACACAGTATATTATGTATCAATATTTCATTCCTTTTTCCAGCCAAATTATATTCCCTTGTTTGGATATACCACAGTTTATGCTCCGATAAATATTCAGGTACAAGATTTTCATTTCTCTTGGATATAAAATAGGAGTGGAATTGCTGAGTCACATGGTAACTCTGTTTAATCATTTGTGGAATTGCCTATCTTCCAAATGGCTACACCATTTAACATTCTCACTATATGTTGCTGTTATTCCACTGCTCAGTTGTGTCCGACTCCTTGTGACTCCATGGACTGCAGCACGCCAGGCTTCCCTGTCCTTCACCATCTCCTGAAGCTTGCTCAAACTCATGTCCATCGAGTTGGTGATGCCATCCAACATCTCGTCCTCTGTCATCTCCTTCTCCTGCCTTCAATCTTTCCCAGCATCAGGGTCTTTTCCAATGAGTCAGTTCTACGCATTAGGTGGCCAAAGTATTGGAGTTTCAGCTTCAGCATCGGTCCTTCCAATGAATATTCAGGACTCATTTCCTTTAGTATTGACTGGTTTGATCTCTTTGCAGGCCAAGGGACTCTCAAGAGTCTTGACTAACCATCAGGGGTATGCAAATTGAAACTGTAATGAAATATACTACTCATCTATTAGGATGACTAAAAAAAATTAATCTTTGAAAATACTAAGTTCTGACAAGGATGCAGAGCTTTGGAATTTCTCAGTCACTGAGAGTAGAAATACAAAACAATACAGCCATATTGGAAAACAGTTTAGAAGCTCATTGCAATCTTAAACATCTATTTACTACACAACCCAGAAATCTTAGTCCTAGGTACTTAACCAAGAGAAACAAAAACATATGTATACATATAAATGGGGCTAGCCTCCCGATGAGGATGAAAGAGGAGAGTGAAAAAGTTGGCTTGAAATTCAACATTCAAAAAACTAAGATCATGGCATCTGGTCCCATCCCTTCATGGCAAATAGAAGGGGGAAATATAGAAGCAGTGACATATTATTTTCTTAGGCTCCAAAATCACTGTGGACAGTGACTACAGCCATGAGATTAAAAGATGCTTGCTTCTTGGAAGGAAAGAAATAACGAACCTAGACAGCATTTAAAAAGCAGAGACATCATTTTGCCGACAAAGGTCCATCTAGTCAAAGCTATGTTTTTTCCAGTAATCATGTATGGATGTGAGAGGTGGATCACAAAGAAGTCAAAGAACTGATGCTTTCGAATTGTGCTGCTGGAGAAGACTCCTGAGAGTCCATTGTACTGTAAGGAGATCAAACCAGTCAGTGTTAAAGGAAATCGACTCTAAATATTCACTGGAAGGACAGATGCTGAAGCTGAAGCTCCAATACTTTGGCCACCTGATGTGAAGAGTTGACTCACTGGAAAAGAACCTGATGCTGGGAAAGACTGAAGGCAAAAGGAGAAGAAGCTGCAGAGGATGAGATGTTTAGATAGCATCACCAACTCAATGGACATGAATTTAAGCAAAGTCCAGGAAAATGTGGAGGACAGAGGAGCCTAGCATGCTACGGTCTACGGGGTTGCAAAGAGTTGAACACGACTTAGCAACTGAACAACAATACACATAAATAGGGTATAACCTTTAAAACTTGTGAACCACGATATTTTACACATATAACTTATGTAATACATTGACTATACTTCAATAAAAAGGTATATATATAAATCTGTATGCAAATATTTCTATCAGTTTTTCTCATTATCATCCTGAACTGGAACAATGTAAATGTTCATCAGCTGGTAAATGGGCAAACAACAGTAGCATCTACAATCAACTACTATTCTTTTCAGCAAAAAACAGAAAAACCTATCAGTACATGTACCAACACACATGAATCACAAACGACGTGGAAGTTGTCTTGTGGTGGAGCTGATGAGACTCAGTCATGGAAGGTATGAGAGAGAAAAGGAATTAATGGAGATTTTGAAGTGAAGTGAAGTGAAGTGAAGTCGCTCAGTTGTGTCTTTGCGACCCCATGGACTGTAGCCTATCGGGCTGCTCCGTCCATGGGATTTTCCAGGCAAGAGTATTGGAATGGGTTGCCATTTCCTTCTCCATGGGAACTTCCCAACCCAGGGATCGAACCCGGTCTTTACCGTCTGAGCCACACGGGATTTTAGACGTAGGCAACTGGGACTCTGGTTGTCTAATAAGCAAAGACAGAAAAGGCTAGGGGTGTGGGAGACACAGTAGCTTTAGAACTGAGAGGAAACAAGAGCTCTTTCTTGGCCATATTAATTTTGAGATGCTTCACAGATACCCAAATGGAGGTATTCGATACGGGGTTTCAGTTTGAAATGGTTTGGATTTATACTTCAAGGATTTGACGAGCTCACCAAAGAGATGGTGAAAAGAGAAAGGGCTAAGGACAAAGCTCTCAGGCCCTTGAACTTAGCAGTTTGGAATTTGGGAGGAATGATGAGAATAGGCCAGTGAGGCAGAAGGAATATCAGGTGAATGTGGGATCAGGGAACCAGAATATTCTACAGAAGAGATTTCAAGAAAGAGGGTGTGGCCTGCCATGCCAAAAAATTGTTAATCATAAAATGAGGCTAGACCATTGATGACTAACAAAAAAGTAAGTCATCACTGACCCCAAATAACAGCCACTTCAGGGCTGTGGACGAATGCTTAAACTTAGAATGAGAGGTGAAAAAAATAATTTTAGAAAGCATGCTTAGGAAGCTTTGAAGTGAAAAGGAGTCTTACTGTTGTTTTTTAAATAAATAATATCAAGGTTTTTAATACATTAACAGGAAAATTCTTAGAAAAGGAAATGGCAACCAACTTCAGGGTTCTTGCCTGGAAAATCCCATGGACAGATGAGCCTGGTGGGCTACAGTCCATGGGGTCACAGAAATCAGACATGACTTATCAACTAAACCACCACCACCAGGAAAAATCTAACACACAAAAACTGATGTTTTGGGAGAGTGGTTCTGACCACAGAACTGAGTCTCTGAGAAGGTGAATGATAACTGGAGCATAGGAGAAGCTGGCCTTGGGTGAGGTCAGACACATGAGAGGGAAGCTGTTTCTGCGAGCTGTCCACTGTAGCTATAGGTGAACCCGACAGGGCTGGGAGACCCTGAGACAGCGCTTCCACGGCATCACACAGGTATTTGCCGAGGCCAGGAACCCACTGCCTAGGCTCAGTCTTGCTTGTGTCTCTCCAGGCACTGGTTCCTCTCTGAGGTCCAGCTCAGCCCTGGGTCATATTCAGGATGGAGCAGCTGACAGTGCTCAGTTAGACCGAACCTGCCAAAGAAAGTACCCTGCCCTTCTTTGGGGAATCTCCCTACTACCCCCCTTTTCCTCAAGCTGCTTACATTCCCTCCAGAGCCTACCTTGCAAACAAATTCATTCCAGCCCCTCCTCTTCAGAGCTATGTCCCCTTTCATGGGTGTGTGTGTGTGAGAATGAGATGCTAAATTCAGTCAGTTTGCTCCCTCCTAGTGTACACGACAGTTCTCATGACTGGTAGGGCACCTGTAGCACAGGCTTGGGCTGACCACAGAAATCAGTGGCCAGGAGGCATTTAAGTATCTGACCTCCCTATTCTGTAAGAACTTGACCCACCTAAAGAAACCAGTCATGACTGTAAGTTCAGGGCCTCCAGTTCTGAATGCTATGCCACAGGACTACTAGCCTATGATGCCCTGGCCTTGACTGTTCTCTGGAGGATGGAGGCCAGACTGTCAGACAGAAAGGCAGAGGCTTTGGGGGATTCAGCTAGCCCACCAATCAGCAGCTGAAACCTGTCTTCATCTCACCCGCAAAGCATCCATCTTGCACCAAAGGCCAGTTCTCATTTCGTATCACGATCTAAATTGAAGTCCAAGCTGTCTTCACATTAGGGATGAAAGAAATGTTTGGATGCATGCTTGGCCATTGCAGCCATGCTTAGTATCACATAGACACGTGGCTGTCATAGCCTGTGCTCATGACTTTGACCCCTGCCTTTTCAGGGTCAGCATGATTTTCAGGCATACAGAATGAAGTCAAGAATTCAACTGCATTTTCAACTGGGTAAGGTGATAGGTTTGACATGCCACTAGATATGAGACAACATCTCTGGAACATGATCAGGAAGCTTTCTTTGAGAGATGATCAGCACTGGCTGAGAGTCCCACTCAACTTACAACCAGCCTCTCCGAGCTTAGAAGTCTATGATCTCTTCTAAGAGGTGGGGGTGATTTCTCCTGCTCTACATGGCTTGACATGTACCCTATAACATACTGCTTTTGTGTTCTGTAACTGCAGGTGCATTGTGAAGATATTTTAACACAGTAAGCTCAAAGTTTGCTGCATGTTAGAATCATCAGGGGAGAAAAACTGTCTTAGAATCTCTGAATCTGGGACTCAGGCATCGATATATTTTAGTTTTCCAGATGAATTCAATGTGCTACCAAGTCTTTTATGAAAGTATTAGTGAACAAATGTAAGTTAAACTTTGATCCCCATGTGGTGCTACCAATACAGATAATGGAGGTGACAAATGGGTAAGCAAGTCCTACCAACCACAGATCTCACATATATTCAGACAACAAGCCACACATCACAATGTACTCATCTGCTCAGTAACTGTACATTTTTTCGACTGCTACACATCAGTTTCAGAAAAGTTAAAATGTGAAGAAACATGTGGCTCGGAATTCGGGAAACAGTAATATTTTTGGTAACCAGAGGAAAGTGTACCTGGAAGCTTTTCAACCATAAGGTCCTTATTTTTGACTCTGAGTTTAAAGCCCTCATCCCTCCCTGTGGTCTGGGGACCAGGATCACCTAGGATCTTGTTAGAAATGCAGAATCCTTCCTTCCCACAATTGCTGCCTCAGGATCCATAGTTTAATAACGCCAGCTCCATACGTTTAAATTTGAGAGACTGCAATTTAAGAAGAAAAGATGGGCAAACAAAACCAAATGTTAAAATTTAACAATTCGAGAGGCTTAGTATTCCATAAATTCACTACGCAACAAAGCAAGATCATTTTGTTGTGGTTTCCTCTTCCACCTTTTATCCCATGTGTTAACAAGACATGAATCCTTCATGGAGAGCTTTGAGAGGAGTCATGTCAAGTAACCCAGGGGAGGCTGATGTACATCTTTACATTCTCTCTCCTTCTGTGGTATCAGTTACTAAGAACATTTACATGATGACACTGTCTTTGTCTCTTAGAAGTCTATCTGTTCCTTCAATTGATTCCCATCTGAAGTTATGGTGCTCAGCTTGTGACATCATGATTGTCTCCAAGGCAACTGATTCCATAAACTCAGAAAGAGGACCGCAAGTGAATAAGAGCCGATGTATTCATAAGTAGCAAAGTTCCCATGTTCCTGTAAATAACCCTAGTCAACAGACAAATATACGCACCAAGCATTATATATAAGCACATACAGAGACAGAGCAGAGTGAGACAGAGTCTGAGATCATCATTACTCAACAGGGCAGTTTTCCAAACCTGAAAGCTGTCTTTAATGCTTCAAGGCCTGTACAGCTTCTAAAACAATGAGAGGACATATTCTACTTTTGGTCATGATTATACCAAACCCTACTTTTGACTTTCTTTAGCTTGAGGGGACTGTTGCATTTAAGCCAAATGCCTACCACTGTAGGGTCTTCAGAAGGAAAAACAGGCCACACTGCCAGAAGAATTGGATTTTTTTCAATACTCTGAAACAGATGAAGCATACCAACCTCTCCAAGGACCAATACTCACACACATGACTACGTACTTGTGCCCTTCATATATAATAGCTCCCTAAATATTGAGATGTTTTATTCAATTCAACAAATATTTCTTGGATACCTACTCCTGAAAGGCACTCTGCTGGGCTCTTCAGGGAGCACCCAGAGGAGTCATAGGAAATACTCAACTGATATCTCACAGCCCATTACATTACCAGGGTACCTGCCACATTCAATAAAATCCTTTGAACTTCAAATTCCACTGTGAAGGAGAAAGGGGATAATAACAACAATAGCACGTAATAGATCTATATCTATATTGAGGGTATGCCTTTCATGTATTTTGAATTTGATTTTGTCTGATTTTCATCTCCTGATTTTGTAGGTTCTGTTTTGGAATGAGGGAACAAACACAGAGAGATTAAATAACATGTCCAAGAACGCACAAAGAGAAACAGCCAGAGGTGACACCCAGACCCAAATCTCAGGCTCTGCCCATGATGCCCAGAAGTTATGATCCAGAAGTGACCATAAAGTCTGAAAACATAGATAATATGAACTTATTCTAAATCTTACCAAGAAACTACTTATTATTTACCTGTCACCCTGTAGCGTGTGTGTGCTGGCATATGAGGGGCAGGTATCAGAGTAAGGTATGTGCTATGTGGAAAGAAAAACAGAAAGGTTTTCCATACTGGGACACTTTTATGAAAGTAGCATTGAGCTTGACCTTCACAGAAGCCAAAGTAGAGGAAAGTAATCCAGATGAGGAGAGAACATAGCCAGTCAACAGGGAAACTATTGGGTTAACACGGTAGATTGAAAACACCTCTGATTTTAAACACTGCAGAAAACCCTAAAACCATAGTAAAGGGGCTTCTTTTGCAAATGACATCAAGAGAGAGGAGACAATGCCAACTAACCTGGACAGCTGTAAAGCAGGTAAGCAGTTGAACAGACCTAGGCCTGGCAGTGGAGAAGCTGAGACCTAACCTTATTTATCCTGCAGAATCCTCAAAAGACTCAGCAAAGGGCATCACCTGGGATGAAGTGGGGATTAAAGGGAAACAAAGAACAGGAAAAGCTGTGTGATGGGTACTTTTGTTTTTGTATTTTGACTTCTTTGTAATTCCTAATCTCCCCCACATTCCAAGATGCCATAAGCCTTCCCCTCCCTCATCGAGTGAGAAGACTGAAGGAATGTTCTCTGAAGAAGGTGTAACAGGAGGTCTCTGTATTAGGGGATGCCATTATAGCTGAGGCTATGGGAACTGGGCCAAAAGAGCCATATGCACACTGATGCTCTGACCCCCAGCCTTAATCTCCCACTGGATCCCAGAACATCAGCAGCCAAACTCTCATCTTCCATGGAGGAGATGAAAAAAGTCTTCTCCAGGGAATCACATCAGCTTAAAAAGAAAGGTGTACAGATACTGACGTTAGGTCTTTCCCAAGAAACAGGCAAAATTATTCCACTGTGAAGCTCAAAGTGGGCAAGTCACACCTGCACACCCAGAATTTTTATCATCTGTTTAGTTCTCCAGTCTTAGGCATGAGTATACAGGCAAGAATGACCAGATATCTAAGGAAAGCTTCCAATATGAAAGAAGGACGCCAATACACATACACACACACTGGAGAAACTTCAACAACAACAACAATTACATCCTCAGATATAAGACAACATATCCATGATCCAAAATGAGAAAGCTATAAAAAGGGAGCATTTAAAAATGAAAAAAAAGCTTTCAAAAATTAAAAATATATAAGCAGAAAATTTTGAAACTCAAAATAAAGGCTGGGGTATAAACTTGAAGAAATCTTTCAGAAAATAAAGAAAGAAAGAAAAAAAGAGTTGGGAAACAAAGGAAAAGACATTCACCAGCCAAATCAGGGAATTGCTCATGTCAATAATAAGAGTTTCAGAAAGAGAGAAAAAATAAAGTAGGAACAAAATAAAACAACAAGCCAGTAATTTATAATAATTACAAGTGAAGTGTGTGGGTGTGTGTGTGCTTAGTCGCTCAGTCATGTCTGACTCTTTGCGATCCCAGGGACTGTAGCCAGTCAGGCTTCTCCGTCCTTGGGATTCTCCAGGCAAGAATACTGGAATGGGTTGCCATTTACTTCTCCAGGGGATCTTCCCAACCCAGGGACTGAACCCAGGTCTCTTGCATTGCTGGTAGATTCTTAACCATCTGAGCCATCAGGGAAGCCAGTAAGTGGAGTATAACCTTTAAAAATTGTGAATCACTGACATACCTGAAACTTACATAACATAAATCAACAATATCTTGATAAAAAATAATTAATGGGTATAATAAAACTTTAAGTCTATATGATGAAGAAAGACATTGTAAAAAATAAAAAGTAAAGTCTATTATTATAGGATGTAAGTTGTTAGGCTAAAAGGTTCCCTAGGTACCTAGTACATAGGGTAAAAATACATCATTAGAAAATTTCAGAATACCTGAGATAGAAAGTAGATCCTACAAGCTTCCGACAAGAAAGTTCACAAGGATTTTAAAGATAGAATCCCAGGAAAATAGCTAAACACTAGACCTAGAGGCAACCAGTCCATATAGGAGCAGTACAACTCAAGAAAAAAATATCTATTAAGAGCATTAATCATCAAGATTTCCAATACCTCTGTACTGTCTTTGTCACCCAGGGATAGACTGCCTAGGCACATCTTGCCCAGCTTCTTATTAGTACTTGGCTTCTTTTTATTTTGTTCCAGTCAAGTTTCTGTTCTTCATGCCCTGCTGCCTGGAACGCCTATAGAAAGCCTGCTCCTGTTAGCTGGAGGTGAAACAGAACAGAGTGAGCATCCACTCCCCTATCAGCTTATTCCAACCACCATAACAAAATTCCATAGACTGTGAGCCTTCAGCAACTAATATGTATTTTCTTACAGTTGTAGAGGCTGGATGCACACGATCAAGGTGTTGGCAGGTCTGTTTCTCTTGGGGCCACTCTCCTTGACTTGTAGATAGCAGTCTTGCTATGTCCTTATGTGGTCTTTCCTCTGTGTTTCTGGTTTTATTGATGTATCCAAATTTCTTCTTATAAGGACACAGACTGGATTAGGGCCTTCCCTAAAGGCTTCATTTTAACTTAATCATTTTTAAAGGCCCTATCCCCAAATACAGTCACATTCCAAGGTATTGGGGTTCAGGGTTTCAACATATAAACTTATGGGGGGGCGGTTACAATTCAGCCCATAACAACTCCTGCTAATTTTATCAACCTTTAAACTGTACACATGCCTTTTATGGGCTTCCCAGGTGGCGCCAGTGGTAAAGAACTTGCTGCCAAAGCAGGAGATGTAAGAGACATGGTTCGATCCCTGGGTCAGGAAGATCCCCAGGAGGAAGGCATGGCAACCCATTCTAATAATTTTTCCTGGAGAATCCCATGGAAAGAGAAGCCTGGCAGGCTACAGTCCATGGGGTCACAAAAAGTCGGACATGACTCAGCGACCTTCACATTCACTAATACCTTTTATATATTTAAAATTAAAAGAGAGAAGATCATAGAGTTTGAAGGGTAAGGAATGAGTAATTCTCTTTACCTTGAGCACAGGAAATGGGTGAAGGAACAAGTGTACAGAAAGCTGGAAAGCTAAGGCAAAGTTAACAGTGTGCAAGTGTTTGACTTTTAATAGGAGAAACAAAGTCTGCTGGCAGTCTGCAAGGCCATTGTTTGCTTTTGAACAGGAAACAGATATAACTCAACCTGTGTTTTACTAATGGTTACCTGTAGAAGTGAATAGGCTGGAGAACACTGTCAACTGACCTCATGTGGCTCTTTGCAGCTTCTGTCCTGACTGAGCTGGGTCAGACTAGGAGCTGGCTAAACCAAATCAACATGCCAATGAGTCAGTCTTTTTCCTTGCCTCTCCTCACCTTCCATTTTATTATTAAATAGCCCTGCTTGTTATGTGGAAGGATCTCTCTACCTACATGTTCTGGCCCAGGACCAGTGGAACAGGATGCTGGTGGCAATGCTTATGGAAGGCATCAGTAGGTTTTTGCAAATGTGTCAGAGCAGGCAGAACTGGGAAGGAAGCAAGGGATCACTTTTTGTAGCTTTAGAGATCATGGCTTTCCCCAACTGCCCAAAGGACCCACTTGGCTATGACCCTTGCTGTGCTGCTGCTGCTACTGCTGCTGCTAAGTCGCTTCAGTTGTGTCCGACTCTGTGCGACCCCATAGATGGCAGCGCACCAGGCTCCACTGTCCCTGGGATTCTCAAGGCAAGAACTAAACCCAATAAATCTCATGGTATAACACTAAGAGCAATCACTGAGTGGACTCCCTAATACTACATGCTTGACATGGGCTATCTCACTATGTCTGCTTTTCACAAGGAACTCATTAATCAGGCATTATCACACCTCATCTTTGTTGTTGTTCAATCACTAAGTCACGTCCTACTCCTTGTGACTCCATGGACTGAAGCACACCAGGCTCCTTGGTCCTTCACTATCTCCTGGCTGCTGCTGCTGCTGCTAAGTCACTTCAGTCGTGTCTGACTCTGTGCAACCCCATAGACGGCAGCCCACCAGGCTCCTCTGTCCCTGGGATTCTCCAGGCAAGAATACTGGAGTGTGTTGCCATTTCTTTCTCCAAAGCATGGAAGTGAAAAGTGAAAGTGAAGTCACTCAGTTATGCCCAACTCTTAGCGACCCATGGACTGCAGCCTACCAGGCTCCTCCACCCATGGGATTTTCTAGGCAAGAGTACTGGATTGGGGTGCCATTGCCTTCTCCAACTATCTCCTGGAGATTGCTCAAATTTATGTCCATTGAGTCAGTGATGCTACCTTACCATCTCATCCTCTGCCACCTCCTTCTCCTTTTGCCTTCAATCTTTCCCAGCATCAGGGTCTTTTCCAATGAGTCGGCACTTTGCATCAGGTGACCAAAGTAACTGAGAACTGGGGAGTTACATAACTTACCTGGGTTTGCAGTTTTCCATGATGGATTCAGGAGTTAAAACTCCTTCTGTCTGACTCCAAAGCCCCACGCTTTTCCTACTATGCTATGTGACACAAGAGATTTTTATCTTTCCACTTACCATCTTCAACCATAGCCTGTTCACATCAAGGAGATATGAGGAAACTCAGAGGTCAGCTGACCGCGTACACCTTGCAGCAAACCCATTTACCACAGGCCTGAAGGACAGGCACTCCCACTGCTCATTACTCATCATTGGTGGTGGTTCACTCCATTAATCTGGGTAGCCTTGACAAAAAGTTCCTTGGTTTTGTTTTTTTTTAATATTTATTTATTCACTTGGCTGTGTTAGGGTTAAAGTTAGGTTAGTTGTTAGGTCTCAGTTTTGGCACACAGGGTCTTCACTGTGTCCTGTGGGGTCTTTCACTGTGGTGCGGGGACTCTCTAGTTGTGGCATGTGGGTTTAGTTGCTCCGAAGCATGTGGGATCCTAGCTCCGGAACTCATGTCCCCTGCATTGCAAAGTGGATTCTCAACCACCGGACCTCCAGGGAAGTCCCAGAAGTTCACTGTTGAGCAGAGATCTAACCTCCTATACATTCACTTAGCTGGTCTTTGTTCTGTGCTTAAGAACAATTCAGTATCAGTCATCTATATTCCTTGTGATATCCTCAGGAACTTCCAGGAAGCACCACCTTCAGTTCACATGGGCTTTCCTCCTGCCTGTTCAACAACCCCATTTTTCTCAGATAGCGCATCCTCTAGATGTCCATTTACATGTCAGTGACCCTCTGAATATGTCACTGGAAGAATGGACCACAGTACTGCAGGTGTAAATGAGCCGCACATGGAATACCATGAACTGCTAATGGAGTCCACATGGATGCATCCTGGCCGCTCACAAGATTCTGAAAGCACAGTGAGCATGACTCATTGCCCTTTTTATCCCCAACGCCTTGCAAATAGAAGGTGTTCAGTGGTGTTTCTTGACCCCCCAACTCATTTGTTCAGTGATATTCTTTTCTTAACTCTCCTTGGGGCCCTTTATATGCTCTCCGTTTTCTAGAAAAACTGGCTTCAAGAGTTGATATCTGCACAGTAGAGCTGTTCCTAATAAGCCATCTGCATCTTGGGACCTCTTTGGGGCAGTGATAAATGTGTCAAGGTCTATGACATACTTGTCAATAACGGACATAAAACCATTTTATGTCAGCGTTCTTTGTACTTCAGTGATAATCTATCTGGAACACGTGAAACACTGATCAGAGTCAAATCCCTCTTGTATTAGTTATCTATTGTTGCATAACAAGTTATCCTAAAATTTAGTGGCTTAAAACAGCAATAATTATTTTTCTGGGCTTCCCTCAGCTCCTGTGTGTCAAGAAGGTAGGTGTAGCTGGGCTGAGCAGTTCTGGCTCACGATCCCTCTAGAGGTTGCATCAGCCTTGGCTGCTGTCATCTGAAAGCTTAACTGGGGCTGGAAGATTTTGTTCCAAGTGATGCACTTACATGGCTGGCGAGTGATGCTGATTAAGAAGGCCTCCTCCATTCCTCTCCCCACGGGCTTCTCCACATTGCTGCATGGATATCCTCACACAGGGTAGCTGCCTTCCCCCAGAGTAAGCCACCCCAGAAACCAAGATAAAGCCTAGGGATTAGCTAGAAGAGGCCAAGCCACTTAAATTCATGAGGTTTTGTGATCCTAATGAGATCCTAGAAATCTACAGTTCATTTGTTCATTTCTAAATACTTATTGAGCATTTATTATATGCAAAGCACATTTCTAGGTGCCTGGAATGTATCAGTGAACAAAACTAAACAATAAGCAAATGTATTCATTCACCATCTGTCTTCTCTCTAGATTTTGAAAAGGAGATAGTGACATCTGATTTCTGGGTTTGAAAGTCATTCTGCTAATTCTAGAACGTGGCCTTCATACATGTGAAACCAAAGCAGCAATAATAACAATTATTATTATTATATAAATAACATTTGTAGGACATTTACTATGTGCCAGATGTGTGCTAAGCAATTTACGTGTATTATATCATTTGATACATTTGAAACTCTTAACAGCTCTATGAAGTAAGTACTATTATCATCAGCATTTTATTTTCAAATGACAAATCTGGAGATTAGGTAAATAACTTGTCCAAAGTCATATAGTTAGTGAATAGATGATCTGGGACTCAATCTAAAGCTCTTACATCAAATGTGTTCTTAAAGTTGATGAATCATTCCCTAGCAGATGCTGAAACTCAAATGCCTCCTGAGACCAGGTAAGTGATGTAAGAGGAGAGAGCAGTGAAGACACTGGTGAGCCATCGGCTTACGTCTGTCTTGAGGCAGAAAAGTTCACATTTTTCTAAAATGCTTCACGGGCCAAATAAAATACTTCCCAGGGCCAGATTCAGCTAGAAAGACCCAGTTTCAAAGTTTAGGTATCAGATGCTAAATTTAATTAATTTCTCAACCACAAGAATCTTTAACAATCTTGTATAGCTTGGTTTTCATCCAAAGTTTATATTTAAAATATTGGCTACTCGTGATGGATAAGACAGGGGAAGATAGAAAACAACTAAAACTTTTCTCTACTTCATTCTTCACTTATTCATTCAACAAATATTTTTGAGAGGCTTCTATATGCTAAGCTATGGAGTTAAAGCAAATAACAAAATAGATGTCATTCCTGCCTTCTTGGAACTTAGGTCGAGTTAGCAAGCTTTGAATCAACACTCAAGAGGGGATGCACAATGTTTCTCAAACTTATTTAAATATTTTTCAAGACCTAAGTGTTCAGCAACAACACGTGTTCCAAGGAAAAGACTGGGAAATACTTTGCCTTAAACTGGGAGATGCAAGATGACGGCACATTAGCTGAGCTGTCGACATGCCAGGTTTGGCCAGCATAGTAATTGATAAAGCTTTGGGAAACGTCTTTATGAAGGGGCTGCTCTCTGCTATTGGGCACAGACTCCACCATCATCCTTTGGATGTTACCTGTCCTGCTTCAAACATTCATATTGCCTAATGGCTCCTAAACACACTTGCATTTATTGTCCCCCTCTCACGACACAGAATCACTGCTGCTCTGAATGCCTATTGGCGTCTCAGAAAAAACTAAGAAGGAATGAAATTTGGTGATTTAAATATGCCAGGTGGAGATAAAGTCTGGGTGATGGCTGTAAAGCAAAAATGCACATGCCCAAACGGGAAAACAGCAGAGACTACAGGCATCTCTGTGGAATAGCAGGAAGCAAAATGTTGTCATGGGAAAATGACTTGGGAGACAGACCCACAGGCAATAAAATGAGATCCATGCCACCCTGGAGTGCACTCGAAACAGAACTCCTCAAGGATAAGACTGTGAGATAAAATACAGAATTTCCTGATAAATTTGAATGTCAGATAAACAGCAGATACTTTTTTAGCATAAATATGCCCCAACTATTGCACAGGGCACACTTATAATAAAAAAAATTATTTGGTATTTATCTGGAATTCAACTATAACTGGAAATTATGGGGTTTTATTTGCTAAATCTGCAACCCTACTCAAGGGACAACTAACCAGTGGCTTGGTGGCAACTTGCAGATTTTTTTTTTTCCTAATGTGAAGAAAAGGAACTAGTGGGCACCTCCCATGTTTAGACGCTCCTCTCAGTGGCCTGTTTTGGATTATAAAGACTGGAGGACATGCAACCATTAGAAATGCAGAAAGGCTGAAGTTCAGCTGTTTGAGAACAGAATCAATGGCTTTGGGCCTGGGAGGGGACTGTACAAGCCATCTAGACCCACCCTCTGTAGCAATGCTACAGAAACAGCTTAAGCAGTGGCTTCATTATAACCAGACTGAAAAATACCACTGCAGGGGTGTTGGACATAGGCACCCAGACTTGCATCTTGCTCTGGACAAGGAAGAACTATCCAGAGGCTGCAGAATACCAAGCCAAATTCTGGTTAATGGTCAGAGGAAGGAAACTATAATTTTTCATTTTCAACATCACCTAATGTTTTCTATGCTTCGTTCTAAAGGCTTTGAAGAAAAAAAAAAAAGCACTTTGTTCATGATTAAGTTTTATGATAAAAGTATATCTAATTCCACAGAAATGTCTGTGTCTTCAAAAACACAGTCTTTTCGATTCTTAGACCATGGTTTTCTCCCCACTGGAATGAGGGTCACTGTTGCACTTTAAAATTAAGCTGGGGTTCTTTGAAAAGAGTTCTCATTATGGTGATCCATCACCCTCAAGGACTTTCATAAATGAAAGGGAGTATCACTGTGCAAAGGTTTCTTTTCTGAACAAAGTGATATTTGAGCTGCAACAGTTTTTTAAAAAAAATCAGACTTTCTCCTTAGGAAATTCCAACAGGAAAGAGTGAAGGTTGTAGAGAATTTTCAGGGCCAACTTTTTCCATTTCTTATTCAGAAAGAGGAAACTTACAGGACACAAGGAGCTGTGTATCTTTAATTTCCTTTCTTTACTGATCACTTTTTCCCTGAAGCTCATTAGTGCTTTTATGTGGATGTGCTTGCGGATCACAGGACTTTGTATGCATGCTTATGTGTGTACGTGTGTGTGTGTGTGTGCACAGATGGGTATGTGAGGAATACATGTGGTTCTATCATTTTGTGTGATATTGAAACTTATTCCTTTGCACCCCAGTTCTTTTGGTATTTAGGGAAACAAAAACAAATGTAAATTTTCTCACACTTGGGTCTTCTGATTGATAATTTTATGTGTCAACTTGGCTAGTCCACAGTACCTAAATATTTGGCCAAAAATCAGTCATAGGTCACTGTGAAGGTATTTTTTAGATGAAGTAAACATTTAAGTTAGCAGATATTCAGTAAAGAGTATTACTCTATATCACGGGTCCCCAACCCCAATGTGGGGCTTCCCAGGTGGCTCAGTGGTAACAGAATCCTGCCTGCCAATGCAGGAGACACAGGAAACACTGGTTTGATCCCTGGGTCAGGAAGATGCCTTGGAGGAGGAAATGGCAACCGACTCCAGTATTCTTGTCTAGAGAATTCCATGAACAGAGGAGGCTGGTGGGCTATAGTACATGTGGTTGCAAAGAGCTGGACATTACTGAGCAATTGAGCATGCACACAACTCCCAGGCGGCAGACTGCTATGGGTCCGCAGCCTGTCAGGAACCCAGTCACACAGCAGGAGGTGAGTGGCAGGCGAGGGAGCAAAGTGTCACCTGCCACTCCCCATTGCTCCCCATCACTCACGTTAATGCCTGAACCTTTCCTCCCCTTTAATCACTGTGGTCCATGGAAAAATTGTCTTCCATGAAACCAGTCACTGGTGCCAAAAGGTTTCAGGACCTTTGCTCTATATAATGTGGGTGGGCCTTGTCCAGTCAGCTGAAGATCTTAAAAGAAACAAGTCTGCTGAGGATGAGGGCATTTTGCCAGCAGACTGCCTTCAAACTAGGGCTACATCTTCTCTTCCCTGGGTCTCTAGCCTACTGGTTTACCCTGAAAACGTTGATGTGCCAGCCTCCATATCATGTGAACCAATTTCTTAAAATAAAACTCTTAATAAATCTCCAGTTAAATACACATACACACAAATACAGGTCTTTTACCCCAGATTTTATCCAATAAGATGGTCAAATTCTATTTTATATTATGTAATCAGTTCCTGAAATCCTTCTGGAGTCTTCTCTGAGTTCTGTATGGCTTTCTGAGCTATCTTGACTTAAGGGATGCATGAAGAAGCCACCTTTACACTCAGCTTTGGCCAGAGATTTCAAGGAGCTGACTGGACACCTTCTTCCTTCTCTTTTCCACTTCACTCATGACAGGTGAATTTACCTATAAACATGCATTCTCCCCAACAGCCTGGATCTTAGGTTTTTGCATCAGAGATAGGATGGTGAGTTTATCTGAAAAGACATCCAGGAGGCCAATGCTCCTACTTTCACCATCTGTGTGAATTTTCACATAGCAGCGGCAGGCTTCCAGGGAGACCGTGTGTGAGGGAGAGGAGTGGCAGGCTGGATCCCAAGCTCTCCAGAAACTCCGGGGTCAGGAATCAGAATTCAGTTCTCAGTACTGAATCGAAGACCCTCCATGAGGACCACAGAGCCAGGCAAGAGGATGAATGAGAGTCTGTGAGCAGGCCTCCTTGGATGACATCCCTGTGACCCAGATGGCATTGAACAGTTATGCTCAGTTTCGAAGGAACGCAGGATCACGTGTGTCTTGGGTGTGCTAAGAATCCACCAGTGAGGTTAGGCCAAATGCTCACATTCTGCTTTCGAATGCACGGGTATCAAAGTTAGTGCAGGCTCCTTGACACCATAATCCATTATCAAAAACTGAAAGCAGCTGGTTGGATTTCTAAACTTTCTACACAGAGAAACGCATCTGGTCCCAGTTTGCTGCAAAGAAATCAGTTTCATTCTTTCTCACAGCTTGGCTACAGAAAGCACTGGGGCAGCCTGGCTCCCCCAGATAAAGGAAAGTCGTGCTGGTCTTAAGGCTTCATTCATGCTGAGAAATGTGCTGCCCATCCCCACTGCCAATGCCTGTCTGCCTCCAGCCTGGGGCCTCAGCCAAGCAGGGACTCTGAAACCCCACCAGTTCAGAATGAGGAGGCTGGGAGTTAGCAAAGCAGCTCCAGCCCCTCAGAGAAATCTCTGCACAGATCATGTGTACGAAGGGGAAAAAAAAAATCATTTTTAATGGATTGTCTCAGAACCGTTTCTTTAGGATTGTGCAAAGTTGAAGTATCGACTAACTTTCTGTTAATTTCAAAGGCAAGGCTCAGCCATAATTTATTCCTTTGATTCCACTGACCATCAGCAGTTGTGGCTACTTTCTGTCCGGCTACAGAGAACAGTTAAATGATGATGTCCTTACCCCCCTTTGACTTCTCTTCCAGCCTGTTTCAGCAGTCTCACCCAGGCACTTCCTGTCTCCCCAGCTACACTGTCTGGCACTTATTTCAGACAAGTCAATATGTTTAAATTATATCTGAACTCAAGGTAATTAATCATAAAGCTCTATGCTTTGTAATTTTTTTTTAAACTTCTGGTTGGCATTCCACTGAATCACAATTAAAAAAGAAAAGCTATCAGGGATGCACTGTGAATATCACATAAATGCTCAGGCTGGGAATCCTTTCTGGACAAACCACAAGGAGTACATTGCAAACCTCCCCTCTTTCAGGGATCTGAATAAGAGGGTCAAGATGGCATTTCAAGAAATGCTAAGCAGATCAAAGGAAAGACCCATATGAGCTGGCTGGATCCCAGTGTACAGAAACAATCTAATTTGAAAACATGAAAGTCAGGTGATGAGTTGTCTCTTTAATGCATTTTGCAAACATAGCAAAGGCTTTGAAGCTTACCGCATAATTATGCCATGGGACTGTACTGCATACACGTTACTGAAGATTGATAAGTGCTTGCTTCAAACAAATTGTGGTTTCCTCCAGTTTTAATGGCAGCCTTGTAGCACATGACTTCAGTATTTAGTTTCATCACTTGTATCTAGTCCAAGGCTGGAATGCAAAGCATGTAATGGTTCCCGACTCCATCAGGGGTGGACTGGCATTCAGGCTCCCATCCTTCAGTGAAGACATCCCCATCTAGGAAGTGGACGATTACCATTAAGACACTTCCAAGAGGATGAGGAAAAGGTAAACCTAGGATTCAGATAAATGGAGTTGGAGCTCATGCAGTGATACAATCTTCAAAAAAGATTGCTAATTTAGACACATTTCAGAATTTATAAAAATTATATACACTACTGTATCAGTCAGGATTCAGTGTAGAAAACAGAAACTTAAGATAATTTAAGTAGGAAAAGACTTATTTCACACAGAGAATCAGGTGCTTTCAAAATCAATGGATGGGCTGAAGGAGCAGGTTCTAGGCTGGGCCTGCTGGAATGACTTGCAGAACCATCTAATGATGGTTAGACATGTCTGTTTTAGGTTAGTAATCCATCTCTTTCAAAAGCATCTCAGAGTACGATTTGTCTTACCACCCTAAGTATCATCTTCATGTCACATAGGCCTTGATATAACTATAGAAATAAAAACAAAAACCAAACAAACAAAAAAATTTCAGCAAAATACCCATGCACATTCTCCAAGGCCAATTTTTTTAAGTCTTGCTTCCCAGAGGTTAGCATTCTAAGACACACACACAACTAAAATCACACAATTTATCTAATGTCAAAGACAGACAGTGTAGGGAGGCTAACAGTATGTATTTATCTTGGCAGATCCCAAAGGAAGCTCTACATTTCAAAGTTTAAAACAGATCTACATTTTAATTACAGCACTATAGTCAGAATTAGCACACACACAAAAATGGTTATTCTCAAGACAATAAATTAATTGCATTTTTATCATCTTTTGAGACATGAGAAAATATTAAGTGTATTCTAAGATAGGTGTGGACAAACTATCCCCATGCTTGTATTTGTCAAAAGCAGCTCTGTTTATTATTTAATAGTTGCTTTCCACACCAATGGCAGAACTAAGTAGTTGCAACAGGGATAGTATAGCCCCATAAAACCTTACTATTTCCTTTAGGGAAAAGCTCCCTAACTTCTGCCTTAAGGTGCATGTATGCATGCTAAGTCGCTTCAGACTCTTTGCTAGCCTATAGACAGTAGTCCATCAGGCTCCTCTGTCTATGGGATTCTCTAGGCAAGAACACTGGAGTGAATTGCCTTGCTCTCCTCCAGGGTATCTTCCTGACCCAGGGATGGAACTCACATCTCTTAGGTCCCCTGCATTAGCAGGAGGGTTCTTTATCACCAGCGCCACCTGGGAAGCTTACTTTAAGGTAACGAGGACCATATATTAGATTCATAGACGCTAGTTCTCAATATCAGCACAGATTGCTACAAGTCAGTTACTCCTATACCATTTAAACGTTGAGTCACAATGCAGAATCATTTCCCCACACACAAAAGCTATCTGGTGTTTTCCTGTTGACAATAAAGATTTTTTTTTTTCTACTATCACTTGGACTGAGCAGCAAGCTTTTAAAAATGCTAGCTACCAAAGAAAGGCAGATCCAAAAGAAATTTTGTATATCCAACAGAATTTTCTGCAATGATAGAAAGGTTCTACATCTATGCTAATACAATTGAACTAAAATTTTAATTTTATTGAATTTTAGTCTAAATAGTCACATTACTTTTATAGTAGTTACCATATTATATAGTGCAGCTGTAAGTCATAACCTATGTTCTGGCTTTTTTGTTGTTACTAATGATGCCTTGTTTAAAGATAAAAGATTTTAATGTAGACGATAGGGATATGGACAGACAATAAATATTTCAAAAATATTTTATAAAAAGGCATCTAGGTTAAGTGTTGTATAAATAATCAACACATGGAAAATACCCTCTTATTAGCTGCATATAAAATCCAAATTGCAATGGCAGTGAAATCTGGTGAATAAGTGCCCTTAGACCCTCAATACTGAAAACATTTTCATCCTTTTGAAGACTCTGATTTCTAAAGCCATGGCTGTCCTTTACATGAACTGAAATTCAAGCCTTCAACTTAGTTCATAAAGAAAGTTTTAAAATCACTAATCTACCCAAAACATTCATATTTACTACCCATATTTTCCTTTATGGTTCACATCATGTTTATTAGTTACATTTCAGTTCTCCCAATCATTTAATTGCTGTTTTTCTCATTCACACACTCGATAATCTGGGGAAAGTTACTGCTTTTCACCCGTGACCATGATTTTCAATAGACAATGTTCATGGTTTGAACAACAATTTATTTTACTTTTCTCTATTGTATCTTTCTGGATGTGAAAGAAACAGATTGGAAAGACCTAACATACCCACTCACGACCAACTCAAAGGAAGATGAGGAGCAACAACTCCACACCAAATGCCCTGTCCAGACTCACACGTCTGTCTGACGTACAGGATACAGCTGGACATCTCGACTTTGCAGCTGCCACATAGACCCCGTGTGGCCAGGAATGTCAGCTTAAGTCTGAGACTGAGTTAAGGAGAGGAGAAACGGCAAGAGTCTGTGTGGCACCGACGACACTTTCCATGATGCCCTCTACACCTGGTACCTTTGTCCAATCTCTGAGGATTTGCTCTAGAGCCATAACTATGACACAAAACACCAAACTGCCATGTTTGGGAAGTAAACAACAAAAAGTTTTGTGGCTTTAGCCAATTTTAAGGCCATTTGTTCCCACTGAAACTTGAAATCTAAGAAAGGGAAACATGACTTTGGGTCTATTTGATTATGTCTGATACCTCTTCTCTTTTCATCAAAGGATACTGACAAGGTGAACTAGATTGAACATGGTGGTCCTACATGATACAGTTTCTCAAACTTTAGTTGACAATTACTTTAGCATTCTCCTTCAAGGATAAAGCCTTCTCAAGAAAATTTCCTGTTTAAGCCTAAAAACAATGGAGAAATCCAGAAAGCTCTAGAATGTAACTACAGAAGAGTGCTCCCCAGCAACACTGCCCACCAATTAGTTAGAACATGAGAGGTCTCTTTTTCCACCACATCAGTTAGAATTCTAAAGGGTTCCTACCAAGCCTGCCACTGATAATCTTATTCAGAGAGTAAGCCATGATTTGAAGGCCCTCAAGGAATGGTTTCCCTCCACAGCAGCCTAGAACGCTTGACTTAGGTAAAATAGTAGCTATGGAAAGTCAAAACCACCAGTCCGTGCAGGTTCCAATAATAAAACGTACGTGCAATGAATGCAGTTTTGGACTGTGACTACTTCTACATTTGCCACGGCAGTACAAGTTTCCAGAACTATTGTTGGCTGGAGTTTTGGTCTAAGCGGATCAGTCACGGTCTTGAAAGTCACTGTAATCAGAGTAACCAACACTCCTGTGTTTCTGCCAATTGAGCTACTGTGTAGACAAACCATGAATAAGATTGGCTTGGTTGCAATTGGAATAGTCTATATTGCCACAGAGGGGCTTCCTCCATGGCTCAGTGGTAAATAATCTGCCGGCAATGCAGGAGACCCCCAAAATTCAGGTTTGATACCTGAATGGGAAAGAACCCCTAAAGGAGGAAATTGCAACCCACTTCAGTATTCTTGCCTGAAAAATCCCATGGACAGAGTAGCCTGGAGGGCTACAGTCCAGAGGGTCTCAAAGAAATGGACACGACTGAGCGACTGAGCACATTTTGCCACATGCAAAAGGCCTCATGCTTTTTGTCAAAAGAGGTGCCTGCTAAACTCCAGTGCTACTGTGTATGACCATGTTTCCTCTGGACTCTCACCCAAGGAAAGCCTCTCAGTGTGGGTAACTATAATACGAGAAATATCATTTGAAGTCAGAGGACCCACAACCCACATTAACCTGTTTGTGTCTCAGTTTCCTTACTCATAAAAGTTCCCTTACAAGTTATTTTGCCAATCAAAAATGGTAACAAAAATGTTCCTGTTGCATGGTGAGAAATTTAAAAATATCAACTATAAAAATGCCAATGGGCTTCTCTGGTAAGCTCAGTAGTAAAGAATCTGCCTGCCAATGCAGGAGACATGGGTTCAATCCCTCATTTGGGAAGGTCCCGCAAGCCATGGAGCAACTAAGTCCATGTGCCACCACTGCTAAGCCTGTGCTCTAAAGCCCAGGAGCCACGACTGCTGCAGCCCACGTGCTGTAGAGCCCATGCTCCACAACAAGAGAAACCACCGCAATAAGAAGTCCATACATCGCAACCAGGGCGTAGTCCTCGTTGCCACACCTAGAGGAAAGTCCACACAGTGACACAGATCCAGCACAGCCACAGGAAAGAAGTAATAATAAATTTAAAATTTTTTCAAGTTAATATTTTTTATATGCCATGATTTTATGACTGAATCAGAAGAGGCTATATGATGTCAATCTCAAATTGACATCAAAACCAATTTTTTTAACTTCTTTGCTATCTGGAGTTAAAACTTCCTATTCAAGCATTTTTTTTTTAAGCTGTACAAGCGATACTCATTCTGGCTGCCCCACCTCAAAGTGTGTGCAAAGTCAGCCTTAATACTGTAGGAATGAGACTTGGCCCTTTAAGCTCACTAGAAACTTACTTCCCACTGTTATTGCAGGATTTTCCCCAACATGCTGAGTTCTAACTCCCAGTACCTCAGAACGTTACCTTATTTAAGGATAGAGTCTTTACAGAGGTTATCTAATTACAATGAGGTCATCTGGGTGGGCCCTAATTAAAAGGGACAATTTGGAAATAGATACACAGGGAGAATGCCATGTGAAGCTGAAGGCAGAATTGGGGTGATGCTTCTGCTTCCTCAAGTCAAGGAATGCCAAGGATTGTCAGAAAACTAGGGGAGATGTGTGAACCTTCCTCATAGCCTAGAAGAAACCAACCCTATTAGCAACTCAATTTCAGACTTCTAGCCTCCAGAACATTTTACAATTGCCCTAGCAAACTAATACATTCTGGAAGGGCTATCCTCTAACAGAGAGAGACGGAAAAGGAATGGGAAGAAAGAACTAACATTGCTTGACTGTATAACTTTAGTTCAAGAGTCTCACATTGTTATGTCATTTAATCCTCATCATAACCCTACAGAGTAGTTATCACCTCCCATTTTGCAGATTAAGAAACTGAAATTCAGAGAATTTCAGTAACTTACCTAACATTCTACAGGTAGCATGTAAACTAAGCTCTGGAGCCATGGCTGACTCTGAAGACTCCCACTGTCCCTAATTTCTAACTTTGCCATCTGACCCTTGAGAAGGAATCTCAGGTCATCTCTAGACATTTTCAGAATTCTTGTGCTCTTGTATTTTCCTGATAGAAACAAAATTTCCTGAACAAACTGTTCCTTCCATTTACAGTAGCTGAAAGCTAAACCAACTGCAAAAGAGATTGTGGCTTCAATCTGACATTATTTCCTGGCTGAATGACCATTTTCTAGTCAGATCAACTCTAATCAGTTTTCTTTCCCAAAGAAACCAAAATTTAATCCTTTCTAATTTTTTCCAGAGTTTTGAGACATAGACAGTAAGCTGTCACTGTGATGGCAAAACGGCTAGCCTATGAGAAGACAGCTGAAATCCAGTTTCTGATTGGCAAGAATAGCACAACCCAATCTGGACATCATTTATGTTAAACCTGGTGTTGGAATTCACTCAGTTTCCACTTGGAATTTCAAGTTCATTTTGTACTTGTAATCCAAAGAAACAGGTGTGCTATGTTCCTGCTCTCACGCTTATATGTTAATCTTTGGAAGTTGGGGGTACTGGATGGGAGGAATAGATTGACTTTGTTTCCTATCTGCATAATGAGAGTTTCTACAGGGAACTGTTTGGAAGCAGACCCAGAGAGAACATAAGACAGGACAACTCCTTTCTACCACGTATCAAAGTTTGTACAACTCTGGCCACATGGTCCAATATCAGTTTTTTTCAGAAGAAAGACATGGGAGAATAAGAAAGCTACAAAGACACCTGCTCTGCATAGTGGTGCTCCAGTGTGGAGCTGCATTTAAATCAGGTGGAAGGCTAAAGTGGTTCAGAACATAGGCTTTGGCACCAAAACTGGGTTCAGCTCCCGCGTCTTCTTTATTTTATGCAGGGGAAATATTTAACCTTACCAAGGTTTAATTGACTTATCTAAAAAAAAATAAAGTACATAGGAGGGAAAGCTTCTCAATTTCAACTTCCACAGAACAGGCAAAAACATTTAACTGAAATGGTATCTTAATATGTAAAAGGCATGGCATGCAGTCGGTGCTCAAAAGTTGCAGGTCCGATGACAATGAGGCTAGAGTGTGTTCCCTGAGCTCCTCTCAGGACTGAGTCAATGTGGCCACTTTCCTCTCTGTGCCATGTGACCTGACAACTGGCTTAAACCATGCTCACAGCTGCAGGCTACCCTCCGAGGAACCCCTGGGCGCTGCCTTTGTCATCTCTATGCTGTGCATTTCTGCAGCAGTGCATGATAAAGTGAGTGGGAGCCCCACCGGTGAGGACTGCGGCCCACAGAGGAGGACACACGCTGGAGGTGGACCCCAGGCTTTCCAACCATTAGGCAGCTGTGGCCTTTGTCCCTTCACTATTGGGTGCTGAGTTTCTTTGGAGGGAATAGTTGCTAAATATGCCAAAGCTTTTAGAGATACCTCTGAGTTTCACATCCTACCCTATCTCCCCCTCACAAGACAGCCAGAGCACAGTGACCATTCCTGAGAGAGCACACTGAGAAGTCCCAGAGGTGGTGGGAGTTGGCCTGGAACTGCAGAGTGAGCTGTGGGGAGAGTTCTGGAATAGAGTTCACATTTCAGGACTGGGAGCCTCTGGGAGGGCCTTCTATTCAGGAAGTGGCTGAAACCTGCAAACAGACCACTCCCGCCAGGCCTCCCCAACCCTGAGTAAACTCCGCTAAGCCTCAATTATACATGGTCCCACCAGGGTTTCCTATGACTGTCAGGATCTCTAGGGACCTGGGCCTGGAGACCAACTCCCTGGAAACTGCCTAGGAGGAATACATGTCCATGGCACAGAAGGAAAGAGAGGTCCACTAAATAGAGTGTGAACAGGTACCATTCAGACAGCCAGGAAAACAAAGAAAAATAATCATGAGAACCCAATCTGAATGGAATGATTTGATTTCTAGGTTGAGATGATTGAAAAAGTAAGTTGTCAACTCTCCGGTATCCAAGTATTCATTTATTTGTTCAAATGAGTATTTTCTTCTGTACTTAAAATGGATCAGGCCTTGTGCAAGGCACTGGAGATACAAAGGTGAATGATACAGGTATGTCCCTGACCCCATAAAGATAATGATCAAGGAGATGAGAGAGAGAGGTGGAATCTTAGAGTAGCAGAAGGTGATGAATAATATTTACTTTACTTTCCCTAGCAGAGACTTCTCAGTGATGGACCCAGAGCAAGAATCAATACATGATGAATGTATAAATGAACGAAAATAACTAACATCTGTTGTGTGTATTATGCAACAGGCATGATTCTAAGTATAGACTAAATAAATGTATTAACTCATTTTACATATGCAATGTATTTAATTGACATATACAAATCGATACACATAGTTAAATATATAGCAAATGAAAGTAGTAAATGAACAATGGTGTATGCTTAGCCCCCAAACCTCCTCTCTCCTGAACATGTTTTGAACCTGGAGAAGAAAGGACAAGAATAAACAATGATGGTAGATAAGCTTTGGGTTAGGCATCGAGAAATCAATACAAACATGAAAAGAAAATGGGTTTTGCCACAGTCATAAGAATAAGCTGAGTTCACATCCTAACTTCACCTCATGGCTGGGTGATCATAACCTCTCAAGCCTCAAAATCTGAATCTGTGAAATGGATTCAATAGCCCTGCCTTCTGGGGCTCTGGTCAGGGTTAGTCACACCCATCAGGTTCTCTGTGAGAAAGTGTCCCTGAACTGGGAGGCACCCTCCAGATACTAGTTGCTACGGATTTAGAACTTATTATTAAGAGACAGCAGAGCAGAATGGGAAGTTAAACTTAGAATCAAAGGCCTCCTTCTAAGTCTGGGCTCCATTAACCAACTGATATATGTAAACAGAGGGATTAATTGAGATAATGTGGGTTAAGATGTTTTAGTACAGAGCTACTGTTGTAGAACGGAAGAGGGAGGAAAACCAAGCCCTTCTTGGAGAATGAGTCACCCAAGGCTTTCTCAGAGCTTCTGGATAATCTTTTTGAGCTAGGTTAAATGGACTGAATGAACTGATGAACTCCCAGGACCCGCCTCTCCTGAGAGCCTGTGATCACCCCACGTGGGTGTGACCATGATTGATTGACTCTGCCTGTGGGATCAATAAGACCCACCTGCCCAGGGATTCCTGGGGTCCTCTGTTGCTAAGGGAGGAGTTGCTGCTAAGCAAGGAAGAGAGTGACAGGGAAACAGAGAAGGTAGGCAAGGATAGTTCTTCATCCTCAGCCAGGGCGCCCAAAGGCTAGGCAGCTGTAAGTGAAGCCCCCTGAAATGAACACTTTCTGTTTGTACAACAGTGTCAGACCATTTGGGGCAAATTTAACAAAATGTTTCAGCCTTCAGAACAGAGTATCTTCCTTGAATAAATTTGCACAAAGCATATGCACAGTGGGATAAAAGATGATGTGGACAGTATTTTACACACTGTACAATAGATTCTTACTTGGTTGTCCTTGGCCCAATGAACGTGAGACACATTTTGTGTATTAATTATTTCTAATAAAAAAAAGTACAGAGTCAATATAACTTCAAATGCGTGAGTTAATTAGGTGTTTTTGACCCTTTACTCTGAACATATGTGTAATCCAAGGGAACCACAGTACATCTGTGGCTGATTAGTTAAAAATTAATTTACTAAGACCCTGGTTCAGAAAGAGTTAATCAATATCAAGAGCCATCTCTTTAGAATCTCAACTACTTTTGCAAATAGTTTTGATACCACAAGAATTTCAAATTTTTGGTTCAAAACTCTAAACCTGTAAGGTTATAAATTTGGCCTTTGCTGTGAATGGAATACCTGTTATTTTGAAAAATAAATTCACACAGTTCAATTTATAACTCCTTACATTAAAAATGTTAGAAAAGTTATAACAACTGGAAAATACATGTGTGTCAGGCACTCAGTTGTGTTCAACTCTTTGTGACCCCATGGACTGTAGCCCGCCAGGCTCCTCTGTGCATGGGATTTCCCAAGCAAGAATACTGGAGTGGATTACTGGAAAGATCTTTACTGGAGGATCTTTCCAGAGGATCTTTCCAACCCAGGAATCAAACCTGCGTATCCTGCATTGCAGGCAGATTCTTTACTACTGAGCTACCAGGGAAGCCAGAAAATACATGTAGCAAGCCATTATTTGATTTACTGAGTAAAAATTATAAAGGTACCCATCTGCCCAGTGCCCTAGAAAGCTTTTGTTTATTTATGAGCCCTGGTCCTACTGTCCTGGTCAAGTGAGAAGAGTCCTCAAAGCTGTTCAGATGGGATCAATGTAATGAATCACCTAGGCTGACTTTCAGACTGTGATACTAAAATTAAAACTGAAGCTATATAAGCTCCAAGGCACCTCTGTATGCCACACGACCCTTCCTCACTTATACTGATGCACCGTGTTAGAAATTTTATCTAATCAACTGACATTTTAAGGATCAGAGAATTCAACAAGAATAACAACGTGGCTACAATTTAGTCTTTTCCCCCCTTCATAAAAACATCGTCTTCTATTTGGTCTCCACTCAGGTCAAGACATTTCACTAATTTGCTAGTCATTAAAAAGATATTTTTATACCCAGCCTGTAATATTATCCTCTTCAGTGATTATGATAGCTCCCAACAGAATTCCAGACTCGAAAATGAAGGCTGGGAAGCTGAACTGCAATTATGATACTTTAAATAATTCCACAAAAGTAGAACCACTGTTAAATAATTTATGGCCTTTGATCTTGTCACAGATCTACTGAAATCTTCACATCACTCGAGCTAAATATTTTCAAACAGAAAAAGGATGGTTACTTTCTCCTCTACCACCCACTTGCCCTGGCTGAAGACATATCAATAAAGCTTCCAGATGTTTGTCTTGTTGAGAAGTAGGACCCCAGGAGAGGCATTGCTGCCAGTCTTAGGGACCTGTCAACATCAAACACTTTGCCTGGCATTTGACTCCCTGTGCCCAATACATACAGCTCTAAAAATAGACCTGGGAGGAGGTGAGAAAATACATAAAGTTTGATTAAATTTATCTGAATCTGTGCAAGAACTAGAGTTTCCTTTTTTTCAATAAAATTTGGGGGAAGAGGATGCAGGGCAAAGAGATGATCAGGACATTATTTAGCTTTAGAAACAGAGAGCTCAAAGCGGATGAATTTCACAGGCTCTCTGCTGACTTGTTTGCAGAGTCAGTGTTAAGGAATCCTAGGGAACAATTAGGTGATGATATCACGGTTCCTGATAACCCCCCTCAGTAATTATCCCCGTTTTTGCCTCAGGGATCTGCAGAACTTGGGTTGTTTTGCACTAATTTCCAAGATAACTGCAGCTGAGTATATCTGAACAGAATTTAAAAAAGAAAACCATTAGAACAGAAAATATTGAAAGAGGGAAAATTACAATTGTTCATTTATAAGCAACCTTCAAAGGCAGCCTTTGCCTTGGGTGAAGAAAAAAAGGTACCTGAATTGTTTGGGAATTGTTTTCATCATGCAGGAAGTATTCAGGCTCCTCTGCTCACAGAATTCTCCAGGCAAGAATACTGGGTGGGTTGCCGTGCCCTCCTTCAGGGGATATTCCCAACCCAGGGAACGAACCTGGGTCTCCTGCATTGCAGGCAGACTCCTTGCCATCTGAGCCACCAGCAAAGTTGAAAATACTATATTTCAGCAATTCCAAATAAAAACTACAGGGAGAGATCTGAAGGCTATGAAGCTGAGCTGTTAACAGTAATATCAGTCATTTACACAGCACACAGTCTGACCTTCATAACAATCCTGCTGGGAAAAGCAATCCTGGAGAGACTGGGTCAACCAGCCCAGGGTTACATGGGAAGTGGCAGAGATGGCCACCAGCCTAAACCTGTATCTGACTGACTCCAAAGCCCCTGTCAGGCTAGACAGCAGTAAAGAATTTGCAAAATAAAACGTTTTATACATATAGTGTGCTGCCACCTGGAAGGAAGGTGAGAAGATGCAACTAGAATATCTGTTTGTCTAGCATCATGCCCACAGGCAGAAGCTCTGAAACAGTAGCTCCAGTCACTGTGGAGAGCAGGTATCAGAGGTCAGGTGCAGGGATCCCCACCCACAGACCACAGAATCTAAGGCCGGCCTGTTTGCCTCTGCCCTCATTGTCCATGATCCTTCCTTGTGTCACTCAATCTGATGAAGGAGCCAGGAGCTCCACAAACCATCTACCAGTTTCGCCTTCCTTGTGATCTCCCGACATCTCTTTCCCAGACCGTGATAACCCACAGTGAGAAATCAATTTAGTAAAACACTAAACACTCTTGCCTCAATAATTTTAATCATTTCACAAAGGGTGGAAAATATATTCATTGTAGTACAATTATGCTATAGCCCATTTCCCAATGTCCTTCTAATCCTGCTCCCCTGACACCTGTTACCCATCTCAGCTTCTCAAGACACAGACATATGTCATCCTTATTTTTTCCTTTGTCTGCCTTCTTCTGCATCTGACCTACCAGTCACTCCTAAAAACTATCTCCAGATTGCATCTCAACTCCTTCCACTCATCTCATCACCACGGCCACCTCCCCAGTCCAGGTTACAGTCGCTCTCACCAGCATGATCTAATTACTTCCTACTTGGTCTTCACACAGCAACCAAAGACATTGTTTTCTACACCCTTCAAAGACTTTTTTGTTTTTTTTTTTTAATTATACAACAGGTATGTGAATGCACTATGGAAGGCTTAATATGATTCCCAAATATATCCTCTCTTAACCCTGGGGTTGTAAATGTGACCTTATTTAGAGAAATGGTCCTCGTAGATGTGACTAACAGTCTTGAGATGAGGAGATGAGCCTGAATGATTTAAATACCATCCCAACTGTCCTTAGAAGAGCAGAGGGAGATGAGATGCACACAGAAATGGGAAAGGCAATCCGACTGTGGAGGCAGAGACTGGAGGGACGCACACATAAGCCGAGGAATGCTGGTGAGCACAGGGCGCTGGGGAACACAAAGGACAGATTCTCCTTAGAGACACAGCTCTGCCCACACCTTGCTCTCAGCCCAGTGAAACTGATTTCAGGCTTCTGGTCCCCAGAACTATGCGAGAAAAAATATGTGCTATTCTAAGCCACCAAGTTTGTGGTAATTCATTGCAACAGTCACAGTAAACTAACACCAGCACTGTTAATGCAAAATTCAAAAATTAGAAAGGACCTACTGTGTAGCACAGATAATTCTACTCAATACTATGTAATGACCTATATGGGAAAAGAATCTAAAAAAGAGTGGGAACATGTAATGTGTATAACTGATACACTTTGCGGTACGGTAGAAACTAACACAAAATTGTAAATCAACTGTACTCCCATAAAAATCCATTTAAAAAAAAACTCAAAAATTATAGATAAAGTTTTAGATACCCCTGAAAGAGAAGAGTGAAAAAGTTGGCTTAAAGCTCAACATTCAGAAAACTAAGATCGGGGCATCTGGTCCCATCACTTCATGGCAAATAGATGGGGAAACAGTGGAAACAGTGTCAGACTTTATTTTTTTGGGCTCTGAAATCACTGCAGATGGTGATTGCAGCCATGAAATTAAAAGACGCTTACTCCTTGGAAGGAAAGTTATGACTGACCTAGATAGCACATTAAAAAGCAGAGATATTACTTTGCCAACAAAGGTCTGTCTAGTCAAGGCTATGGTTTTTCCAGTGATCATGTATGGATGTGAGAGTTGGACTGTGAAGAAAGCTGAGCACCGAAGAATTGATGCTTTTGAACTGTGGTGCTGGAGAAGACTCTTGGAGAGTCCCTTGGACTGCAAGGAGATCCAACCAGTCCATCCTAAAGGAGACCAGTCCTGGGTGTTCATTGGAAGGACTGATGCTGAAGCTGAAACTCCAATATTTTGGCCACCTCATGTGAAGAGTTGACTCATTGGAAAAGACCCTGATGCTGGGAGGGATTGGGGCCAGGAGGAGAAGGGGACGACAGAGGATGAGATGGCTGGATGGCATCACCGACTCAATGGACGTGAGTTTGAGTGAACTCCGGGAGTTGGTGATGGACAGGGAGGCCTGGCGTGCTGTGATTCATGGGGTCGCAAAGAGTCGGACACGACTGAGTGACTGAACTGAACTGAGGCTATCTCCTCTCCTCCCATCTCATTCTAGTTCTCTCATATGGGGTACCCACTGGCATAAGTTTCAGTTTTTTATCAGTTCAATTCTTTTTCTTTGCATTTGTGTACATGGATGTTGGAGAAGGAAATGGCAACCCACTCCAGTATTCTTGCTTGGAGAATTCCATGGACAAAGGAACCTGATGGGCTACAGTCCAGGGAGTCGCCAAGAGTCAGACACCACTGAGTGACTAACACACACACATGGATGTACTAAAAGAAGATATCTATTTTTTGTTTTAGAGAACCCAAAGTGCTCCCCCCAGTTTATGGTTAGCTTTGTCTGCTTCTGAACTTGACATAAATAGAATAATGCGTGTTCTTCCGTGACTTACTTCTTTCACCCATCATTATGTTTTTGAGATTCATCCATATCATTACAAGTAGGGATCTAAAGTTTGTTTTCTCTAGGGTAGCATATTCCATTGCATGAAAACAAAGCCTGGGTTCTATTCCTGGTGAGGGAACCAGATCTCACATGCTTCAACTAAGGATTCCCACATGCTGCAATGAAGGCTGAAGATCTCATGTGCCAGAACTAAAACTCGGCACAGTCAAAGAAATAAATATTTTAAAAATACTTTATAAAATATTTTTTTAATGCTTTATAAAAAATTTACTTATCTATTTACATCCAAGCTCATCTTAGGAAAGAGTAGTTTCATCATAATATTCCCTGCTTGGAGCCCTCCTCTGGCTTCTGACAGCAGTTTATATGACTGACTCTTCCCAGGGAACATTGCATTTTATCCCACTCTTCCTGATCCACAGGCTTTCTTTAGGTTTCCTGAACACATTAAACTCTCTTCTACCTTAAGACTCTTGCTGTTGCCCCTCCCTGGACCACTGCATCCCCAGATATTTGTGCCCCTGGCTCCTCCTTTTTGTTCAAATCTTATCAAATCTCACCTGTGCAGCCTTCCCTGACCACCCAATCTGAGTTAGCCTCAGCCCCACTCACTCACTCCCATCAGCCTTTTTTATTTTCCTTGAAGCATCTCTCCCTATCTGCATTTGTCTTGCATATCTGCTTCCTGGTCTATTGTCTGTCTCCCTAAACTGCTGCTCTGTGAAGGCATGAACACTGCCTTATCCACCACTTGATCTCCAGCAACTAGAACACGCCTGGCATGCAGTAGATGCCTGGCAGATATTTGTTGGATGGGTGAATGAATGAGTGAGTAAATGAAGGTGTAAATGAAGTAAATGAAGATGTATTCTTATAGTGAGTAGATTAGACTCCACCAAAATTCAAGTACTTATTCATTCCTTTCACACAATGTATCTATTTTCTACAAGTCCTGAGTTGGTCCAGGTGATGAGAAGACATAGTTTGCTTGCTTGCTACTACTGACAATTTATTTGACTGGCTAGATCAGTGAGAACTGTCCCATGGACACAAGAGCTGAAAAAGCATTTACTGAAGTGGGGTTTTACCTTTACCTTAACCGTATGCTTCCCCCACTCCTGCATTTTCGAGCAGGGTGCAGTGTGTACTCGCAGGGTGACTAAGACACTGGACTATTATTAGTGAAGCGGGGGATGCTGATTACAACACCAAGCAGGCCTCTCCTTAGCCGGGAGGGAACATCTACCCAAGCCTGTTCGATGATTCGGGCAGGATTCCAACAGGTGGAGAGACTGACCCCAACTAGGCCTCCCGCTGAGAGAACAAAACATCACAGAGATGCCAAAGACCAGTTTGGGGGTTCAAAAATAGAACACGATAATAATGTGCCTCACCATTCACTTCACACACATTCAGAGCCTCTTATTATACTCCATGCATTTGATTTCAAAATCCATTTAGTTTCATTGAAGTCATGTGGCATTCCTAATTTCTTCTAGATTATTTTAGATTATTTCTTCATTCATTTTTTAGATTATTTCTTCATTCTCTAGAGGTAGAAAATGCAGTAACTCAAGCCTGCGCAGGACGAAACTGTGGCAGGTGATTTTAGGTGTGTCTTGTGTTCCCTTTCTCTGCAGTGTTTGCCGGGTGTTTAAAAAAGGGTTCTCAGCTATGAGGCTTCTCTCTCTGTTAACATTCACTTCAAGATCCAAACACCAGATTAAAATGACAAGCAAGAGGAACAGGTGGTTATAAAATGTACTAACTATGGGGCTCTGGGAGGAGGGTGACTCAGGAAGCATGGACAGTTTGGTCTTTTTCTCCTAAAACACAAGTCTGAGGCCACATCTCAGTGGGCAGTAACACCTGCACACACACACCTGAGTGGAGTTGAGTGGATTAAGGGCTGTGGAGCCTTGTGATGGAACACTGCTGCTGCTGCTGCTGCTGCTAAGTCATGTCAGTTGTGTCTGACTCTGTGCGACCCCATAGATGGCAGCCCACCAGGCTCCCCCATCCCTGGGATTCTCCAGGCAAGAACACTGGAGTGGGTTGCCTTTTCCTTCTCCAATGCATGAAAGTGAAAAGTGAAAGTGAAGTCGGTCAGTCGTATCTGACTCTTAGCGACCCCATGGACTGCAGCCCACCAGGCTCCTCCGTCCATGGGATTTTCCAGGCAAGAGTACTGGAGTGGGGTGCCATTGCCTTCTCTGGATGGAACACTGGCATTGCAGATAAAGGAAGCTGGGGTCTAGTTTTTCAGTACAACTTGGCTCAGGTGGTAAATAATCTGCCCACAATGAGGGAGACCCGGGTTCGATCCCTGGGTCAGGAAGATCCCCTGGAGAAGGGAATGGCAACCCATGCCAGTATTCTTGCCTAAGAGAATTCCATGGGCAAAGGAGCCTGATGGGCCACAGGCCAAGGGGTTGCAAAGAGTCGGACATGACTGAGCGACTAACACTTTCACTTTACAATGTGGAGAACAAACAGGGGAACACACAGCATGGTCACGTTTACCAAATGAGTCACCCTGTGGCCAAGAATCACAATGCTCCACAAAGAAGCTTAAGGAGTCCAGTTCGCTGAGTCAGGACCCTGCCGATTGGGAGAGCTGATGTACATCTAAAGGGGGTTGGGTCTGCATTGACCAAACAGGTCCTTGATTTGCTAGACTATCAGAATTTCCAATAGAAGTCAGAAATGGAGGTTTCTGAAACATCTAGTTCTAAATGTTGGCAACACATTTGAACCTCTTTCTCCATATTCTGTGGCTCATGCCCAACATGTCTGTGGGCTAAATTTGGCTTGTGAGCCATCAGTTTACAACTTCTTATCCGAGACCGGTAACCTCAATGGCCACAATTAGTTTGATCTCTCACATCCACGTGACCCTTTTCTTACAAAGAAAATTTTGAAACAACTTTCTTCCCCTAAAATATAACTTATGATAAATAATCTACCTATAAATTTAATTCAAAATTTTAAATATAATGTCCTAGCTGTAATGTAAAAGAGAAGTTAAAGATGGGTGAAAGTGAAAGTCCCAGTGAAAGTCCCGTCTGACTCTTTGTGACCCCATGGACTATACAGTCCACAGAATTCTCCAGGCCAGAATACTGGAATGGGTAACTTTTCCTTCTCTAGGGGATCTTCCCAACCCAGGGACTGAACCCAGTTCTCCCGCATTGCAGGTGGATTCTTTACCAGCTGAGCCACAAGGGAACCTCAAGAATACTGGAGTGAGTAGCCTATCCCTTCTCTAGCGGATCTTCCTAACCCAGGAATTGAGCCGGGGTCTCCTGCACTGCAGGAGGATTCTTTACCAACTAAGCTATCAGGGAAGCCCAAAAGATGGGTACTTTATATAAAAATAAATATGTATTTCTGTGTGTAACTGCTAGGACATAACTGCCTTGGAAGGCATGAGGACACTGTCAGATGCTTGCCTCTTCTGAGCAAATGGCTGAGAACACAAAAGCTCCCGATGTAGAGAAATACAGTTTGTTGGTTAGTCATGTGCAACTGTTTTACCCACATGAACATCCATGGGATATTTATAAGGCACACAGGATAGGGACCAGTTCTCTACAGCATAAGGCTGTCCCAGCATTGCTGCTCCTGCCCACTGATCACTGTGACAACCACAAGGTGCTCCCACAAAACTCCAAATGTCCTTTGGAGGGCTGTGCCACCTCCATTAAGAAACAGTGACACTGACCAACTAACGGGCTGACGCCAGCTCCGCCCCTGGCAGCTGACCAATAGATTTTAGTTGTCAACTGACTATGTGACCTCGGACAGTCCGCTTAACCTTTTTGAGTTTCCTCATCTGCCCAATGGGGAAACAGTGGTGCCTACTTCACAGGTATTTTTGTGGGAATTAAATACACTAGTAATTGCAACATGCTCAGATAATCAAGCTTCAAGCAAACGTTAACTTTTTGTATCATTATTGGGTTGGTATCAGATGGCAGTTGCTCTGAGTCATCAACCCTCAGTGGGAAGCTATTGATAATTCCACATGTTCTTTTCTAGATTGTTAAGGAAGCATGGGGAAATAGGCATGTCCTACAGAGATGTGAAACTTCACTTGTAGTGCTGAACAAAGTTTTCCATCATTTGGCTGACTCTAATTCTATTTAAAAGAAGGCTACAAAGATATTGATACCAACTTAAGTTTTTTTCCCAAGTTGCTTCCACTGCAGCACTTTCTATTTTTACCATGTCAGAAAATATGAAGAAATATCGTTACCATATTGCATGTGTTAAATTGATTCTCCCATTTTGGTTCATGGTTTCTTCAGGGAAAGGCCCAAGTGTTACTCTTTTTCTCTTGGTCTGTGGTACCTAACGGGAAGCAAGGACAGTGAGGGCCCTCTCCTAACAGGCATGTACTGGTGGAAACTCTCTCTCTCTCTCTTTGTCTTAACTGGAGGCTCAGGATTTCCATTTCTCGTCTTTCCCCAGATGGCTGCACATTCCCTGGGGTTTACACTGCCACTTCTGATCTGAGTGCCAGCTCCTACGAAGCAATCATCCTCAATGTCACAGCAGCCCTGCCTCCACAGCTGTCCTTTCTCCATGCTTTATATCAACCCTGGTAGCAAACTCAGCACTGTTCCTGACTGCCACAAAACTAAAAAAAAAAAGAAAAAGAAAACTCTCCCCCAAAGAGTATGTACTCGTTGGAGATTTTACTGAAGATCTGCAGTGATGTGGGATGCTTACAGGACAGCACTGCAAATACTGTATATTTTAATATTAGATCCCTATTTCTCTTGGATGGTTTTTTTGGTCACTCTGTCAGTAAATCTCAGGTCAGGCTGCATGACTCCCCTCTTTCCTCCCAGTCTCCCTGGTCTCTTATTGCTTAGAAAAAAAGAAAGTCTTCCATTTTTGCAGAAAATTTCCCTCTCTTAGTGTCTCCACCCCTGGGGCTGGACTCCGGCAACACCCAAAGCATCTGTATCCCCCGCAGCTTCTGCTCCAGGCTTCATGCCATCTAGCTCCCGTTAGGACTGGCTGCGGGGAGACATAGTCTCAGTACTCCTGACCCCACTGATTGGAAGTATGCCTCCCTTCTCAAAATGCAGAAGAGGCCAGTGACCTCACTGGCTTTAAACAATATCCCCCCTCTATTTTATAGGACACCGGTCACTAAGGCACAATGGCTTATTAACCTCAGAAGATGACCAGACAGGGACTCTTCAGGTTTTTGCTTCATTGTGTGATACTCATTTAGAAGCTACTCTAGGTTCTGATAACATGACAAATTATTAACTATTAGCTCTAGATAATAATTCCATGCTTGATTTGTGGACAGAATTCATCCACCTGACCCTGTTGCCACCTGAAGAAAGAAAGTGGCTGCCAATGCTCCAGGCATGGACACTGTGTCCCCGGGTTTTCAAGTGGAAGAGAGAGAAGGGGCCGGAAGAGCTCATTAACACTAGGATTACAAATCATCGTATTATGAAGTGCAGAAAAAGACTGAGACGTGCTGAGTATGTTCCAATAAATACAAGCAAAAATTTAAAAATTTACTTCAAGATATCATAAATTAAACATGTCTATATCTCTATATTCATATTATCAACACTTGTTATTTCTATGAAGAACTTAAAATCTACCAAACTAGGTACAGAAAACTAGTGTAAAATGAGCAAACACAAATGTCAACATTATCAGTGATTTCATCAACTGAAATATATTTTTTGCCCAAAGTTTAGACCCAGTGCCATACCTTGGTTCAGTCAGTATTGATCTTACATATTTTCTCATATCACTGAACTGGACAAATCCAAAACAACAAAATCTTCATTGAGCTAAGCCCAAAACAAGCCAGTAGTTCATTTAGTTTAACTCACAAATTTTCATATTAAGAAGAAACAAAAACAAGCTACCAAACAAAAACCATCTCTGACATTGAAATTGTCTTCCTCTCTAGAGTACAGTTGAGTAAATATCCATATTTTTCCCTCACTTAAGTTCTGTGATCCAGTGATCAAAGAGCCAAACAAGAGAATAATTTCTCTGATCTACAAAAGGTTAATTAATCATAACTCAAGTTTTGTTTTTTTTTCTCTACTCCCCCAAAAGGGAAGGAAAGTGACAACTTTTTAAAAATAACTCAAATATGGGGGCTACAGACGTACATAACGAAAAATCTGAGGCAGAAACCCAAAATAAATAGACACAATTTAAAGAATTAGACAGAGGTTAGAAGAAAAAAAAAATCTCTTCCACTCTCTGTTCATTCTTAGTAGCATAAGAGATACTTTATGTTTTCTTGGCTGGGTTTAAGCCATTCAAGCACTACTGCTATAACTTTCTTGTCACTTCATAAGCTTTATTTCATAGTTTCAACTTTTAAAAGAACTTTATTCATCACCCCAACTCAAAATCTAGTAGGCATATTTTAAGTATGCTGCCACCAAGTGGCGGCCCTGCTGTGGCCACCGGATTCAAAACCAAAAACCTGGGGCTTCACCTGCCATTCAGAAGTAGGTCTCTACTAACATCTTTCTCTTTATAGACTTTATTAGGTCTCTTTACCAACTTATTTTCCCACCATTGATACATCAAAAACAGCTAACTTGTAGCCTCCTAATAATATATTTCCTCATCTTCTAGCATAAAATTCTTCAGAATGAAAACTCTAAGTAGAAATAGAATTGTCTTCCGTGGCCACCAATAGCTATGTTTGAGTTGGTAATCTCAAGGATTACATCTTAGAGCAAGTGTTCAAGAAATGAACATCTAAGTCACAACCAAGTACCTTTTTCACTCATTCTTAGCCTTTTAAATCACCTTATCTGAATTGCTAAGCTTGGTATCAAAATTTCCTCTCAGCAATTTGTTAAAAACGTCTGAGTTTTCTCAGATCCAAATAGCCCTCTAGGCTTTGCTAACATCCATATATTCTCTTTCTGTATCACTAACAGATATTCCAGGCACCCCTCATACACGCTCTTGCAATGAATTCAGTGCTCAAAGCCTACTCTTCCTTTCTTTTCATGTGACACCGAGAGCACATAAGCCTTCTTTTCTATTTCTCTACAAATAGCTAAGTTTCCTCTTTATTCATTTTTGTCTCAACTTTCCTGATTCCCCAAGCATTTATTGCCGATAAGAGCATCTGGCAGAACTAATTTCTAGGGGACTTAATTAGTTACATCAAGTTCTCAACTACCTTAGCAATACACTCAGAGCTTTTAGCCTTGTAAACTGTCTCAATGATACTTAAAAAGAGAAAGCATCAGAAACCGTTTTCTGAAGGCACCAATATCCCTTACACAGAACAGACATCTTTTTCATCAAAGAGTTATGCGATTTTTTAAAAGACTTAAATTGGTTTCTTGACTGGGGGAATATTCCATACTGCTTTGGGGACATATTTCATCATCCATTCAAACTCAAAACAACTATATACACAACTCTAGAAAAGAGTGAAAATGAGATGATCTCAAAAGTCACATTAATAAATCAGCCACCAATATTCTATTCTTCTAATACAAAACATTGAAACCTCTCCTTTTCCTCTACTTTTTCTCCCCCTCCAACCCCTCTCCCTTTCACTTCCACCTCCCTTTTCTCAGTCTCTCATAAACTTCTCCTTTCTCAGTTTAACCTTTTCTCAGTGCTGGCTTTGCCAGTACTTCTGCTGACTGGCTTCACACCCAGTCTGTTTCCACTCTTAGTCCCAGCAGATGACTGCTCCCACCTTCAGCATCCCCTCCAAACTCCCTGTTTCCAGCAATTCTGGCCAGACCCACTGACAGTCCTGCTCTGTGAGAAAAAAAAAAAAAAGTCCGTTGAAACACTAATGTGTCTTTTTATTACAGAAGAATAAAGGATTGATTCACCCACCAATGTTTAAAGTGCTCATATTTTTCTCTCCTTCATTACCATCTGCACAAACCCAGAGGCCAGGGAGACTACCTCTGATACAAACTCCACATTTCTAGAATTTTTTTGCCTGTAAAGTGAGGGGACAGAATAGTTAAACTGTAGGGTACTTTTCAGCTTAAAATGAACAGATGCCATTCTTAACCAAATAAATTCAAATAACTTCTGGTTAAGAATAATACTACTTAATAGAAAAGTATTTATGGATTTCCTCCTATGTACCAGACTATATACACTATATACTCACAGTCACAAGCAACATCGATTTGGGCCAGCTAAGTGCAAAGCACTTGCATGATCTCATTTTCTCCCTCGACAACATTATGACATATGTACTATAAGTAACCTCTTTTTGCAAATAAGGAAATCAAGGCTCAGAGAGAATGAAAACATTGTTCAAGGTCACACTGTTTATACGTGGTTGATACAGTCAGTCTGAGACTCCAATAGGCAACCTGCTCATCAGTATACTCAGAACAACTCTACAAAGGTGGTGTTATTATAACCACCTAGCAGTGAATAAAGATTCCTATGCTGAATCACCTTAGATAATACTATCACGTCATTAAACAGAAATATGCATCAGTCCTCACTGTGACTGGTCCCTGAAACTCAGAGTACCGTGGCTGTGTATAAATTGATATTCACATAGAAATGCTAAGAAAAGAGAAATAGAACTGCCTTATGCAAATATATCAACAGAATTGTTTACACAGATTAAGGCTTTTAAAACAGAAATGTCATAAAACACATCAATGTTATAACATTAAATGGTCACTAGGATATTATCATATTCTTTATTTCTAGGAATTCTTTCTACTAATTTGAGTGCTCCTTACTCATATTTTACTCCACTTTATAAAACATAGTAGTCTATATTCTGTGGTTGACCTTTCCAAAACCTAAGGTTTTTAAGGTCTTATTTTGTTATCTGTTGTTTCTGCTGGCTGTTGCAAATGGTGTCTCATTTCTTTGTATGTTTAAGGATTTTTATTATCAAAAGCTAATTTCCCTTAGAATGTGAAAAATCTTTAAGGCCTAAGATGGATGTGGTATTTCTTAAAAAGATATTTGTGTTTGCTTCTGTCAGTGAATGGAGACATTACCAATTGTGGAAAACATTAAAGAAATTTATCAGCTTGAGATATTTTAGGCCACCTAGGTAATGGCTTATGATTATCAATTTTTAAGGAATATTTTCTCCCTTTAGTTCATTGCCAAGGTTGACACAATTTTCCTTGAGGTCCCTGAGTGAAACGAGGGCCCCTTAGTTTTATTTTTAATTTACCCTTGTACTATGGATATAGCCCCACAGAGCCCCAGATTTCATGAGGGTCTTCTATTATATTCTCTACCTGAACTTTATCTTCCAAACTTCAAACTCCAGGAAACTTTAAAAAATTGATGCTCAGTTTGACCAAGAAAATGTCCTCACGGTGGTAACCGGGCTCCTACCTTCATCTAGTTCTAGGCTGGAGTAGTCCTTACTTTCTTGCAAAAGTGTGGAAAAACTATAAAAAGCTATCTTAAAGTTTTATTCAGTATATTTAGTTGTTTTCAGAGAAGGGTGGCTTCAGGTACTTGTCCACCATCTGAGTAGGTTATTTTATGTCATTTAAACACAATTCCCCTGGTGGTTCAGATGGTAAACAATCTGCCTGCATTGCAGGAGGCCTGGGTTTGAACCCTGGATTGGGAAAATTCCCTGGAGAAGGGAATGGCAACCCATTGCAGTATTCTTGCCTGGAAAATCCCATGGACAGAGAAGCCTGGTGGGCTACACTTCATAGGGTCACAAAGAGTCAGACACGACTGACTAATACTTTCACTTTCCATATGTATGTGTGTGTGATGATTCATATATATGTATATATATGATTCAATATTAACAATATTAATTCCATAGTTTGTTACTAAGACTGGATGACATTAAGTGAAAAGCACTTTCAAAACTGCCAGGTCAGAACACCAAAGAATCGATGCCTTCAAACTGTGGTGCTGGAGAAGACTCCTGAAAGTCCCTTGGACAGCAAGGAGATCAAACCAGTCAATCTTAAGGGAGATCAACCCTGAATATCCACTGGAAGGACTGATGCTGAGGCTGAAGCTCTAGTATTCTGGTCATCTGATGCAAACAGACGATTCATTGGAAAAGTCTCTGATGCTGGGAAAGATTGAGGGCAGAAGGAGAAGAGGGTGTCAGAAGATGAGATGGCTGGATGGCATCACTGATGCAATGAACATGAACTTGGGCAAACTCCAGGAGATGAGGAGGGAAAGGGAGGCCTGGAGTGCTTCAGTCCATGGGATCACAAATCCCATCACAAAGAATTGGGCACGACTGAGTGACCGAACAACAACAACATGTAAATAGTAGCCATAACTGATATCCCTTCCTTCGTTCATTCAAAAGTATTTATTAAATGCCTACTGTGTTTCAGACATCATGCCAGGTACAAAGGGCATAGCAGTGATAGAGAAAAAGAGAGAGGAAAAATGAGGCAAAGAAAAGGACAGAGAGAATGTTGCAGTAAAACTCAGTATGCTAAAGTTTCTGAGACTTTACCTACATGAGAGAAGCCGGAACTATGTATTCTAATTCAACCTCATTTGTCTCCCTTGGCCAAAGAGGACCACGGTGGACAGCTTGATAGCATTTTCAAGGCACAGGATATTTGGTGAATCAGCAAGAATAAAACCAGAAAGGACCCTTTGATAGAGTTGGTAGGGTAGGGGTGGGCAGGCTGGCAGATTAGAGCATTTCATAATTTTTTTTGGAACTATCTGATTTCTAGATAATTGCTTCAGTTAAAAAGAAAAATTATTTTTAAATTCCTGGAATCACATCCTTGGTGTGAATAAATTCTAATGAGGAATATGCACACATATGGGCAGGGAAGGCCTGAAGTGTGTATTGGTCAGTGTCTCCTAGAGACTGCCCTGCACTGAAGACCTTCTATAGATATTTGTGAATGAGTGACCAGACAAATGAATGGCAGGCGAGAATTCTACCACTGAACCACTAACACAGTCAGACGAATAAGTGAAGTGAAGCTGTGTTGAGAAAAGGCAATAAATAGCGATTAAGACTGGAACACATATAGTCTACAGGTTATCTGCACAGGAGTTACAGAAACATGTAATTCCCGTGAGAACACACAGCCCCATGCTAGGGTGGAGGCTTGGTGAACTAAGCTGGAACTGAATTTCAGCTCCCACTTGCCCTCCCAGCCGGGCCCCTTTATGCAGTGAAAAACCTGCTCAACCACACAAGGCAGCTCAGAGCTTAAAAGCACAGGTTTGGAACCAGATGCAAGGATTGGAATCTTATCTCCTCTTCCTACTAACCTTATGACTTTAGACACTTAACTAAGCCTCTAGTTTCCCTGAAAGTAATGTAGAGATAACAGTACCTGGTGAAGAGTCTTGTCAGAAAGATCTAATGTGTGACTGCATGCAATACAACACTGAGAAATCAGTTTTTAGATACTAATCGGTCAATCAACATATGCCATATTCCTGTACCCCTCACTTTGGGCACATTTGCAAAAGGTGTTTCAGTTTGCATGATCACTCAGCTATAGAATATATGTGGGTTTTTCCTCCAGTGGACAGAGCACTGAATGTAAAGACTGAAAACTTCTTTTCCACTGACACCTCAGCCCTCCACCACACACCAGCTCAAAGCTGAGATACTTGCAGCAACTCCCTTCACCTTCTCAACTATCAGGCTTCTTTGGATTTTAAACTGAAATAATACTGTCCCATAGTCTTATTCTAAAATTTATTTTTTTTAAGATTATTTTTTTAAATGTGGACCATTTAAAAAGACTTTATTGAATCTGTTACAATACTGTTTTTCTTTTATGTTTTGGTTTTTTGGCCACAAGGCATGTGCGATCTGAGCTCCCTGACCTGGGATCCAACCCACACCCCCTGCATTGGAAGGTGAAGTCTTAACCACTAGACTGTGAGGGAAGTCCCTGTGCTATAGAGTTTAAAACAGAAAGTGCTTTCTTTTCATTGTAAAGTATGATAGTATGGTTACTATCAGAGGTACTGGAAGTAATCAAAAAGCATAAAGCATAAATCCATTCCCTGTATGGATTCTCCTGTATCCATAAACATAGGGGACACTCAGTAGAGACTTCTGGATAAATAAATAAATATTACCTGAAGAAGTTATTCCAAAAGGTCCTGGAGAGTCAGCTACATCAGCTGTTCTCAACTTTGCATTCTGAACTGATCTGCAAAAATACTGCTGCCTGGGTCCCACTAGGTCTCACTCCCACAGACCTGGATGGAATCGGTCTGGGGTGTGGTCTGGGCATCTGGATCTTTAAAGCTCCCTTGACTGATCCTAATGCGAGGCTCTAATTTAATGAGCCTGAGTGGTAGTAAGGCAGACATAGATACTTGACAACCCTGAAGTAATTTCCAACCCCCTTCTCTCCTGCCAATCTTCTCTGCAAAGGCTGGAAGGAGAAATGACTCATTTTCTCAATTTCCATTAAAGTTAAGGGGTGACCATGTGCCCAGGTGTAGGTCAACGGTCAGAGGTATGCTGAGTCAGAGCAAGGGGTTTCTTTAATGCTTTTATTGTCCTGAGAAAGAGACAGCTGCATCTCATGTACCTCTTCTGGCTATACCCTCTTCCTGCCTTGAACACTCATGTGGCTGAACTGCCATGAACCAAGAGAAATGCCAACCAAGAGGACCCCAGAAGTGTCAGCCTTGACATTGTTGAGCCTCTCAATTAGCTTCTGCAATTACCTACCTCTGACTTTATTGTTATGAGAGAAAAACAAACTCCTCGTCTGTTTAAGCCACCAAAACCTAGCTTTCTGTAGCATGCAGATGAACACAACCCTAACTGACAGAAAGAGATCCCATCTATTTTCTTTTGCCCCAATCTTCAGAGGAGATGCTAACATACTAAATACTTTTATGTAAATGCAACTACAGGTTTATTTACAGAGTGATGAGTTTGCCTGGAAAAGAATTTAAAGAGTGGCTTACTTGAAGTTGTGGCCTCTTCTGATTAAAATTTCTCATAGACCATCCTACCTGTTGAAACACCCATGATGTAAGAGGGAGAAGGGACTTTCACTGAATGACTTTCTGGAAATTTTTATTCCTTAATTGTTCCTTTACCGAATTACACAACATTTAGATTAAGGACAGGCTTTAGAGAAAAAGTACACCCTCCACTTCCAGCCCTCCCAACCTTGGGTGAGTGTTCGGGGAGGAATAATTAGGCTTATCTGGCTGATTCTGGCAGCTCTTTTCTGCCTGCCTGGCAAAGAGCTGGCGAGGGCACTGGCTTCTGCTCTCAGAAGTCTCACCGTCCCACTAGGTCTCCACGAGCTCCTGGCACAGCTGTGCCAGTCCTCTAGCAGCTGGCACAGGCTGTATGGGGTCTCTCCTCTCTTGCAGGATACCCTCATGACCACTCCCATTTTCATATGCTTGGTCAAAGGCTCCCCACTCCCAAAGTATCTATAAAAGGGGTAGAAATAGAAGAGCAGGATTCCTTTCCTGGAGCACAACTCACAGAGTTTTCTACTATGCCCAGACCCCCGTAGGCCTCTCCATGATATGGCAAATGAAAGCAACTGTGCTTATTCTATCCCACTGAGGACCCGCTGTGTGGAAGTCCCAGCTTGCATTGTACAACTTTCCTGGGATCTTCACACTAAAACAAAAGGTTCCCCTTCATGCACAGTTGGCGGGAGTGTAAACTGATACAGCCACTATGAAAAGCAGTATGGACCTTTAAAAACTGAAAGTACAGGTACCATGCGACCCAGCAATCTCATTACTGGGCATATACCCAGAGAAAACCATAATTCAAAAAGATACATGCACCCCAGTGTTCATAGCAACACGATTTACAATAGCCAGGACATGGAACGACATCAATGTCCATCAACAGATGAATGGATAAAGAAGCTGTGGTACATTTATACAATGGAATATTACTTAGCCATAAAAAGAAATGGAATTAGGTCATTAGCAGAGATGTGAATGACCCTAGAGAATGTTACAGAGTGAAGTAAGTCAGAAAGAGAGAGATAAAGACCATATTTTAATGCATATATGTGGAATCTAGAAAAATGGTATAATCTTATTTGCAAAGCAGAAACAGAGGCACAGATGTAGAAAACAAATGTATGGATACTGGGGGAAAGGGGACATGAGATGAACTGGGAGACTGGAGTTGACACATATACATATTGATACTATGCATAAAATGGATAACTAAGAAGAACATACTGTATAGCACAGGGAACTCTGCTTAATACTCTGTAGTGATCTGAACGGGAAGAAAACCCGAAAGGGAGAGGATATATGTGTATGTATAGCTGATTTATTTTGCTGTGCAGCAGAAACTAACAACATTGAAAACAACTATACTCCAATAAAAATTAACTTAAAAATTAATAAAAGCAGTTCAGTTCAGTTCAGTCGCTCAGTCGTGTCCAACTCTGAGAACCCATGAACTGCAGCACACCAGGCCTCCCTGTCCATCACCAACTCCAGGAGTCCACCCAAACCCATGTCCATTGAGTCAGTGATGCCCTCTAACCATCTCATCCTCTGTTGTCCCCTTCTCCTCCTGCTCCCAATATTTGCCAGCATCAGGGTCTTTTCAAATGAGTCAGCTCTTCGTATCAGGTGGCCAAAGTACTGGAGCTTCAGCTTCAACATCAGTCCTACCAATGAACACCCAGGACTGATCTCCTTTAGGATGGACTGATTGGATCTCCTTGCAGTCCAAGGGACTCTCAAGAGTTTTCTCCAACACCAATAGAAGCAGTGGAATCCTCAAAAATAAATATATAGGTAGATGCACAGATACACAGATGCATAAAACCAAAAGTTCCCTGCACTGATTTAGGCTTCTTTCTCCCCCACTCCACTTCTTCTCTTGGGATCTCTATCAGACTAGATTTGCAACTTTCATTGCAAATAATATATTATCTTGGGTTTCCCCTACTCAATGAAGTTGAAAGTCACTCTCATAGTTATTAAATTAAAAAATGTATGAACTGGCATGGAAGGCTCACCATACTGTGAACTTTAACAACCTTCCCATCATTATCCTTCACCACTCTCAAGTGAAGCACTGGTACCATACTGTTTTACATCCTGCTTCAGAAACACCATTTGAAAAGCCCAATGAGATTCCTGAAGTCAAGATATAGTACAGTATTTGACAAAATTGTTTAATTACTGGAATTACCTGGGCAATTGTTTAAAATACAATTTCCCAGGATCCACTCCAAGAAAACGTGATCCTTTAGCACTGGGTTTGTGGATTTGCCTTTTCACAAGCATAAAATGTGATCTTAATGATTCAACAAGTTTGAGAAATATGATGACTGATAAATAGGTAAAGAAACACTCTTCTCCTATTTGGTTCTGTGCAAAACCTACCTGTCCTTCAAAGCCTAACTCAGATTCTTCATCTCTGAGGTCCTCAGACCATTCCAACTGTGGTGCTCTCATCTGCCCTCCACTCACCCTCGCCTGGCACTCGATAGTCTTCCCTATGATCCATGCTTCAATTTAAGCTTTCATATGACTCATTAACCCAAGGGACCCTAAACCAAGGTGTGCATCAGAATTACCTGGGGAGGTGCTTTCAAAGTGAAGATGTCAAGGTGGCTTTGCTTCTGTTTACTTTATCCAAAAGATAAAGGGTGATGCCCAGGCAACTATACTTTGGAAAAGCATTCCAGATGCCTCTGGTGAGTGCCCACCCCTCTTATGCTCCAGCTTATATGACACTCTGGGAATCCTTCCACTGATCATACTGTGAGATCTGTAGGGGCCAGGACAGTGTCTGACCCTTCATTCTAGTTTTCACCAAGGCTTACCTCATCACTTTGAGTTTTGTAAAATGAGTATTCAATCAAGAAGAAAGAACTATTTGAATGATTGATTGATGATCAATTGAAAAGGGTTAAAAAATGGCCCTTTCAATGGCCTATAATTAATTTTCATTCATCTTCTATTCCTAGTCCATTCTCACAGCTATTTGCTACAAATTTTGAAATGTCTAATGAATCCACTTGTTCCATACATATGAATGATACTTCAAAAATCAGTGAGAGATGCCATACATATTAGAAAGATGGATGACCTCCCACTTTTCCCAGAGTACCAAATCAAGAACTCCCCTCTACTCCCCCAAATGTCACATACATGGAAAATCAGAAGCAATGTACAGAGGCATTGTCAATGTGAATCTCCAATGGCCACGGAGCTACTCAGAGGGTGCTCTGACATCTTTCAATGTCATGACCACATTTAATGCAATGATCTTACATTAAAACAGGTGCCATCCCACAAGTTATTTAACTGATATGAAGAGTACATCATGCGAAATGCTGGGCTGGATGAAGCACAAGTGGGAATCAAGATTCCCAGGAGAAATACCAATAATCTCAGAAACACAGATGACACCACCCTTAAGGCAGAAAATGAAGAGGAACTAAAAAGCCTCTTGAGGAGGGTAAAAGAGGAGAGTGAAAAGGTGGCTTAAAACTCAACAATCAAAAACCTAAGATCATGTCATCCAGTCCCATCACTTCAAGGCAAATAGATAGGGAAACAACAGAAACAGTGACAGACTTTATTTTCTTGGGATCCAAAATCACTGCAAATGGTGACTGCAGCCATGAAATTAAAAGACGCTTGTTCCTTGGAAGAAAAGCTATGACAAACCTAGACAGCATATTAAAATGCAGAGACTACTTTGCCAACAAAGGTTTGTATAGTCAGAGCTATGTTTTATCCAGCAGTCATGTATGGATGTGAGAGTTGAACCATAAAGAAGGATGAGTGCCGAAGAATTGGTGCTTTTGAACTGTGGTGTTGGAGAAGACTCTTGAGAGTCCCTTGGACTGCAAGGAGATCCAACCAGTCAACCCTAAAGGAAATCAACCCTGAATATTCATTGGAAGGGCTGATGCTGAAGCTGAAGCTCCAATACTTTGGCCACCTGATGCAAAGAACTGAATCATTAGGAAAGATCCTGATGGTGGAAAAGATTGAAGGCAGGAGGACAAGAGGATGACCGAGGATGAGACGGTTGGATGGCATCCCCGAATCAAGGGATGTGAGTTTGAGCAAGCTCCAGGAGTTGGTGATGCCACAGGGAAGCCTGGTGTGCTGCAGTCCATGGGGTTGCAAAGAGTCAGACACGACTGAGCAACTGAAGAACAACAATCCAGCAAGTAACAAAACCAGCAAAGAACAGTCTATCAATTAGAATAATATGGCAGCCCAAATGGTGAATCTTATAATTCTGACATTGTAGGAAAGTCTCTGCCTGCTGAAAATCTCATCTCTGCTGGATTGTCAGGGAGACTGTTGCCACAGTCCCTTTAAGATAGTGGGTTGTCAACAAACAACAATCAGGCACTGACATCTCTTGGTGATTTATTTGTCATCTTGGTTTCAGTTACCCATTAGGACTTTGAGGAAAAGGCGTGCAAGACAGGTAAGTTTTGATTGATGAGGAGATACTGGTTAAGTAAGGGGAGTAGGGCTAATTATGGCATACCAGTGAAGGTTCTGGCTGGCAAGGCTCTGAAAAAGCCTGAGAACAAGTAAGAGCTAGAGGAAGGGAGAAGGTGATGAAAGAAAGTGATTTAAGAGCTGGAGGGACATTCAACTGACTCTGAGTGTCATCTTTCCACAAAGTATGGGGGACATGATGTGCTGTGTTTTGGATTATGAAAGCAGTGTTCCAGAAAACTATGTGAATCTAGTTCCCAGGATCTAAAGGGACCAGCCAGTGCAAACTTCCAAATAGGAATGAAGTCTGATTCTTATTTAGAAATGATGGGCTTAACTCATAAATCTGGCTCATCTGAAATGAGGGTCAACCAGTGGACCTGCTTTCCTTTACTCCAAACTACATTCAGTCCTCTGGACTCCTAGGACACTCTCAGTATAAGTGGTGCAGGCGTGCTAAGTTGCTTTATCGTGTCCGACTCTTTGCAACCCCATAGACTGTAGCCCGTCAGGCTCCTCTGTCCATGGGATTCTCCAGGCAAGAACACTGGAGTGGGCTGCCATGCCCTTCTCCAGAGGAGCTTCCAGACCCAGGACTCGAACCCTCATCTCTCACATCTCCTGCACTGGCAGGTGGGTTCTTCACCACTAGTGCCACCTGGGCAGTTGCCCAGTGTAAGTGGACCCTCTTGCAATTAAAACAGATAACCAACAAGGACCTCCTGTATAGCTCATGGGACTCTGCTCAATATTCTGTAATAACTTAAATGGGAAAAGAATTTGAAAAAGAATAGATACTTGTATGTGGCCACAGGACTGGAAAAGGTCAGTTTTCATTCCAATCCCAAAGAAAGGCAATGCCAAAGAATGCTCAAACTACCACACAATTGCACTCATCTCACATGCTAGCAAAGTAGTGCTCAAAATTCTCCAAGCCATGCTTCAACAGTAGGTACCATGAACTTCCAGATGTTCAAGCTGGATTTAGAAAAGGCAGAGGAACCAGAGATCAAATTGCCAACATCCCTTGGATCATCGAAAAAGCAAGAGAGTTCCAGAAAAACATCTATTTCTGCTTTATTGACTATGCCAAAGCCTTTGACTGTGTGCATCACAACAAACTGTGGGAAATTCTTCAAGAGATGGGAATACCAGGCCACCTGACCTGCCTCCTGAGGAATCTGTATGCAGTTTAAGAAGCAACAGTTAGAACTGGACATGGAACAACAGACTGGTTCCAAATAGGAAAAGGAATATGTCAAGGCTGTATATTGTCACCCTGCTTATTTAACTTTTATGCAGAGTACATCATGAGAAATGCTGGGCTGGAGGAAGCACAAGCTGGAATCAAGATATCCGGGAGAAATATCAGTAACCTCAGATATGCAGATGACACCACCCTTATGGCAGAAAGTGAAGAAGAACTAAAAAGCCTCTTGAAAGTGAAAGTGGAGAGTGAAAAAGTTGGCTTAAAACTCACTATTCAGAAAACTAAGATCATGGCATCTTGTCCCATCACTTCATGACAAATAGATGGGGAAACAATGGAAACAGTGAGAGACTTTATTTTTGGAGGCTCCAAAATCACTGAAGATGGTGATTGCAGCCATGAAATTAAAAGACACTTGCTCCTTGGAAGTAAAGTTATGACTAACCTAGACAGCTTATTAAAAATCAGAGACATTACTTTGCCAACAAAGGTCTGTCTAGTCAAGGCTGTGGTTTTTCCAGTAGTCACATATGGATGTGAGAGTTGGACTATAAAGAAAGCTGAGCACCAAAGAATTGATGCTTTTGAACTGTCGTGTTGGAGAAGACCCTTAAGAGTCCCTTGGACTGCAAGGAGATCCAACCAGTCCATCCTAAAGGAAATGAGTCCTGAATATTCATTGGAAGGACTAATGCTGAAGCTAAAACTCCAATACTTTGGCCACCTGATGCGAAGAACTGACTCATTGGAAAAGACCCTGATGCTGGGATAGATTGAAGGCAGGAGGAGAAGGGAACGACAGAAGTTGAATGGGTGGATGGCATCACCGACTTAATGGACATGAGTTTGAGTAAACTCTGGGAGTTGGTGATGGACAAGGAAGCCTGGTGTGCTGCAGTCCATGGGGTTGAAAAGTGTTGGACTCAACTGAGCGACTGAACTGAACTGAACTGATCTGAGAAACTTGTATATGTATAACTGAATCACTTTGCTGTACACCTGAAACTAAGACAACATTGTTAATCAACTATACTCTAATATAAAATAAAAAATTTTAATTAAATGATATATTAATATATAAAAAAAGTTCTTTCCTCATGTGTGCTAAATCACAAGAGCGTAATGTCCGACGCTTTGCAACCCCATAGACTGTGATCACCATAGAGAAGTCATGTGAGGGGAGCAGTACTTCCTGGAAGTCTCACTAAAGATGACCTTGATGACCTTATTCAAGACCTAATTGGACAGGAGCTTTGTTGCTGTTGTTTAGTCGCTAAGCCGTGTCTAACTCTGTTGTGACCCCCGTGGACTGCAGCTCGCCATGCTCCTCTGTCCACAGCATTTCCCAGGCAAGAATACTAGAATGGGTTTCCATTTCCTTCTCCAGGGTATCTTCCCCACCTAGAGATCAATTCTCCGTCTCCTGTGTTCATAGGCAGATTCTTTACTATTGAGCCACCTGGGAAGCTCAGACTGGAGCTAGACACTTCTAAACTTTTCCCAGTGGGAGAAGCATGTAAACATGGCATTTCTAAAATGTGAATATCCAACTCACCTTCTGGAGCATGCCCATAATAAGTAGTTGCTAAAATTGAGATATACCCCTACCTGACCTCCAATGTCCTCTCCTGCCTCCCACCTCCATACCAAGAAGCCACAAACTTCTGCAGAACTGGTTTGGTGAACTTTTTGAGTGCAGAAGTTCATTCCATCAGTGAGGTTCAAGGAAAACACTCAGCATTAGGTGGGACATAAAGACACTTAAAAGAACGTGATTTGGACAGAATGTCAAGACAGACACAAACATTGTATTTCTCAGTGATGAGAAAGGGATGAAGTCAGAATCCCACTGGGTGTGGTAATACAGAGAAACAGGGACAGTTTTTCTGAGGCTAAAAGCTCTTGAAAAGCTGAAAGTGGATTCTTCAGAGCCGAAGTTCAGACACTAAGAAGATGCTCACCAGAGTTCAGAGCCTGAGATTTCGATCTCTCTACAAAAGGTGCGCAAGGGGAGACAGTTCGGAAGTGACAATTTTGAAAGAATTCCAGAAACCTGTAATGAAAGCATATCTTGATATATATTCTCTCTTGTTTTAATCTTTAAACAAGTCTTTAAAAATTAGAGATCAAGAACTGGCAGTTAATTTACAAGTTAATCTGTCTAAATTCCTGCTTCCCTTAGGCAATGTTTCACTCGCACTTACCCATGAAAAACTAAGACCCTGAAAATATCAAGTTGAAAGTACAAGGTCACACCTGTAGTTAACAATGAATGGCAGCAGGGAGGGGAAGGTACTAGCGTTGGTGTCTTACAAGGGCTCTTAACTCCCTGGAGACTTCTTGAAATCATGTTCAGAATCACGTGAAAGAACTAGGTATCAGATTGGTTCTTCCAGGCTCTAGCCTAGCTCAGTGCTTCTCAAAATTAAGCATGTATCAGAGTCACCCCAAGAACTGGTGAAAACACAGATTGCTGGGCCCAAACCCCAGAGATTCTGACTCAGTAGATCTGGGGTACAGTCCAAGAATTTGCAATTCTAGCCATTTCCCAGTGATGCTGATACAGCAGACCTGGAAATAGCCTAGATCATATCTCAGAATCTGTTTTCCTAGACCATTTCTTGGGGTCTGATTTTTGTGACTGGTAGGCTGCCTTGATCCAGTTTACTCCATCTGGGACAGAGAGGGGGCAACTTCCCATTCAGGCTGAGGAATGTGGTATCAATTCTGAGGCCAGTACAAAGAGGTCCATGGGATGATGGTGTAAGCGGATTCAGGAAAGCAATTCAGTTCAAAAACACCAAGCAAGAGAATTAGGGAAATGATGAGTGTGTTTATCTGGTTTCAGAACTCCAGAAGTCTACAATCAGGCTTTGCCTCAACCCTCGGCTGAGCCCTATGGGGCTTGGAGTAGACACTATATGTATCTTAGAAACAATATGTGGTTTTTATAAATGTGTCCTCCCCCTTCCCTTCTTTTTTTCCTTCCTTCCTTCCCCTCTCTCTCCCTCCCTCCCTTCTTTTCTTCTGGAATCACTGAGTTTAAAAAAAATTTTAACTAAGTGAAATTGACAAAATACAGACTGGAACTCATCTCAAGGCTATTTACCATAAAGGCCACCATCCTGTTTCTCCTGAGCTTTTTCCTAATGAAAAAAAAATGGAGGTCCATTTGGAATTTCCCCGGCATCCTTTACAATGGTAAGCTCCTGTGGCTCAGGCCCCAACTCCAGTCTGCATTAAGTAGGACTTTAGGGTTTGGTTGGCACAAAGACAAGGACAGCGATCAAAGTCAGGGTGGGCGAATCATCCATCTCACTGTCAATGGCATGTATCACTCGGATGCTTCAAGCCCTATATACACACATCATTTTGTGTGATTTATGGCCCTAATTAGATCCCAGTGGCAGTATTCCATCAGCTAACAATGCATAGCCTAATCACCTTTTCTTCATACAAATGATTTCCTTAACTTTGCATGCATAACTTAACAGCTTTTATTTTAAAAACTCATGTTAACAGCTTTCCTGTGGCAACCAGTAGGGGTGCTATGATAAGAATCTAATTTGCTGTAAAAATGACTCATTTGTCAAATAAGCATTAAAATAATTGTTCCCCTTTTGACTGTTACCCTGCTGTTTCCAGTCATTCTCCAAAACTAAATTATTTACTCATTTGAAAGTTCAGCTGTGCATATTTTAATTGATATTCCCTCATAGGACTCATATTGTTAATGACAATAATTAACCCGAAAAGGCTGCTAAATAATTATGCTAGAAAGATATGAAGTATTTGCACAGAAAGTAAAATCAGCATTTGAAAAACTATCAAAATGTAAAACTTTCATATTTTATGGCAAAGCACAGTAATAGTTCATAATCAAATTAAGGAGAGAAAGGGAAAATGTAGATTATATGATTTGATGCAGAATACTTTATGTTTTCAATATAGAAAAGTAGTCTAGCTAACAAGATTACTCTGTCATCTCAGTAAGCTTGTGATATTACTATTCTAGCTGGCAATATAAATTGTTCTCCAGCACTTAGCATGGCTTGGGATGGGAGCAAACTAGCTCTTAATAATGATACCAAACACATATTCACTGCCTCCTGTTAGATAAATCTCCCTATGACAGACTCAACAAGCCCCACGCACTTCCAACAGACACACAGCACTAGACAGATTATATCCCTTCCCCAAGAATGCAGCTGGCTCTCAACTTGCTGGGAAGATCTCAGCAGAAGTGGAATGTCCTTATTCTCTGGGATTCAAAGAGAGCTCTTGTCTTCAGATCCTTATCAAATTAGACAAAGAAGGGACCTAAGAGTCTTACACTTATTAATGTACAGTCTTTCCTGGCCAGTCTACTAGCTTTCTAGTTCCTAGAAGCCCACAGAGCTGACAATCCCATGGAGATGATTAGAGATCATTTATCCAAATGGACAGTAAGGACTGTTAGACCCTACCTACTATCCTACCTTAATAGGAGACTAGAAGGTCAGCACTTAGCTATGTATGCTCCACAAATACTTCTGAACTAAAGCAGAAAGCAACTTCACACCACTTCAGTGGTATACTGGTATAAGCCTCCCATATGGCAAGAGCAGCCCAACAGGGCATCAATAAAAGCTTCTGTCATTGATTCAATTCTCTTTATTTTTATCTTACAGCTGATATCACTGGAAGCATAATAATGCTATAATAAAAGAGATTATAATATTTGGTATTTATAAAGTTCTATTTATTTTTGCTCACAGGTGCAAAGACTAATGCTAATAGGAGGCAGAAGAATAACTTATGAATACATGCCATACCTGACTTCCAAAAATATCTCCTACAAGCACTGAATACATAGAATAAATGGATAGGTGGATATGGTGCTAATTATACTTGCCATCAAATAGAATTGCAACTTGCACAAAGAATAAAATTTGATTTTATGTATATGTATAGACAATCATTCATATGTTGTTATCTATATCACTATTCTTTCCATAAACATTAATTTAGCAACTACTCTGTGCTTAGCACTAGCAATAAAGTGGTCAACAGGATAGACAGGGGCCCTATTCTCAAGCTGCTTACATTCTAGCAGCTAACCAAAGGGTATATAAGTAAATTTATTTATATTCCTATAATATAGTATAAGTCAAGATAGTGAAGAGTAACAACCTTTTAATGGAATCCCTCTCTCCAAATCTGCTGAAATAATACAGAGCAATAACTGAACTCAAAAGTTAAACACTTCAGAACCAGAAATGCAGAGAGAGGAAGCTGGCTGGAGCAACTGGTCAACTGGGTTCCAGGTCTGGAAGCAAACACTGGAGCTAGAAATTCAGCTCCATATAAAATGAGAAACTGAAATTAGGGACTAAGCTAAAGGTCCCCTACTGATGAAATGAAACTGAAGTTGTAGATGGGAGACTACTGCCCTATTTTTCCTGGTTCTGTGGCTGTGGATATAAGCAGTAGGGTAAAGACATATTCAGTTTCATTAATAAGGACTGAGCTAAGCCACCCTCTGACTCAGTGTCTATATGTGCCACATTCCTATATCATCCTAAGTGTTAGTCACTCAGTCATGTCTGACTCTTTGTGACCCCATGGACTATAGCCTGCCAGGCTCCTTTGTACATGGAATTCTCCAGACAAGAATACTGGAGTAGGTTGCCATTTCCTTCTCCAGGGACTTCATCTTAAGGAGAAGTATAAAATGTTATTATTGTGAGATCTGATCTTGAACTTGGGGAGGAGGGAACAAAAGGGGAGGCAGAGGCAATTACAAACCCACTAGATAAGGAGAGGTGATCATTGAGGGAGAGAAAATATGACCCAATCAAAATAAGCTTATATAATAAAATTCTGAATATTTAGCATAATCTATGGTTAAGAAATACATCTGAAAAGATTAGCACCAGAAATGTGAATTCATGCTAGATAAAACTGATTATATAGAAGAGCATGACAAAGACTTTAAATAAGTAGGTTGAAGAAATTTAATTGAAAATTAAATAATAGTATTTGTTTAAATGAAAACAAAAATGTGAAACAGGAACAGGCAGAAATAATATAAGAACATGTGGGTCTGAAAAAGAACCAATTAGAAATCTTGGAAGTAAAATATATAAATCATTAATATTATTGAAGAAACTCATATAGACAAGTTAAAATCTAGACTGGACCCAATCAAGAACAGAATTCTGAAATTAGAAGATATATAGAGGAATTTATCTATATCAAAGCACAGAGAAACCAAAGTGACCAGAAAGAACAGCTATGAGATATGGATTCTAGACTGATATGCTCTAAACCAGGAGTCAGCAAACTATGACCCAGAGGCCAAATCCAGCCTTCTGGCTATGAGTCAAAAGTTATTTTTACAGTTCTCAATGATTATGAAAAATCAAAAGAAATCTAATATTTTGTGATTCATGAAAACTGTGAAAATTCAATTCAGGATCCATAAATAAAGCTTTACTGTAATACAGCTATATGTATCTATTTACCTATTGTTTAGGCTTTCAGGCTACAATAGAATTGAGTAATTTCTACAATAGAATTGAATAGTTTCAACAAGAGCAGAATGGCCCACATAGCTGATTTATATTTACTAACTCTACAGAAAAGTTTGCATACCCTGGCTCTATCATCTCGGTTTAAGAGGAAAAAAAAGGAGGAAATGGCATAGATGGTATATTCATAGAGGCAATAAATGAGAATTTTCCAAAAAGAATGACTTGGTAGTGAACTAGATGTAATACTCTTCTTAACTGTTCCTTATTCTAAGAATACTGAGGGGCATTTACTAGACCATTACTGAGTATTACCATCTAAGGTTTACAGCCAATTGTACTATTTCATTGAATGACCAATTAACTCATCAATCCAGTCAACCATCTGTTGTTAGTTAGAAATGATTGTTAAGTTCTGCCCAATGAAATTCGGATTATCTAATCCTATAACTCACTAAAATTTCTCAAAAATTTCTGCCAATCCACCTCACCAAATTTCTGTCCTCTCCTGAGACATTATCCCATGAGTTAACTCCCTAAACTCAATTCCTTCCAAGGTGTGTCCTTCCCATAGGTCTTCCTGTTGCTGTCTTTCAAGTTGCAATTCTTTAACATTGAGCTACATGATCTTGTTTATTCAGTATTAGTTCTGTAAATATTTACTGGGTGTCTGCCATGTAGCAGGTGCTCTTCTAGGTGATAAGGAGACAAAGATAAATAAGCAATAACCCCCACCTTCAAGGATCTTACTGTATTTAACAAATTGGCAATTAAAATACACAATAATAATTGTGAAAATCAGGAGCAGAAGAACAGATGAAGAGCACTTAACATTTGAGGACTTGATCTCATGACTTAGCAACTAAATGACAACAATACAGCTAGCTACCAGAACCCTCCAAATCCTCAGCAATTTCTGTCACAAAATGTTTCAGTCCACAAAGAATTAATTCCTTTGGTAGTCAGTGTAAGAAAGAATTAATGATAGTAAGTATTATAATAGTATTGATAGTACAAGTAACAATTATTACTATATCATCCCTATATTGCTATTTATAGCTCCTCTGTCCTCTGCCAGGCTTTACCTATACAGTCTAATACAAAAACCTATAGGATATCTAGCATTATTCCCATTTTAAAAGGACAAAACTGAGAATCAGAGGGACTAATTAACTTGCCAAAGGTCACAGAGCAAGAAAGAGACACATTCCAACTCCAAACTCAAGCGTATCTACAGCCAAAGTCTGAATTCTTTCCCCAATCTCTTCTGCCTCACAAATCATCCCAAAGCAACCCCTGAATGCTACCTTGCCTAATTTTCATCTTAAATGTTCCCAAACTCTGAAAGAGAGAAAGAATTTTGGAAGTTTTGTGATATGAATGGTGAGAGTCACCATAATTATTGATTATTCATATTATTCATTATTGTTTGGGGGATAAATAAGATGAACAGAAAACAGGAAGAAGAGATATTCATTCATTTGTTCTGTCTTTCACTATTTAGTGATTTTTTACCATGTGCTGCTGGTCCCCATTCTAAGCATTAAGGATAAAGAAGGGAATGAAACAGATGAAATCTTGATCCTCATGGATCATCTATTCCAGAAAGCGGTCCTTTCGTGGTCCCTGAAGGGAAATCTTCCATCCAAATGGAGACATTCCCATCTCTACAAATGATGCCCATGCTCTCAGGCCCCAGGTCCAGAGAAGAGGCAAGTCACCGTGTAATCAGAACCCACACAAAGATGTCCAGGGACTGGACTTTTATCAGGCCTAGAAAATTATACCCAGGTGGCCCCCTGAGAGAATCTGTAGCCACCATTTCTTTAGTCAGAGGGGTGTGCATATAAGTGAAAAAAGCAGATGGTGAGCAAGCCTCAAAATGCTGAGGCTGAAACACATGTGCTCAAAAGATCCACTGATCTCCTGACCTCAGCTTCAAGTTTACTGTGTGCTGAATGAACAGTTATGTTGAGATGGTGCCTCTCAACCTCACTCATCAGAAAGGGTTGTGTTTCCTTTTAAAAGGCTTTTGTAAGCCTGCCCACTCCTCCTCCCACAAGGGCAGTCGTCCTTACTGCCAAGCCTATTTTTATGGTTCGTCTCCAAAACAAGTGCAAAATAGTGTTGGCCTCAGATGAGCCCTCCCTCTCGCTGGCCACTGGGACACCATCTGCAAGTTGAGTGGGAACAGTAAACACTGCAGGTTAAGTAACTCATTACTAATATTTTCCTTGAGCTCCGAAACTTTTTAAACAAACAACAACAACAATTGTATCATAATAACCTTCCAGAGGTTAACAGCCGGCAGGTGGTCCAGCTCAGTCCAAATGAAAACCAGACAGCTGTTTGATTATAAACTGTTGATTCTTACCAAGATCTGGGGAAATTTTCTTGCTGAAAAAGGGTCTTCTCTTAAAAATCCCTAATGAAACAACACATAAATGTCAAAATGACAAAAATAAGGAAGTGTGTCATAGACTAAGCATTTTAATGTCCTTTCTGGCTTCCTCCAGAGTGTACTCTGGATCTAGCCACATTTAATGGCACAGATTCTTAAAGAGGTGGTGTACAGCATGAATTTTTATGACCCAAATAAAGCTTGGAGAGGGTCACTTTCTCTGCCATAGTCAGTGTCCTCAGCAGATGTGCGGTAGGCTCACGTTTCAAATCAGCAACCGTACCAGCATTTTACCTGGACCCAGAGGCTATAGAGAGTGCACGTGTGACGATGTAAGGAAACCCTGAGGTGTGGAGCATTATCCTGTCTGTCTCCAAGCCATTAAGACATTGCAGGGATTCCCTTGGGAACCCTTGGCAAAACTAGAGAAAATTCCAAGGGCTGATAAAATGGTTGGAGAATGGGGGATGAAAAGTTTCTAATCAAAACCTAACATTAGCACCATAAGGCCCCAAGATTGATGACTATAACAGTTTTCTTCCCTTGATGATGAAATGGGACACAAGAAAATTACTCCCTAAATCAGTATTTAATTACTGCTCTATTATATTACAATCAGAAACATTTCAGAAAGCTCAGAAAACAAAGTTGAACCTTTTTATACTGAAATCTGCAGCAAGTGGTGAAATGCAAAAAACCGTAGGAATACAAGGGGAAAAAAGCTATGCAATGACAATCACCTATTTTTTAACAAAAGAAAAGGAACAAAAATGAAAAGCGTAGGAGAGAACTTCACAGCTTCTAGTTTAGTTGCAATAAATTAATAGAAAGGTGACAATCACAGAGTATTAAAAAAAAAAAGAAAAGAAAAGCAGCTTTTTGTTTGACCGGTTTGGTGGGGGTTTTTTTGACATGACCATATAAATAAGGGGTGTCAGTGAGCCAAATCCCCAGAGATAAGAAGGGTAACAAAAGAAAGAAAGACAAGCAGCACCCAAGATGCTGAGCAGGCCCTCAATAACTTTTTGCTAGTTTGTAGAAAGAGTAATATGAGGGTGTCAGTGCTTCACTCTGAGAAAATAGAGTAAAAAGCCTTTCGAGGGCTTTTCATATCATATAAGAACCAGACTGTGGCTGCTTCTCAACTACTGGAGGCTCTGCAAGTGAAAACAAAATGTCACTTAGTAAATATTTATTGAAGGTCAACATACAACACCCTCTGCTAGGCAATGTGGAGATACAAAAATTAAGACAGTTCTGACCTCGAAGTGTTTTCAATCCTCAAGCAGAAATAAATAAATAAATAAATGACAACTAACTAGAAGATAAAATATAAAGGTATGAAGACCTTGAGATGTATAAAATTTCATTAGAGAGTTTTAGGGTGCTTTTAAGAATGCTACTTGTGGAAAAAAGACTTTGAGCTTGACCTGAAAGTTTGAGAAAATTTTCCAGTTATGAAGGTTAATTCCAGAGTAATCTAAGAAGCATAAGGTAAGTACAAATAGTGAAAACTAGTACCAAATTTACCTAGTTATCACACATTTCTTCCTATGTTGCTCAATTCTTTTTAAAGCTCTAAATTAAAGGAGTGCCTATAAACATATTTTTTTTATTTTTAAAGAGGTTTTTAAAAAAATATTTAAGTATATTGATCCAGTTTTCGCCCTGAAATATTGTTCTAGAAGAAAGATACTGCAGATGTCTATTAGCTGGCTGGACTACTGATAGCATAGCCATAATCCTACCTCATGTGGTTATGTCCAGCCATTCACACCCCACACACGCAGTATCAGTGCGCAGTCCAAGCCTTCAAACCGCGCTGATCTACAAAGGTGATGTTTGCATATTTTGCATTCTCTTTCAGTCCCTTTCTCACAGGATCTAGTGAGCACCAAGGTTCCATTCCACCATGCTCCTTTTTGTTTGTTTTGCTTTTCTTTCCTACCCCCACTTCCTTCTAGCTCCTCCCAGCACAGAGCTTACCTCCTATTCCATCAGGGCCATGATCTCATTAAGAATCTTTTTTTTTTTTTTTAAACTTTACATAATTGTATTAGTTTTGCCAAATATCAAAATGAATCCGCCACAGAATCTTAATGTTTGAGATTGGAAGTTTGCATTCTTTTTCTATGGCTATCATACAAAGAACCAGAGTGGATAGCTTCAACCAGAGATTTACTTTCTCACAACTCTGTAAGCTACAGGTCCAAGATCAAGGTGTTAGCAGGACTGATTTCTTCCCTCCTTGAGAGAAGATAGCTATCTTCTTTGTCTTCACGTGGTCTTCCCTCTATATATGTCTGTATCCTAATCTCCTCTTCTTAAAAAGATGTCAGTCATCTTGGATTACCTCTTGCCTTATCACCAAATATAGCCACATTCTGAGACTAGAGGTTAAGACTTCAATATATGAATTTGGGGAGTGGGGTACACAATTCAACCGATAGTAGTATCAGTTCAGTTCAGTCGTTCAGTCGTGTCTGACTCTTTGTGACCCCGTGAACTGCAGCACGCCAGGCCTCCCTGTCCATCACCAACTCCCAGAGTCCACCCAAACCCATGTCCATTGTGTCGGTGATGCCATCCAATCATCTCATCCTCTGTCGTCCCCTTCTCCTCCTGCCCTCAGTCTTTACCAGCATCAGGGTCTTTTCAAATGAGTCAGCTCTCCATATCAGGTGGCCAAAGTATTGGAATTTCAGCATCAACATCAGTCCCATACAATTCACTAAAATTCTCTGATCATCCATTTCCATCTCTGTGGAAAGAGAATCATAAGAGGATGTCCTAATATTTTCCAGTTCTACAAGAACACGACTAGAGATCACTGGATTCCTACAGCCTGCCCCCTGACTACTTCCTATGGACATTATCAGACTGTCTCAGGGCCAGATGTCACGGCCAAAGTAAGGCATGTAAATCCCCATTTGATCCTCATGAGGAAGTTGAGATTCAGAATGGCTAGGTGATCTGACCAAAATCTTGTCAGTCAGTCACAAGAGGAATGGCTCTTCTGACTTCAAATGCTGCATCGTATATAAAGAGTGAAAACAAGCTAACATGTTAACTTAAGGTGTTAAAAAATGAATTTTAACATTAACTTTCTAGATATAATTAATCCCCAAAGAATAACACTAAGGGTGATCATTTAGGACTGGTCTTGCTGAGTAGGTGTTTATCTTCATGGTATTTTCAAGATGGCTAGGAAGGTTCTGCTGCTCAAGAATTTCACTCCCCTACTTGCTACAAAATGTCTGGAATTTTACCCTTTAGATACAAGTTCTATAAACCAAGATTTTGTTTTGTTTAATTTTATTAGTTTCAATGATGGAAATTCTCAAAGAAATACAACTGTAGAAAGATTAATGAATATGAATAATGAACCACTATATACTCATGATATATACTCATATATGATTTCCTAAAGGAAATCATTCCTGAATATTCATTGGAAGGACTGATGCTGAAGCTGAAGCTCCAATACTTTGGCCACCTGATGTGAAGAACTGACTCATTTGAAAAGACCCTGATGCTGGCAAGACAGAAGGTGGGAGGAGAAGGGGATGACAGAGGATGAGATGGTTGCATGGCATCACCGACTAAATGGACATGAGTTTGAGCAGGCTCTGGGAGTTGGTGATGGACAGGGAGGCCTGGCATGCTGCAGTCCATGTGGTCACAAAGAGTTGGACACCACTGAGCAACTGAACTGAATTGAACTGATGTACTCATCATCTAGTCTCAAAAATGATCAATATCACCTTATTTCATTTCTATCTGATCAACTCTTTCCTTCACAGATAATTCTGAAGCAACTCCCAGATATTGTATGTGTAAATATTTCAATGTGTATCTTTTTAAGATATAACCACAATACCATATCACACCTTAAAAAACTAATGATAATTTTATATAAATTAAATGTGAAGCTTTTAAAGTTTTCTCTGTTTTGAAATGAAGCATATTGACAGGTAACATTGTTTTAGTCTCGGGTATGCAATATGATGATTTGATATTTGCTATACACTGCAAAGTGATCACCACAATAAGTAACTACCATCTGTCACTGTGCAAAGGTACGAAACATCCTCAGATTTCTAACAATAATTCTTTAATAACATCAAATATTCACTCAGTGTTCATATTTCCCTCATTATTTCATAATTTTTTAATAATCTGTTTGAATTGTTTCTAAGTATTAATAAGTTCCAATGTATCCGTTATCTGTTGCTGCATAACAAAGCATATCAAGTCTTGGTGGCTTAAGACAATGATTTATTGGACTTCCCTGGTGGTACAGTGGGTAAGAATCCACCTGCCAATGCAGGAGACATGGGTTTGATTCCTGGTCCGGGAAGATTCCACGTCACAGAGCAGCTAAGCAACATGTGCCACAACTACCGAGCCTGCACTCTAGAGCCCCCGAGTCACAACTACTGAAGCCTGTGTGCCTAGAGCCTGTGCCTGACAACGAGCAAAACCATCACAATGAGGAGATCACAAACCGCAACTAGAGGGTTGCCCCCACTCTCCACACTAGTTGCTCGTTGTTCAGTCTCTGAGTCTTGCCTGACTCTTTGAGACCCCATGGACTATAACCCACCAGGCTCCTCTGTCCATGGGATTCTCCAGGCAAGAATACTGGAGTGGGTTGCCATTTCCTTCTCTAGGGGATTTTCCCGACACAGGGATCAAACCCACACTTCCTCTACAGGCAGGTGGGTTCTTTACCACTGAGTCACCAGGGAAGCCCATGTGTAGGTATGAGCATAGTACAGTCCAGAACTTAATTCCAGAACTACTGAAATTAAATTGCAGGCCGATATGGGATACATCTTGATCTTATACCAATCTTCCTCTTCTTTTATTATTTCAGGCTCCAATCCTGTTTTGTGTCCTTGTTTACATTGATCCAAGACAGGTCTGGTGAAGAACCTGCCAGGGTGAAGAGTGAGTGTTCCAGCCAGCAGGTGAAGGTGCACAGTGGTGAGCAGTCGCTGGTGTGTGAGAAGGGTTTGCATAGCAATTCATGCTTTATTTGCACTGAAAATGGCTAGAGGGCCAGGATTCTCTCCTTCCCACTTAATCCAAGTGTTTCTACCAGGAGATACATCCTTATATCATTGCTGAGAGACATGGATTTGATCCCTGGATTGGGAAGATCCACTGGAGGGGGGCATGGCAACCCACTCCAGTATTCTTGCCTAGACAATTCCATGGACAGTGGTGCCTGGCAGGTTACAGCCCACGGGATCACAAAGAGTCAAACATGACTGAAGTGACTTAGCACACACGATGCGTTCCAAGATGGCAAAAGCAGGTTATGCAAGGGGCCTCAGGCTCAGGCCCAGAACAGTGTCATTTCCGTCATATGCTATTGGTCTGAGTAAGTTAGGGTCAACCCACATTCAAAAGGACAGGAAAACAGATCCCATCTCTTGAAAGGAGAAGGCCACAACTGTACAGAGATGGGAGGAATTATTGCTGACTACTGGTGTTGAGGTTGTTTGCCAGGAAACAATCACATGCATTCATTGAAATTGTCTGATGTGTTTTTTAAGTCATTTTTAATCTACAGGTAACTCTTTCCCATTATTTTTCCTCTTGCAATGTTTTTGTTTGTTTAAAAATCAGTTGTTTGTTCTCTAGAGTTTCCCAGAGTCTAGATCTGTCTGATTGCCTCTCCCTGAGTTTTCTAAATTACTATGTTCTTTTTATTCTCTGGAAATTGGTCATTAAGTCTAGAGGCTTGGTCAGATTCCAGCTTGATTTGCTGTTTTTTCAAGATGGAGTTGTTTACCTCCATTGCTGCTGCTGCTAAGTCACTTTAGTCGTGTCCAACTCTGTGCGACCCCATAGACGGCAGCCCACCAGGCTCCACCGTCCCTGGGGTTCTCCAGGCAAGAACACTGGAGTGGGTTGCCATTTCCTTCTCCAATGCATGAAAGTGAAAAGTGAAAGTGAAGTCGCTGAGTCGTGTCTGACTCTTCGCAACCCCATGGACTGCAGCCTACCAGGCTCCTCCGTCCATGGGATTTTCCAGGCAAGAGTACTGGAGTGGGCTGCCATTGCCTTCTCTGTTACCTCCATTAGGAGGCCATAATTTGGTTGTTTCTTTTATAATAATGCTATTAAACACTGATGATTGTTGTCTATCACTTGATCTGATTGTCTTCAAACTACAGGCTATAAGCAAAATCTAGCCAGTGTACCCTGTTTTTATAAGTAGTTTTACTGGAACACAATTATGTCCATCTGTTCACATATAGCCCATGATGGCTTTCATATTCCAACTACAAACTTGAGTAGATGCAACAAACTCTACATGGCCCACAAAGCCTAAGATGTTTGCTATTTGACTGTTTACAGAAGTTTGTTGACTATTGATCTAGGTTAACTGAGATGCCAAACTCATGATTTTTCCTAATTCTATCATTTTCTTTTAGTAACTGAAATATTCCCATAAAAAGAAACTTCTCATTAACTATGTGGTAATCTAAGGTACAGATCATATTGGAAAAGCAGGATACATGCTGGAGTCTTTCCCTCTACTTACCTGTTTTTAATAGGAGGTAGCTCCCTACTCTTCTCCAAAGGTGACCAATGATATATTTAAGATTTTTTGGTGTTTTTGTTTGTTTTGTCTTAAAGTACCACTATGAACTCATTCCCGGTGATTAAATGCATTGCATTCAACTTAAATTGCCCCACCTTCTATGAGTAAAGGTTTATTTAAATTATCTTCTGAGTCTTTTAAAAATAAGCCCCATATTATTGAGACCCTTGTTACTACCTAGTCTAACGAAGTGTTCCCCACTAATCTTGCACATTTCCTTTCCCATACATGGCATTACCCATTTCTCCAAAGAGATGTGATCCTTTGGTGAGAAATGGTATCAAGTAGACAGCACTCGGATGCACTGGGTATACATTAATACTGGAGTGGTTATTATTTCTAAGTTTTTTTAGACTGGAGCTTGAAAATATGTCTTTTTTTAAAGAAAGAATATTATGAATTTACAATGATCCTTCTGATTGCAATTCTGGACTATGTGATTTTCACTTTATCTCATTGGTCCTACATCTTTATTTCCTTAAACCACTCTGAAAATCTCAATTTTAAACAAAGCAAAATAAATATCCATTTGAATTATCCCATATACACACACAACAACTTCAGGATGGCAAGGTCAGTGCTATAATCAATAATATGATTCCCCAAACATTTAAGACGTTTTTATAGTTCTTTTTCTCCGAGAATATATTCCACTGGGGTTATCCAATCAAGTCACCCTGTTAAAAAGTTAAGCTAATGTTTTTGATGAAACAGGACATTTTAACATAACCATTTCAAAACAACTCAAATTGTTGAAGCATTGTTTTTATTGCCAAGTAACATGTGCAATAGTAACCATGGATCACCACCCAATTTCTGAACCACACTCTAGAAAGGATTAGGGGTGGGGTGAGGTGGGGTCAGGCTCAGCAATGAGGTATGTCCACTGTATACATGACAAACAAAAACAAGGAGAAAACTATTTCTTAGGAGGAAATATTTTCTTTCATTTTACTTCCTTTTCAAAGTGCAAATTCCCCTAGGAGAAATAATAAACCAAGCCATCACTAGTAATTTTGTGCTAATGGGCTCTGAAAGAAATAGGGGAAGAAGTTTGAAGTCATTACCTAAGGCAGGGGAGTCAAAGAAGAATGTGAAGGAAAGAGGGTTGAGCATGAAGATCCTCAAATTGCAGCTCAAAAATGTTTCCCCTCATCCTACTTTTCCCCAGGGTCATCCTTTACAGGGCAACTAGATAGAGAAGTAAGAGAGATTTCATGGTAGTCAACATCCTTAAGCCTACTTTAAATCACCAGATTGCTTTTGAGAGGCATGGCTTCCCCCCTTATAAGTACATTTCTGTTTCCTTTCCTTGTTCTCATTCTCTTCTCCCTCCTCTTGCTCTTATGCCTTAAGCCAGACGTTAGCAACCCAACTCAACTGAAACCATTTTTTATAAGTCGAGTTTCATTGGAACACAACCAGGTGCATCTGTTTCTGTGTTGTCTGTGGTGGCTTTCACACTCTGATGGCAAAACTGAAGAGTTGAGAAAGAGACCAGTTGGACCACAAAGCCTCAAATATTTATTATCTCGCTCTTTACAAGCAAAGTTTGCCAACATCTGCTCTAGACTATGGGTTGACCCTAACTTCAACCTTCTGGGGTATGGCTCAGCCTTTCTGAGCTCAAAATGTTGCTGGGATTTAACTTAAATGTGCCACTGAGAATAAGCTCATTCCCTAAATAGGACAGATTATTATGGGTTCTAGAAATTAAACTAAACTTGGGTTCAAGAGCAGTGCTTGTTGGAGGTGATCCAGTCACTTGTTCAGCTTGCAATTTCTGGAGAACTGTGAAGTAAAATAAAACTTATTTTAGCCAAAACACCAATAGAAAGCTCCAAATGTTTAAATTAATGATAATAACATCCACTATCATTGCTCACTTTTCACATGCTAGGCACCATGCTGTGCACTTCACAGGAGATGTATAACCTTCTTTCATTTTTTCATCAATCCTGGGAAGCAGATACTATGATTATCTATACTTCATAGCTGAGAAAACAGACTTACAATAAGAAATTTACCCAGGGTTACACAGCTGGGAAACAATGGAGCTAAAATGCAAAAACTCAAGTCTTTCCAGAGTCCATGCTTTAAAACCACTAAGCAGTTACCACTTCTAAGCCAAGTTTGCCATAGTTTCAAGCCTAGAATCTGTAGGGCTCCTGACCAGAACTTCCCCGGTGGTCCAGTAGTTAAGATTCCAGGCTTCCAATACAAGGGGCACAGGTTCAGTCCCTGGCTGGGGAACTAAGATCCCACATGATGCATGCCCCCCCACCCCCCAAAAAAACCCCAAACAACAACAAAAAGGACTGACCTTTTTGTTTGGGACTGAGGCTGCCTAGAGAAAAAGAACTGCTGTAAATGACTTAGGAAGAAGAGGAATCTGTCACCAACACTATGAGATAATTCTTTCATTAAGAGACTTCCAGTTAAATACAGCAGCCTGACCACAGACATGCAACCTTTCATCCCTCGGAGTCCTCACTAAAATGATTATAAAGGAATAAAAAGGATATACGTTCTGAAGGACAGGGAAGCAGGAGAGGAGACATCAGTAGAAGAGAAATTTAATACATTTTCAGAAGGAAACTATATCAAGGAAGACAGGTGAGCAGTCTAGCTAAGCCAGAAAAGCTAGAACCAGAAAGGGAGACATCACAATGAGAAGAGAGGGATGATCCCTTACAGAGTCCCTAAGATGACCAGGCACCAACAGTGCTGGAGAAGGCAGCAGTCAGGCTCAAGTCAAATACAGATTTCGGGAGTTGGTGGTTAAGTCTGCACAGAAAGCAGTTGCCTGTCGAAATTCCTTTCCTCATACCACACAGTCTCCAGGCAGAAACTGTAACTGTGTATTCTTCTAAAAGGAATAAACTAAAGAGGCTCCAGATATAGCAAAGGTGATGGGATAGGATAAAGAAGTAAGAAACTGGAAGACTAAGGGAGTTTTGTGGGCTGTCAACTAGCCTCTTTTACTCGCCCTATCTGAAGAACTAGCAAAGTGTATGCCTTGCCCTCAGAGTTCCCATTGTCAGATTCTTTGCTGGAGATAGAGCGCAGTCCTAGACGTCTATACGCTGACATATGGAGCATTCGCCAACGGAAATGCTATTCTCTGTGCAATGATGTTATACCAATTAATAGGCCCACAAAGCTTTCAATCAACACAACTCTCAAGTAAGAGCAGCTATTCAAAGATCACCAGACTTGAGAAAAGTCTCCAGAATGAAAGAGACAAGAACAAAATAACAGAGAAATAAGAACCAAGATGAAGCACAGATAATGTAGGAACAAAACAAAGTTTCACAAACTATAACTAATATCCTCAGAGATGTAAGAAGATATTGCATCTATAAAACAATAATTAGATGCTATAAAGGAGGAACAAAGAAATAGAACAGCTTTTAGTAGCTAGTTATGATAGATAAAGCTTTCTTTAAAAATCTTTCAAAAATCAGTAGAAGAGTTGGAAGAAAAAATCATGCAATCCGAAAAGAAAATAAAAGATGATAGAGTGATGGCAGATAAGAGAAAAACAGACCTACACAAAAGGTGAAGATAAAAGCTCGAACAAAAGTAAACAAAAAACTGCTGAGATGTAAACTATCCAATATACCAGAAAATTTCTCTAAGCCAAAATTATCAATCTTTTAATGGTCCACACTCTTAGAACCCCAGGTGAGCATGGAACATCTACCAAAAAAATCATTTGCAAAACACTCAGACCATGGCACATCACTGTGAAGTCTCAAAGTAAGAGTAAAGTGAAAATTCTAAAAGATTCCACTCAAAAACTCCAGGTTGCAAGCAAAGGTTTAAGAATCAAAATGACAGGACTTCTCAACAATAATAAAGAGCTGGATAAATGGAAGAATGCCTTGAGAATTATTAGTGAGAAGTGATTGCCAAATCAGAATTCTTAACACAGCCAAATTAAAAAGTAGTTGGAGGTAAGAGCAGGGAAGACTGCTCTGAAAGACTCAGTTATAACTTCCCTGCATCTTCTGGCTCCCCGTACCCTTTCTTAGGAAGCAACTGAAAGAGTAACCTCCCTGATGAAAAGGAGTAAAATTAGATGGAGAAACAGTAAGGAGTAAGGGATCCAATCCAAAGGAAAGACAAAAGGAAGTCTCCATTACAGTAGCTGTGAAATAGTTTTCTTTAAGGAATTGATTAAATGACAAATTTAAACACTTGGGTAAAACATATAACCGAGAGATATATTATATTAATAGATCTGACAAACCAATTGTGAAAAATTAAGAAAATATTTGGTGGCCAACTTAAATGCTTTTCACCAGATCTATCTACCTCTCCACCTTTCAGACACAAGGTAGAATTTCTCTTCAAAGGCATCTTGTGGTTTGTGAAGCCATGTGACTAGTTCTGGCCAAGGAATTGTAAACAAATGTGACCTGCATAATATCTGGGCCAGAGCAGTTAAAGTGGCTTGTTTGCCTCCAGAGCACTTTTCCTTCTGTGTGGAGACGGGCTGGTTCAAGACACTGGTTTCTCTGGTGGTCCAGGCCTAAGCCTCTGTCCTTCCATGCAGGAGGCATGGATTCGATCCCTGGTTAGGAAACTTAGATCCCATATGCCACCTGGCTCAGCCATAAAAGCCAAACAAAAAGACACAAGTGTAACACAACATTGTAAATCAACTTCACTAAAACATTTTTTAAAAAGATAGTAGTTGCTCTAAGGGCCTAGGACCCTTGGTGACTATAATTAGTAGAGTCCCTCTCACATCCCCTAAATCACCCATCGTGAACACACAACATGAATAAGAAAAAAACCTCTGTTGTTCTGAGACACTAAAATGGGGTTATTACTGAATGAATCAGAGATCAAATTGTCAACAGTCACTGGATTATTGAAAAAGCAAGAGAGTTCCAGAAAAACATCTATTTCTGCTTTATTGACTCTGCCAAAGCCTTTGACTGTGTGTATCACCACAAACTTTGGAAAATTCTGAAAGAGATAGGAATACCAGACCACCTGACCTGCCTCCTGAGAAATCTGTATGCAGGTCCAGAAGCAAGAGTTAGAAATGGACACGAAATAACAGACTTGTTTCAAATTGGGAAAGGAGTACGTCAAGGCTATAAAGTGCCACCCTACTTATTTAACTTATATGCAGAATATATCATGAGAAATGCCAGGCTGGATGAAGCATAAGCTGGAATCAAGATTGCCGGGAGAAATATCAATAACCTCAGATATGCAGATGACACCACCCTTATGGCAGAAAGTGAAGAGGAACTAAAGAGCCTCTTGATGAAAGTGAAAGAGGGGAGTTAAAAAGTTAGCTTAAAACCCAGCACTCAGAAAACTAAGATCATGGCATCTGGTCCCATCACTTCATGGCAAATAGATGGGGAAACAACAGAAGCAGTGACAGACTTTATTTTGGGGGGCTCCAAAATCACTGCAGATTGTGACTGCAGTCATGTAATTAAAAGATGCTTGCTCCTTGGAAGAAAATCTATGACCAACCTAGACAGCATGTTAAAAACCAGAAACATTACTTTACCAACAAAGGTCCAACTAGTCAAAGCTATGGTTTTTCCAGTAGTCATGTATGGATGTGAGAGTTGGACTATAAAGAAAGCTGAATGCCAAAGGATTGATGCTTTTGAACTGTTGTGTTGGAGAAGACTCTTGAGAGTCCCTTGGACTGCAAGGAGATCCAACCAGTCCATCCTAAAGAAAAGCAGTCCTGAATATTCATTGGAATGACTGATGCTGAAACTGAAACTCCAATACTTTGGCCACCTGATAAGAAGAACTGACTCACTGGAAAAGACTCTGATGCTGGGAAAGATTGAAGTTGAGAGCAGAAGGGGATGACAGAGGATGAGATGGTTGGATGGCATCACCAACGCGATGTACATAAGTTTGAGTAGGCTCCAGGAGTTGGTGATGGACAGGGAAGCCTGGCATGCTGCAGTCCACGGGGTCACAAAGAGTCAGACATGACTGAGCGACTGAACTAACTGAATGAATGAAACCTAGCCCAACCTGAAAAGTATATGGAAATCCACAATGTGTTAAAACAGGGCAATCATTAGAATCATAGCATACTACTAATTCTACAGTGACAATATTTGTATAATTGTGATAATGGAAATTCTATCAATTTAATAAGATTGTGATATAACTATATTGAGATGTGAGGAGAAGAAGAAGTTAAGGGTTTTGGTGTTTTAAGAGCTAAATTGTTATTTATCACAAAAAAAGGAGCCAATAGATAAGGTCTACATTAAACAACAGTAGTTAAGAGTGGTGTTCTTTTAGCAATATGGATATACACATCAGAAAGAAACAGTTTAGACTACTGAAATCTACTTCTCTGATAATGAAGCACATGAGAATGGGACCAAGGGGCTGCTCTCTCTGTGTTTCCCTGTACTGTTTAATTGTGTGCATGAATCACTTAGATCAAAATGAATTTTGATAATGACTCAAAGCACTATTTGACATTATCTGACATTTCTATCTCAAGAGAGTTGAGCATGAGCTTGGGTTTCTCTCCATTCTTCTGAATTCACACCTCAGAAAGCAAAGTTGTATCAGTCTTCTACCTGCCCTTGTTGAGTGCTCTCCTGGACTGCCCTGGTTCGCCAAGGCCCAGATGGCCTGAGTATCAAGCCTGAGTAAAGGTGTCTGTGCTCCCCTCGTGGGGGGCGGGGGTGACAGTGTCATGAAGTCTAACTCATTTGAAAAACCACTCACAGAAGCAAACCTGGGATGCTGCTGGGGAGAAGCTGAAGAAAGCACACACTTTTCTGGGCAGATTATAAAGCCTGGCAACACAGCAAGCACTGGTCTTCAGAAATTAACTGCTGGTCTGAGAGTTCCATCTTTGTTCATAAGTTTGTGTTAGTCGCTCAGTCATGTCTGACTCTGTGTGACCCCATGGACTAGCCCGCCAGGCTCTTCTGTCCATGGGTTTCTCCAGGCAAGAATACTGGAGTGAGTTGCCATTCCCTTCCTCAGGAGATCTTCCTGACCCAGGGGTCAAACGTGGGTCTCCCACATTGCAGGTAGATTCTTTACCGTCTGAGCCACCAGGGAAGCCCATTCATAAGTTTATCCATAAGTAAATATAAGGACAGTCAAGGTAAGGTTAGAGTCCCAGAAAGGCCCAACCTTTCAGTCCAAATGGCTTAAGGTTGCAAGACCTTCCCAAGCTACTCCCTGGGCTGGGTTAAGTCTCTAGAAGAGAAGAGTACTTGACCACGTGAGTGGAAATAGCAAGGCTTAACAAGCCATCCAAATAAATGGCTAAAAACACTCCAGGAAGTATATAGATGGTCAGGATAGGTGTTATTCTTTCTTCAATAATGACTGAAAAAAAGAAACAGTCCTGCTATGTGCTAGGCTTTTTGTATAATCTAATGTTGCTATTATCATGATCGTTTTACAAATAAGAAAACTGAGACACAGAGAGGTTAAATATTTTGCCCAAGGTTGCAGAAGTAGTAACTAGCAGAGGTGTAATTCAAATTTGGCTACCTCACTGGACCCAGGATCTAATGTGAATCACTTGTAATATTTAAAGGAAAAAAATCATTTTCCAAAATTCCACGTCAAAGTTCTGCACCACACAGAGTGGGGGCTGCTTTTTAAAGATGCTATTGCTATTCGTAATTCCACAAAGCATGGATGTATGTGAAACAATCGTTCCCCCGACTGCATAGGTCTACTATTTATATGAAGCTATTTAACTTAATTACAAATAATTTAGGCTACAGATGGGAGCAAAGCGACATTAAGGATCTTGATTTTGAAATCGTTCTAAAATAGCTTTTAAAATCTAGGAGGCAAATTGTCTTTCCAAATGGAAATGAATGTGTGATGCAGTGAAGTCTTAAAGTTATTAGCATCTTTGGCTGAGCCCCCATCTATTTCCTTTGTCATTTACACGATGTACAGTCTTTAATTTCAGCTCCATGATCAAAGGCATGAAACTGGAGAAGCTCACTATTAAAATCAATGGCTGTACTAGGAGAAAGGAACAGTGGAGACGTGATGGCTGCTTCTCACCTACGACAAGGGGAGATCAGACTCCCTTAGAGATTTTAGGCAGATACTCCTGTCCAAGCTCTAAACACATATACATAGACATGCATGTGCGCGCATGCACGTACACACACACACACACACAGTTCAAGGAGACTCAGCCTTGCCCATCCCATTCCACCGTACCTATGAGAGCTCCATTGCTGAATGCAGTGCCAGGAAATATGTTTTTAGGAATTCAAAGTATCACGTTTCATAATTTGATTTAAATCAATTATCCCATCCCTCCCTGGAACAGGCACAAGCTACAAAAATACAAAATGTAAATGGAACCAGCTGCAGCAAAAGCTTTTTGCCAGGATGGATTTCAGTCAATGTAATCAGCCTCCTCTTCGAAGTATGTTCCTGTTGAGACCCAGAGATTGCATGAACTGCTTCCAGTGTCCTGGGAAGGACCAGGAGGGTAACCAATTATTGGAAGGGAGAAATAGAAGGAGGTAATCTTCTCTGTCCTGGCTTGCCTTTACCCCAAACTCTTAGGAAGAATTAATTTTCTCCTCTGGGGGATACTGGGAAACTGAGGTTGTTACTGGCAGCCTTCAAACACTATCCTTAATTTATGGATATTTACTAAACCACATAATCACCCTGAGTTATCCCATTACAGGGTCCAGCAGAGCCAAGGTCTGCAGCTCTGGGTGTGAAGATCAGTTGGGAGAGGTTTTATGAGTGTGTGTGAGTGTTTATTAAGGAAGGCATGAGTGTACCCCACAGTTACTTATGTTCCCAACATGCCGCCCAACAAATGGATCCCATGCGTACACTTTGGCATCTTTCCATTGAAATCCTTTCCTGTAACTGATTTAAAATGATAATTCAATTAAAATAATTATTCTAATCAAACTTCATATCTTCTTGGCAGGTTCTATGGCAGCCTCTGTCCTCAATGTTATTTTAGCATTTTCTTTATTTGTTTTCTCACTGGGATGACTTTGGCTCTTTGAATCTTTGGAAAAGTTTACGTCATTGGGTAACCATTGCACCTTTCTGGAGCTTTCCATTCACGACAAGGGATGTGGGAAACAAAACGTCTTAGAGAGACACTGTACTTAGAATTTTGACCAAATGGGGGGCCAAGAAATGACTGAGAATGATAGATGGGTGTCTAACTAGCCTGTTCATCTAAAATGCAGATCTCATAGTGGCCAGCCAGTCTGTTAAAGCTGCAAGGGGAAGATGAATGGGAGTCCCATTCCTCTTACTCTTATAGTTTTTCGATTTCCTCATTTTTCTTTCAAGGGCTTTTGCATTATTGAAATGTATCACAGTTGTACCAGATCTCAGGAATTGTCCTATCAGCTCAGTTCAGCTGCTCAGTCGTGTCCTATGCTTTGCGACCCCATGGACTGCAGCACGCCAAGCTTTCCTGTCCATCACCAACTCCTGGAGCCTACTCAAACTCATGTCCATTGCATCGCTGATGCCATCCAACCATCTCATCCTCTGTCATCCCCTTCTTCTCCTGCCTTCAATCTTTCCCAGCATTAAGGTCTTTTCCAATGAGTCAGTTCTTCCCATCAGGTGGCCAAAGTATTGGAGCTTCAGCTTCAGCATCAGTCCTTCCAATGAATATTCAGGACTGATTTCCTTGAGGATTGACTGGTTGGATCTGCTTGCAGTCCAAGGGACTCTCAAGAGTCTTCTCCAACACCACAGTTTGAAAGCATCAATTCTTTGGTGCTCAGCTTTCTTTATAGTCCAACTTTCACATCCATACATGACCACTGGAAAAACCATAGCCTTGACTAGAGTTCTCCTATAGCTCTTCTAATTTTTGAAATGTTATTATAACACATGTCATTCCTTCTATACAACTATGTTGGAAGGTAGGCAGGACAGATCCTGTCAGTCCCATTTAAAGATGAAAAAAAAGCAACACAGAGACTGCACGCAGCTGTACCAATACCACACAGCTAATATTCTAAGGGCTGACTGCCACTTTCCAAGTAGAGAAACACAGTAATCTAAGTAAAAACAAACTACTTCTATGTTTTAATGTTTTAGTAATAATAAAACATGCAAGGACACTGGCCAGTATGATTTTTATCATGACCAACTTTTGCTTTAAGAAAAAATATTCCAGGTGCACTTTGCCTGAGGGATGTCATCCTCTTGATCCAAATCACTGATGCCTAGGAGTCCAGCTGTGGTCTCTTCAACTTTTCAGCCATGCTACTGAGTGTAAAAGAAAAAAAAGGCCTGCAATTGAAGAGTTGGGCCCCTTGGTGCTATTTTAAGTTAAATATTGGACCAGGAGTCCGAGACTTCATCCAACAGCTCTGCCACTGTGGTATGTGACTTTGGAAAATCATTTTTCTCTCTCTGGGCTTCAGGTACCCTCTAGGCCTTCAGATTCTAGCATCTACTTTAAGCCAAAAGAGCCTTGAAATTCCAATATTTTTTTTTATTTTATTTTATTTTTAAACTTTACATAATTGTATTAGTTTTGCCAAATATCAAAATGAATCCATCACAGGTATATTTGAAAACTATCTCTAAGAGAAAAATTGGGCTTCAACCAGGCAGCAGGCCAGTCTTGATTAGTAACTTCCTGGCAGAAATTTAAACCTCTTGATCCAAGGGAACTCCTGCTTATCACATATTAAAGTATACCTTTAAAAAATAACTTCACTATACGTTTGATGATCCTTTGATGGAATATAAATTTAGCTATTTTACAGATGGAAAAATATAGACCTGGAGAGATGTCTTGAACATCTCATCATGGACCTAAAGGCAAGGCAAGGCCTGAAAATGAGGAAGAGGAAGGAGTCATGGGCCACACAGCCTGAGTGGAAAAGCCACTAAGAAGTTTTCCAAGGGCTGGGAAAAATCAGAGGGAGAAAATGGGGCTGTGGGAAAGAGCATTAAAACATCATTCAAAAACAAACAAGGTGAGACAGAAAGTTTCTCCCAAACCTCATTCTTTTCCAAACTATTTCTACACAGGACTACCCGTTTTAGGTGAACCAGCTTCCAGATGAGACCTCTTTACACATACACACTTTGTTCATCACTGCTGTATGTGGCTAACAGATTGAAAACAAATTCTATTTACATGTATACAAGAACAAAGTTTATGCACATATATTATATATGACCCAGTCCAAATTGCAAGCTCAAGAAACTCATATTTTATGTATTCTTCTCTTTTATTTCTTTTAAATGTAATTTTAAATGTCCCAAAAAATGAAAAGTGACAAACAGAAATAAAGACCCCCCCCACCCCAAGAAAGTAACCAAGGTAATGGAAGTAAATCATCTCCTAAGACTGTTTTTATGCACAAAGCCTATTCAATAAGTGGTTTATACTGTAGGAAATCGCTTGACCAGCTGGTCCATTAAATTCCTGGCTGTGAGTATCACCTGGGGAATGTGCGGAACATGCAGAGTCCTGAGCTAGCCAGCAGGTATTCTTATCCAACAGTTCTGAGTAGAAGCCCAGGGATACGCATTTATAAAAAGAACTCAAGCTGATCCTGATGGCACATGACCTACAGCCCGGTTTTCAGAACCACTGCCCTGGACCGTTTCCTCTGATGGCTGTAACTTCTTGGTGATCAACAAGCTTACTTGTGACTGCTCTCATTTACCAGGACTCCTTAGACTAGTTTCTAATAAAATATGGGTTTAGAGGAACAAGCAGGGAACTAAGAACCAGGAGGTGTGGATTATAGTCTCAGTCCTATAGCAGATTATAGTCTCAGTCTCTGGCCCTGTACCAGAATTGGATGGCTTCGTTTCTCCCACAGTAAAATGAATGACTACATATAGTAGTTATTACAGGGGGTGATCAGCATAGCAGCAGCAAAATCGAAATTTCTCTTTTCTAAATAATAAAAATAAGCAGCAGGCATTACAATAACCCTGGTATAGTGCTTTCTGGGCCTTGTATTGGTTCACCTGCTACGTCTTGAGTGGAAATACTCAGATTCATTAGTATTTCTCAAATACTCATTCAGAACTAAGCCAAAACAACAAGCCAGAAATGAAAGATTTGAGACATCGGCTATCACCTCTCCTGGAGAGCTGGTGTGTCACCTCACAGAACTCATTCTATACTAGAATTCACTAGGAGTCATTCGATAGCAGAGACGTGTACAATGCATCCAGATGGACTGAGACTCCGCACAGACAGACATTTGGCATGGGAAGGAGTAAGTCTGGTGCTCTTTGTGGAGATCTGTGGAGAAAGTAAGTTTTAGGTAAGGTCTTAACAAGACATAATCTTTGAGTTCTTGGGAAGGAACAGAGTCTTGAATTTTGGTTATTGTTTAACTTCGTCGGAGACCAGTTCTCCCTCCTTTTCTGGAGAGGCTGGTTCTCTCTCCTAGTGTGTATTTCAAAACTAGGCTGATGTCCAGTGTAAACATCCATCCACTCACCCATCCATCCATTGAACACTCTTCCTATCAACCATTGTGCTTCTCACTGGGGATGCATATAGGTTGACGTCTTGGCGCTGTTCTCCAATTTTACAAGAGAATCACAGAGTTCATCAGGAGGAGATTCTCAGTGGCCACAGGGACATCCCAGTGAGCTCGTACTGAGGAATCTGGGAGCATTCTCTCACTTCTCTTTTTCTAGAGTAACTCATTCTGCCCAGGGGGAGAGTGACTGAAGAGAGAGCACGGGATTATGACTCAGGTGGGGATTCTAGAGCCCATCCTGACTCTAAGTAACTCAAATAACTGCCAGCAGTGTGATCCTGGGAAATTTACAGAACTTCTCCAGGCCTCAGTTCCTCATCTGTAAAATGGAGACAATACGTTAATGTATGGAAAGCATGGAGAAGAGTGACTATGAGCTCCAGTTGGGCCCTAAGTAACTGTTCACTATTAAGATGCTGTCTCATCCCACTCTAGTTACCATCAGCTGCTCAAGAGCAGGAAATCTGTAGCCCCCCAACTCCATCACAGATGGGCACCCCCTACAAGAGTATATACTATATACTAAACACTCAACATGTGCAGGCCTTTCTGGCAGCTCCTGTTTTAAACAAATCAACATTTCCTTCTGGCCAGAGGTCCATCATCTTCCGGGAGACAGAAAATAGCTGGTGAACACTACAGTCACGGTCCTAGCGTGTCATGACCATCCTCAGGTCATTCGGCAGGCTCTTCCTTTCCAGGCTAGTCCATGCTTTAACACTGCCACACACAGATGCTCCAGCCCCAGCCTTTAATCATCTCCCTGGCTTGGCCCAGAGCCTGCCCCAGTTCTCTGTTGTCCATGTTGCCCGGGAGAGCTCCACATAGGACAAGCACACACTGTTTTCCAAAAACATCTTCTCCAGTTTTCAGTTCTGACAAATGTCCTGATACATGAGACTGAAATACTTCTGAAAACAAGATTCTACATATTTTCTTACTATTTCCTTCACTTACCCTGATGGATTAAGAGACTCTGGATGGAAATAAGGTGACTGTGCTCATAAGCGAGAAAAGGTATGTGAGCTGATAAACACCCTTGCCCAAGAGGACTTATATCAGAGCTAGAAAGCAGACTTCATTTCACGTGTCAACTCCAATCACTTGATGTAAGAGTTTTGTTAAGGAGGATTCTGAGTGCATGTCTCAACAAGAAGTGAGCTGTGATTAAATCATAGAGTGTGCCAAGGGCTCAGGAGTGGGGGACAGTTTGTGATATGGGCTAGACTTGCCCCAGATCCTTCTGACAGTCTATGTACTAACCTGGTAAACTAAAGCCTTAGAATATGCTCTCTATATATACTCTGACTTGAAGAATACAGTAAGCCCTTCAGGTCAAATATTTTCTCAATTATTTTGACCTTTCAATCATCACTTTTAGGATTAAAAATCTTCAACAAGGTCCAAGTTCACTTTAAAATGTGTATCTTGGAAGGAATGACCTAAGCTAGTACCAGTTTGTCACTACTTAATCTCAGAGTAACTAGCTAGTCACCTAGCAAGGATCCAAGGGAATAGTATCCAGAACAACTAAGTTTTGACATGGGGGATGGAAAAGAAAGGAATCTGAGGTACTTTCTCAAAACACGCACTGACAGGTTTCCCCAGAGCCGCCTGGGCAATCACTAGGGAACACGAGGGCATGCAATACTGGGGAGAATAATGAATGGAGTGTCACAGAATGAATGGGATTTAGCAAGATGGAGATGTCTGAAAAGCATACACCATCTGTTTCACAAATCTGACCATCCCTGGGCCTAGGGGATAACCGTGCGTTTCCAAAGTACACGGAAAATAGGCAGGAAGTCAAAGGCACTCCTACTTACCAACTAGTAGAGGAAAACCTATTAAGTTCTATTCATCTACTAAAGGAAGAAACTTAAAGAAGTTTGGGCATTCAGCTCAGTGTTTTAGCAAAGGGAACTGCATGAAGGGCAGGTCATCTCTCTTCCCTTCTAGAGTCTATAGATCTTCTATTATGATATTTCACCTATTCTAAAGCTGTTCACAAAATAACTGCTCTAAAATCAAGATTCATCTTAAAATCAATGGCATTTCATACTTTAGACAACTTGTTTTTCTTTTCTTTATGGAACATAAAATAATGGCATCTATTAAATTTGACGGCAAATGTGATGAAACATACTAAATTGGAAAGGGAAATTTAATACGCAGGAATATACCAGGATCCTTTGTCACGTCTTCTCTTGGGTTCAACCACAATCAGTGCAGCCCTCCACACCTCTGTCTTGAATCCATCAAGTGTTTGTGGAGTCCCCAAGACTCCCAGGCACAGTGATTTTGTTTGTGCGGCTACTTGAAAAGTCTTGTCTGAAAGGGAAAAGGCAAGGTGGCCCTATTTATTTTAACATGTCTTCAGCTATTTTAAAGAGTTTTTTCTTGTTTCCAAGTTGGAGGTCTTTCTACCAGTTTGGAAAAGTGCTCCCCTCCCTCAATTCCCCAAACGCATTAGTTAAATGCTAAAGCTTAAGAATTTTCTATGTGGCCTTCTGTTTCCATTAGATCAAGAAACAGCAACCAAGAAAGGAAGGAATGCTTTCAGAGTGTCACTTACACCCCTAGAGGCTCTGTACCACCCACGGTCTTCCCTTTCTGCCTCTCAAATGGATCAGAGCAAAATTAAATATCAAAACTCACTCAGACACTCACAGTTTCTCCAGACTTTCAGACCAGCCTTTGCCACCTGGTAAGGCATACAGTTTAGCTGGGCTCTGGGTACATAAAATAAAGTTGCTATTGGTGCCCTGTCAATCAACATCCAATCCCAGGCAAAGGCAGAGCATGCAGCCATGTGCCTGCCACATGTACAATGTTACTTTGCTCAGCCACCTTGGAGGGAGCAACAACTCCTCCAGAGAAATTCTCACAGTCCAGACATCTGACTCGGGGATCCAAGTAGGGGAAGGATTTGGATTAGGAAAGAATTCAGGGCAGGTACTGATATAACTCTGATCGCTCCAGGCCTGACTATCCAACTATGCATGGGGAAGAAGAAAGAAGAAAAGAAGGCAGACAATAAAGAAAGGAAAGGAGAGAAGAGGGCAAGGATGCTCTCTTCTGGAAGCACAGCCAGAGGCCCAAAGGGACCACGTTCTCTAGAAGTGGCACTTCTCAGAAAATCCTTCAAGTACTATACCGACATCACTTATGTTAAAAAGTACGGGTGAAAAGACATCAAAGACATCAACGGGAGAGCAAGAAGAAGCTAAGAGAAACTATGTGGGAAAACCTGGGGGCAGAAAGTAAACTTTTCGCATTCCCATGAACAATGCCACACAGCAGCCATGACCCAGTTTAGAGAAACTGGCTTAGGAGCCAGGGGATGGCATACGCATGCATGCATGCCAAGTCACTTGAGTTGCGTCCAACTCTGTGTGATCCTATGGACCGTAGCCTGCCAGGCTCCTCTGTCTATGCAATTCTCCAGGCAAAAATACTGGAGTGGGTTGCCATGCCTTTCCTCCAGGGGATCTTCTCAACCCAGGGACTGAACCTGGGTCTCACATCTCCTGCACGGGCAGGCAGGTTCTTTATCACTAGCACCACCTGGGAAGCCTCGAACCAAAGCTGAGAGTCATTCAGGTGGACTTTAAGAAGTTCATGTTCAGCCAAGGAGAAAAGTCAAGACTCTTAGCCACATTCGCTAGCTTACAGGAAAAAAAAAAAAATACATTCATTAATATGTACTTGTTTTCCAGTGAATATAATCATCTCTCTGTCTCTCAATCTCTCTCTCTCAACTACTCGGCCTGAATCAATGTCTGCTGGGTAAGTCCTAGAGGATGATACCTTGCCAAACCTACCTCCCAGTGTTATTCCCCTTCAAGTTACATTTGATCATGTCTACAGAGTATTAAGACATTATTTGATTTATCAAAGGAAGTCACAGGAATGAAACAATCTTCAAACTGAGACTTTAGCAGAATTGACAGATGCAGTGGTTCCCTGTAGAACAGCTACGACACACAGAGGAACCTGAATATCATTGTCCTAAATAATCAGGAATAAATTGCCCAAATTCTCCCACTTAAGGTGTATGAACACGTCTCCTTCTCAGGAGATTGTGTGAGAAGCAAACACACCTTCACGTGTCTGATCTACTCCTCTGTGGTTTTCAGTGGGGAAGAACAAGTAACACACTCGTCGGAAAGAATATTTTTCTTCTTTAACTGAAAAAGCTTAAGAATTTCCTACATGTGTCTAGAATTTTATACCACTCTAAGTGCTCTCAACTGTCATCACTTTTGACGCTCACAGGCGTTAAAGCCCACAGGTGAGACGTGTGTTTCCAGCTGCCTTAATACCACCAAGCAAACCAGGAATCTCTCTGCAAACCTTACCTACCGGTTATCATAGCCTCATATGATCTTCCTCTCCATCCACTGTCCTACCCCTTCTTCCTCCCTAAAGCTTATTTCCCTCCTGGTTAGTTCTGCCTCTTTTATAGCCTTTATTACTGTTGTTATACCCACAGGTGTTTTCACTGCTTCTGAGGATCTTTATTGATAAGTTGATGTCTCCCTCATTTTTTCTTCTTTTCTATACCACATCCCTGGATCAAATCATGCGCACATTTTTCACAACCTGTTTTATTTTGTTTCCCTTCACAACCCCCTTCTCTTGGCCATATCATTTGGTACTTAACAATTGTTTTCCTTGTAATTTACATACAGAGTATTTACTTGCCCTTCTTCACCCTGGTTCTATTTCTGCTGACACAAAAATAAACTGATGTTAGTCTCAAACCATCAATTTCAAAAATGGAAATTATTTATATAGAGACAGAATTCTTCCAAAAGTTTTCTTATTACAAACTCGGCCTTTACTCTTCACCCTGCCACAGAAATGTAACAACTCTCAAAATCTAACCCAACTGTCTCATTTAGAGATGAGTAAGGACTTCCCTGGTGGTTCAGTGGTTAAGACTTTGTATTCCAGTGAAGGGGATGCAGGTTCGATTCCTGGTCAGGGAGCTAAGATCCCACATGCCCTGGAGCCAAAAAACGAAAACATGAAACAGAAGCAATGGTCCAAATTTAAAAACAAACAAACAACAACAACAAAACAAACAAACTTAAAAAAACAAAAATAGATGAGCAAATGGGGATGTGAACCCAGGTCTTATCAGCTTTGGTCTTTGCAACACTTTGATACCTGGCCCATTTACATTGCCTATCTGAGTTTTATTCTCATAAATTATTTGAGGTTGTCACCCAGTGGCCCAAATGTATTTTGAACTTGGTCAGACTCCATTACTCAGCTCCTTGCTCTTCAAAACTCCTCTTCTTACCCCAAACCTGCTGCTCCTCCTTGGTGAATATACCACCATCTACCACGTGTTATCCTCGATTTGGGGGTTATTCTGATTCCTCTCCTCTGATTTCCTCCCATCTCTAGCTCGTCTCTTCTGCTCTCTTCTCTCGGGCCTCGCTCTCACTAGCCTAGTTCAGGCCACCAATAGCTCTTACTTAAATTACCACACAGCATCCTAAGTGGTCTCTGCTACCATTCTCATCCATGTCTGACTGTAATCACATCTCCTTGCACCAGCCAGAAGGAATTCTCCAAAATAAAAATTTGGTCATGTCACTTTGCTGATTAAAACCATCAATGAGTCTCCACTGTCATTAAGAGCAAGTCCAGTTTCTGAGAATGGTTATGGCTATCTCTGTTTTGGCCCTTGCTTGTGTCCAAGCTCATCTTGGGCTGCTCCCACATCACATTTCAAACCAAACTTCCTTCAGTCACTTGGATGAGTTTTGTCCTTTCCCACCTTCCAGACTGCGCAAGTTATTTGCTCTCGCTGCAAGATTTCCTGGTCCATTTTATTTGGATAACTGGCAAACTCTTCTTCACTGTTCAGGTAGCAACTGGCTTTCCCCCAGATGTCTGCACAGCTCAGGCTTACTCCTGCAGTTGCCAGCTCAGATGTCACCTTTTCAGCAAGGCCTCCCTCACCGACACCTCACCCACTCTCATGTTCCGTCCTCTGGCTGTGAATTGGGTCTCTTCATACCTCCCATCACACCTTCCTGGATTATAACTTCTGTGCGTATTGTTGTCTCTGCCTGTCTCTGTCCTTCCCCAGCTTCCCCACCCACCACCTTAGATGTTCATGAGAACAGAGACTCTGCTGAATCAGTCACTGATGAATGCTCAGTGCCTAGATTAAGCACTTAATAAATATTTGAGAAGAGAATGATCTCCATGCTTAGCGCAATACTTTGTTTATAGTAGTAGCTTAATTAATACTTGAAGGAGGGATGCAAAACAGAAAGAAGGAAGGAAAACAGGTTAAAAGCTTGGGAGCTCATAATGGCTTTCATCTTTCCTTTCTGTAACAGTTGCTACATCTTCTCCTTGTATTATGTTTGTTCTTTCTTCATAATTTTCCTATTAGCCATTTAAAACAGTTTCCAAAAAATAGATCACACAATCATCAGACTTAGCAGAGCACCCAGCAGGGCAGTGAGACCCTCTTCACGGGTGAACTTCCCAGACTCTTCCAACTCACTTCTTGAGCGTAGGTGTCCACACTGACTTGCCACCTTGTGCAACTTTGACTGAAATGCCAGAATTATTCCACAGCCTTGTCACTTCCCCTGCACTCTTCTTGAAAACAATTACCTAAAGAACCCCCATTTTATTCTATTTTTCTTATATGCCAATTCCTAGATACGCAGCTCTAAGCCCCACCTGCAAGCTGTAAGTGGGCGGCACCATCATTATTTCTTGACCTTATCTCATCCCTCATCACCTGCACAGTATCGACAGAGATGCATCGTGTTTGTTCTCTGATTTATACTATTTTCCCCCACTTAGTTCACCTTTATTTTATAGAGAACATTTGCTTCCTATTCTGGGCTTCCTCTAAACCATTCCCTTAATGATTTGAGAATACTGCCCACTAGATGAAGTTTAAGGGACTCACCATTCTTTCCTTTCTGAAACAGGGAACTCTGTTGGCCCACATCCCATCTGGGAATCTCTCTCATCACCTGTGCCCCACCAGCTTGGTCCATGAACACTGGCAGTGATCTGCGCTCTTGGGTGCAAGAACACAGAAGGGTGTCAGCTCTAGCCAGGAAATTAGAATTCACCCAGAGTGTGGAGGTCCCCGGATCTGTTCATTCATATGGGCCTCAGTTCCTTCCTACTGAGATTTGTTCTTCCTTTTACAGCCCAGCACCATTCCTTTTGGCAGAAGAGATGAATGTAAAATAGGACTGACGGAGTTTGCACTGTTCTGATCATTCATCAACAGTACCTTGGTGCTGCCAAGCACCAGCCAAAAGGGTTTCTTTTCTTCTTATTTCGTGCTTAGCTTTAAATCCTTTTTCCTATGCTAAGCATTTTTTAAAGCCCTGGTTCACACTTTGAGCTTTAACTTTCTTTTGCTTTAAAATTTTCTTTTAATTTTTTCTTTCACTATTTTTTGTTTATGCTAGACATTATCTTTTACTCACCCCTGGTTCAGAGTTTATTCTTTTAAATTCTGTACATCTTTAAAAACCCAAGCTCATCAGAAAAGGACCTATGAAGCCAACATGGATTCTATGAATTTCTTTTCTCTTTCTCATTTAAATCCATTCCTCTAAAATCATTAAACTAGTATCAGGATGAATTGGAATAGAATCAGGACTGAACAAAGAATTATTTTTTTCATTTATTTTTAGGTACTCACTGCAACCTTGATTCATAGAACACTGTAGAAAATAGGAAAATCAAAAAGAAAAAGACTGAATGCATTCAAAATCTGGCCAACTAGAAATAATCATAACTAACATTTTGAAGTATATACATTTGCAGGTTCCCACCCTGCCCCAATGCATGAGCCACAAAAAAAAAAAAAAAAAAAAGGAATCAACTGTTCCTCCCATTTTAATGCTGTCTAAATTCCCTTAATGTTTTACTTACACATTTTTCTGCATCACTGAATATTGTTCTGCAATAGCATTTTTAAAGACTAGACAGCATATACAGTATGATATAGATAAAGTATTATCAACAAATGCCTATTAAGAGGCATAGGCTGTTTCCAACAATGGGGATTAGAAACAGTTGTGTATTGAACAGCATTGTAGAGCAAGCTTTGTGCTTATCAATGATTGTTCTGAGGGGGATTCATTCCTAGAAATAGAACTGCTACATCAAGGGGTATGAATCAGATCTGGGGGAATATAGATCAATATATGGACTTTTCATTCTCTGTAAATGTATGACAATTTGGGAACTTCCCTGGTGGTCCAGTGGTTATGAATCTACCTTGAAATGCAGGGAACAAATGTTCAAGCCCCAGCCATGGAACTAAAATCCCATATGCTGTGGAGCAACTAAGCCCATGTGCAGCAAATACTGAGCCGCAACTAAAGAACCTGTGCACTGCAACAAAAGATCTCACATCACACAACAAAGATTCCATGTTCCATGACTACTAAGACCCAATGCAGCCAAATAAATAAATAATGCTTCAAGTTTCTATTTTCTGGGGATGGGCAGGTATATACCCTACATCCAAAACAAGAGTGAGAACTACAATTTTAAAAGATCCTTATCCAATTTTATAGATGATAAATGATATTATTTGTTGCTTTCAATTGCATGCATTTAATCACTAGTACATAATCACATTTTTAATATGCTTATTAACTTTATTTTTCTGCTTTTGTGAGTATTTGTTCATATCCTTTATACATTTACTTACTAGAGGACTTGTATTTTTCTTAAGATTTATACAAGTTCTTTATAGGATATTAGTAGACCTATCCTTAGGCTTCTCGGGTGGCACTAGTGATAAAGAACCCTCCTGTCAATGTAGGAGATGTAAGAGTCACAGATTTGATCCCTGGATCAGGAAGATCCCCTGGAGGAAGCCATGGCAACCCACTCCAGTATTCTTGCCTGGACAATCCTATGGACAGAGGAGCCTGGTGGGCTATGGTCCTTACTGTCACAGAGTCGGACACGACTCAAGTGACTTAGGGGCACGCAGACATATCCTTACAAATACCTTATCCCTAGTTTTACTTATTTTTAAGTTTTCATTATTTTTATGGAGAACTAGTCTTTATTTAGCAAATTATCTTTTTCTTAAATATTATCTACCTTCTGTATTAAGACTTAAATATCTTCGCCACCAAAAGATGATTTTGTAAAGCACTCATATTTACTCCTGGTTTTTATAGGTTTTTATAATCTACTTAAATATTGAATTCATATAGCACTTAATTTTTTATATGGTGTGAGGTAGAAGATCTTAATTTTTGCCCCCAGTGGTTTGCCATATGTTTCAAAAGGTTTTATTGAATAATCTTTCCTTCCCCTCTAATTTTAAGTACTATACCTTTCACATACAAATTATTATATATACTTGAGTCTATTTTTGGATATTCTATTCTGTTAATTTGAAAAGAACTGGCTTTTAAGTTTTCTTACTCAGAAATGAAGAACTTTCATATATTAATAGATTGTTTCTCAATAGAAATGTGGGTTTTTTGAAATAATTCTTCAACATTTCTTATTAAGTTTGTATAAAGACATTTTCTATTTCTGGTTGTTAGTATTAGTCAAATTGTCTTTCTCATCCTATTTTAGGGTTTATCACTCCTATATAGGACAGCAATGGCTGTTATGATCCGTAGTTTAGACCCTCTATCTTGGCTTGTACACACATTTCCCTAGCTCCTGGGTCTTGATGGATGGCAATTTTAAGCTGAGTCCCTCTCTTCACTCACCCTGAGCAGGAGACAGCTGCCTTGCCTAAAGTTATACTTCCCAACCAGACAGCCCATGTCCTCTGATAGGTAGGTTAGGGATTATCAAGGTCCAGATTTCTTGCTTCAAAGCAGGGAAATTCTCAAGAACCATCCCAGCTCCAGGGCTCCTCATGGAAGTGGATGTGGTTCCTTGGGCAATTTCATCACAGTCTAACACTTCCCCCACTCCCCCTAAGGTCCTGGCCCTGAGAGCATTTACCAATGAGCTTCCTGCAAGGGAGCCTCCAATTCAGAGGGTTTTTTTTTTTTCCCCTCTGGGAACCATTATTAAAACAGTTGTTAGTAGTGATCTAAGAAAGAAGGCTGAACTAATAGTCCAGTTTGGAACTGGATCACCTGCTAACCAGTTGGCAATAAAGACCTCACCCTAGAAGCTGGTACAAAACTTTATGCTTGCTGTAGCCCACTCCAGTGTTCTTGCCTGGAGAATCCCAGGGACGGCAGAGCCTGATGGGCTGCCATCTACAGGGTTACACAGAGTCAGACACAACTGAAGCGACTTAGCAGCAGCAGCAGCAGTGCAAGACTAAAATTTTATACCAGTGACAACCTGAGATAGGATACCCTTGGAAGAAAATTCACTGGCAGGTGCAGTAGCTTAAGTTTGAGAGGTTCTGAGGAAGTAGTAATTATAAGGACAATGGCTTACTGAGTGGCACTGATGTGTTGAGGAAACACAAGAAAAGACTGAGGTAATTAATCACTAATTGAAGGCTAAGTGAAAATTGGAGGACCACGTTGGCAGCAGGTAAAGATGCTCTGATTTCTGATCCCTTGTGGGAGGAGGAGGTTAAGGATCAAGGCCAAGACTTAATTATAAGAATAACAAAGCTCCAGAGAAAGTTGGATTTTCAGCCTGGGTAAGAGCACTTTACCTGAAGCTTCAATACTTTGGCCACCTGATGCGAAGAACTGACTCACTGGAAAAGACCCTGATGCTGGGAAAGATTGAAGGCATGAGGAGAAGGGGATGACAGACGATGAGAAGGTTGGATGGCATCACTGACTCAATGGACATGAGTTTGAGCAAGCTCCAGAAGTTGGTGATGGATGGGGAAGCCTGGTGTGCTGCAGTCCATGGGGCTGCAAAGAGTCAGACATGACTGAGTGACTGAACTGAACTGAAGAGCACTTTGCCAAGGTTGTGGCCCGGATTGGGGAAGGTGTGAAATTGTGAGGTTTGAGATGACTCATTGTGGTCTATATACTTGAAAACATTTATACTCCAGATCCCCTGACCTCTCTGGACCTACAGAGGTGACTCACTGCTCCCTATTTATATAGAGCACCCCCTTGCTTAAAGATGATACAGAGGTCTCTGGCCTGCAAAGGAACCTGTATCCTTGAATGAATACCCTACCATTAGAGTGGGAGCTTATGGTGGCCAAGTAATAAGTGGAGTCCTGGGCCCATCTTGCTTGTAGGCCAGTGGGCCCACAAATCCATCCCTGGGATTTGAAAATGTCCTTGGATTCCAAATGTATAAATGGAACGGGCACACTTGGTAGATGACAGAATCTTTACACAGGTTCCTGACCATTGGGGTAAAAGGTGTTATAGTGGGGAAGGTCAAGTGGAAGCCTCTGGAACTTCCCCTTCCCAGTCAAAAATTATAAATAAAACACTCTATCACATCTCTGGGAGAATAGCAGAAATTAGTAGCACCCTAAAGATGTCATCATGATCTAGGGTGCAGGGCTGGTAGTCCCCATAACACCCACTTTCCAGTGTGTTTATTAAAAACCAGACTGATCCTAGGGGATGCCAGTGGATGACATCGAACTCAGCCTAGTAGTAGCTCCAGTTACAGCTGCTGTGCCAGATGTGGTACCTTTTCTAGGGCAGGTCAACACGGCCTTAAACATATGGCATGCAGCCACTGATCCAGTGAAGCCCTATTTCCATCCCCATCAGAAAGAAAGGTCATAAATGGCTCTCCTTCATTTTGGAATAGGCAAGAGAATACATTAACCATCTTTCCCTGGGACTGTTAACTTCCCTAACTTCTGTCATACTGTAACCTTCAGAGATTGAAATCTACTGGACCTATTGCAGAATGTCACACTCATCCATTATATTGGGCAGGATGAATAAGAAGTAATGAGTAGTTTGGAGGCCTCAGTAACACACACTTCCAGAGGATGGGAGATAAATTCTATGAAGATTCAGGGACTTTTTGTATCAGTGAATTTTTTAGAGACCTGGAGATGTTGATTCATTACTTCCAAAAGTGAAAGGACAAAATTCTGCATCTCAAACCTCCTATCAATAAGGAGGTAGTACAATGCTTACTCCTTGGAAGGAAAGTTATGACCAACCTAGATAGCATATTCAAAAGCAGAGACATCACTTTGCCAACAAAGGTCCATCTAGTCAAGGCTATGGTTTTTCCAGTGGTCATGTATGGATGTGAGAGTTGGACTGTGAAGAAAGCTGAGTGCCAAAGAATTGATGCTTTTGAACTGTGGTATTGGAAAAGACTCTTGAGAGTCCCTTGGACTGCAAGGAGATCCAACCAGTCCATTCTAAAGGAGATCAGTTCTGGGTGTTTATTGGAAGGACTGATGCCAAAGTTGAAACTCCAATACTTTGGCCACCTCATGCAAAGAGTTGACTCATTGGAAAAGACTCTGATGCTGGGAGGGATTAGGGGCAGGAGGAGAAGGGGACGACAGAGGATGAGATGGCTGGATGGCATCACTGACTCGGTAGCCGTGAGTCTGAGTGAACTCCGGGAGCTGGTGATGGACAGGGAGGCCTGGCATGCTGCGATTCATGGGGTCGCAAAGAGTCGGACACGACTGAGCAACTGAACTGCACTGAACAAAGCCTGGTAATCTAGGTTCTGGAGGAAGCATTTTCCATTCTTGAAAATATTGCTCTGATTCCCCTATTGAGTTACATGATAGGCCACCAGTCTGGGGTAGATCCCAGAGCAGAAAAGGGCTTGAGAAGACAGGACCAAGCTGTGATGAAAGCAGGTCTGCCCCATGGTCAATATTACCTGGCAGACTCTATTAATTAGAGGAGTTGGTATGGGGAAAATACGTCCTGTGGAGTTTATGGGGAGCCCCAAAGGAAGAATCACAGCATAGTCTCCTCGGGTTCGGAAATAAGGTCATGCTAACCTTAGAGGTGAAAAAATGGCTCCTGTATGCTACTGGTTCCTGGTAGAGATGTATGCCTGATTGCAAGACATTAAGTGACCATGTGACCAGAACTATTCACTATGAACTAGGTTCTGGCAGACCTAACAAGTAATAAGGTCAGCCCCAGCAACAATTCCTCATAGATGAATGCTGTCCAACAAGCAGGGCCAGTGAGCACAAGCTGGGTGCCAGGGCCCATAGATCACTAGCTTCACCTACACCAACGCTTTGCCCTGAGCTCAAATCTATGACCACCAGGGCAGGTCCTTTAAGACTCTCCTGGGAGACCAAATGACAAGCGAAAAAAGGCTGAGCTTGGTTCACAGCTGTGCCTGTGCAAGATGTGGGTGTGGGGTGACAATGGACCGCTACTATACCACAGCCTCCCTCAGAGGTGGCCTAGAAAGGCAATGATTCAGAAAATCCTCCCAAAGGACAGAGCTGCAGAAGGTACAGCTGGCATTGCACTCTGCATGGAATGAGAAGCAGCTCAAGGTAAGAACACATGTTCTTATCTTAGAGGTAAGAACACTGGCTTAAGGCCAATGGAGAATGGCTCCTCTAGTGTGTTTAGGGGCCCAAAAGAGAGGGCTTAGAAGTTCCCAAACAAGAAGAGATGGGGAAGAAGCATGAAGACAAACCTCCAGAAGTAGACACAAAATGTGAAGATCTTTATCTCTAGTGTTAACTAATCCAGCATAGAAGGACTAAGTAAACAGGCAAGAGCACGCCCTGTTCAACTGATGTTAGCCTGCCTCTCCATCAACCCCCTACTCAGTGCTGGCAGAATGTTTGCAGGAACTGAGCGGCCATAGTAACAGGGATGAGGGCTGTGCATGGGCCAAACAGAATCAGCTTCCAGGCACCAAGACTGATGGAGCTACTGTTGGCACCAAATGTCTCACCTACCAGGGATAGAGACCAATGCCGAGTTTCTGAACAGGGACCATTGCACTCTATGCTATATCCTAGGAATGATTCATCTTGATTGGATTTGAAACATGTTCTATTCATGTGTTTGCCTTTCTTACCTGCAGGCCTCAGCCAGCATCACTAGTTTAGGGCTGAATATTTGAGCTGCTGATCCAGACCTGACAAATATCATAATGGCCCGAGGCACCCACTTTACAGCAGGGGAAGCACAACAATGGGCACATGGTTATTGGATGCACTAGTCCTAGCACATATCGCATCATCCAGAAGCTGGATAAAGCAATGGGATGGCCTTTCAACCAAAGTGCCAACTCGGAGATGATACTCTCTCTGTGAGGACGGGGCACCCACTCCAGAACATAATATACATGCTAAGTCAAGGCACACTATATGTGCTATATGGGGCTGAACCTCCACAGACAGGATATACAGTTTCAGAGGAAAAAAGGGAGTGGCCCCACTTACCATCACTCACAGTGAGGGAACTAGTGATTCCTATCCCTAAGCTCTGTAGATTTAGAGATCCTGGGTCTCAGGGAAGGAAAGCTCCCACCAGTTGACACAGCAAGAATCACATTAAACTCTAAGCTATGAATCCACCTGGTCACTTTGGGATCCTTGTGTCAAGAGACCAGCAGACACTGGTCTGCTGAATCACTAGGGTAACTACCTAACCATGAAGGAGAACGAGGGCTGCTGATATACACTGGACTAAGGAAGGATGTTTCTGAAAACCAACTGATCTGCTAACGCATCTCGTGGTAGAACCTTGTCCAACTTTGACAGTAAATGGGCAAGTGCACAGCCATGGCCCGAGAAGGGCATGACAACTACGGTTTCCAGTTACTCAAGCATGTGGGTCTCAGTCATCCCACCAGGTAGACACCTAGACCTGCAGAGGTGCTGGACAGGTGCAAGGTGATATTAGGATGAATGGTAGAGGATAAAGGCAGTGAATTCCAGCTGCAATCTTGACACCAGCTATAGAATTGAGGGTAGTAGTTCATCCTACTTAATTTCCTCTTCTGAGTTCTCTTTTCTTTTTCATTAAAATCTTTCTTTATATTTACTTATTTCTCTTTTATGCTTTTTAAGGCTACATTTTTACTTCTTGTGCTGAAAGTTTACTTACTGTAGTCTTTTCTACTTATTAATTAAAACATTCAAAATTGTACATTTTCTTTGATTATAGCTTTCACTACATTCTATCAGTTCTTGGGTGTGGTATTCTCATTTCATGTCTAAATAGTCTAGAATTATATTTTTATATTTTTATTTGAACTGAGACCTAAGAATGCTTCATTTCATTTTTAAAATTTAACTAAAAACTCGTGTTTAAAAATTTTATAGGGTCTCTTTCTCAAATGTTTATATAAATTCAGTACTCTAGTATCCTTGATTTTCCCAACTAAAACATTCGACTTAACAGCACATTGCCATGCACAAATGATTTCTTAGGTCACATTTTGACCTAGTGGATCATCCTTATTTAGGCTATGGTTCCCTTCTCCATCCTTAAAATATCCCTTATATTAGAAGGCAATATGGTATTGGAACCATCTATAGTATTAGAAACCATCCTTCAACCAGCTACAGCCCAACTTCCCACTCCTATTGCCAAGTTGAAACCTCAAACCAAGCTGATTTACTGGAACTCTTACCACAAGCAAAATCCCTCCTAAACAAAGTCCCAGTGTTTTCTATACTTGCCCTTTCATTCATGAATAAAATGAATAGAGCCTCTGACCCTGACCTGCTCAATTAAAGCCCACCACTTTCTTCCAGTAGTTCTTTTCTGCTGGTAGAGCCGCCACACCAAATTCAATTCCTGTGCGGCTCTGAACTTCACACTGAACTCCTTGCCTGCAGAAATACACTATCCCCAAAAAAAGCATCCTTTCACTGAATTCATAATTGGGGTTTTTACACTATATTGCCTGTCTCTGAGTAGCTGCTTTTTGCCTCAAGCAGGAGACCCAAGACTCAATTCCAGTATGTGCCCCAAAATTTTTATTCTTGTTGTTTCTTCCCCTCCCTGGGGCTATAAAAGTTCTCTTTTCTTCTCCTAAAAACTCAGAATGATAAGCAATGCCTCCATATTTTGCTTTCTGCCCATCTTACAGATGAAAACAGAGGCATTAAGAAATGAAGAAACTCTTCCTAAACAAATTAATGATGGGGTAGCAGCTGAGCTAGAATTTGTATCTCCTAACTTCTGCTCTAGTTATGGTTAACCTAGAATTATGCTCAAGTATATAGAATTGTGTTCCTTCTCAATGGGCAGCTTCAAATGGAAAGTGGTCAATATCTAGCCTTCAGTGTCTACGTAGTAAGATGGCACAGGCATAAACTCAATAACCATCTCAAATTCGATATACGTACTCTGTAGTCTTGTGTCCTTGGGACATTTGTATACTCCCTGCCAATCTCAGATGACTGTTCTTAGTTTTACCCTATTTTACCTTCAACCAACAGTGCACCCCAGTCCTGTAACCTGAAGCTTCTTTTGATCCTCAATTTTCCAATGTAAATGTTAAATGTGTAAAGTCTTATAAATCTTAAAGATGAGAAACAGCTATCAGAGAACTTAGGAACAGCAGCCTTGCTCAATTCTCTATGTTCAACTACACAGGCCCCTTTATTCTCTCCAATATTAATGAGGTAAGTTTCATGGTACTATGCAATTGGTGGCAATTCAAGTACAAAGGGGAGAAATTTTCTTAAATTAAAGGTGCAAGGAGGAAGGGGAAGTCAAGCTGAGCTGTTGATTTCTCTTGTGTTTCAGCAACATTTTTGGCTGCCTATCTGGTGGCTCAGACAATAAAGAACCTGCCTGCAATGCCGGAGACCCATGTTCAATCCCTGGGTTGGGGAGATCTCCTAGAGACGGGAATGGCTACCCACTCCAGTAATCTTGCCTGGAAAATCCCATGAACAGAGGAGCCTGGTGGGCTACAGCCCATGGGGTCATAGAGTTGACATGACTAAGCAAATAACATAACTATGCAGCCCAAACACTTTGGCTGCTGGTGGAATATGCTGTACCTTTCTGCATGTGGTAAGGATGTGTAGAAGTACACACTTCTTGCTACAGCAGACCATCTGAACTCATTCTACCATAGCCTAGCTTCTGGCCTTGGGTGCCCGAGTAACCTCTGATAACACACCCATAACTTTTGTTTATACTTGTCAATAAAACCCCCTTCTACCAGTCCTGAAGAGGATATAAGTATCAAGGAAGGGGGTTCCCAGCTTAGGATGTATCCCGGGAGAAACCATTCTAGAGTAGTTCACATGAGACCTTGAGCCTAAAGTCACCCACGAAGGTTCTGTGATGAAGAAACAAAGCAAGAAAGTTTTTACTCGACACTGTTCAGAAACACAATGCTGGACCTCCAGGAACCTACGAACAATATAGAAAATCAAGATACAGGCATGTGAGAAGTATGTGTCAGAGGAATCAAGATGGGAACAGTCTTTTCACTGGTACCCATGAACGCATACAAACGCGACCACGTACACAGGACTCTGGTCTTTGTCCAACACAACCCATTCTGTACACCGCTGTTTATCCATGATACTTCTCAACATCACGTTCTTCATACTACTCTATTATGGGAGGAAATTCTATTGCCTAGAGAGTAGAAGTGCAAATTCTTGGCAGGAAGAAGGCAGTGTTTTCCCAAGTCCTCCTATTTGGCCAAGGGACTCTCCTCTGTTGAATCCTACCTTAGTCGGACATTCCTAAAACACAGCGCTCCCGACAACCACTACCATTAGATCATCGCTGACAAGGGAGTAGAAATATGCTAGACATACCTGGTTTAAATTTAACTGCTCATGTTTTGCTTATATTCACCCCTAAGGCTTTGTTCTCTACTTACCATTAATATATCGACTTATTCATTCATTGATTCGGCATATTGTTGACTGTGCATAGTGAGATGGGGGAACAAAACTGAAGCCAAGAAGCCTGCATTAGAGGTCATCTCAGGTGAAGGTAGGAAGGGATAGATGGGAATAATTTGAGAATGAGGATGCAGGCGGATGATCAGGTTTGGAAAGGAGAATAGATGAGTATGGCTTTGGGCATGTGTGTGTGTGGGGGGGGCGGGATTTCTTTATGATAATCAAGTAGAGATAACCACTAGGCATTTGGGTAGAAAAGAAGGCATGGGCTCAACATACAGATCAGGGAGTCATCAAAGAAATTGTGTGGGCTGAGAAAGCTGCCTAGACTAAACCTGGAAGCATACCAAGACTACCAGGCCTGAGGAAAGGTGAGAAGGACATGGAAGAAGGTAAGGGAAGGAGATGAGGATCTGAAAGAACATAGAGCCAGGGCACCTAAAGAAGCAGAAACTTTCCTTTTTAGAAGATACAAGACATAAAACGTTTTTTCTGTAATTCAAAAATTACATCAATGAAACAATCCAAAATATTCATTGAGGGTGTATGTTGAAGTAATAACGAATTTTACAAGTGATTGTCCTCACTTTTGAAGACCTTGCATCCTGGAGAGGTATGCACCTTAGCAAATACAACATAAAAACATCTTATTTCTCACCAAAAGTGAATAATACCAATGGGTTGATTACAGAAAAACTCTTTAGTTGATGGTAAAAATGAACAAAAGACTAGTGATGAATCTGCATTAGAATTTTGATCTTTTGTATATGTGGGTCTATCCCTTAGCATGGGCTTCCCTGGTGGCTCAGCAGTAAAGAATCTGCCTGCAATACACGAGATGTGGTTCAATTCCTTGGTTGGGAAGATCTCCTGAATAAGGAAATGGCAACCCACTCCAGTATTCTTGCCTGGGAAATCCTACAGACAGAGGAGCCTGGCAGGCGACAGTCCACAGGGTCACAAGAATCAAACAGAACTTAGTGACTAAACCATCACCATCCCTTAGCATGACGTGAAGTCAGAGGGAACATTACCCCCTAGAAAGCACACACTGAAGTTTAAGTTTCCAGAACATGGCTCGGTCCAAATGGAGTGTTTACTAAAGACAGCTGAAAGCAATACAACTGGAAGGCCAGTCTGAACTGCGATCAAAGAAAGTGGGCAGAAGTCAAAACTAGAGAAGGGTATCAATCAGGTCAACAGGATGAAGCCAGGCCATCAACAGATAACTGAGCCAAGGATTAGAAGTCAGAAACCAGGCCAACACTTGGGAAACAGAACAAAGACAGAACGCAACGAGGGCCAGAGAAAAGGGACAGGAAAAGGCACAACTGTCAGAGACACGGCAGATGTGGAAGCTGCCTCACGGCCCAGGAATATGCATGATGGCCTCGAGGAGTGGCAGGATTGAATCAAGGGGTTAAAATGACCTGCTTCTGCAGTTACAGGTACAGCGAAGTCTTCATGAGAGAAGATCATGCTGCATTTTGGCTGCCACCCAACTCCACCCTCCCAGGGGCCCCATCCCATTTTTCTGCTGTAGAGTCCCTCACTGGCCTGGAGTGTGTCTGCCTCTGGCCAAGGGCAGTGCTTTCACTTTGTCCCCTAGGCTGTAATCACTGTTAAAGACTAGGTGTGGATGATCTATTTGTAAATGTGTAATAGAATGTTAAGAAATAGGCATGTCTCCACATAATTACCGGAGAAGGCGATGGCACCCCACTCCAGTACTCTTGCCTGGAAAATCCCATGGGCGGAGGAGCCTGGTAGGCTGCAGTCCATGGGGTCACAAAGAGTCGGACACGACTGAGCGACTTCACTTTCGCTTTTCACTTTTATGCATTGGAGAAGGAAATGGCAACCCACTCCAGTGTTCTTGCCTGGAGAATCCCAGAGATGGGGGAGCCTGGTGGGCTGCCGTCTATGGGGTTGCACAGAGTCGGACAGGACTGAAGCGACTTAGCAGCAGCAGGAGCAGCCACATAATTACATAAGTAAATGAGTGAAATAAACCAACACTTACTGGGACTGCTGAAAACTGGAGTCATATGGAAATGTTTCATATTGTAAGGGAGGGTTATGAGAGATTCTTTGTGGTTTTTCTCTTCTACTCCTTTCATTTACCTTTATTTATTTATTTTTTTTTTCCTTTCAGGTTAAAGCTGACTCCACATCCTAAGGGACCAACACGAGCCATCAAGTTAAATGATGTCCCTGATAGCCCTGTGGATCAATAGTTATATAGGCCTATTCCTCATCTGAGCTCTGTCAGGGCCCAAATTATACACTGTACATGAAAACCACCTCCTGGATTTACTGTCTTGCACCCCCACCCCACCCCCGTCCTCAGTCATAGCAGGTGGTTTATTGTCCTGCATTTCTTTCTTTTAAGCTTTAAGTAAGTCTTTGCTACTTACTGATTTCTCCACATTTCCAAAGTGCAGAGAGGCAATTAGCCAAGTTCTCTTCCCTTTCACAAAACAGCCATGATTTCTTTGAGTTCCAAAGAAACTCTTCAATGTCCTTTTTCTCTCCCAGTAGTATGAGCATCTTCCCATTACATGATATACAACTGATAAAGAGGTTACAGTAGTATGAGGAAGCAGACAAGAGCTTGGCCTGCGGTGTTTTTGGTCCCCCTAGGATAACCCACTAGAGTCTAGACCATCAGCATTAATGAGGGAGTGGCTGCTGAGCCGAAACATCTAGTTACACTTCTAATACCCAGGCCCTGGGGTAAATCGCCTCACCTTTCTATGCCTTGGTTCTCCTCTCTCTTAAATGGGAATGATTTCGCTTCCTCACATTACCTCCAAGATGATATTTACCTAAATCAAATAGAGTATATGTGAAAACACTTTATATTTTGGGGAGGGAAAGTGTCCCATATATTCTAGGTTCTATTATTTAATATTTCTATCTCAGATGGATCTGGTCTCTTGAATCACTTTATAACAAACTGGACTTGAATTATATTGAACTGTTTTTGAGCTTTCTAATCTCCCAATTGTGTCAGATGTCTGGAATTATAGCCCTCTGAAACAGTGTGTGAAGCGTGCTTTATGATGTGGAGACCGACTCTTGTCCGGTTAAAAGACAACGTCTCATGGTTTTCTAATCAGAGTCCACCAGAGGTTCACCAGAGGTCAGTCTGGGAGCCAGATTAATGAGTCGTCTTACTCCCATGAACTGTAATCTTCAAATTTCTCTCAGTTTGACCCATATCTTATCCTTTTATGTATGTTCTTGGGACATTTCTGTTTAGCAAACAGCAGCAATACTCACCACTTTAATTATGTTTAAAATAAATAAACAAGACATCCTATGTTCTGTTGGTCCAAATAGATGAATATGGTTTCAATGAACAGTTTCTCCATACCCTTGTGCTATTGTAAATACTTTTTTTAAACTCAAATGCCCAGTTACCCACATGCTGACCCAGTTATAGTCTATCCTGTATAGCTTTTATTTTAACAGTAAGTGGTTTATTTTAACAATAAGAGAAAAATAATGTACTCCTCTAATTTCAAGCATAATTCACATTAGCTACTGTACTCCTGCATCCAATTATATCAACCCAATGTTTTCCATACCATCCTATTCCGAGTCACTCTAACTAACACTTCATTGTGACCTGTCATTTAGCTCATCTTAACCAACATTTAGTTAGCTAATTGAAAATATTTGAGTACCTTCTATTTCTAAATCTGACTCAGCTATAAAACTGTGGGGAAGTGGTCAGTGCTGCTTTTGTATTTCCGGGCCCAAACCACAGTTTTGTGGTCATGTGTACTGGTCAATTTCTAAATGCCTGAGTTTAATCAGCATTCAATTTTGCAATCTGTGCAGAAAATGAATTACAGATTTCACTGACTCTCCTGCTTGCAGGACATAAGGATGCTTCTCACCACTACTCACAGAGTCAATTCGGATCATTTTCCCAGGGTTCTCTAGCACTGCTAGGGACGTCAAGGTTTAAATTGGGTCCTGTGGTTTCTGCTGTACTCCCCAGTGAGTATCATCACATACAATGGCCCATATCTTATTCCTTGTATATGTTGAGCATATTCCTCCTTTTCTTCACCCCTCTAGATTATTGTAAGACTCAAGTGAAGTAATAGAATAATAACTAACATACAGAACTTTATAGGGCTTCCCTGATGGTTCAGATGGTAAAGAATCTTCCTGCAATTATAGGAGACCCAGGTTCGATCCCTGGGTCAGGAAGATCCCCTGGAGAAGGCAGTGGCAACCCACTCAAGAATTCTTGCCTGGTGAATTCAATGGACAGAGGAGCCAATGGACAGAGGACAGATGGTTCATGGGGTCCCAAAGAGTTGGACATGACTAAAGCGACTTAGCATGCATGCACACAGGGCTTTATAGAATTAAAAGTGTCTTTTCTTAAAAGTGGGGAGGGGAGCCTTGAAAATTTAAATCCATTAATAATAGTAATAGTAAATAAATGCTTTATTCAGTTTTCCTCTGTTTCTGGGTGATCAGCTGTTTTGAAATACTGACACATCCCCGGATGAGTTCCCCATTCATTCTCTAAGCTCAAAAGATTTCAACTTCCTGACTATGACCAAGCCATCAGGATAGAATCTCTCTTCATCATTTGGATTGACTTGCATTCACTGATACCCCACTGTAACTGTGGATCATCTCTAAGTGTCTTATTCTGTTTAATAGCTACATCATTGTGCTTTTGAGTTGGCAGAAAGCTCAAAGTTAGCCGTGCACAGCAAATGGCTTATGAAGTAATATTGACCCTGATGTCTGATCTTAAATCCCAAAGTCAGTGCTATTTAGTTTTATCATTTATGGATTCAGTCCACAATTACAGTAGACCAGGCAAGTCTCCCTGAAACAGTCCCTGCTTTAAGCGTTAGCCTTTAATTTGAAGGTATTTTCCCCAGCTGGAAGTTGTAATAATGCTCCATTCCATCTGGCAACACAACAAAGAACTGTTGGATTTATAAACTGACAGATCCTCTAATAAGTGCGAGTGAGAGATCAAATTTGCATCCTTTTATGTCACTAGGTACCACATCTCATCACCTATTCTGACTCTGGGGCCTTATTAATAGCCAATTTGCACACAAGCATTGGCATGATGACCAAAGTCAATCATAACCACAATGGAAAATGCTCCACCAGACAACTACAAAGTTCATCAGCACCCAGAATGTACAGATACAGCAAGCTGTGAAGGCCACCCACCTGAACATGCCACCTCCTAATTTCTAAAGATTGACCTGTCTGACAAACTAGAGGTTTGTGCCCTTCCTCCCTGGTCTACAAACATCCCTCATATAGCAACTTGGTCAATAAAGCAAATTACTTTCCCAAACAGAGATTGACAGGAGACAAAAATCAGGGGTGTTTCTGGTTGATTTAAAAGCATTCATGGAAAGTCCTGATGGTAAATGCATTTTGTGCCCATTAGATCATGTGTGGTATGGAGACAGGACCTACAATCCTTGTGTTGACATGTAAAGAGATGTCCATTAGAGTAATCCTCTGGTCTCATGGTCATGGGCCACCCCTTACAAATAAAATAGTTCATGGATGGAGGGTGAAAAGTATCAGTTCACACTGCTAAGTTAGGAGAAAACTATGAACCCTTAAATTTGGTCTCTTTCCTCTCCTCTTTCTTGGACCAGAGTATTGCTGCAATCCTAGATGAGTATATAAGCTGTGAAAATGTTAATTTTCCATCAAGGGGGCATTCTTAGGGTCTAGACTGGAGAGAAGGGCAGCAGAACATATTAACAAGCCCATCTGGTTGCATATTTATATAATGGCTAAAGTTAACCATTTGATTTCCATCTGACTGGCTCCTGTGTTGATCTTCAGTTGGCTTTGATTTCAGGCAAGGAAGAGAGGAGTGTTATTTATGGGCTCCTTTCAAATCCCAACAGCTTCATTACATAGCCATAGGACTTGTGGTAACATTAGTTGATAAAACAAACCAACCCCAACATTTCATAGACTTGGAACAACAAACTCATATAACAGTTCAATTTAGCAATTGAGCAGCTATCCTCCAAGGAGTGAATCAAAGCCTGCCTCCTTTCACGCTCAGGTTCTATTATCTTCAACACTCAGTTTCCAAAGCCACCAAAAAAGGTCAATGTCATTCTAACAAGTCAGAGGGGAAGTGTGCTTAGAAGATACAGTAGGAGGATTTTAGGAGCCAGGCCTTCAAGTGGTACATGTCACTTCTTCTCACATTCTCTGGCTAGAACACAGTTACCTGGGCACAATAGGAAGGCTGGAAAATGTATTTGAGCCATATGCTCAGGAAAAAAAAGGAAATGGATTTGGTGAGCATCTAACAGGCTTGGCTACAATAGCCCAGTCTAGGGAAAACAAAAGGCCAGTTGATTAGGTTTCAGATCATTGTCAGAAATTCCATTTGGATGGATATGCCTCAAGAATAAATTGTATGAGAATTTTCCAAAAATCTCCTCTATGCAATGCATGCTGTTATTAGACAACCTATCAAATGTTATAGAGACGTGTTAAAGGCAAACCTTGAGACTTGCATTGTCTACCACAATTATACCCTTTGAGCCCACAATCCACCTCTGTGCCCATCACCTGCACTGAGGATGCATGAGATCCTGGCACCCCGGACTTCTTCCTAGACTCCTGGGCTTCATCCCACCTTGCACCCCATTTCCATCTTGATTGCCCAACTCTCTGCTTCTTGCTTCATCCCTGTTCATGGTGTGACCCCTAAGACTCTCCTTGGATTTGACCCTGATCTTTTCCTTTCTATCTATTGCCCTAATGATTGGTACTCAAACCTTAGACAGGTTTCTGGCCACTGACAGTGACAAATCAGCTGATTTCTGGTCTGAGTTACCAGACTGAGCCTCAGTACCAGCCCCTCAGACCTTTTACTACAGACAGAAGAAGGCATGCATGCTTTAGGAAAATACATTTTTCATGCCTTACAAAATTCCCCACCCAGCCAGATTTTTAATTTTAGCTGCTAAAAAGTATTCTGTACATAACCCGAAACAAACTTTATAATAATCCAAAGATGCTGGTACTGATGTCATCCCCATGTTAACTATAGGAGAAAAAAATATAGACTTAGTAAAGCATGGTATTTTAGGAAAATCGCACTGAAGGGCTTCTGTTTGAACCCAGTTATTCCTGTCTCTTAAGTTTAAGCTCTAGAAAAGAGCACTGATCATGATTTAGATGTAAGCTTCCCAGATGGCGCTAGTGGTAAAGACCCCTGCCTGCTAATGCAGGAGACACAGGAAGATCCCCCGGAGGAGGGCATACCAACCCACTCCAGTATTCTTGCCTGGAGAATTCCATGGACAGAGGAGCCTGGTGGGCTATAATCCATAGGATCCCAAAGAGTCAGACACGACTGAAGTGACTTAGCACGCATGCATGCGTGGCTTAGGTGAGACAGAAATACACCAGGTTAATAGCAGATTTCTGGGTGAATCTATTGACGTCGATCTGGTCCCAGGCTATACAGGTCTCTCCTCAAAGAGACAACTGCTAAAGGACAGCATTATGGGCCAGTCCATTCACATGGAAACCCAGACGCCATCATTTCTGAGTACTCACAATCACAGTGCTGGATGGTTCACTCTGATGGGCTTCACTGTCCTTGACCCTTCTGAGGATATGGCTGTTCCCTCCTTGTCCAAATCATAACACACTTTCTATTTATTAGTCATGACTTGATTTTCCTGACAATGTGAGGAAATCTCAGCCCCAAATGTCTGCCAATGATTTGTGGATGGCAGGTAAGCATGTTAGCAGGCTATATTTAACATAATTTAAAATTTCATTGTCTTTCAGTAAAAGGCAGCTGTTTCCAGATGTCATGAATCAACCTTTATGTCTGACTGACGTGGTGTTTGCAGGAAACATCTTGCAATACTGTCATGTGTTTGGGGGAGTTTCTTGGACTCGATTATTTGCAAGCCAGAACCTGCTGCTTTCTGGTGAATTGTTATTTGGATTGCTTCAGTAACCTCCTGTTCAGATATGACAATAGGTTGACAATTCCATGGTTCAGCTGCCCTGTTTGGTTCTCTCATAACCACAAAACTGCAGCCCATTCAGTATCAGGAACTTTGAAAACATTTGCCAACAATTCAATCACATCTTCTTTGAGGAACACACTCAGTGAAAGCTAATTGTGCTATTGTCAAGCCCAAGAACATTTTATTGGTTTTCCTGGAATTACTTAATTTTTCAAATCCTGAATTTGCTTCTATTTCTGTAATGTTTTGAGTACTGAGTTAATTTTTGTGTGCATTTGTCAATTATTCCCATGAACTTATCCTCACTTAAGTCACTCAATGTAAGATACTAATTAGCTGAGCAATTTTATTGTTTAGTCTGTCAGATCTCTGGTTATTTTTATACCATAGAAGTCTTCCCAGGCTTTTGGTGGCTTTGCCAAATTTCTGTCCCTTTGTTTTGCTGCATTTCCCCCATTGACCCCTTTCCTACTATGACGTGGATTAATTCAAGTCATTTTTCCTATTTTTGTAACAATCTCATAGTAAATGCTTTTATGCATATTATTTTAGAACTCATGTGTCATTTGACTATTGAGGTAATGAATGCATGTGTGTGTAGCTCAGTCACTCAGTCATGTGCAACTCTTCATGACCTCATGTACTATAGCCTGCCAGGTTCCTCTGTCCTGGGATTTCCCAGGCAAGAATACTGGAGTGGGTTGCCATTTCCCCCTCCAGCGGATCTTCCCCACCCAGGGATCGAACCCAAGTCTCCAGTGTCTCCTGTACTGGCAGTCAGATTCTACCACTAAGCCGCCTAGAAGCAAGGCAATACATAATCGCCTAATATGTAAAGGAGGAAATTTGGGAAGTGTGATGTCATTCTTTAGGTCAGAATTTGAAGGAAATTCAAAGCCACAATGAACATAATTCTTGGAAACAATGCTTGAGTACCATGGTTTTCAAAAACTATCAGTTCAGCTCAGTTCAGTCACTCAGTCGTAGCCGACTCTTTGCGGACCGCGTGGATTGCAACAAAGAGTCGGACACTAATGAGCAACTGAACTGAAAACTATCAGAACTCAATATAGTTCTGATACTAGAACTATAGTTCTAGTACCCTTTTTCAAGCTACAATACTCTCTATTCTTATTCAAATTTCCATTCATTGATCCCAGAGCTGAGGACTCATATCCGATGGCATATCCATTTCTGATTCAATAAGTAGGCTTCTCTTTACTACGTTTAGTTTCAGATCTACCACATATTTCTCACTTAGTCTGGCTGTCAGTTCAAGATATTTGGTAACGAAATGTGGCTACCTTGCAGGTCTGCACATTGCCACCTCAGTTCCCAATCAGAGGTCTCTGATAGCTGTGCCTTTACTGGCACTTCCTTTAATGCCCTCTCATCATTAAATGGCTCAAGTGGATGACTGACTCTGTCAGCCAGAACACTTCAGACAGTCACAGCTCACTGGCCTGAAGTGCCTTAAATCTCTGGTTCCAGAACATCAGGCCCAGCCGTTTACTTGCAACTATTTCCGGCGTGTAAGGCCATTCCTGAATGAAAGGGCCATCCATCTCCCCATGGATTCACCTCTAATCCTCCTTTCCCTGACAACTCTAGCCTCATGATGAGTTACTAAAACCTCTGTGGGATATCAGAACTGCATGAAGTGACAGTGGCACAGTTTTCTTCATGCACAAGGACACTGAGCTGGGTTTTGCGAGGTGTGTAATTAGTATAATTACTTTATTTTGATTGCTGAGGTTAACAACATGGGCAATGCCCAAGCATATTATCATCATCAATTGATGAGCTGGAGTTTTAAAAATCTGATTATATGACATGTGTTCAGCTGTATCACCCTCTGCGTTGCTGCTGGGGAATAACTATTATCTTATTTCTTAAGATGCTTAAATAATTTTGCCATGATACTGTGCCAGGTATGAGTAAACCCAAAGAAATAAGCTCCCTGAATACTCTGCTGTGTGCATGTTTGCATATGAGCCATTTTCAAACAGCATCCAAGAAAGCAGGGAGCTCACTGTCAGTTGATGAGGAGTATGCCAGCAGAGTTCAAAATACATCTCCCTGTGTTAATCCCCAGAGGGTACTGATAAACAAGTGGTTCTTGCCTGGGGCCATTTGGCCATATCAAAATTTGGCAAAATTTGATAAATGTTTCTGGTTGGGCTGGGGGTGGAGGGAGAGAAGGAGGATACTGCTAGAAGCTAATAGACAGAGGCCAGTGATTTTACTAAACTTCCTACAATGCACAGCACAGCCCCCACAACAAAGAACTGCTTGACTCTAAATGTCAACAGTGGAGATGTTGAGAAACACTGGGTTAGACCAAAGAAAATGACTTACAGCAGTTTAAGAGAAGTGCATAGAACTATACAGTAATAACAAGGTCAAACAGTTCACCCACTCAAAACTATTCAATAAGAATTACAAAAATTTCAACAGTCAGCATCATTTGTTGGAGTATCCCTAAAATGGAAAGACCTCACCTTGCCTTCAAAATTAGGTATTCTAGGAATATGGAAAACTCCCTGAAATTAGGACTTAAGATTTATGTGAACAATCTGCCTTTATTTCAAAGGTTCTTTCTCTCAGAAATAAAGATAGGATAATGAATCTTTCAATGCCCATCCCAATCCTCCCACACTTATATGAGGATTCCCTCATGAAATCATGTTGTGTGTGAGATAGCCAAAAGGCACAATTTTATTTAAAAAATGATCACTACCCAGGGTTTCATGAGTCCTGACTCAGGATGATGAAAATTGAAGGGCAAGCCTTATATCACAAATAGACATACGGTTTAATTTATGTAACATAGGTTATCATTGCCTAAATTCAAACTATTCCCCAAATTTTTCCCTTCTTTGTGCACTGTGACTCAAATAAATGAAACAAAATTTAAGTTTAATTCTTGACCATTGAAAAAGCACTGCTTGCAGGGTGGACTATCAGTCCTTCAGATCTTAGCATGAGGTGGTTGTGAACATGTGCTGGATTTCTTACATCTATTTCTGATGAGTATGGAAAGCTACAGATGAGCAAGTCTCATAATCAACTGAGCTTCAGAAATTAAGGCACTTGTCCAGGAAGGTCCAGGAATCCCAGAACCCCTGTTTCAGCCACATCCTCCCAGGAGTGGTCCAAAAACCTACACACATAGAGGACAACAATGAGAACTGTTGCCCTTTATTAGAGCTGGAGCTTTGATCCCAAATCCGAAGATGGATCTTGAGCCCTGCTGAGCTCTGCTGCCTGTCAGAACTCCTCTTGGCCAGACTAGAAAGGCTGAAGTAGCCTTCTTTCCCCTCAATCTTACTCCAGTTTTCACTTAGCTTTAAAGGTGGGGTGGGATGCATCTCTTTCACCATAGAAAGGGAGTACCTCTGAGGTCAGCCTCCTGAAGGGCAGACCATCTAAAGAAAGACTAGGCAATTCAGGGAGAAAGGAAGACAGACAAACACACCGTACCAGGGACCTTCCCTGCATGCCCTTAGAAGAAGACAGTCGTAAAGGGAAAGTCAGCCAAGATTCAATCAGGGCATGCAGAGTCATTGCACTCAGGCTGAAAAGAGTTAATTTTAAATGCTTTACATAAAAGAGTTTGATAAGAACAGCAGTTGGGGAAGAATTTTCCAAAGTGATTTTGCCCTTGGTATGAGGACATAAATGCAAGGCTGGCTGCTACTCAACAGGGAGGTAACTTCAGCTCTCATCATCATCCTTTTAAATTGGGGTCAGTCCTGGGGATATGTCCACAGCTCTAAAGCTATATATTTGTGGCCCCAACTCAACAGGGCAGCTTGCTGGCAGACTATGGCAGCAACTGCCCGCCCAGCAGAGGTTGTCTTTAGATTTCAGAACCTGCCTTTATCCTTCTGGTCCTCCTCCCCACTTTAATTTCTGTCTCACTCTAGTTCCCTTTCTTCTTCTTCCTTTCTCCTTTGTGTGTCCTGAGCCCTTCCCTACGGGGCTGATTTGACAACAGCAACCAAGCTTTAGCTTCTTAATTTGTTTCACTTAGAGTTTTCCATTTTAAAGCTTTCAGGAGTTTCATCTCACATTACAATTCTGATTAAGTGGCTCCTGCTTTGCCTCCCTCCTAGGCTTGTGATAAGAACAGAGGAGTGTTGAGTTCTTCATGTCTATAATGGTCCCCCAGAACTCCTGAGAGGGAGGTTTTATGTTTAGGACAACAAAAATAACTCTCATTACAATTAATAAAAGAAAAATGAGACACCCTATGTAGAATCTCAATAAGCTTCAAGTATATTAAACATTCAGGAAAGAGATCTGTTGAAGGCTCAGCCTGTTATGACCCAGAAGGGGCACCACAGTTAATGGGACTGAGAGGCAAATGACACGAGGTGATGTTTAGGGCTGCCAGTTGCCACAGCAACTTGAAATGTCTCCAGCGGCAATCTCACTCCTATGTTAAAGAACCACATTCTCAAAGAAGAGAGGTGACAGAGGTCATATCAGCTTCTCTCTGACAACCAACCTCTAACTCACTACTAGGTATAAGGCTTGGGAGGCACTTTTAATACATCCATTATGTTATTTAACCTTAAGATTGATCCAATATGGACACTTCTTCCAAACAATAGTATAACTTTGAGATGAGGTGGACCATGATTTGAATCCAGCCTCTCTGTACTGGGCTACTTTGGTGATTCTGACCAAGCTTCTTAACTTCTTTGAACCTCAGCATCTACTCTTAGAAACTAAGATTGTATATTAGCTGCTTTTGCTGCATAACAGATATCTCAAAAATCTCACTGTCTGTAAAAAACACTGACTCCCTTGCTCACAAGTCTGCCAGTAGTTGTAGGTCTACTGGGATTGGCCTGAGTTAGCAGGGTTCAGCTCTAGGTTTTAGGTCAGGTTCACATGTTTACATTTTCTCCTCGAACCAGTGACAACCCATGGAATGTTCCTCTCACGGCAAGTCACAGGAGCACAAGGGGCAGCAAACTGCAAGCACATCTGAAGTCCCTGGTCAAGTCAGATCTGCTAAGATTTCATTGGCCAAAGCAGTTGCATAATCTAAAGTCAAGTAGGTAGAAATGTATTCTATCACCACTCCTTCCCATGAAGTCTTTGTAAACCACAGAGACAGTGAAGAATTGAGGTCCAATCTCTCACAACTGAAATAACTATCACATAAAGGTGTTGAAAACACTAAATGAGATAAAAACATGTGAAGCCCAGGACAGAGGAGGAGCTGAATAATGATAGCTATCATCATGGGTTAATAGTGTTTTTGAAAACTATGCCCATCTACACAGAAGTTCCAAAACGAGACAGACATTACTTTAATACCTTTTAATGAATTGTATCAACTGTAATTACTAAAACACAGCCCTAGATTTTTGCACCCTATCTCTATGCAACTCTGACAATGTCAGTAAGCCAGGGTAAGCTATCAAGAGGCATATACACAAACTCTGAAACTAGAGATGTTTGTCCTTAGAAACCCTGGCTTCCTGTTCTGAGCCACTTTCTCCAGTTGCTCTGGCCTCATTTAACTCAGTAAAAAAGGTGTCCAAACATTTAATCACACTGATATGTCCTTGCCTTAATTAGAAACTATTAGTACATCTGGTGGGCTTCCCCAGGTGGTTCTAGTGGTAAAGAACCCACCTGCCAATGCAGGAAATTTAAGAGATGCAGGTTCGATACCCGAGTCAGAGAAGATCCCCTGGAGGAGGGCAAGGCAACATACACCAATATTCTTGCCTGGAGAATCCCATGGACAAGAGGAGCCTGGTGGGCTACAGTCCATAGGGTCACAAAGAGTCAGACATGACTAAAGCAACTTAGCATGCACGCAGTACATCTGGAAAATAGATGCTCCCTTTTTTATATCCACATGGGGTAATGGGAGAACAGGTATGTGGTAGGATGGCTAATTTCTAATCTCTTCTCATACAGACCTTTTTCTTTTTCTCCACTTCTTGCAGGGAAATATCTTACAATGTGGGGGAGAGGCATGTGTTTTAATCTCTCATGATGATCTTAGGGCCCCTTTTCCTGGATCCACAACCCCTCCCTCTTGCACCATTTCACACACACAGGGAACTTCAAACCAAATTACCTCCAATACAGGCAGCATTCAAGTTGGCAGGGACAGAAATGTTTTAGAACATCTCATAGCACTCTAGGAGAGCTAGACTTTCCTGGGTTAAACTCTTCACTTCATCACCCCTTCAGTGGACCCAGGGGATGTTATTTGGACTCTTCAAGACTGCTTTCTAGCAATTATAATATGGGGTTAAAAACACATGCCTTGACATATTACAGATGGGATCAGAGGAGATCATTTACTACTGAGAAAACATCTATGAAGTGTTGTGTGTGCCAGATCCTAAAGATGGAGACATAGCCACTGCCTCCAAAGTTTAAAGTCAGTCCCAGGCACATAGTGTGAGCTCAGTAAACCATTACTATTACTGTCATTTATATTTATCTTGAGATATTTAACAAGCAGCACAGTACATGAGTCCACCTGCAGGAATGAACAGCAGTCTTAAGAGTTGTATCAAGGTGCTAGAGGCCACCTACTATGCCAGAATCATAAGGAGTAATGACCAGGAAGGCTATGGCAACATGGCCACATAGGAAACTCAAAGTAGCAACCATTTACTCCCCAGTAAGAAAGTATTCTGACATTTTTTTAAACAAATGGTACAGTGTTATCATTTGAAAAAACATTTATTTTAAATGATAAGTACACACTTATCATTTAAGTTCCTATCATACACTTTTGATGGTTCTGTTTCCTATCTAAATGCTACAATAAACAGAGCTCTCTTATGTATGCTGCTTTTACTGTCCAGTGATGCACAGAAAACCTACCCTGGGTGATATTCCAGTTCCAGTTCTCAGACGAACACATTATGGCCAAAGAGGAGTCATCATGTCACAGGCACCAAAGATTCCCCTGCAGCCACTATCCATGGGCCCAAAGCAGAATAAAATGAGTCCAAAGTCAAAACTGAAGGAAGCACCTCTGTGTCACATGTCAGGGACTTCAAGCCAGAGTTTGACATCTCCACCCTCCCAGAGGCCTGCTGTCCCATGAGGACTCACTTCCTCAAGGACATCTAAAGTTTCCCTACGTTTTCAAGTTGATAAGGGACAAAAAGGGGCCAACGGCAGCCAGTTGCAGAAGAGAGGGAACAAGTACAAGAGCTCTTTTAAAAACCAGAGAAAGGAATGGCCATGATATTCGTTCCAACCGTGGTAAAACAAAGGCTTAAGACAACCTCAGCTTTCTGCCAGGTTCGTGTTTACTTGGTAACATTCACCTCCTCCCCCAAAGTACGAATGATTGAGGTAAATGAAGCAACTGTATTTCAGCAAATGAACACTATTCCGGTCAAGGAAAGAGTAAAGAATCAGAAAATTCCCATGCGTAATGGAGAAGATTCTCATAAGAATCATGGCAAGTTATTGCACATTTTTACCTAATTCTGGCTTAGGGTCGTGGCAGTTCACAGCTTATAGAAATCATCCAGTCCATTTGATCTGGGAAACTGAAGGCCAGAGAGGTGAATTGCCCTGTACTAATAGAGGACTCTTGATCCTCAACCCAGAGCTGGTTATATCATGCTAACATTTCTTTCTCCCAAATGCAGAAAACAAGTGTGCACTTACACACACTCACAAACACACACAAAAGGAAGACACAGAGGACTAATCAACACATCACGAGACAGGTATTCTTGGAAAATATCTGTGACAAAATAGTCTCCAAAGAATATACAAACACAGACATTTAAGATTATTATTCTAGTTGCCAAGACAACAAAAGAATAGTATCAAAGAAAGAAATAACCAGGAAATCTTCCCCCAAGTTCAACACCAAACCACAAGAGACTAAGCATGAGGCACCTCTTACCTTGGGACTTTGGGTGCAAGGAAGGCACTCAGGACCAAGATATTCTTGATCCCAGAAACCCGAGCTCCTCCCAACCATGGAAGTACCACACAGCAAAAGTATTCCACGCCAGTGTGCTGCAGGCTAGAGTGATCTGAGGACTAATTCCATGCACATGTGCCTAGGAGGTTTGTTTAGGGGAAAGCTATCCAAAAGCCAACTGCAGAGTTCATTTTAATAGCACTGAGGTTGTATGCATGTCTAATCAGGGGATCAGCAAATTACATGCCTGGTGCACGGACCATATGACCTTTGCGGGATTGTGGAACAATTGAGTGCATTTGGGAGAAACACTAAGAATTCACTGAGCATGAGGCCAAGCTGCGAAGCTGTTGCACAGGGAAGATGAGCAGCAGTGATGAGCAACAAACTTGTGAGAATCTCCTAAGCCTGGGGCACTAAACTAGGCACTGGAGGATGATTCACTCCACCCCAAATTTGCTGTAGAGAAAACTGCATTAACTCTTTTAATGAAAGGGCACCCCACAATGAAAGCTCTAAATGCTTGTCATCAAAGACAGACAGATCAGGACGGGAATAGGGTTGGGAAAGAAGCACTTCCATCCCTGGCTGTGCCCCCTGGGTGCTTTCAGAACTTATTGAATAAGAAGGCCTTGAGGATCTTGAACATGGAAAGGCCCTAGTAGACCAGCACAAAGTTAGTTAAACAGGCGTTGCAGATGGTGAGTCCCGAAAAGAAGAGCTAACAGTTTCACAGCATTCTACTCTCTTTTCTGCCTGACCAGGTTTGCATACCTCTCTCAGTGCATTGGAGAAGGAAATGGCACCCCACTCCAGTGTTCTTGCCTGGAGAATCTCAGGGACGGGGGAGCCTGGTGGGCTGCCATCTATGGGGTTGCACAGAGTCGGAAACGACTGAAGAGACTTAGCAGCAGCAGCTCAGTACATCATCATGTTCACACAGGACCATATGTACATGCACGTGTGCAAACACACACACACACACACACACACACACACAACACACTCACAGCAGTTACCAATCTGTGATTGTAAAAAGGCTTGGGCAGTATTAAGTCCTAGACCTTTGGCGATAGGCTATCATGAGAGAGGCTGGAAACATCAGGAGAGACGAGCCTACATACAGGGTCTGAGAAGCCTCTGACTTGAATTTAGAAAAGAAAAGTTACGATCTCCTTTCCCCAAGAAAATCCCCCAGAACATAAAACCCATCCCGACATACAAATGCACGTGTGTGTGCTCAGTTGCTTAGTCTTTTTTGACTGTTTGCGACCCCACAGACTGTAGCCCGCCGGGCTCCTCTGTCCATGGATTTTCCTAGCAAGAATACTGGAGTCGGTTGCCAGTCGGTTCCTACTCCAGGGGATCTTCCCAACCCAGGGATAGAACCCCCGTCTCATGCATTGGCAGGCAGATTCTTTACCGCTGGACCACCAACTAATTACAAATGGTGCTGTCAATACCGGAATCTTTCCTCCTCTTATTTAATGTTTCCCAAGGATACACTCTGTGCTGAGGACTAATTTCAAAGCACCTAAGAAGCAAGGCTTTGTGAGATTTGAGTTCCTCATAGATAAGGACATATTTCCATCATCGTTGTGTGTCAGTTGCCATCACACAAGAGATCTTCCTAGATGCCTGTTGCTGTGGGAATGGCCTGCCCACACCACATGCTCACACTGCAAAGAGGTGTTCCCCCAGTGAACACCTCTGCCTCTTACCTGAGATTATGCAGTATAACGTCATTAATATCATCTACACTGTCCTGGTGGCAAAGCCTGAATATGGCCCCACTTATAGGAAGGACCATGGTGGGGAGTGGATGTTGCCTACTCTGCCACTAACTCAGGGATTTCTTCTCTAGTTATTAGGTTAATCAGGACACCTTGATTGAAAGCGAAAATGACAGCTGAAACTGGGTTAAACAAAAGGATATATGTTGGCTAAGTTCCCAAGAGGATAATCATAGTTCTTTACCAGAAGAAAGGTGAATAGATACTGAGTGGCAAAAAAAAAAAAAAACAAAACATGTACACTAGCGTCTTCTGCTTTTACAGCATGGGTGACCCTCATCTTTCTAGCTCTTCTCCACACCACAAAAGAGTCAGTCAACAAAACTATACTCTTCCACCCACCAGCTGTCTATTCTTCTTCCTCCCAACCAAAAGTTTGTCTCAAATTATTCGTACATATTACACATGCTAGACACTTAAATTACCCCTTCCATGCCTTAGCATTTTAAACCAATGCAGTGAGTCTTTCTGGAGACCACTGTGAAGGCTGAATGTTAAGGAAGGAACTGTGGAGAGTGTGGAGGAGTGACTGACTCCTCAAGGTTTCTTCAGGCCCCTGAAATCATACCATAGGGGCAGCCAGCCGTATTGGGTCCAAGTCCTAGGATCCCAGAAGAGAGGTTAAGTGCCAAAGTACATCCAAGGGAGAGTGCTAGGGGTCGAACTGCTAAGGAAAACCACGGCCAAGCAGTTCACAGAGGAAGAAAGCTCTGAGGTGAGCATTTACTGCTGGGGCTCAGACCCCAGGGATTAGAGACCCATAGAAGGCATAAGCAAGGACCAGTGAGAGGGGCTGAGCATGAGCTGATGAGGGGACGGTGGGCAGTTTGAGCAGAAATGCTTGTGCTGCTTTCGGCTGGCCATAAGGTGGGCTGGCTCTTCACATGAGGGACTAGCTAAATAAAACTTGGCTTCCATCGAAGGCTATGCCCCAGGGCCCTGCTCAGCCCTTTCCTTGGGTCTGGGTTTTTCCTCCCTATCCCCATTCTAATGTTTTTCCTAGAACTAAGTCTGCACATAGTGGTTGATCTTCACAAACAACAGAAAATCCTCAATATTTACCAAACACCAAGCATTAGCTCATCCTTGGGCTATGTGTTGGTGATACACAGATGAGATGTTATTTTCAACCTTGGAAAAATTTGCTGAGGGTGGGTGAAGCAGTTGAGGTGTTTTTTCTTTTTTCTTAATGATGATAAAATATTGGTTCTATGACAGAGGCTTATACAAGGTTACCATAGGAACTCTGAAGAGGAGCAATTAACCCAAGTGCTCTTAAGGTTGTGGGAGGGAACAGTAGGCAATGAAGGTAGAAGGAAAGCCGGGCTTGATCCTCCATGGAATGGCACAGGGAAAAGGAAAAGCAATAGGAATTAAGAGCTGGATCAAAAAAAACATGATGATCTGCAATTCTTCCCTAGAGCATGAGCTTCTTGGCATGGGGCCTTCTATCTATAGGGGGCTCCGTAAATGTTTGTGAATTAAACAATGAACAGAACGCCTTTGGAACAGAACGCAGACCTACAAGACCAAGGGGCATTGCTTCCTAAATATTATCACAGCCTTGAATTTCTCATTATGACTCTCTGAGTAGTTTAATTAATAATTGCTAAGGGAAGAGGAGAGCAAAGTGATAATTAATAGCTATTGGCTAGAGCCACTGCTGAATTAACAGTCCAATTACAAAATGAACAAACCACATCCAAAAAGAAGCATGAGTTCCAGGAGCAACGAAAGCTCATGGGTACCAAGGACCCTGGGGGATTTCTTCATCTGAGAAGCTACTAGGTGAAGTGCATTCCGAACAGAATGAATGAAGAAAGGGTAAATGTGAATATTTGCTAGGAAATGACTCCCTCACCATGGTTTGCACTTCCTAGAAATGCAAAATTTGCCACTGGGTTCCTTTTCCTCCCAACCAATAGCAGAGATTAAAATAAAAACAGAAGACAAGGGGCAGGTTACAGCCATCTTTTCCAGGGTGTCAAATATCCAGGATGCTTCCAGAAGTCCCAGAGCCCCACAGCACTTGAGGTCCACAAATCCCTAAGACTTGATGGCTTGTTGATTTCTCCTTCCAAAGGCAGTAGCATGTGTTCAGGAAAATGATAACTACAGGACTGTTCATACACAAAGAACATCAAAAACATCTGTGTGTAAATAGCTGGGTGGTTGACCATTCCACTGATCTCTTGGGGTTAAACCTGTGTATTTATCCCCATCGTCCCCATCAGGGATCCTCCTGTTGCTGTCTTTTCCATGCACAATGACTCTTCAGTAACAGCTCGTTTCACTCCACAATCTCTTCCCCACAAAGCAGGTCTTAAATGTTCAGTCTTTTAGAAAGTTATTATACCCAAGCCATTAATATAGCTAAGTTTTTACTTTCTTTTATGAAGAGCCTTCTATGAATATGAGATCTTCAGTATTAGGTAACTTAAGGAAGGTATGGAAACAACACAAATGTCCAACAAGAGATGAATGGATGAAGATGTGGTGTATATATATACACACAATGGAATACTACTTAGCCATAAAAAGAAGTAACTAATGTCATTTGCATTAACACTGATTGACTTGGAAGGCATTATGCCATGTGAAATAAGTCAGAGAAAGACAAATATCATATGGTATGCTTATATGTGGAATTTAAAAAATACAATAAACTAGTGAATAAAACAAAAAAGAAGCAGATTCACAGATACAGAGAACAAATTAGTGGTGACCAGTGGGGAGATAGAAGGGGAGGGGCAACATAGGGGGAGAGGGGAAAGGGGGGTTATTATGGGATTACATGAAGTCAGGCGTGTGAAGATTTTAAAGATTAAAACAGTACAAAGAATTTAAAGAATGAATCTTTAAGCTGGTGAAATAAAATCAAAAGTTTCAGATTTTTTAAAGAAAAAGGTGTAATTTATAAAACTGTATGGGTATACTAGATAAGAAACGGAGAAAAGCAGTAAACACGGCAAACAATAACAATAATCTGGAAAAACTGGCAGAAGAGTAGAAAGGAGTTTTGTTTTTTTTTTTAAATAACAGTGATTTCTATAACTTGGAACTGCTTTAACTGAAGCACTGACTGAAACAATTCTGTGCTTTTAAAGGTAGCTTCTTTTAAAAAATCCCTCTTTTTCCACCCCCCGCCCCCACCCAGGAAATGTTGTTATATGGAGAGAGGTACATGATGTAAAGGTGACATTCTCTGGCTGAGCCAAGGAACTGCAATGGTTTAATCCAAGTGCCCTGGTCTTCCGCACACCGTTCCCCTGCAGAGCTCCACGAACTTGTAGGCTGTAGGCTAACAAACTATTTCTTTACATTTCATAGACTGAACTTCAACTAGGACTCAAGTGGGAGCCTATCTTAGCAGATTAAGATCTCAGAGTCAACAGCAATTACTTTCAATTCGCCCTCCATCAGAGTTTATGTAGCAGAAAGATAGGGAGGGTTGAAATTAGAAAGCTAACTTCAAGTCCCATACCTGCTCTCCCTACCTGTTCTCTTGCCCTCTCAGGGTTGCTCTTCTCTTGTTTGTAAAGTGTGGGTGATCATGCCTGCAGTTTCCACCACATAAAAAGGTATACATATTTGGAGAGTACAGAAGTAGACATGATACACAATAGAAATGCTGTATCAAGACAGAGTGATTTCCACGTTGCAATGAAAAAGAACTTTCTTTTAGGCAAAGACCTCAATCCACTTGCCAGGTAAACTACAAAGCACCTTCGCCTTGAACCTTTCACAGGTTTCCCCTATCTTTCTGCTCCTGTCACAGGCCAGAGTTACTGGAAATGTCTCGGTCACATCATTCCTCTACATAATGTATATTGTAATTCAATGTCTAGCTCATTTCCCAAGGTTTACTTTCTAGGATCAGTATATTAATACATTAGTGGGCATCAAGAAATGTTGGGCTGGATGAAGCACAAACTGGAATCAAGATTGCCAGGAGAAATATCAATAACTTCAGATATGCAGATGATACCACCCTTATGGCAGAAAGTGAAGAGGAACTAAAAAGCCTCTTGATGAAAGTGAAAGAGGAGAGTGAAAAAGCTGACTTAAAACTCAACATTCAAAAAAATAAGATCATGGCATCTTGTCCCATCACTTCATGGCAAACAGATGGAGAAACAATGGAATCAGTGACAGACTTTATTTTCTTGGGCTCCGAAATCACTGCAGATGGTGACTGCAGTCATGAAATTAAAAGATGTTTACTCCTTGAAAGAAAAGCTATGACCAACCTAGACAGCATATTAAAAAGCAGAGACATTACTTTGCTGACAAAGATCCATCTAGTCAAAGCTATGGTTTTTCCAGTCACTTATGGATGTGAGAGTTGAACCATCAAGAAAGCTGAGTGCCAAAGAACTGATGCCTTTGACCTGTGGTGTTGGAGAACACTCTTGAGAGTCCCTTGGATTGTGAGGATATCAAACCAGTCAATCCTAAAGGAAATCAGTCCTGAATATTCATTGGAAGGACTGATGCTGAAACTGAAGCTCCAATACTTTGGCCACGTAATGCAAAGAACTGACTCTTTAGAACAGAGGATGAGATGGTTGGATGGCATCACCAACTTGATGGACATGAGTTTGAGCAGGCTCTGGGAGTTGGTGATGGACAAGAAGGCCTGGGGTGCTGCAGTCCATGGGGTCGCAAAGAGTAGGACACAACTGAGCAAATGAACTGAACTGAACTGAACTGGGCATCAAGAACAGAGCACTGAACTTGAATCCAGGGTCCTGAATTCAGCAAACTAGTTCCCCCCAAGTTTATATTCCAAGCCACAGGCCAACTTTTACATCATTTGATTCTTTTCTTTGTGGAGGCCAGGAACTAGCAAAGGCTTACTTGGCTAAGCATCTTCCAGAGTGTGGAGGCTTGCTGAATTCCCCTTCGAGTTTTATCTTGACAGGCAGAAGTTTCATTTTCCAGATGGGAGCTTAGGGTTTCTCTTTTGCCCCTCTAAAGCAAAAACCAAAACCACTAATATACTGAAACTAAATAGATTAAGTCCCAACACTACCTGGCTTTGGTTCATCTTTGTATTACCACAGTTGTCCTTACTCCTTTTCTACTTTTTTTTTTCTACTTTTATTGGATTTCTGCCTTCCCATCTGTAAGAGAAGAGATAGGAAAGAGCAAAATAAGGGACGACCCAGAGGGATGGTACAGGGAGGCAGGAGGGAGGAGGGAGGAGGGAGGAGGATTCAGGATGGGGAACACGTGGATACCTGGGGCGGATTCATGTTGATATATGGCAAAACCAATACAATATTGTAAAGTTAAAAAATAAAATTAAATTTTAAAAAAAGGTAGGGACTTAATATCCAAACCTGTGATGTACTCTTGCCTTTTTCATTTCTTTTATCAAAAGAAGAACACAAAGGTCTATTTGGGGGAGTGGAGAGAGAGAAAAAGAGAGCAATGCATCAGTTATTACCCACACTGAAGTAAAAGTAAAGTGAGAATGAGTATTTTTCTCCGACACTAAAGACATGAAGATCTAGGGTGTGGGATGGTAAGAAATGACAGACTAGGGAAAACTAGTGAAAACTGTACTCACAGTGCTCTTATCTGTGTTCACGAATACATAATTTTTGGATTTTTCAGTTGTACTGAGATAATTTATCCCTTTCTTCTCAAAGATGCCAAAAAGAATCCCACTCAAGGGTAAGGAAACACCTGAGAGCCAGGGGACTCGGACAGTGCCCTCTCAGAAGCCACCTTGCAGCTCTGCCCATGACTGAAGGCTTTCAGAATCTCTTCCCCTAGCATGAGCATATGTTTTTCCAAGTGAGCAGTGCTGACATCAGACTTCCTTGGTGGTTCAGTGGTAAAAAAAATCAGCCTGCAATGCAGGAGACCTGGGTTTGATCCCTAAGTTGGGAAGATCCCTTGGAGAAGGAAATGGCAACCCACTCCAGTATTCTTGCCTGCACCATTCCGTGGACAGAGGAGCCTGGCGGCCTACAATCCATGGGGTCTCAAGGAGTCGGACACAACTGAGTGACTGAGAACAGTGCTGGCATCAGCTTAGAGAAGAATCAAACACAAGAGTCCCGTTAGATCCCACTTTACAGGAACTGGATATTGGAGAGAAGACTGGCTAAGGACAGGCCTGCAAGTCCTATCTCTGAGGGTGGGCATGCCCTGCACAAACCAGCCCTCCAGGGAGGCTGTGTTCTTGTCTGCGGTGAAAACCAAAAGCCTAATACCTATGTACACCCTGGCAGACTCTCCTTGGTGCAACACTCAGGCCTTAAAGGGTTAAAGCACAGCACTCTGCTAGAGGGAATAACAGAGCTTACTGTGGAGTTTAAACGCATTTGGACAGGTCATTTAGGTTTTGCAGGTCGTATGGTTTCTTTCACAATTTGTGTTGCAACTGCTGAACTCTGCTGTTGTAAGACAAAAAAGTCATGGATAACATGTAAACAAATGAGCATGTATCTCAATAAAACTTTATTGACAAAAGCAGGCAGGGGGTGAACTTAGAGGTTTTTTTTGTTATGTTTTGTTTTTTAATTGAGGTTTGCTCAGTTGGGGGTAAAAATACATGTTAAATTAAGAGCAAGGTAAGAGATGGGGGCTTCCCTAGTGGCTCAGTGGTAAAGAATCTGCCAGCCAATATAGGAGATGCAGATCAGTCCTTGAGTGGGGAAGATCCCTTCGAGAAGGAAATGCAACTCACTCCAGTATTCCTTTCTTTTTTTCTTTTAATATTTTTATTATATATTTCTTTAATTGGAGGGCAATTACTTTACAATATTGTGGGGTTTTTTGCTATACATCAACATGAATCGGCCATAGGTATACGTGTCCCCTCCCTCTTGAACTCCCTTCCCACCTCCCTCCCCAACTCATCCCTCTAGGTTGTCACAGAGCCTGGGAAATCCCATGGACAGAGGAAGCTGGCAGGCTACAGTCCATGTGGTCACAAAAGAGTTGGACATGACTTAGTGACTAAAACAACACTGACTTTGGTCACTGCAAGATAATTCTAGTGGGAATACTAAACACCAATTCTAATACTAATGCAAATATTCCTTGAAATACTGGAACACTGGAAACAATGTAAACAAGTAAAATGTAAATAAATAAAATGCAGATATAAAAAAAAAAGAGTTGGACACGACTTAGCAACTAAAACAATAAAAACAAGGCAAGAGATAGCCAATTACGACACTTGCTCATGAAATGCCATAACATCTGAGACCAGTTCTTGTTTAAAAACATAACTGTGGCCATAGAGTTCTGCAATTTGACCACAAAATGTAGATTAACAAAATTATCTAAAGCCTATTTTAAATAATGCCTTTTACTTTGAAAGCTTTGCTACCATCTTATTTAAGCTTCGTGGTAAGTATTTGGAGTAGATAGCATCTATCTGTTCATGTCAAAGAGGAATTTTATGTAGAAAAGGAAAATGTTTTGCCTGAGAGCTCACAGATTCATCCTGTGTCCTTGAGTCCTACATCGGTGGATTTTCAATTAGTCACTTGCGGAATACAGAAAACTGCTGCTGCTGCTGCTAAGTCACTTCAGTCATGTCCCACTCTGTGTGACCCCATAGACAGCAGCCCGCCAGGCTCCCCCGTCCCTGGGATTCTCCAGACAAGAACACTGGAGTGGGTTGCCATTTCCTTCTCCAATGCATGAAAGTGAAAAGTGAAAGTGAAGTCACTCAGTCGTGTCCGACTCTTAGTGACCCCATGGACTGCAGCCTACCAGGCTCCTCTGTCCATGGGATTTTCCAGGCAAGAGTACTGGAGTGGGGTGCCATTGCCTTCTCCGACAGAAAACTGGTTCATCTCATTTTTAAGATTACATTACATCTCCAGGACATTTTTTTTTTTACCATTTTATGTAAAACTTTGAAATGTTTCAGGTGCTGACCTTGCAATTTGCCACCTAAGCACCTGTTTTTCCTTTCCATTCTGTACATGAATGTGAGTCTGAACTGGTTCTACCAGCTCTAAAATATAGCAGTTGGGTCACCATGACAAGGTGCTGTCACTCATAAAAAGAACAAGATGAGTCACCTCCTGGACTTTTCACTCTTCAGGTCCCAAACCCCTCGAATTAGATTATTAGAACCCCTCGAATCTCTCTTATTTAGGGGGAAAAGGAGAGTTAGGGGTTAAGTCTCGTGTCTCAGGGCAACACCTCAGCGAAGAAATACAAAAGAGAAATCCCAGTCAGGTAATAAGAATAAGGAGAGGCTAGGTTTCGGGGTCCCAGCCACACCTGGAGACAAGCTGAGCTGAACCTCTCCATGACTCCTTCCTGAGAAAACATAAATTGGTAGGAGGAGCCGCCTCCTGACAGCAGTCCTTGGCTGGGCCTCTGGCTCCCAAGACAGCCTTCCTAGCCAGGTGCCTTCTCGTTCTCCGGGGCTTCTCATCCTTTTGTTTACCTGTTAGTCCATTCAGCCCAATAAAGCCAGTTTTTTGCATATTAAAACTTAATTTGTTTAAGAACAAACAGTTGGAGGCCTGCTACCCAGGGGCCCAAGTGACAGATCTCACAAGGGGCACATCAGCCTCGGGAACTGCCAATTTGGCGGGTGCCTGACTTCTAGGAGAGACCAGCCCAGCCTGCGAGCTCCTCACTGTCAGGACTCCAAAAGGCATTACCGTGAGCTCCAAGGTGGAGCTGTTTGCCAATACCATGATCTCTCCCCAGATGCAGTTGCTACTGCAGCTAATTAAGAGAACAATTAAGACTCAGGCAATCAGTCAAGTACACAGACCTCCGTCATCTTCCCAGCTCTCGGGTGCGGCACTGCCCCCAGAGGGCTGAACCATACTCAGTCATTCAGAAAATGACAGGAAGAAGCTATTAAATATCTGAAAACTATAAAAACACAGTCATACTGTTCTTTAGCTGAGCCATCCACCAGAGACCCATGCCCAGCAACTTTAGAAACTTAGCAGTCCTCTCAAATTCACACACTCACAAATAAGATTAATCAAAAGCAGCTCAAATCAAAATTTAATTATAAGGTGGAAATGGAAGAGGCTGGGCTGGCCATTCTCCTGGTTTGGTTTTGTTTTGTTTGCTTTATGACTGATCAATACCCCTCGTATCATCCAAATGCATGATAAAGTCCATGGGGTGTCTTTAGAAAGGAAGTAACAGATTAAATATTGAGCTAAACAATTTAATCTTCTTCTGGAAGAATTTTCAGATATTTGTAAACGTAAATCCTATTAGAAGGGTACAGTCTCCATGTGCTAGATTATACTGTCTCATTGGGAGAAGTTCATACACAGATACACAACGCACTAAAACCAAACTTCTCTTAATAGCATAACATATACAGATCAGGAAAAAATGCCCTTAAAAAGTACATATACATATATGGGTGTGTGTGTATTTTTTTTAGTAAACTTATTGCAGGGCAGACTAAGAGTTCTTTAGCCTCTAAGCAGGTATTATTCTCTTTGAGCCCTTGGTGATCTGGAGCTAAGAAATGAGGCTGACCACCTTAGAAAAAAGCACCATCATCAAAACATTTCTTATTAAACACCTACTATATGCCTTGTGAGGGATAATGAAGGAATAAATAGAAAGTGTTGCTATATTTGAGCTTGGACTTTGGGAGTCAAACTGGAGTTCAGATTCTCACTCCTCACATATGCGCCTTCATTCTGTTTCATTATCTGTTAAGTGGAAGCTAGTATTCTTCCAGTTTTAGGGGTTGTTTGAGGTTTAAATGAAATAATACATGCAAAGCTCTTAAAACAAGTTCTGACACATGGTAAGTACTCAATAAAGCTATGACAATAATGACAATGATGATTTCTAAAAACTACAATTTGCAGATGACTTGAATAGTCACGTGGAGAAGGAAATGGTGACCCACTCCAGTGTTCTTGCCTGGAGAATCCCATGGACCGAGAAGCCTGGTAGGCTGCAGTCCATGGGGTCGCACAGAGTCGGACATGACTGAAGCGACTTAGCAGCAGCAGTATATATATATATATAAATCCCATGGACGGAGGAGCCTGTTAGGCTGCAATCCATGGGGTCGCTAAGAGTCGGACACGACTGAGGGACTTCACTTTCACTTTTCACTTTCATGCATTAGAGAAGGAAATGGCAGCCCATTCCAGTGTTCTTGCCTGGAGAATCCCAGGGACGGGAGGAGCCTGGTGGGCTGCCGTCTATGTGGTCGCACAGAGTCGGACACGACTGAAATGACTTAGCATATGAATAGTCACTGTGATTTCTATACATGATCTTATTGAATATTCATTACAATTTTATACAATGAATATTATTACTATTATGGTCATTTTAGAGATGAAGAATCGTATCTTACAAGGCCAGGCCTCCCAAGCTAGTAAGCAGGTACCAAGTGAACCAGTCTGGCATTCACAAAAGACTTGAATTTAAGACTTTTAACTCCAAATGAGGGCATACTATCACAGACAGAAAAGAAGCCAAGATCACTGAAAGAGAAAAACTTAACCTTTTTCTCTGGTTAAAGTCCAGGAGGACACATCTTTTAATGTACTATGAATTAACATTTTTTTACTAAAATTTAAAATTATCTTATAGACAAAATCATAATACATTGTTTTATGTATTAAAATGTAGATTTGTTCCACGAGAATATTTAAAATGTACCATGATTTTTTAACCTATTCTGGCCTTTTCATCTTTTTTTGTACATTAAAAGCCTCACAAAAAAGTTGGGGGGAGAATGTCCTGGCTTCCTGGTTCACCTGATTTCACACTATTAATGGATGCCAGGGAATGCAGAGCTACAGAGAGATGCATCACAGAATACTACCAATGTTTCCACCACAGGCAGGACAGTACCAAGCATCCTCAAGAGCATGTGCTGTGCTGTGCTTAGTTGCTCAGTCATGTCCAACCCTTTGTGACTCCACAGACTATAGCCCATCAAGCTCCTCTGTCCATAGGGATTCTCCAGGCAAGAATACAAGAGTGAGTTGCCATGCCCTCCTTCAGGGGATCTGCCTAACCCAGGGATCAAACCCAGGTCTCCCACATTGTAGGTGGATTTTTTTACCAGCTGATCTACCAGGGAAGCCCCCTCAAGAGCACAGTTCAGTTCAGTTTAGTCACTCAGTCATGTCCGATGCTTTGCGACCCTATGGACTGCAGCACACCAGGCTTCCCTGTCCATCACCAACTCCCAGAGTTTACTCAAACTCATGTCCATTGAGTTGGTGATGCCATCCAACCATCTCATCCTCTGTCGTCCCCTTCTCCTGCCTTCAATCTTTCCCAGCATCAGGGTCTTATCAAATGAGTCAGCTCTTTGCATCAGGTGGCCAAAATATTGGACTTTCAGCTTCAACATCAGTCCTTCCAGTGAACACCCAGGACTGATTTCCTTTAGGATGGACTGGTTGGATCTCCTTGCAGTCCAAGGGACTCTCAAGAGTCTTCTTCAACACCACAGTTCAAAAGCATCCATTCTTCGGTGCTCAGCTTTCTTTATAATCCAACTCTCACATCCATACATGACTACGGGAAAAACCATAGCCTTGACTAGACAGACCTTTGTTGGCAAAATAATGTCTCTGATTTTTAATATGGGACTAGATCTGATAGACAGAGTGCCTGAAGAACTATGGATGGAGGTTCGTGTACAGTAGACAGGGATCAAGACTATCCCCAAGAAAAAGAAATGCAAAAAAGCAAAGCAGCTGTCTGAAGAGGCCTTGCAAATAGCTGTGAAAAGAAGAGAAGCAAAAAGCAAAGGAGAAAAGGAAAGATATACCCTTTTGAATGCAGAGTTCCAAAGAAGAGCAAGGAGAGATAAGAAAGCCTTCCTCAGGGATCAGTGCAAAGAAATAGAGGCAAACAATAGAATAGGAAAGACTAGAGATCTCTTCAAGAAAATTAGAGATCAAGTGAACATTTCATGCAAAGATGGGCTCAATAAAGGACAGAAATGGGATGGACCTAACAGAAGCACAAGATATTAGGAACAGGTGGCAAGAATATACAGAAGAACTGTACAAAAAAGATCTTCATGACCCAGATAATCATGATGGTGTGATCACTCACCTAGAGCCAGACATCCTGGAATGTGAAGTCAAGTGGGCCTTAGGAAGCATCACGACGAACAAAGCTAGTGGAGGTGATGGAATTCCAGTTGAGCTATTTCAAATCCTCGAGAGCACAGGTAACAGTAAAATTGTAATAAATTAATTAGCAAGGAAAGAGCATGGAGCACTTATTACTTTTGTTTTTAACATTCTAAGTTTATACAATTTAATTTTTACTAATGTCTGTGTTTAATAACAGCTTGGAAATTTTCTGAAAATCTACAAAAGAGCTTTCATGGTAAGTAGGAGCCAGATGTAGCACATTACTGATTCCACACAAAGGAGTCCTGTGTACAAACATGGATCTTTTGGAAAGTGCACGTCTCCATATAATAATACTTTAGAGCAAGTCACTTCTGAATAGTTACATACATTTAAAAACATATGCCCAGGTGCATTTCTTTACATCTATAAAAGAATACATGCCTCACACTAGCCCAGGTGAGCTCTCCACAGACACTGCTTTCCCAGGCCCCCAAACAGTGTGTTAGTACATGTGTGCAAACACTGGCACTGCCCACTACAAAACTTTATTGGAACTGGCCGGGGATGAAAAAACCCACATCCACATGCAGCTGACGGAATAAGCTGGGCTGCACATTGTCAGCTCTCAGCACACCTAACTTGATGTCACAGATGAGCTGGTGACCTCTGGATGACCACTGGTGGGCTACTCTTCCTCCTTATTTGATGTTACCAATCAGACCACTCTCCTAACCCTATAAAATGCTCAGAAATGGAATAATCAACATCCACTCAGATCAGAGATTTTTTTTTACATTACTGTGTGTTCATAGGCACACATATACCTACATACATTCACTCCAAAGAAACCTCATGTTTTAAGTTAAATATTGCTCTTCTGAAATGTATAATGCTTGTAAAATTATATGCTATATTCATTTCCTGATATATAAAATGGGAGCCAAAAAATACATTCTTTTAAGAACTGAATTCTATATCCAGATATACTTCTACTATATTTTAGTACACCCATGTTACCATTAAAATTTTTTAAGCTACCACCTGAAATTTCCTTACAGCCAAACTACCACTGTTGAAAGGGAATCTGTCCAATTCTTATTGCTTCTCCTTTTATTGGAGATGGAAACCAATTGACCCAAAATCAATGGCTCAGATCTCCACCGAGGAAAAGAAAAGCAAGTTCAAAGCCTTTTCTTACTGCTCCAAATCTGAGAAATGTCCACTATGAACAAAAACCATACAAATTCAAGGGGGAAACCAGAAAACTATGATTTTCAGGCTCTGCATTTTCCCTAGGAAAATGATTTTATAATGATATAATAAATTTTTCTAGGCTATTAGCCCAAAATGTTGTCTGATATCTATGACTACTTTGAAAAGGAAAAAGAAATTGAGCAGGAAATAGCCACTGAATTTGGAAAGACAATTATGCCTTTATATAGCAGCCTTTTCATCTCTGCCTACATTATACCTAATTTTTTTTTTTTTCCAGTCAGAAGAACCACTGGTCTCTACTTGTAAGGTGTAATCTTCTTGGACAGGATTTTCATACGAAAAGTCTACCTCTTGACTCAAATAGGATCAACTCACTACCGAAGTTCTTTGTTAAGAATCTTCCTCTATCTACCATTCAAAGAAATGTAGAATAAAAAAGGAGGTGGAAAAGGAAGTCCTTTGCAACAAACGAAAATATTTCATAATAGAAAACAAAGCATTTTCCTCTCCAATGTGGCAAGGATTTAGTCACTTTATTTTTATTTATTTTTTTAAATTTTATTTTATTTTTAAACTTTACAATATTGTATTAGTTTTGCCAAATATCGAAATGAATCCGCCACAGGTATACCCGCGTTCCCCATCCTGAACCCTCCTCCCTCCTCCCTCCCCTACCCTCCCTCTGGGTCGTCCCAGTGCACCAGCCCCAAGCATCCAGTACCGTGCATCGAACCTGGACTGGCAACTCGTTTCATACATGATATTATACATGTTTCAATGCTATTCTCCCAAATCTCCCCACCCTCTCCCTCTCCCACAGAGTCCATAAGACTGATCTATACATCGGTGTCTATTCACTTTATTTTTAAATGGATTGTTTAGAAACTGGACAAAGGAATGTTAAGCAAACCCCAAGTGGTGAGCTTCCACAAACAACAAAATGTCCTAATAATTCGTGAATAGCAGAGAAAAGGAAGGAAATCTCCCTAAACAATTTCATTTACTCCTTTTCTGCCAAAAATACTCACACAGGAGTTCCCTGGGCAGCCATTCCTCCTAAAATTGAGTTCTTAGTCTTCACATCACTTGCAAATCAATTTAAAGGTGAAAAACATAAGTCCAGACTGTATTTAAGCAAACGACTCATTGTTTCTTTACTAAGAAAACTGAGTTCATCCAGTTTCTCATTCAGGTTTTGAAAATATCTGCTTGTTAAACTGAATGCAATTTTTCACACTTCTTTCAACAGTTAGAAACACAAAGTGTTTAGAAGAATTATCCAAATGATTTTTGAAAACAACAACTTATTCTGAGGATTGTTGCTACTTGGATATTACTGGGGGAAAAATTATATTGATATATAGCCTGCTTTAACTGATATGAAAGGTAAGTCCAAAGAAGAAAAAAATTTCCAATAAAAAAGAAAGAAATTTCTAAGAGGAACACCTATCATTACAAACCTCTGGTTTCAGAGCTTCATGAGAAACTTGAGCAAAAACTGGGCAGCAACACAGCCAGTGTACATTTTCTGTCAGTAGTCAGGCTAATTCATTCTGTATATTTTCTGAAAATAACAAAATGAGGAGTGAAGAGTGTGTCCCCAGTCATGAACATACTATGTGAATCTCATTCCACCTCTCATTTCAAAACTCTCTCAGATTTCTGGCTTCCACTGTGGTTATAAGTGTGTTCAGGTAGGAAAAAAATCAAAGAGAAACTGGGAGAATTCAAAATCAGCACACTGATTCAAGGATGAACCAAGTACCAACCTGTTTTTTGTCCTACACCTAAACCATGATAAAGACCAACCAGAAAAAAAAGGCTGTCAAAGTCAGTGTCTTTCCCAAGAATTCATTTTTTCTCCCAACGTCCCTGTGTGTGTCAGTGTAACCATCTCTCTTCCATTTTCACAAACTAGAACCTTAAAGTCATCCCTGAAACTGTCCTCTCCTCTGCATTTTGACCTGTTTCCAAGTCTTATTATAACCCATTTGAATTATTCCTTAGCTTCAGCCCTGTTTCACCACTTCCATGGCCATCAGCCTAGTTGTGCTTGAACAGCCAAGATAACCTCTCATGTGGTTACCAGCTTCACTCTAGCCTGTGGCACACAGATCCAGAGGTCACACCACTGTTAGACAAAACCCAAAAGCCCTGTTGTCTTCAAACTGGTGTGTAGAATTAATAAAAGTCCCTAGTCTAAATTCCCCTCTCCTACAGATATGTTACTCCAGTCTTCCTATTTGTGGGACATATAAGTAGACGTCCCCTAGTATCCACTGTCATCTTCTTCCTTTAAAACTGGAATCTTGGATTATAGCTGGACACATCATACCTGAAATAAAGGCTACATTTTATGCATTCCTTTGCAAACAGGTGTGCCCCTGCAATCAAGCTCTGGCCAATACAATCAGAACAGAAGTATTACGTGTAACCTCTAGGTCCTACCCTCAAAGTGAAGTAATGTGCACTGGAATTCTTGTTCTTCACATTGACTAGGATGAAGATGTGATAGCAGGATCAGAAACAGCCACTTTAAACACAGAAATGTAAGTCATACACAGGGGACAGCAGAGACACTCTTTCAGCTCTGCCAGTTGTCTGCTTTCAAATGGGTAAGTCAAAGGAAATAAATTTACTTCTTACATAATCCATTTTAAGTTGTGCTTCTGTGGCAGTAACCTAACCCATACTCTAATGCATACCCCAATATATACTATATCCTCAATTGTTTGGTAAAATTAAAAGTGTATATTTTCTAAAATCACTTTTATGTATATAAAACCATGGATCTTTCATTCAAAATCGTAGTCACTTTTGGCACACAGCCCAACACAAGCCAGCAATATAGCAATAGTTTCATCATTTCAAACCACTTTTTAAAATCTCCAATTGAAAATGTTTCTTTATATGCATTAGTTAAACTTTTCTGGTTGCAGTTGTCAGAAACTTAAGAGAAACAGGAAAATTTATACACACAAACACACACACACAAACCACACAACATACACACAGAATAGTATGTAATGGTCCTAATGGCTTTCAAGGAATATCAGAAACTTCCCTCTCTCTGTTTCTCAAGTCCTTTGTTCTGTGTGTCTGTTTTATTCTCCTCTCTCACTATAAACTAGCTTCCTATGCCTCCCTATTTGAAGGTGGGATACAGCTGCCTATCAATCCTAAGTTTTACATATTATCATTCAGAAACCCAGAGAGAAACTCTTATTGCCTCTTATGAGTTTTATCATGTATCGACCTAGGCAGACCCTGAGGGCAAAGGTACATAATATAAAACTCGTTAGCCATTTTTATATAGCCTGGCAGGCTACAGTACAAGGGGTCACAAAGAGTTGGACATGACTGAGTGATTAACAAGAACACAACAATATATACTTCAGACTATGTTACAAAGCTACGATAATAAAAATAGTATGGTACTGGCACAAAAACTGACAGATAGATTAATGAAACAGAATAGACAGCCCAGAAATAAACTCATACACACTTACAGTAAAATAATCTATGATGAAGGAGGCAAGAATATACAATGGAGAAAAGACAGTCTCTTCCATATGCAGTGCTTGGGTAAATTGGACAACAACATGTAAAAGAATAAATCAGAACATTTTCTCCCACCATATGTAAAAACAAACTCAAAATGTAAGGCCAGGAACTACAAAACTTCTAGAAGAAAACACAGGCAAAACACTCTTCGACATAAATCACAACGATAGTTTTTAGATCTTATTCTTTAGGCAAAGGAAACAAAAGTAAAGATAAACAAATAAGACCTAATAAAACTTAGAGATGCTTTTGCACAGCAAAAGAAACCATCAACAAAATGAAATGACAAACTACTGAATGGGAGAAAATATTTGCAAACAATGTGAGTAACAAGGGGCTAATATCCAAAATACATACATAGCTCATAAAACTCAATGTCAAAAAAGAAAAAATGTAAAATGACTCCATTAAACAAAATGGGCAGAAGATCTAAACAGACATATTTCCAAAGAAAACAAACAGATGGTAAACAATCACATGAAAAAATGCTCAAAACTGCTAATCATCAGAGAAATGCATACAAAACAACAGTGAGATATGACCTCACTCTGTCAGAATGGCTTTCATCGAAAAGACCACAAATAACAAGTGCTGGTGAGGATATGGAGAAAAGGGAACCCTTGTATGCTGTTAATGAGAATGTTGACTGATATAGCCACAGTATGTAAACAGAACTACCACATGATCCAACATGCTTATTCCTGGGTATATCTCTAAAGAAAATGAAGATTTTAATTAAAAAAGATACATGCACCTCAATGTTCAAAGCAACATTATTTATAATAGCCAAGATACAGATGCTATCTAAAAGTCCATAAATGGACAAATGGATAAAGAAGATGTGGCATATATATGTATATAAATAGAAACAATGGAATATTAGCCTTAAAAATGGAATTTTGCCATTTGCAACAACATGGATGAACATGAAGGATATTATGCCACACAAAATAAGTCAGACAAAGACAAATACTGTATGATATCACTTATATGTGGAAACTAAAAAATAAAACAAACTAGTGAATATAACAAAAAAGAAACAGACCCACAGATATAGAGAACTAATGGTTACCGATGGGATAGAAAGGAGAAAGGAACAATAAAAGAATTGTAGATTAATAGAGACAAATGATTAAGCATAAAATAAATAAGATACAAAGATATAATACACAGCATAGGGAATACAGACAATACTTTATGATAGCTATAAATGGAATATAACATTTAAAAATTGTGATTAACCGAAACCTGTATACAGGTCTGGAAGCAACAGTAAGAACTGGACATGGAACAATAGACTGTTTCCAAATAGGAAAAGGAGTACGTCAAGGCTGTATATTGTCACCCTACTTATTTAACTTATATGCAGAGTACATCATGAGAAACACTGGGCTGGAGAAAGCACAAAATGGAATCAAGATTGCCAGGAGAAATATCAATAACCTCATGATATGCAGATGACACCACCCTTATGGCAGAAAGCGAAGAACTAAAGAGCCTCTTGATGAAAGTGAAAGAGGAGAGTGAAAAAGTTGACTTAAAGCTCAACATTCAGAAAACTAATATCATGGCATCCAGTCCCATCACTTCATGGCAAATTGATGGGGAAACAGTGGACACATGGCTGACTTTATTTTTCTGGGCTCCAAAAACACTGCGGATGGTGATTGCAGGCATGAAATTAAAAGACGCTTACTCCTTGGAAGAAAAGCTATGACCAACTTGAACAGCATATTAAAATTCAGAGACATGACTGTGCCAACAAAGGTTCGTCTAGTCAAGGCTATGGTTTTTCCCATAGTCATGTACAGATGTGAGAGTTGGACTATAAAGAAAGCTGAGCACTGAAGAATTGATGCTTTTGAAGTGTGGTGTTGGAGAAGACTCTTGAGAGTCCCTTGGAGTACAAGGAGATCCAACCAGTCCATCCTAAAGGAGATCAGTCCTGGGTGTTCATTGGAGGTACTGATGTTGAAGCTGAAACTCCAATGTTTGGCCACCTCATGCGGAGAGCTGACTCATTGGAAAAGACCCTGATGCTGGGAAAGATTGAGGGCAGGAGGAGCAGGGGACAACAGAGGAAGAGATGGTTGAATGGCATCACCGACTCGATGGACATGGGTTTGGGTGGACTCCAGGAGTTGGTGATGGACAAGGAGGCCTGGCATGGTGCAGCACATGGGGTCGTAAAGAGTTGGACACGACCGAGTGACTGAACTGAACTAATGTTGTACACCTGGAACTTACACTGTAAATAAAATATGCCTCAATTTCTAAAATTCCAAATTCTACTGACTGTGAAAAACAAAAATAATTTTGATGTAAACTACATCTCTTTCTTTTACTGTTAATACATTTTTTATCCTCTATATGAGAAATATTTGCTTATTCTAAGATGAAAAAGATTTTCTCTTATTTTCTTCTAGAAGTTTTATGCTTTAGCTTTTTAAAATTCCATAATCTATGTGAGTTAACTTTATGTATGCTATGAGGCAATGATCAATATCCATATTTCCATATGGAAATATATTTATATAATCATAATTATTTTTTATTTAATTTATTTTATTTTTTAACTTTACAATATTGTATTGGTTTTGCCATATATCAACATGAATCCACCACAGGTATACACGTGTTCCCCATCCTGAACCCTCCTCTCTCCTCCCTCCCCATACCATCCCTCTGGGTCGTCCCAGTGCACCAGCCCCAAGCATCCAGTATCGTGCATCGAACCTGGACTGGCGACTCATTTCATATATGATATTATACATGTTTCAATGCCATTCTCCCATATCATCCCACCCTCTCCTTCTCCCACAGAGTCCAAAAGACTGTTCTATACATCAGTGTCTCTTTTGCTATCTCGTATACAGGGTTATTGTTACCATCTTTCTAAATTCCATATATATGCGTTAGTATACTGTATTGGTGCTGCTAAGTCGCTTCAGTCATGTCCGACTCTGTGTGACCCCATAGACGGCAGCCCACCAGGCTCCCCCGTTCCTGGGATTCTCCAGGCAAGAACACTGGAGTGGGTTGCCATTTCCTTCTCCAACGCATGAAAGTGAAGAGTGAAAGTGAAGCCGCTCAGTCGTGTCCCACTCCTAGCGACCCCATGGACTGCAGCCTACCAGGTTCCTCCATCCATGGGATTTTCCAGGCAAGAGTACTGGAGTGGGGTGCCATTGCCTTCTCCAGTATTGGTGTTTTTCTTTCTGGCTTACTTCACTCTGTATAACAGGCTCCAGTTTCATCCACCTCATTAGAACTGATTCAAATGTATTCTTTTTAATGGCTGAGTAATACTCCATTGTGTATATGTACCATAGCTTTCTTGTCCACTTATCTGCTGATGGACATCTAGGTTGCTTCCATGTCCTGGCTATTATAAACAGTGCTGTGATAAATCATAATTTTTAAAAAAACTATTTCTCCTTTCCCCCATTAAAATTTCTTGGCACCTTTATCAAAAATCAATTGACCATATATGTGGTGATCTATTTTTAGAATCGCTGTTGTGTTCCACCTTCTGAAAATGTCCATATGTCTGTCCTTCTACAAATATCACATTGTATTGATTACCGGATCCTTATGCTCAGTCTTGAAGTCAAGAAGTTATTCTTATGTTTCAAAGTTACTTTAGGTTTATTAGGTATTTCTCCATTTCCATATAAATCTTAGAATCAGCTTCCTATTTTCTAGTTTAAAAAAAAAAACATACTGGGACTTAATTGACATTGCATTGAATCTATAGATTAATGTAGGGAAATCAACATCTTAACAATATTGGGTCTGTTAGATAAACAAGGTAGTTCTTTCGGTGTTACTTCACACTCCTTTAATTTCTTGCAGCATTTCTTCAAGTATTTTGTAGTTTTTAGGGTATAGGTCTCATTCATATTTTATTAAAAATTTTACTAGTTATTTCACGGATTTTAATGCTATTCAAATGGTATCTTTAAAATTTTAATCTTAAATTGTTTGTTCTAATATATAGAAACAACTGGTGTTTGTACACTGACCTTTCATCATGTAACTTAACTAAACTAACTTATTAGTTCTAGTAATTTTCTTGTAGAATCCACTGGATTTTCAATAGATAATGATCATGACAGTTTTACTTTTTCCTTTCAAATCTATATATGTTTTATTTTTTTCCTTCTGCTTTATTATAGTGCTTAGGATGTCCAGTACAATGATGAATAGAAGTGAGGAAAGTAGATATCCTTCCTTATTCCTGATTTTAGAGAGAAAGCCTCCAGTCTCTCACCATTAAATATACTACTTCAGTTCAGTTCAGTCACTCTGTCATGTACGACTCTTTGTGACCCCATTAACCGCAGCACACCAGGCCTCCCTGTCCATCACCAACTCCCGAGTTTACCCAAACTCATGTCCATTGAGTTAGGGATGCCATCTAACCATCTCATCCTCTGTCGTCCCCTTCTCCTCCTGCCTTCAATCTTTCCCAGCATTAGGGTCTTTTCAAATGAGTCAGCTCTCCGCATGAGGTGGCCAAAGCATCGGAGTTTCAGCTTCAACATCAGTCCTTCCAATGAATACCCAGGACTGATTTCCTTTAGGATGGACTGGTTGGATCTCCTTGCACTCCAAGGGACTCTCAAGAGTCTTCTCCAACACCACACTTCAAAAGCATCAATTCTTCAGTGCTCAGCTTTCTTTATAGTCCAACTCTTACATCCACACATGACTATGGGAAAAACCATAGCCTGGACTAGACAGACCTTTGCTCGCACAGTAATGTCTCTGAATTTTAATATGCTGTTCAAGTTGGTCATAGCTTTTCTTCCAAGGAGTAAGCATCTTTTAAGTTCATGGCTGCAATCACCATCTGCAGTGATTTTGGAGCCCAGAAAAATAAAGTCTGACATGTGTCCACTGTTTCCCCATTGATTTGCCATGAAGTGATGGGACTGGATGCCATGATATTAGTTTTCTGAATGTTGAGCTTTAGGCCAACGTTTTCACTCTCCTCTTTGATTTCATCAAGAGGCTTTTTAGTTCTTCTTCACTTTCTGCCATAAGGGTGATGTCATCTGCATATCTGAGGTTACTGATATTTCTCCCAGCAATCTTGATTCCATTTTATGCTTTTTCCAGCCCAGCGTTCCTCATGATGTACTCTGCATATAAGTTAAATAAGCAGGGTGACAATATACAGCCTTGACATACTCCTTTTCCTATTTGGAAACAGTCTGTTGTTCCATGTCCAGTTCTAACTGTTGCTTCCTGACCTGCATACAGGTGTCTCAAGAGGGAGGTCAGGTGCTCTGGTATTCCCATCTCTTGAAGAATTTTCCACAGTTTATTGTGATCCACACAGTCAAAGGCTTTGGCATAGTGAATAAAGCAGAAATAGATGTTTTTCTGGAACTCTCTTGCTTTTTCCATGATCCAGCGTATGTTGGCAATTTGGTCTCTGGTTCCTCTGTCTTTTCTAAAACTAGCTTGAACATCTGGAAGTTCACAGTTCACGTATTGCTGAAGCCTGGCTTGGAGAATTTTGAGCATTACTTTACTAGCATGTGAGATGAGTGCAATTGTGCAGTAGCTTGAGCATTCTTTGGCATTGCCTTTCTTTGGGATTGGAATGAAAACTGACCTTTTCCAGTCCTGTGGCCACTGCTGAGCTTTCCAGATTTGCTGGCATATTGAGTGCAGTATTTTCACAGCATCATCTTTTAGTATGTGAAATAGCTCAACTGGAATTTCATCACCTGTACTAGCTTTGTTCATAGTGATACTTCCTAAGACCCACTTGACTTCACATTCCAGGATGTCTGGCTCTAGGTAAGTGATCATACCATCGTGATTATCTGGGTTGTGAAGATCTTTTTTGCACAGTTCTTCTGTATATTCTTGCCACCTCTTCTTGATATCTTCTGCTTCTGTTAGGTCCATCCCATTTCTGTCCTTTATTGAGCCCATCTTTGCATGAAATGTTCCCTTGGTATCTCTAATTTTCTTGAAGAGATCTCTAGTCTTTCCTATTCTATTGTTTTCCTCTATTTCTTTGCATTGATCGCTGAGGAAGGCTTTCTTATCTCTCCTTGCTATTCTTTGGAACTCTGTATTCAAAAGGATATATCTTTTGTTTCCTCCTTTGCTTTTTGCTTCTCTTCTTTTCACAGCTATTTGTAAGACCTCCCCAGACAGCCATTTTGCTTTTTTGCATTTCTTTTTCTTGGGGATAGTCTTGATCCCTGTCTCCTGTACAATGTCATGAACCTCCGTCCATAGTTCATCAGGCACTCTGTCTATCAGATGTAGTTCCTTAAATCTATTTCTCACTTCTACTGTATAATCATAATGGATTTTTTTAGGTCATACCTGAATGGTCTAGTGGTTTTCCCCACTTTCTTCAATTTAAGTCTGAAAATTATAGTACTAGTTGTAAATTTTTCACAAATGCTCTTTTTTTCAGGTTTAGGAAGTTCCTTTTTTAAAGATTTATTTATTTTTTATTTAAGGATAATTGCGTTACAGAATTTTGCTGTTTCCTGTCAAACTCTTCAATGTTAATCAGCCATATGTATACATATATCTCCTCCCTTTTGAAACTCCCTCCCATCTCCATCCCCATCCCACACCTCTAGGTTGATACAGGGCCCCTGTTTGAGTTTCCTGAGCCATATAGCAAATTCTCTTTGGCTATCTATTTTACATATGGTAATGTACATTTCCATGTTACTCTTTCCCTACATCTCACCCTCTCCTCCCCTCTCCCCCATGTCCATAAGTCTATTCTCTATTCTGTTTCTCCATTGTTGCCCTGTAAATAAATTCTTCAGTACCATTTTTCTAGATTCCATATTTATGTATTAGAATATGGTATTTATCTTTCTCTTTCTGACTCACTTCACTTTGTATAATAGGTTTTAGGTTCATCTACCTCATTAGAACTGATTAATGCATTCCTTTTTATGGCTGAGTAATATTCCATTGTGTATATATACCACAATTTCTGTATCCATTCATCTGTCAATGGATATCTAGGTTGCTTCCATGTTCTAGCTATTGTAAATAGTGTTGCAATGAACAATGGGATACATGTGGCTCTTCCAATTTTGGTTTCCTCAGGGTATATGCCTAGGAGTGGGATTGCTGGGTCATATGGTAGTTTTATTGCTAGTTTTTTAAGGAATCTCCATACCATCTTCCATAGTGGCTATATCAATTTACATTCCCACCAACAATGCAAGAGTGTTCCCTTTTCTCCACACCATCTCCAGCATTTATTGTTCGTAGACTTTTTGATGAGGGCCATTCTGACCAGTGTGAGGTGATATCTCATTGTAGTTTTGAATTGCATTTCTCTAATAATGGCATATGGTCCCATCACTTCATGGCAAATAGATGGGGAAACAGTGTCAGACTTTATTTTGGGGGGCTCCAAAATCATTGCAGATGGTGATTGCAGCCATGAAATTAAAAGACACTTACTCCTTGGAAGGAAAGTTATGACCAACCTAGATAGTATATTGAAAAGCAGAGATATTACTTTGCCAAAAAATGTCCATCTAGTCAAAGCTATGGTTTTTCCAGTGGTCATGTATGGATGTGAGAGTTGGACTGTGAAGAAAGCTGAGTACCGAAGAATTAATGCTTTTGAACTGTGGTGTTAGAAAAGACTCTTGAGAGTCCCTTGGACTGCAAGGAGATCCAACCAGTCCATCCTAAAGGAAATCAGTCCTGGGTATTCAATGGAAGGACTGATGCTGAAGCTGAAACTCCAATACTTTGGCCACCTCATGTGAAGAGTTGACTCACTGGAAAAGACCCTGATGCTGGGAGGGATTAGGGGCAGGAGGAGAAGAGGACGACAGAGGATGAGATGGCAGGATGGCATCACTGACTCGATGGACGTGAGTCTGAGTGAACTCCGGGAGTTGGTGATGGACAGGGAGGTCTAGCGTGCTGTGATTCATGGGGTCACAAAGAGTTGGACACAACTGAGCGACTGAACTGAACTGAACTGAATAATGAGTGATGTTGAGCATCTTTTCATGTGTTTGTTAGCCATCTGTATGTCTTCTTTGGAGAAACGTCTGTTTAGGTCTTTTTCCCATTTTTTGATTGGGTTGTTTGTTTTTCTGGTATTGAGTCACATGAGCTGCTTGTACATTTTGGAAACTAATCCTTTGTCAGTTGTTTCATTTGCTGGTATTTTCTCCCATCCTGAGGGTTGTCTTTTCACCTTGCTTATAGTTTCCTTTGCTGTACAAAAGCTTTTAACTTTAATCAGGTCCCACTTGTCTACTTTTGTTTTTATTTCCATTACTCTAGGAGGTGGGTCAGAAAGGATCTTGCTTTGATTTATGTCATCGAGTGTTCTGCCTATATTTTCCTCCAAGAGTTTTATAGTTTTTGGTCTTACATTTAGGTCTTTAATCCATTTTGAGTTTGTCTTTGTGTGTGGTGTTAGGAAGTGTTCCAATTTCATTCTTTTACATGTAGCTGTCCAGTTTTCCTGGCACCATTTATTGAAGAGGTTGTCTTTGCCTCATTGTATATTCTTGCCTCCTTTGTCAAGAATAAGGTACCCATAGGTGCGTGGGTTTATTTCTGGGATTTTATCTTGTTCCATTGGTCTATATTTCTGTTTTTGTGCCAGTACCATACTGTCCTGATGACTGTAGCTTTGTAGTATAACCTGAAGTCAGGAAGTTTGATTCCTCTAGCTCCGTTCTTCTTTCTCAAAACTGCTTCAGCTATTCAGGGTCATTTGTGTTTCCATATGAATTGTGAAATTTTTTTGTTCTAGTTCTCTGAAAAATGCCATTGGTAATTTGATAGGGATTGCATTAAATCTGTAGATTGCATTTGATAGTATAGTTATTTTTACAATATTGTTTCTTCCTACCCAGGAATATGGAATATCTCTCCATTTGTTTATGTCATCTTTGATTTCTTTCATCAGTGTCTTTTAATTTTCTGTGTACAGTTCTTTCATCTCCTTAGGTAAGTTTATTTCTAAATATTTAATTCTTTTTGTTGCAATGGTGAATGGGATTAATTCCTTAATTGTTCTTTCTGATTCTTCATTGTTAGTATATAGAACTGCAAGTGATTTCTGTATATTGATCTTGTATCCTGCAGTTTTGCTAAACTCACTGATTAGCTCTAGTAATTTTCTGATACTATCTTTAGGGTTTTCTATGTACAGTATCTCATGGCACCTGCAAACAGTGAGAGCTTTACTTCTTCTTTTCTGATATGGATTCCTTTTATTTCTTTTTCTTCTCTGACTGCTGTAGCTAGTACTTCCAGAACTACGTTGAATAATATAGTGGCAAAAGTGGACACCCTTGTCTTGTTCCTGATCTTAGGGGGATGCTTTCAGTTTTTCACCATCGAGAATGTTTGTTTCATATATCACCTTTACTATGTTGAGGTAGGTTCCTTCTATGCCCATTTTTTGAAGAGTTTTAATCATAAATAGGTGCTGAGTTTTGTCAGAGGCTTTTTCTGCATCTATTGAGATGATCATATAGTTTTTATCTTTCAATTTGTTAATATGGTATATCCCAATTATTGATTTTCATATATTGAAGGATCCTTGCATCCCTGAAATAAACCCAATTTGATCATGGTGTATGAGCTTTTTGATGTGTTGTTGAATTCTGTTTGCTAAAACTTTGTTGAGGATTTTTGCATCTATGTTCATCAGTGATATTGGCCTGTAGCTTTCTTTTTTTGTGTTGTCTTTGTCTGGTTTTGGTATCCGGGTGATGGTGGCCTTGTAGAATGAATTTGGAAGGGTTCCTTCCTTTGCAATTTTTTGAAAGAGTTTTAGAAGGATAGGCATTAGCTCTTCTCTAAATGTTTGAAAGAATTCTCCTGTGAAGCCATCTGGTCCTGGACTTTGTTTTGGGGGAGATTTTTGATCACAGCTTCAATTTCAGTGCTTATAATTGGGTTGTTCATAATTCCTATTTCTTCCTGGTTCCATCCTGGAAGATTGAACTTTTCTAAGAATCCGTCCCTTTCTTCCAGGTTATCTATTTTATTGCCTATAGTTATTCATAATAGTCTCTTATAATCCTTTGTATTTCTGCATTGTCTGTTGTAACCTCTACTTTTTCATTTCTAATTTTGTTGATTTGATTCTTCTCTTTTTTTCTTGATGAGTCTTGGTTAAGTGTTTATCAATTTTGTTTATCTTCTCAAACAACCAGCTTTTAGTTTTATTAATCTTTACTATTGTTTCTTTCATTTCTTTTTCATTTATTTCTGCTCAGACCTTTATGATTTCTTTCCTTCTACTAATTTTGGGTTTTTTTTTTCTTCTTTTTCCAGTTGCTTTAGGTGTAGAATTAGGTTGTCTATTCAATGTTTTTCTTATTTCTTGAGGTAGGGTTGTATTACTATAAACTTCCCTCCTAGAAATGCTTTTGCTGCATCCCATAGGTTTTGAGTTGTCATGTTTTCATTGTCATTTGTTTCTAGAAATTTTTTTATTTCCCTTTTGATTTATTCAGTAACCTGTTGGTTATTTAGAAACATGCTGTTTAATCCCCATGTGTTTGTGTTTCTTACAGTTTTTTTCTTGTAATTGATATCTAGTCTCATAGTCTTGTGGTCAGAGAAGCTGCTTGATACAATTTTAATTTTCTTAAATTTACTGAGGTTTGATTTGTGACCCAAGATGTGGGTCTATCCTGGAGAATGTTCCATGTGCACTTGGGAAGAAGGTGTATTCTTCTGCATTTGGATGGAACGTCCTGAAGATATCTATGAGATCCATCTCATCTAATGCATCATTTAAGACTTGTATTTCCTTATTAATTTTCTGTTTAGGAAGTCCCTTTTTACTAGGAGTGTCCTGAGGACTATGACAGATTTTCTAATGATAAACTATTTGTATGTTCATTGGGATAAATCTTACATTTACCATACAGTTTTGTCCCACATTTTACATCTATATATGTTGTAAGCCTCATAGCTCCACATTGTTATCAGCACTTTTAAAAATTCAAACATTTTGAAGAAATTTAAATATGAGAAAGATGTTTTATATTCCCCATATATGCAACATTTTCAGTGCATTTTATTTCTTTGTGGACTAATAGATATATTTCCATCTAGCATCATTTTCCTTCCACCTGAATGAATTCTTCTTACATTTCTTATCATGCAAGTCCAAAGGCAACATGTTTCCTTGGTTTTTCATAGTCTGGAAACATGTTTATTTTGCCTTCAGCTTTGAAGCATATTTTTTCTGGGTAAAGAATTCTAGGTTGACAGGTTTTGCTTTTTTTTTTTTTTTTTTTTCTTTCTTTTAAAACTTTAAATATGTTGCTACATTGTCTTATGTATATGTATATGATTTTTTGTCCTCTGTGTGATCTGTTTCTCTGGCTGCTTATAAGATTTACTCTTTATTACTTATTTTCTTCAGTTTGATTAAAATGTGCCTTGGTGTGGTTTTCTTCATGCTAATTAGATTTGAGATTTAATAAACATCTTGGAACTGTGGATTTATAGTTTTCCTCAAGTTTGAAAATTTATTGCCATTGTTTCTCCAAATAATTTCTTCTGCATCCTCCTCTGCCACCTGCCCTTCCTGGGAGTCCAATTACACATACGATAGAAACAGTTGATATTAAACTATAAGTCACTGAAGTTCTATTCATACATTTTTCATTCTACTTCTATGTTTCATTTTGGATCATTTCTATTACTATGTCTTCAGAGAGTTACTAATCTTTTGTTATGTATATACAATCTGCTATTTAATATCACTCAGGAAAATTACTTCTATTCTTATCTCTAAAAGTTCCATCTGCTTCTTTTAAATATCTTCCATTTCTCTCCTCATGTTCATGTTTTTTTCAAGTACTTGAACTCAGTAATAATAATAATTTAGTATTCTTGTCTGCTGATTGAATAACTTCTGCTTCATTGACTGAGTTTTACTCTACTTACAATATAAGTCACAATTTCCCTTCTTTGCATGTTGAACAATTTTTTATTGAATGCTAAATATTGTATATTTTATATTTTTGAGTATCTGACCATCTTGCTTTAAATATCTTCGGGATTTACTTTGGAAGGCAACTAAATTACCTGCTAAGTTTGGTGTGATTTTTTAAGACTTTTTTTTTTTCCATCTTAATAAGACAGCATTTTTTAAATTTATTTAATTGGAGGATAATTACTTTACAATATTGTGATGGTTTTTGTCATGCATATGTATGAATTGGTCATAGGTATACATGGGTTGCCTCCATCCTGAAATCCCTTCCCACTTCCCTTCCCACCCTATCCCCACTGGCTTTGGATGCCTTGCTTCATACATCAAACTTGCACTGGTTATCTATTTTACATATGCTAATGTATCTGTTTCAATGCTATTCTCTCATTCCACCCTCTCCTTCTCCCACTTGGGTGTTTCTTAAGACTTTTTAGAGTACAGTAAGCCCCTTAACACATGAACAATCAAGTTGTGAACCTTCAAAGATGCAACTATGCCCAGAGAAAGGACAAAGTGAGACAAGAGGAAGAAGTAACTGAAAAACCAAAAAGATTCACAACCCAGGAAATGGCAAGGGGATTTTCTTTATTTGAGGAGGCACTGTTAATATTCGAGGCCCAGGACCTGAATGTAGAACAGTACATGAAGGTTAGCTGTTTAGAATGAAATCCAGTGCTACCATGTCATCTGTGATGAGAAAAATAGAGCTACTACCAACACATCACTGGATTTTTTTTTCTTTAATGAAGGTAAATAGAATTGAATCCAGCAAGGAACCAGAACCTGTATCATCGTCAGGTGTAAATGAAATTGCAGCTTGCCTTCCATCTCCTGTTGCTGACAATCCTTCAGCTCTATCATCTTCCACCTCTCCCTCCCTCTAGTCAGAAACTCCTCTTGTCTGTTCACTCAATACTAGCTCCTGTATTCCAGCTGCTGTACTGTACTATTGTACTTTTCAAGTTTCTATACTATAAGATTAAAAATGTTTATTTTTGTTTGCCTTTTTATGTACTATTTGTGTGGAAAGTATTACAGTTCAGTACTATATAGCCAACTGTGTTAGTTGGCTACCTAGACTAACTATGTCGGGCTTACAAAAAAATTGGACTTAGGAATGCACTCTCAGAATGGAACTTGTTCATAAGTAGGGGACTTACTATATGTCTAGTATAGACATGTATACTTTATGTCTATATATACTTTATTTTAGAGTATATTTTAATGGCTTGACCATTTGTAGTTTCCACTGAATGCCCTGCGTGGTCAACAAAGACTTTTCACTCTCTCTCAGAGCCTGAACACATCCTAGTCCTGAGTTATCCCTGGGAAACATTCAGCTCTCAGTTTATTTGCATCTCTCAGCAGCATTTCACGCTATGCATGTTGATTACAATTTTCAGCAGAGTCAAAGAGACCTTTACACATATTCCTGGAGATATATTACTGGGCAGCACCTTCCTCTCCATAATGCTAACCTTTATGTTACAGTTAACATACCCAGGTAGCTCAAACTGTAAAGAATCTGCCTGCAATGCAAGAGACTTGGGTTCAATCCCTGGGTACAGAAGATCCCCTGGAGAAGGGCATGGCAACCCACTCCAGTATTCTTGCCTGGAGAATTCCATGGACAGAGAAGCCTGATGGGCTATAGTCCATGGACTTGCAAAGAGTTGGACACAACTAAGCAACTAACACACATATGTTACAGACACTTCAGCTTCCCTGAACTAAGATCTCTGTCTCAACTCCACAGAATTGACATGCTTTACTTACCATTCGTACACCCAGTTCCATGATTCAGAATGTCTTTCCAGGAAGAAAGCTGGGCCCATCACAGGGCTCACCTCACTTGTTACTTCTTTAAGAAATCACTTCTTTCAGAAATCCTCCCCTGCCCATTGTCAAAAATATAAGAGCAATTGTTTCACATGCTTTGTCAAGTCTTTCATTGTCCTTAGCTAAGGGGTAGTTTATTCTTCTGGTTCCATCATGGCCAGAAGTGGAAGTCTGCTATACACTTTTATTCTTATTATTTTGCTCTCAGATTCTAGCTTGGGAGAAATGTAGAGATAATGATGACCAACTTCTTTCGAGTATCTACTAGGTTCCAAGCATTAGGCTAAAAATTTTTACATTAACCACGTCATTGAATCTTTATAATAACCTATGTACCATATAATACTCCATTTTACAGATAAGGAAAATGGGACTTACAGAAACAATTTTCCTACAGTCACATGGCTAGGAAATAGTGGATCAGATTTTCAATCCAGCTCTGCTAGACTCTTGACTAATATACTTGGAAAACCCTTTGATTTATCCAATATATTTACCCCACATGACAGCATCTCAAGCATGTACACTATTATGTATGTATACTAACACTAAATGACATTATATATTTTCAAAATGTTTACACAGTGTCTGGAAATGAAGTGCATGGTTTTCTGCCCCCAAAGCACTATACACACACACACACACACACACACACACACATGCAAAATATTCAAAGGCAATGTGTGAAGTCAGAAGTAGGAGAATTTTGTACTTGCTTATTGATCAAGGATACTGAAATCCAAAACTTAATATCTTTGCAATTATTTAACAATTGTAATATACTTCTTCTGTTATTAATTTCATGTAATTCTATTTTTATCTCATTTAAAAGATTGCAAAAATCTTCATGAGAACAAAATCATATCTTAGCCTTCCTCTGTATACTCTGCATTGTCTAAAACAATGCCTAGAACAATCTAGTACACACTAGATTTCTTTTTTTTTAATATTTAAATAAACCTTTTATTTTAGAATAATTTTAGGTTTATGAAAAAGCTGCAAAGATAATACAGACTTCCAATATCCCCTCACCCTGTTTCTCATAATGTTAAGATCTTGTATTACTACAGTACATTTATCATAACTAGTGAGCCAATATTGATACATGATTGTTAACCTTAGTCTACTCTTTTTTCTTCCGTTTTTTAAGTTTGAGGTGCATAGCATAGTGATTTGCCTTACATGCGTCATGAAATGGTCATCACAATAAATTTAATGAAGCCACATAGGTACAAAATGAAAGAAATTGGAAAAAAATGTACTTCCTGGTGATTAGAACCCAGGATTTACTCTATCAACTTTCATGTATAACATAGAGCTGTATTAATTATATTTATCATGCTGTATATTACATTCCTAGTACTTATGTATCTTAAAACTGGGAATTTTACTTTCCTAGTACTTATTTAATTTATAACTGGGAATTTGTATCTTTGACTGTGGGAGCTTCCCTGGTGGCTCAGAGGTTAAAGCATCTGCCTGGAATGCGGAAGACCTGGGCCCAATCCCTGGGTCGGGAAGATCCCCTGGAGAAAGAAATGGCAACCCACTCCAGTATTCTTGCCTGGAGAATCCCATGGAGGGAGGAGCCTGGTAGACTATAGTCCATGGGGTCTCAAAGAGTCTGACAAAACTGAGCGGCTTCACTTTCACTTTCATCCAATTCTTACTTCCGTATTCCTGGCCTCGTGTAACCACAAGTTTAATATCTCTCTTTTTATGAATTTGTTTTTGAAGTATAATTGACCTACGATGCTGTGTCAGTTCCTGTTACACAACATAGTGATTGGATATTTCCTCACATTTCAAAATGATAAGTTAGTTACGATACATCACCGTACAAAGACATTACATAGTTACTGACTGTATTCCCCACACTGGACATTTCTTACCGGTTTCATACTCATTTATTTTGCAACTACATGGATACTATTTATCTATTTCTTCTTTTTGACTGTGTGGGTCTCTGTTGCTCCACGAGGGATTTGTCTAGCTGTGGAGAGCAGGGGGTACTCTCTGCTGTGATGTGGCGCTTCTCATACGGTGGCTTCTCTTGTGGAGCTCTTTTTCTAGGGTGTGGAGGCTTTAGCAATTGAGGCGCATGGGCTTAGTTGCCCCACAGCATGTTATCTTCCTGGACTAGGAATTGAACACGTGTCCCCTGCACTGGCAGGCGGATTCTTAATCACTGGACCACCATGGAACTCTCACAGCTGGAACTTCAATCTCCCTCAGCTTTTGCTTTCTTCCCCCTCAATCCTCTTTCTTCTGGTAACCACTCATTTTTTCTTATGTTTTATGTTTGTTCATTTATTTTTTAGATTTCATATGTAAGGGACATCATACAATGCTTGTCTTTGACTTATTTCACTTTAGCATAATACTCTCTGGGCTTCCCAGGTGGCGCTAGTGGTAAAGAGCCCGCCTTTCTATGCAGGAGACTTAAGAAACAGAAGTTCCATCTCTGGGTTGGGAAGATTCCTTGGAGAAACAGAAGATTCCTTGGGTTGCATGGCAATCCACTCCAGTATTCAAGCCTGGAGAATTCCATGGACAGAGGAGACTGGAGGGCTACAGTCCTCAGATCGCAAAGAGTCAGACTTGACTGAAGCAACTTAGAACAGAACAGAGCACATAATATTTTCTAGGTCCATGCCTGTTGTCACAAATGGTAAGATTTCATTCTTTATCAAATATATGATTTGCAGTATTTTCTCCAAGGCTGTGGTTTGTCTTTTAACAGTGGCTTTTGAAGAGCGAAAGTTTTTAATTTAATGAAGTCTAATTTACTAATTTTTTCTTATGTAACTCATACTTTTGATGTTATATCTAAGAGCTCATGGAGATTTTCTCCTATGTTTCTGAGAAATTTTAAAGGTTGTTTCTTACATTTGAAGCCATGATCAAGTTTTAGTTCATTTTTGCCTAGTGTGGTATAATAAGTTTCTGTTTCTTAGTTTTTGGTCTTTCTTGTGGCTATCCATTTGTACCAGTACCTTTTCTTGGTTAGAAAGGAAGATTAGTATTTCTCATATTGAACTGTTTTAGGACATTTGTTGAAAATCAATTCATAATAAAAAGGAAGGTTCTATTCCTGGACTCTCAATTCTGTGCCATTGAATTGTATTCCTTTCCTGTGCCTGATCCACTGTCTAGATTAGTATGTTATGGTAAAATTTGAAATCAGGTAATAAAAGTTCTCCAGCTTTATTCTACTGCCCAATTGTTTAGGCTGTTTTGAATTCTTCACATTTCCCTCTGAATTTTAGGTCAGCTGTCAGTTGATTCATCAAGAGAAACTTAATATAATTGCTTTGATTTGTACTTTGCTTTTAAGTACAGATCCCAAAGGATATTACTACTATATTAGATATTTCCTGCTAATTCTTTCTAGATTATAAATTCTTCAAGGTTAAGGATATGTTTTATGTATCTGTGTCTCTGCTCAACACAGGGTGTAGACCCAGAGAAGCCTCCAATACACAACCAATTGCTGGTTTCTGGTATGGATAGGACCCGAAACTGAAGAGATTACCTACTATGCCTACAGGCCCATTGACTAGCACAAACTAGACCAAGCTCAAATCACCAGAGGATTTTACACTTCAAGATTTGCTTTAAATATAAAAGTCCTAAACAGTAATAATGTAACTTCACAATAATATAACCTAATAATGCAAATGGTCCACATTTACATCACAGTTTAAAAAACACTTTCATATTACATGTTAAGTTCAGTTTAGTCGCTCAGTCGTGTCCGACTCTTTGCAACCCCATGAATCGCAGCACACCAGGCCTCCCTGTCCATCACCAACTCCCGAAGTTCACCCAGACCCACGTCCATCAAGTCAGTGATGCCATCCAGCCATCTCATCCTCTGTCGTCCCCTTCACCTCCTGCCCCCAATCCCTCCCAACATCAGAGTCTTTTCCAATGAGTCAACTCTTCGCATGAGGTGGCCAAAGTACTGGAGTTTCAGCTTTAGCATCATTCCTTCCAAAGAAATCCCAGGGCTAATCTCCTTCAGAATGGACTGGTTGGATCTCCTTGTAGTCCCAGGGACTCTCAAGAGTCTTCTCCAAAACCACAGTTCAAAAGCATGTAGTCATGATCTAGTCAGGAAAATGGAAAATTGCTCTTTCTCCTACAAACAGAGGAGAGCTAATACAAAGGAACTGATTACATTTTGGTGAGGGAAAAGTTAGGAATACAATCAGGGTCATTGAAGGAACCCTTGCGAAACTAACGCAAGGTAGGAAGCCACTGTCACCCCTATGTCTGGAGGGACAACAGGAGGAAGTGGTGAAACAGCCTAGAACTTGGGGCCATCCAGGGGCTCCCCAGCCATGAGGGAAAGGATGAGCCAAGGATGCCACAGGAAGCCAAGAGGAGAAATGCCCTGGACTCCCTCCACTCAGGCTCTCTAAAATTCTGTCACTGCCTCTCATTGGACAAATCAATCTGGAAGCCAAAGGGCAGGGAAGTCAGGAAAAGAACTGTAGCTTCCTGTGTTACAGAGCAGACCAAGGCAAGGCAGAGAAAGGACCTGAGAGCAATCAGGCAGTTGATTCTACATTTTATCTCACTCTGTGAAAATGAAAATGGAGACTTGGAGAACTCTGCTACTTATTCAAGATCAAATATCAGCAAGTGATAGACCTTCTATAGACTACGATTTCCTTTCACAATAGAACAAGAAAGGAGGTGGAAAATTGTATTTGTGTGTTTGTACTATTACAACTGCCTCCTCACAGATTTTCCCACTTTCTGTCTTGTCCCCTTCTACTCTCTATTGTCACTACACATAACTGAATTTCCCCTGGAGTTTTATTTAAAGTGGTATTCACTTTAGAAGTCTCAAGCTGTAAAGAGGACTGTCCTCAGGGCCAAGACCAATGGTGTCCCCCATCCTCCCAGTCACTCCCCATTCTCCTGTGCTCCCAGGGCCCCTTGGCTTCCTTCCCTTGTTGTAGCCATGTATTCTGGGAAACAAACTCACTCAGAAGAACAATGCAGATAGTGGAGTGCAGTTCATTACACCAGTGGGCCCAAGGCAGAGTCTCCTCTTAGTCAAGGACCCCGACAAGTTTTTGTGAAAACCTTATATACCTTAAGTGTACATACTTAAACCCACCTCCCCAAATTCTCTGAAACTAGTCTGAACAAAGGAAAAGAAAGATACAAAGTTAACCCGTGATTCGTATGCCTTAAACCTAAGCAGTTAACAGCGGACAATTATTAATGGGCCTGTGGTCATACCCCAATAAGCATAATAGAATTTATGATTCTATTCAGTTACACAGATAATTAGGGTATTCTTTTAGGCGGAGAGTCTAGGTACGAGCCCTGGAGCTCTTCCATCCTGGGGGTCTGCTTTTCCAGCTGGAATGTTGTTTCCATAGATACTGGGTATATAGTTCAAAGTCCACAGTCTGGCCCAAGATGGAGTCCTGATTTCAAGTTGGAGCCTGTTCTGTCTGTTTCCTCCTTCACCCTCCCAGCACCTCCCATACTGAGCAGCAACTATCTGTTGCCTGCCTCCCTCTTAGATTATGGGAATCAATTCTCAGTCATCTTGATATCCTAGGATGATATCCCTGACCTCCTGATACAATGTTGAGCACGTTATTGATGCTCTATAAGTGCCTGAATAAATGAGTATAACTGAAGGTATCCTCCCACCATATAGCTGAAGTATTCAAAATAGAGGCTGCTTAACTGTTCTGAAGTCCCTGAAGATTAAGATGCATCAGTTCACAGAAGGTTAGACTCATTAGGATGTTTATTCCTTTAGTCCCAGTGTCTGAGCTCTAGTGCTCCAGCTTTATCATCATTCAATACAACACTGTTGGAGCCATGCCTCTTTCATTTAGTCACATGGCTGAGAAGGATTAACCCAGGTGAGTTGCTGCCTAGATTGAGAATCCATTCAGATGCCGATATAAAAATAATTAGACAACAAAGCCCTGTTTTAGCACTTTCTCTACAGTGATACACAAGAGGCATTTGTGGGCCCACAACAATTTTGAAAGCATAGTTCCAGGGAATAGTGCTATGTAATCATAAAATTACACTCGAGATAAGATTTAATTATCATTTTCACCTTTCCAACACCTTTCACAAAGTAATACTTAAAAGCTTTGCAAGAAAGAATATTACCCTTAAAGTGATAACATTTAACAACGAAAGCACAAGAATGAACAACCAACAGGCCAGGCTTTCATGGGAGCTTAGGTTCAGGATGTTATTCAAAATTATTACAAGTGACTGCTGCCTAAGGGAGTTTATAGATTGGCTTCAAAGGGGAAGCCACTGGGAAAAATGAATGGACTCTGTTTCCTAAAAGTGATATTTTCATTTCTCCAGACAGAAAGCTAATAAAAGCCACTGAAAAGCAGACACTGATCACAAGGCAAGATGCATGTCCTCAAAATCATTCCATTTTCACTATGAATCAAAACACACTCAACATTATCATTAATAGAGATGTGCAAGGTAAAGGTGAATGTCAGTGGAGGCCCTGACCTGTCCTCTAATGGGAACTCACAAGATGACAACAGCTTGAAGATAATTCTTACCTCTCCTGGATAGGGATATGAGATCATACTTGATATGCTAATTACATTCATAAGTTTTCAGCTAATTTTAAGAGCAAACTGTCAAGGTCATTAAGGATAATGAAAATCTGAGAAATTATCACAGATTAGAGCAACATGATTTCCTACATTGAATCCCACACCTAAGAAAGTATATTAGTGGGAAACTGGTGATATGTAAATGAAGCTCAGAGTTTAGATAATGGGACTATGTCAATGCTAATTTCTTAGTTCTGACAAAATAGCATCATCGTACAGGATATTAATGTTAGAGGAACCTGGGTGAAGGGTATGTAGGAACTCTCTGTAGTCTGTTTGCAACTTTTCTGTAAATCTAAAATCATCCTCAAATAAAAGGTTTATTTTTTAAAGAAATGATTGCTTACCAAAGTTCACTATTCTGGTGGTTCTGTCACTTGTATAAGGACAAGTAGAATACTTCTTCCCAATTTCCAACTTTCCAAAGAAGAGGATCCATCAGACCACATGGAATTATGGAAAGGGCAGGGCAGGCATTAGCTCCTGAAAGGCCCTGCAGGTCAAAAGGAAAACGTGCCACCATTCAATGTTGAGGGATGGTCTTAGTTGCTGAGGTTCCCAGAGGTATTTAGCTAGCCCATGGTTCCTAAGATGGACTTCCTCCTTTTGCTGATCAATCAAAGGCATCAGGCATCACTTAGAAAAGACCAAAGTATTTCCTAATTCATGTGCATACATATATATATATATATAAATGTAAATAATTTACAAGAATGTGTGCTCATTTTTTTACTCAGAATACTGAAGAACAAGCTACTAAGAGGTACGTCCCCAAGTTCTGAGAGACTGTTCTACCTTCAAACTTAAAGGGGAAGATTGAGATTGACTTTCAAAGGCATACAAGTCCTGGGAGAAAACAAATGGCATCATCAGTCTGAGAAGGATTTAATACAGGGACTTATTCCCAAGGTATGGACAAAATTAAGAGAAATCAGCAAGGATCAGTACAGCACCTCAGGCCCAGGGATTGCGAAGAGCTGTTATGACAGCTCTTATGAAGACACGTCTACAGTGATGGGATAAACAGGAAGAAGTTACTAAAAACTGAGAGATGGAAACATCTAGATGGCCACCTGTAGATCATGTACTGGACACAAGCCAGAGGAGTCAATATCCTGACATTATTCTTCTCTTGCTCTCTGATTCTCTGCTGATGCTTCCCATTGGTCAAATCCAATTACAAGCCAGAGCATGGAGGAGCCCACAGCTCCACCCCACACAAAGCTTCTGGAGGCCCAGAACAGAGTAAGGAAAGTGGTGGAGAATGGATTTGGAGGGACAATCCTATTCAGGCTATTGTGCTGCTGGCCTCATCTTGAATTTTCATTGCTATTGCTTCTATTTAATAATAACATTAATCTATTCACTGCTCAATTGCAGGATTTTTCTGAATCCAGTGCAGATAAATAACTTTGCATTTTGTAAACTCTTTGGTAAGGGTCAAGCCGTACCCTGACAAGCTGCAATCACCTCTCAAAAAAGGGGCTTTACCTGCCAAACAGCTTAGGGAAGCAGAGTACAGGGGCCTCCATATGCAGTATGTTTCCATAACTGGATGCTCTTGGAAAAGACCATACCAACTTTCCCTAAGTGGTCTCACCTTAAAATAATAGTTTTCCCTCTTTTAAGTCTGTCTTTATATTCCCTTCATTTGTGAAACCCTTTTAAAAAGCCACCAGCAAAGGCTTCTCCCTAGAGACAATAAGGAGAGTGTGGTAGAATGAAAACACCACTGGAACACAAAAGGGGGAAATGCCAGTAACTGCATATCTGAGAAACTTCCGGCTCTCAGAGATTCACTGGGGCTTGTATTGTCTTTTCTTCATCAACTTTCAACTTCTACTTATGTGTAAGAAAAACTCCAAAATGGAAGGCATATTTATGTAAGGCAGTTAAAAGAGAGAGAAGTAGGTTTCATGAGCTGAACTTGGCAACTGAGCTAAGAGAAAGATGGCCAAGAAGGAAAAAATGAGAAGATCAAGGGAGAGAAGACAGAGGTAAGATGAAGCCTCATGTTGGATATGGAGTCATCAAGTTTTCACCTTTGACGTCAGGGAGGCACGAGAAGATATGTGTCAATGAGCTGGCAAAGTGGTAGGACTGGGGTTCCCAGAAAACATGTGTAAAAGTTAAGTCCTGCTTTAATAGTTCAGACACCAAGAAAATCACATTTCTTTGATATTCAAGTTCTAATGACTCCAAGGCTTACCTGCCTGGGTTAATAGAGCTTCTGTTTCCCAGAAGAAGCCCAAGAACACACATGTTGCTCAGTTCATAATGTCAGTCTTGTTTTTTTTCATTTCACAGTATAATCTGTGTTCATTCCATCACTTACTCACTCATTTCATTTATCCAATAAATATTTGCTAAGCACCTCCTATGTATCAGTTCAGTTCAGTCACTCAGTTGTATCCAACTCTGCAACCCCTGCCAGGCTTCCCTGCCCATCACCAACTCTTGGAGCTTGCTCAAACTCATGTCCATTGAGTTGGTGATGCCATCCAACCATCTCATCCTCTGTCATCCCCTTCTCCTCCCGCCTTTAGTCTTTCCCAGCATCAGGGTCTTTTCTAATGAGTCAGTTCTCAAAAGGTGGCCAAAGTATTGGAGCTTCAGCTTCAACATGCATCAGGCACTGCTATAAATACTGAGGATGCAGCAGAGAAAAATGAAAACAAGATCCCTTACTCTCCTTTTTGTTGCTCTTTAGTTGCCAAGGCATATCTGACTCTTTGTGACCCTATGGACTTCAGCACACCAGGCTTCCCTGTCCTTCACAGTCTCCCGGAGTTTGCTCAAACTCATGTCCATTGAGTCAGCAATGCTATCTAACCATCTCATCCTCTGCTTCCCTCTTCTTCTCCTGCCCTCAATCTTTCCCAGTTAGTCAGCTCTTCCCATCAACTGGCCAAAGTATGGGAGCTTCAGCTTCAGTATTGGTCTTTCCAGTGAATATTCAGGGCTGATTTCCTTTAGGATTGACTGGTTTGATCTTATAGTCCAAGGGACTCTCAAGAGTCTTCTCCAGCATCATAATTAGAAAGCATCAGTTCTGCAGTTCTCAGTCTTCTTTATGGTCCAACTCTCACAATTGTACATGACTACTGGAAAAGCCATATCTTTCACTAGATGGGCCTTGGTCAGCAAAGTGATGTCTCTACTTTTTAATCAGCTGTCTAGGTTTGTCACAGCTTTCCTTCCAAGGAGCAGACATCTTTTAACATCATGGTCACAGTCACTATTCACAGTGATTTCGGAGCCCAGAAAAATAAAATCTGTCACTACTTCCACTTTTCCGCTTTCTATTTGCCATGAAGTGATCGGACTGGATACCATGATCTTGATTTTTTGAATGCTGAATTTTAAGCCAGCTTTTTCACTCCCCTCTTTCACACTCACCAAAAGCAGAGTTCCTCTCTGCTTTCTGCCATTAGAGAGGTATCACCTGCACATCTGAGGTTGTTGATATTCTCCAGCAATCTTGATTCCAGCTTGTGATTCATCCAGCCTGGCATTTTGCATGATGTACTCTGCATATAAGTTAAATAAGCAGGATGACAATATACAGCTTTAATGTACTCCTTTCCCAATTTTGAACCAGTCATTGTTCCATGTCCAATTCTAACTGAATCTTCTTGACCTGCATACAGGTTTCTCAGCAGACAGGTAAGGTGGCAGCAAAGAAAAATTAAAACAAGATCCCTTACTCTCCTAGTTCAAACATTTTATTGTTAAGGTAGACCAAATAAGCAGAAAATGAACATGATACAATCAAAGATTAACACATCATTGAAGGAAATTAAGTAGAATGGACTTTTAAAGAGGATCTGCTAGTGGGAAGATTAGGTTGAGTGGTCTGACCCAAAAAAACCCCACTGAAGAGGTAGGGTTTGAGCTAATATCCTAGATGACAGAAAGAAATCAGCCAAGCAACTAAGTGGACCATGAACATTGGAGGCTCATGCCTGGAACAGCAAGTGCAAAGATCCTAAGGAGGAATGGATTTGACTGATCTTACAAAGACATCAGAGTCAGGAGGGGTCCAAACCTTGGCCACAGGCTTATGTCCAGAGTCAGCCCTTTCTAAGGACAACTTGGGCCCTGGTGTCCTAAGTCCATCAGGCACCTAGATCTTTGAGCCACCTCCTCCCCTCCAACAGCCTGTAACTCATTCCTATTAGGGCACAAATTTTAATGGAAGCATAGAGTCCTGACAAAAACTACCTGGGAGGAATGGATCGTAAAGTCCTTGGAAAGGAGTTTCCACCTCCTCCCAGCACAGTGCGGGAGAGGGGATCTGTTAAACTTCTGGATAACTGAATTTAATTTTGAAGATTTTTTCCCAAAACAAAGAAAGTTCATCAGAAAGTTAATTGACATTTTCCAGTCCTACAAACTAGACTGCTCACAAAGCCTCTTAAAATAAAAGACTGAGGTTTAGCCCAAATAGGTTCCCTGCAAGGTGAGCCTGGCTTCTCCTCAGGAGAGGGTTATAAACTAGCTTCTGCTCCTAGATGGAGGTATCACAGTGCCGTCCTCAGGACCAGTGTAAAGTAATGAGACCTCACAGCACACACAAGAAATAAACATCTCAATGTAGAGGAGGTTATAGTCAGCAACAGGATAGCTTTGAGGCATACCAACCAATTCCCTGATACTCTTATCTTCACACGATGAAGATAATTCCTGTTCACTTCTTCTATGTCTAAACCGAACTTAGTGACATAGGAACAGAATATGGTAGATGTGACACAGCATGACTCCTAGGACGAGGACATAAAGGCGAAGTGGCTCCCTCTTTGCTCTCTCTCCTTCTCCCACTCTAGGGAAACCCAGATGCCCCATCATAAGGACACTCAGGCAGTCATACAAAGAGGCCCATGTGCTAGGAAACTGAGGCCTCCTGCCAATGGTCATGTACGTGAGTAACAGTGGAAGCTGATTCTCCAGCCTCAGTCAAGCTCTCAGATGACTGCAACCCCAAGTGATACTTGGTTATGACCTCATAAGATACCAGGTCACTGAGCTAAGCCACTCTCAAATTCCTAACCCACAGAAACTATATCTTCTGAATAGATATTTGTTGTGTTTAGTCGCTAAGCTCTGCTTATGCTGATATCTGTTCTATATCAGCAAAAGCAGTGAGATCTGGAAGCATTTATATTGGGGTCTGTGGCAAGGCACCAAGCCTTGAAATAAATGCAGTTTAATACCCAGATCCTATCTCCAGGCTGGTGTAGTATGCAAACAATGGGAAACATATCTGAAACACATCAAATGCATCAAAGAGAGGAAACACAATTTGTTTCCTTTTGGAATTATTAAAAATCATACTAATCTTTTATGGTTATCATGTTTTATACTGTCACACAATACTAAGAGAATGACTTAACAGTTTGCTGACAAGCACAACAAAACGCTATGACATCAAATCTGTCTCAAGACTGAAAGGGGTGAATAAAAAAATATTCACCCCAGAGGAAAGATGTCAACCCCTGTGGCAGAGAACATCAGTAGCTTTATAGCAAGCTTATTAGTCTGGGGGCAGACAGAATCTTGCCACCTCGACTGCCTGATTCACTAGGCCCCAGACAGACATCTTTCCCCGAGCCTGTGTCTCTCTGTAGGTTAAAAACTTGAACGATTGCAAACAAGCAGCATTATTTTGGAACCAAGAGATGTTATTCTCAAGCTTAAACTTTTTTACCCTCATCACATCTGCTTCCCAAAATATCAAAAATATTGAAAATCAGGAACTGTCAAAGGCCAATCAAGTCAGATGTGCCTATTCTGAGACCAGCATGTCAATAGTGTTTACACCCCTTCTTACACCACAGAGTCTAATTACCTCTGATTATATATTTAAGGAAACTTCCATGCAGTGTAAACACTGAAAAAATACATCCCTTTAGGTTTCTACATCCCCATCTGGCAAAGACAGGGAGTACCCTAGTCAGCTAAAGTCCTTGACAAGGACACTTCACCTATGGGTTAAAGGACAGGGAATTAATAATGACAACAATCCTGAGCAACATCATATCTTTCTTTTATTGCCCATCTTGCCCATCTCATCATCCTCTAAAAACCTCAAGCCTAGGAGACAGTGTTTTATGGAAAATTAAAAATCCATGTAGCACTGGCGCTACCAAGTGCAACCCCCCACAAACTGACTTGGGGACTGATGGTGCCACAATTCTTCACCAGATTCAGGGGCAACTGCTAGAGGTGGAAAAACTATAACCAAAGAACTGAGCAGGACACTGTTCCCAGTATGGCCCTTTGGAGAAAATTATTATGGTTGGACTTTTTTTTCCCCCTCTGTCCTTAGGTAGCTTTCCAATGAGTCCTGGGGAATTCTTGCAACTCAGAATCTCATCTATTTTTCCCTGTGTTCCTGTCATCATAGCCTTAGAGTCAAGTGGTTTAAATTCCCAGTGGGCAGACTCCAACCGTTTCAGTTTGGGTTTTTATTCCCAGAAGAGACTAGGCTTCAAAATCACCCAGTAAACAAAGACAGCATTTTTAGAGGGCTTCTCTCATGGGAGAGTTCATGATTAGTGGAGCTACTGGGGAGAGCTGGGGATCTCAGGGAGTACAAGGATAAGGCAAATAACTTCAGAGGGGTGTTATATTTTTATACAGAGAGAGCCCTTAGAGTCTTCTCAAACAGAACAGCCAGAAAAAATGGCTGTCATTTTTCTAATATTTAAAAGATGCCCATGATAAGCCCAGTAGTGAATTCAGTATTTCAAGAAGACAGTAAAAAAAAAAAAAAAAGACAACTGGCACTGGTTCCCAAGAAGCTTTTAACTTCAACTCAGTAAAAATGAATTAGCAAATCATATATCCTTATGTTTATATATTTATTCACTTATTAGGCAGCTTTTACATACCAGGAATTATGCTAAGTGTTAAGTGGGCATTGTTGAACATAGAAAAAAACATGGTTCCTGCGTTCTTAGAGTTTAGTCTAGAGGGGGAGATAGAAATTAAATGGATATAGGGGATAGGGGGAAAGAGAGAAAGAATAAAAACACAGAAGTAAGTAACTGAGAGCTAGAGCCAGTTATATTAAAATGCTACAATTGATCTAGTCAGGGAGGACAGAGAAATCTGCTAGGAAGGAATGCTGATTGAACTGAGTTCTGAGAAAAGAATTTCTGGGTTATCTGGGGGCTGGGGAGTGGGGGTAACATAAGATAAAAGGAAAGCCTATGTACAAAGGTCCTGTGGCAGAAAAGGAGAAGAGCATATTTTAAAAACTGAAATAAGACCATTACAGCTGAATTGCAAAGATCAAGAAGCCCGGTGTTAGAGAAACCTATAAAGAGGAACAAGGGGCAGACCACAAAAGGGCCTTCCAGATCAAGTATACAAAGGACGAAGGGTCCCTATCCTAATGTAAATGGGAATCTATGGGAAAGGTTTAAGAAAGCAGAGACACAACTAGATTTCTCTTTTAAAGGCACCCTTCTGGCTATAGCCTAGACAGTAAATAGCAGGAAGGCCAGAGGACATTTAAGGAGACTGGAGGGTTCAAGTGAGAGGCAGATGCTTGTGCCAGTGTGGTCTGTGGGCCCAGATGCCAATTACTAACCTGGCTTTAAGGCCCACACCTGCCTTTACATCCCCTGCTCTATTCTGCTTGGCTGGGGGTCTGTGAACCCTAGCTGCTGCTGTTGTTTAGTTGCTCAATCATGTCTGACTCTTTGTGACCCAATAGACTGTAGCCCACCATGTTCCTCTGTCCATGGGATTTCCCAGGCAAGAATAGTGGAGTGGGTTGCCCTTTCCTTCTCCAGGAGATCTTCCCCACCTGTGGATTGAACCCATTTCTCCTGCATTGGCAGGCAGATTCTTCTCTCCCAGTGTGTTAATTTCTTCTCAATAAATCCTCCTAAAATACTTCACGATGCTCACAATGTGGTTGGAATGGTGAAGAAAGTTTAGGGGGATCTCTCTGGACTTGAACAGACTACAACTATAATGCAGCCTCAATTTTTGAACCTGGTTTTGTCATTTTTTTTGTTTGTTTTGGAAGTTATTGTTCTATCCTTGACTCATAATAATCAAAGAAGAGATTCTGAAAATACACTATATACCATAGGTCTTAAGGAGAATTAAAGGAGGAGAAAGAGAAGGAAAAGGAGGACAAGAAGGAAAACAGACTAGGGTGACTCCATCCTAAAGTACCTTAAGAACTAACTGGAAGAATTCTATATAAGCTCATGGTGTGATGAGAAATCCCTGCAGCTGACAAATATTGAAGGCTATAATACCATGTATTATACTGGCACTCAAGGTAGCAATGGATTCCTTAGTCTGGAGATAACTTGAGAAAACTTTGGCAAGGAATAGCCTTTGAACTTGGACTTCCCTGGTGGCTCAGTGGTAAAGAATCTGCCTACAATGCAGAAGACCCAGATTCAATCTCTAAGTCAGGAAGATCCTTGGAGGAGGGCATGGCAACCCACTCCAGTACTCCTGCCTGGAGAATCCCGTGGACAGAGGAGCCTGGCAGTCTACAGTCCATAGGGTCCCACAGCGTCAGACACGACTGAAGCAACGAAGCAGCAGCAGCAGCATTTGAACTTAGTTTTGTGGCTCAGCTGGTAAAGAATCTGCCTGCAACGCGGGAGACCCAGGGTTCGATCCCTGGGTTGGGAAGTTCCCCTGCAGAAGGGAAAGGCTACCCACTCCAGTATTCTGGCCTGGAGAATTCCATGGACTGTCCAGGGGGTCGCAAAGAGTCGAACACAACTGAGTGACTTTCACTTTCAATTTTCAGGTAGAACAGAACTTGAATATGTGGGAAAGTGTAGGAAAGGTACGTCTGTCTAGGAGAATGATGTCATTCACTTACTCACTGATTTACTTTTCACATATTTATTAAGCAACTCTATATTCTTAGCTCTGTACTAAGTCCCAAGAAAATGTGGCTGGAAGAACTATTCAAAGATCCTACCATCTAACACACAAAAATGTACAGGAAGGAAACTTTGACTTTTATTGCAGGGATGAAAAGTAAGGTAGCTGGATTTTCAAGAGTGAGTTCATAAAGGAATAGAGAAAGAAAAGGGGGGATGGGGATTGTTTGGGACCACAGTGGAGAGGTATCTTTAAAATCAGATCCATAAACTGGAGTTTCACCCTTTTGCTCCAGTTACAATGGCTGTGTTACAAAGTACTCCAAAATGTATTGCTGTAAAGCGACCATTTATTAGGTCCATAGCTTCTGTGGGCCAAGAATGCAGACAAAGCACAGTGGAGACAGCTTATTTCTGCTCCACAACACCTAGGGCTTACCTGGAAGACTCAAAAGCTGAGATATAAGGGCGTCCCTGGTGGCTCATTGGTAAAGATTTCGTCTCCAGTGCAGGAGACATGGGTTCCATCCCTGACCCAGAAGATCCCGCATGCCAAGGAGCAACTAAGCCTGTGTGCCACAGCTATTGAGACTGTGCCCTAGCTAGAGCCCATGCTCAACCACAAGAGAAGCCACTGCCATGAGAAGCCCACACCCTGCAACTAGAGAGTAGCCCCTACTCGCCACAACCAGAGAAAGCCCTTGCACAAACAAAGAACCAGCACAGCCAAAAATAAATAAATAAACAAAGTTACATTTTTTAAAAAGCTGAAATATGGAATCCACCAACTAAAGTCTCATCCACTTACAGTCTGGAAGTTGATGCTGAGAGCTGGCTGGGGGGTCTCAGTTCCTCTTCACAAGGGCGTCTCCACATGGGCTGGCTCAGACTTTTTCAGAGCCCAGTGGCTGAGTTCCAAGGGAAAGTGCTGAAAGAGAGAGAGGAGGAAACCGTATCCTTTTCATGACCTAACACTGGAAGACAGTCGCATCACTTTTGCATACTCCTGACTGAAGGAGTTACAAGCCCCTTCCTATTTTCAAGGAGAGACCTCACCACTTGGTTACAGGAGTGTTGTCATATTGTTAGAGAACATATGAAAGGAGTCACCAGTCACTTGCAAGAAGAGGATAGGTAAGGAGGTAAGTAGATAGATAGATAGGAGATTAATCTTTGGAAAATACCATCTGCCTCACCTTTAGATAACACAAAGTCCTTTGAATAGAAGAGAAATCCAACAAAATTATGTTTTAGGAATATTAACCTGATAGCAAGGACAGCACACAGATGGAGCGTAGAAATGATGTAACAATTACCAAAGTAGAACTAACAAAGAATTTGGCATTTTGGCTTTTTGAGTATGAAGTTTACTATTTTGAATTTTATTCCTTTTCTGCCTCACTATTCTTGATCAGAAATTTTAATGCTATACGTTCCAAAGTGTGCTCTATAGAATATCAGTCCCAGAAGATTCTCTAACAAACAAACAAAAAAAGACCCTATGTTCAAATAGAGGTAAACATAGTCTATATACTTAATCTCTCACTTGGAAATTCCCAATGTTTCTTAGCATAGCAAAACTGCTCAGAAAGTCATCAGTAAAAGAAAAAACTACCTGATTAATATTCTTATCCAAAGTGTTGCCAACCTTTTTGACCACCTTTTCCCTAATTAACATCCGGAACTAGCCCAAAGACCACAGTCCTGGCTGCTCTGGGTGGTAACAGTGAAAGGCCAGGCAACAAATCAGTCAGCAAGTACTGATCAAATGATACATATGGCCAATTCATGTTGATGTATGGCAAAAACCATCACAATATTGTAATTAGGCTCCAATTAAACTAAATTAATTAATTTTTTTAAAAAGAATAAGACTCCAAAAATAAAGGGAACATGTAATATATTGATAATAAGCTTTCAGTCAAATAAAGCAAAACAAACAAACAAAAACATAATAAAAGCGACGGAAACTGAGCTGTTTCAAGAAAGATCTCAATGAAAGACTCTCACATGATCTCCTTGAGAATTGAGATTTAACCAAATGAGGCCGGTTCTTGAATGTGTGTCTGTATACCTCTCAAATCTTGGGTAAGGCTAAATTATTGGGATACTCTTTTACTTTCGAGTGAAAGATGAAAAAACGTTTATTTTCCAAAGGTTGCTTTGCATTAAGATATGACCATTGCTTGCACACAAAGAGAAAGGGAACCAGCGAAGAACTCCATGCACAGGGCAGTAAACGGCCCAAAAGGGCAGGAGAGCGTCCCATAAATCACGCTGGTGTCTCGATCGGGCTCAGCTGGCAGAAGGGCGACGCTCTGGGAGGAGCAAGGCCGGCGTCATGGGCCTCTTTGTCAGTGTGATTGATCGCAGGCACCATTAGCAGCTTTCCTTTGTGAAAGCCTCCTTTCACCTTTTCCTACCGCTCTCCTTTCTCCAAGATTCCTGCTTCTGGCCTTTCCCAACCAATACTTTTGTCTGAAGAAGGCAAATTCACTCAAACAGACCTCCTGACTATCTCCTGGCCTGCCAGGTGCCAAACTAACATCTGGAACTCAGGCTGCTAGGGGAGTGTGGCAGGGAACAGGCAGTGTTGTGTATCCACTTGGGATGTGTCTTCGTGAATCTAAAGCATGGCCATGCGTTATTCTCCATACCTGCATCTCCCGCTTGTGGATGCAGGTATGGAGGAGACATATAGATGGTATTAAATGTGGCTGGGGTTTTGCCAGGCGAGTGTCATGGAGTGAGAAAGAGACCAGAGGTCTTTACAACAGAGTGCCTTTAGTCTTGGACCATGGAGTCTGTGCTGGGAAAGGAGTAGTTAAGGTGAGAGGGTAGAAAGTAAAAGAGTTAGGTACAGGAACAAATCAATCAGGGGTCTACATGCAAATGAAAAGCTGAGAGGTTAGAAGGTGCTGCTCACAGAATGACAGGTTTGATACATAGCTTTCAAAGGAGACAGTTCATTATTGTGTAGCAGAAGAAAGAAAGGCGGCAACCTGTCCTTGCCCAAGAGAGGAACAAGCCACCAGCTCTCCACCTGGCCACCACTGACCACCTCTCAGCACACGGCCTGTGCATTTTTATGCACAAGAGAATCTCTGCTCCTCGTTCTGCCTTGAGATAAGCCATCTCCAATGGCTGCTTCTGTTTGTCTAACTTTAAATATCTTGGTTCCCACCCAGGAAGGAAGGTAATAGGAAGAAAAGCAAATAGCATCCTCTTAGGTATCTTTTAAGGCACAGGTTGCTTGTCACACTCTCAAGGAAGCTTCCTCCCAACTCCTCTCTCTACTCCCTCATCAGGATTAGAGAACTTTGGTTAAACCTTAGAAAGCTTGGGGCGCTTCTATCTATGGTGTCTTGCCTCATTGCTTCAAAACATCTATGATGTTATCACAAGAAAAAATTTTGTTCTTATTTCTTTTATTTTGTACCTATATGAGATAATGGATGTTCACTAAACTCACTGTGATTATCATTTTATGATGTATGTAAATCAAATCATTATGCTGTACACCTTAAACTTACATATTACCATATGAGGATTATATCTCAATAAAATTTGGAGAAAAAATTTTAATAAATGAAGAGCAATGGGGAAACGTACACATGTATGGGTCTATCTTCCCCACTAGACTTTGGGTCATACAAGGGCAGGACAATTTTGTTTCCTATCACAAAGCCTAGGGCTCAGCATATACTAGGTAATCATTAATTGCCACTGAATAACTGAATAAATAAGTGAATGAATTATACCAGGGAACAGCAGACTGGCACGAATGCTATAATAACACACGCTGGGCAGACTCCCAGGGCATTGCATCTCTTGTACGGACCAAGAGTCATAATGTTCTCCACTCACTTTGCCCCATAGGATCAACAATAGTAAGCACGACTAAGCATTAGAGATGGAAGGCCCTCGGAGATAACCTGGCCAAACACAGATGTACAGGCCACCTCTAAAATATCTGAGAGTCCTCTGGCACAGACTAAACACAGTTATATCTAATGAGCTGATATTTGCTCAGCTCCCAAAGGTCCCTAGGGAAAATAAACCCTAGGAAAGTTCAGAGTACAAGTCAGCTGGATGGGAGGCAACTCTGTTTCTCAACCACTTGAAGTCTAACTTATAATTGCCAACTTATTACTTCCAAAGGTGAGCATTTATTGTTGGGACTAATGGGTGCCTCCAAAAAACTATTTTTACAACTTGCTTTTGAACATTCTGAGAAGTTCCTTCTTGGAAGCTACAAATTGGGTGTTTGTGAGAGAATTTGCCTCCTGCTGAGACCACGCATGCCCAGTTAGCCAGCTCCGTGCCAACAGGGCCTTCCACCAAGGGGAACCATCTTTTTTCTGGTACTGAAATGAGTCCCTGGAAGGGCAAAGTCAGCTAGAAAACTCTTTGCTTGGACAGAGGGATACTCACACCCACTGTTTTCAGTGATCTCAGCTGCTGCTCAGGTTCTCTGGAATGAAGACGGGTGGTCACGTCAAGCCAGGTTAGCCCTCTAAGAGCTTCTCACCAACCAAAGATTCTTTCTAGACCTGTCTTCCCCACAGGGTGTCCACCCCATCATGAGGGCAGGTGAACACCTGGACCAGAAACTGGAAATGTGTGCTCTAATATCTCTCAAACCAGAGGTAGAAAGGTGAGCAAAACCTAGGGAATTTTTTAAAAAGTGTACATGTTTATACTCCCTCCCAGAGATTCCAATAACCCTCTTCTCATGGGAAACAGTATAGCTGTTCTGTTACATTTCTGTTTTATTTGCCACGCTAATACTAAGAGTAAAATTTACAGTGGGCACAGTAAAGGTAACTCTCAGCAGAAAATTATTCTTATCATTGGAGGTGACAAGCAAGTTGTATCCATGGGTCAACTTTAGCAGTCGGCAGTGCCTGCCATGAATTCAGAAGAGTCCTGAGGCCCTATCCAGATGTAACAACAACAACAGCAACAGGTTCAATTGTCAATGTCTGCCAGGGGTTAAGGGTGGGGCAGTGATGGCACGTGGGCCACATATTTGCCTCTGCAGCCTCAATCCTCTACAAAACCAGAACAAGGCTCAGGGCTCCAGCCCCTTTGTCTTCTAAGTGAAATCCCTTCTGTGAAGCCAGAAACTAGCCTTGGTGATGCAGTTGCTATACAGTGCTTATTTAAAGATGCAATTTCTAGGACCAGGATGACATCTAAAAAGGAAGTCAAACCCTGTGCTTCCTGGAAACATACCCCCAATACAAAGAAAACATCCTTGCAGAGAGGAAGAAGGAGGCTTGCTAGCAGAAACACAGCTAGGATGTCTGAGAGTTAGCAAAGTGGTATCTGCCAGTTCACAGTATTTTCTCTGCATTGCTCAGAGGTAAAGTGAAAAAATAACAAGTGTTTTGAACATGTTTAGATGTTTTGTTACCAGAGGGAGCTGCAGAAAGTTTGAATTCTCTGAAATGAAAAAGAGAGAACAAAAAGGCACGGTGTGCATTTTGCTTACTGCCAGTTATTTCACAGCTTTGCTTAAACATCTGAGGCATGATTTGGAAAAGAGGGGTGGACCGGTAGATATTCTAAATGAAGATGGCTTTCATATATTTTAAAATGCCTTCAAATAAAGGTTACTGGGGACACCCCCAGGTCAGTGTCAGGTCTGACCTTAGTCCTCCTTCTGAGTTGACAGGGCCAGAGCGGGCATGGACCAGAACATCCAACTGCATTCTCCTCTCCCCAGGTGGACAGCTC